>NC_089855.1:46281317-46930067 GCF_036373705.1 Amia ocellicauda | reverse complement strand
AAAGACTGCCCAGTCATGTACTAATCTGTCAGTCCCCCTACGAAATTAAAATTTAGGACCAACGTTCCTCACTCCTCTCAGTTGCAAGTCCTTCTGAAGTCCCTATCAGCAGCTGGTCATTGTGTGCAGCTGTCCCAGTGCCAATTAGGCAATTAGCAAGTTCAAAGTTCAGGCCATCACAAGAAGAAACAAAATGGCAAAATCCTGAAGTAAAAACATGCAAAAATGAACTACCATATTACAACAATCCCATGATTTTGCTAATGTAGGAGTAGAAATACAATAACAGTGTAACCAAGACTGTTAAGAGCGAATAATAGTAACAATGTAATAATATAGTAATAATAATAATATAAAAATGCATCGTGCAGTCTGATCTCCTTCTCCTCAAAGTGAGTGATGCTCTGTGCTGAACACATTGGCACAGCAGGCTGACAGCATCATACCCTGTCCTGCCCCTCATTCCTTTACACAATCACTGTGTATATTATTACTGTACAGCTATACGGTCATTGGCAACTCTGTCAGTGGTTTGATAGTCGACCCCAGCAGATATGGTTCCTGAGCAGTAATTATAGCCTCAGTGGGTACAGGACTCAGGATTAAATACATTCAGTGGAGGGAAGTGAGTCTGGAGGAGAGGCTGTGGGTGTAAACACAGGCATTGCTCAGCTGTGGTCCTCTGGATGCCGCGTTGCTGTTCTTCCCAATCCTGTAAATCTTATGTCTAAGGAAGCTGTATTAGATAAGCCTGTGTCTCTTAAGCACCCAGTGCAGTTCTCATGTCCCCCACAAAACTGCTTCTGCCTCACGGGGACCAGGGCACCCCTATATATCACTTCAGCCCTCATCCTCCCTTCCTTCCTATCTCTGCTCACCTGCCCATTATTCCTGCATGCAGTTAACCTCTGACCACAATCCCACCATTTACAGTTTATTGTAACTACCACTGTCTCCAATCATAAACCTCCCAGCACCACATACACATTCTCACACCTGACCCAGATCACTACAATAAGTTGAAAGCAATAACAAGGACAGAGAGGGTTTATTCCAGATCATAACTTTGTTGCACCCAGATCATAATTACCTAATACCTAATAAAGCATAAATGTCAAATCACCTGTCATCTCCAGGTGTCAATCAGTAGATAAAGGACACATTAAACACCTGCAGGAATCCGGCCTTGGAGGACTGGAGCTGCCCAAGAGTGGCATCAGACCGGTCACAGCGAAGTGCCAAAAACTTCTGCCTTGTGGTGAGCGAAATAGTGTTTGGCTGTCACATCGATATAATGTTGGCCCTATTTCTGTGCACTGTGCATGTTTCAACACAATTGTAAATAACTTAGATATAGACAATATGTCTTATAAAGCAGTTTACAAATCTAAACATTTGAAGTGAAATACAGCTGGTGTCTAGCATATCTGTACAATATCAGCCCTGTTTCTGTTTACTATGCATGATTATTTAAGGTTTGAAAAGGGTCTTTTTGAAGAATTGCAAAATCAGAAGTTTTTCTCACACTCGTACTAGAAGTGTTACTTATTTGCAAAAACATTGCAAAACCGTAGAAAGAAATACTTAAAGTCAGACACACAGTTAAGAACTTCATAGAATTTATGCGGAACATAATTTAGAGATGTTACTGAATGATATTACTCAGTAAGGGTAGAGATAGAGGATCTAGTTTTGTGTTGTTGATAGAACCATACAGCTCCCTGAAAACCCCACCGCGGTGCTGAGAGCAGGATGTGCTGCTTCTAAAGCCCCTCCACTGCAGTGTGATCGTGTCAGGGCCTCAGACTCTTCTCTTTTGGAATGATTGTTGTGGAAGGAAAGTTAGAATTATTTCCCTCATATCTATTTTACTCTCTTGTATACTTAAGAAAGATAAGGTCAAGCCAGAAGGACAGGCCAGAAGAAAGCTTGATTTCTGATTGTTATTTACGATGAGAATCTTGGAGACAATGTCAAACAGCATGATTGCAGTGCCTGCTCCCTAATCCATGTGTTGACCTATGAACTCTGTCTTATAATGATATAAATTCTGCATAGCTAACTCTCTAAGATAATATAGTAATGAATTTGTGATTGTAACCAGATCTTTGATTTTTGTGTATAAAAGCCTCTGACTTTTAAAATGAAGGCAGAGCGACTTTGGGATCTTCTTGATTCACTGTTCCTCTCCATGCTGCGTGTATTAAAGGCATTGCAACTAACGTTCCAACCTGATTGAAGATGTTTTTTCTTCCACACTGTGTAAACTGTTTTGGTGAAATAAAAAAATCAAAAGTTGAAAAGTAAATTCTTAATAAATCATTCAAATAGTTGACTGTGTTGGTTTTTTATTTATAACTCACACTTGTCCCCTCTTATTATGTTTATGTTATTGATTTATGAATTGAAAAAACTGTATCTTTCTGTGTCTCCCTCATTCCCTCTGTTTTCTCAATTTACTAAATTACTAATTCGGTGCATTATGAATTCTGCTTGGGCTTCCAATAATGTATTAAGTTTACTTTTAAGTAGTGCCAGACTTTTCCATTGTTTTTTAAGACAATTTTTTTATTAAGTTTAAGTTAATTTTCAATTACCATTATTTGCTTCTCTAACGCAAATATTTGTTTTATTCCTGGAGGAATTCAAATGGGGGGTGAAGGCAGTGCAATGTCCTGTTAAAAAACATTTAGTTACCTCCCATTGATCTTGAGGGTTAGCGGCTGAATCTGAATTAAAGAGCAGAAATTCTTTCAATTTGATATTTAATTTTTTTAATTTGAACAAAGCAAGGCAAGGAGTATTATTCAACTGCCTTTTAGGGATAGTGGGAGTGATATGTGTTGAAGGCTACTGAGTAAAATGAGTTGGACCAGGGATAACGGGGGGTGTCACCTGACAGGGGTGTGGTGCCCTGTTAGAGAGATGTTTATTTGGTGTCGCCTGACAGGTGTGTGTGTGTGTGTGTGTGTGTGTGTGTGTGTGTGTGTGTGACTGGCCGCTTTTGTGTAAGATTGTCCTGGTAGAGTGTCAGGGTATGGTATAATTGCCTTTTTTGTGGGAGTGTCTGGAATTTGGAGGGATTGCAGCCAGATATCATAGATCATAGAGTGCCTCTGTATACAGCAACCAGGGTCAGTGGTTGTGATCAGGTGATTCTGATATACATGCAAGTCTGTTCGGTAAGGCTGGCTTGATGACAGTATAGAGCATTGTAGAGGATAAAGGAATTAATTTGAGGTGTAAATAAAGAGAGAGAGACAGACAGAAAGACAGACAGACTTTGACTTTTAAATGTACTTTATTGCAAACAAGTGCATCAATCAACACGCAAATATACAAAATGCATAACAAAATAAAACCAATGCACCCTCAAAAAAATGCAGATATAAATAAGTATCAAATTACCATTAAAACAGAATAGGCATCACTCTTTATATGTTTAAAACCAAACCCTCATTCTCAACCAGGCAGACAACCCTAGCAAAGCACCATAACTTCTCAACTGATCCACACTACACATTGTTTTATGGTATTCATAATCAACATTGATTTGTGCTGCCACACTAATTTTAAAAAGAAGTCAAAACCTCACAAAACACACCCTCGAAGAAAAACACAATGATAGTTGAGCACACCTGCAGCCTTCCTGCCGAGGAGTCCACACTCATTCAGCCACCCCCCCTCCCCATCAAAACCTGCCTATAACACCCGCCTTAACCAGCCTGCTGGGCAGGCCCTGAGACTCCAGCATAGTGAGCCGCAGTGCAGGGTTACACAGAAACGGCTCTCTCAGAAGCCAAAGAGCCCCCAGCCTCTCCATGTCTCTGTGCACCCGCACTAGCCACCACGCTTTCAAGACACTATGGAAAAAGGTGGAACCCCTCTGAGATCCAACTGAGACATGTCTGTCACAAACAGCTGCCTGTCCAGCTGCAGCCCCCACACTCTGCGCAAGAGAGCAGAGCCCATCTCTGTTAATTGCGCCCATTCCTCGGAGAACAGCAGCTTCCGTATTATCTGTAACCTGAACACACACTATATCTGCCCTACTGGTCAGATATAAAAGTCCCTGCCCACCTTCCGCTACTGGCAGAAAAACCACACTCAGCTTGACCCAGTGCAGCCCATCCTAAAAGAACTGCAACAGGATCCTCTGGAGTCAGGTGCGCACACCCACTGGCAGTTCCACACACTAGCCTGTGCCACAGCATTGAAGCCACCAGATTATTAATGACCAGCACCCTCCCTCTGTATGAGAGCTGGGGGAGCAGCAAGTGCCAGCGCCCCAACCTCTGCTGTATCTGTGACTCTATCCTCCCCCAGTTCCTCCCAGCTCCACCTTCTCTCCCCCCATTGCGAATGAAACCTTTGTCCAACAGGGGGCTTTGAACTGTATTTTGACGGTCTTTCTCTTCTGTTTGCAGGGAGCTGTTCCACCAGGCCAGACGAGACGAGACGGGGAGATTCCGGTTGACAGAGCTGCAGAGTCCTGGGTCCTTGGAGCGGTCCGGAGGCCGAGGCAAGCGGAGATTGGGACGGACCAGGAGCAACAAGGGATCTAGCCAGGACTTGCCCCGACCTCCAGATTGAGAGTCTCTGGACCCTTTCCCAGGTAGGAGACTGCAGTATGGCCCAGCAAACCGCTGGTGTGAGGCGCCACAATGCGTTGCGCTTCAGCCAAGAGGCTGGAGTTGAGACCCCGGCCCTCACCCGGCTGGAGTTTAGCAGGTCCGTGCTGCAGAGGGGCCTGGGCTTCGCCCCTTCTGAGCTGAACTGCGTGGTAAAACTGCCTGGACCTAGGGATGTGTTTGAGGTGAGTTTTAAGAACCCTCAAGTGCTGTAGAGTTTTTGGAACATCTATAGAGAGAAAAAGGAATGTATGCCCCTGAGTGACTTGTAGTCGATGCCTTGACAGATAGAGAGATGAAAATCGTGACGATTCAGTTCTATAATGAAGCAGTGGCAGAGTACGATGTAGAGGTATGGCTGAGGAGACACTGTGAGATCCTTTCTGAAAGTAAGAGGGTCAATGATGAGGATGGGGTTTGGACCGGTGCTCGACGGTGGCAGGTGCGCCTGCAGGTGGAAGTGGCCGTCATCGGCGGAGTACGCCACCTGCCAAGCACCGTAGTATTAGGAGCAAACAGGGGGCTTGTCTTCTACCTCGGCATGCCCAAACTGTGTAGGAACTGCGGGGCCCTAGGTCATTTAGCCGCAGCCTGCACTGTTATTAAGTGCAAAGTCTGCGGTGGGGAACATCTGACCAGGGCCTGCAAGCAGGAGAGGGCCGGCAACCTGTGCAGTGGGGGAGGGCACCTTTTTAGGAATTGTCCCTCCTCCTATGCAAACAGGGCGCGGGCCCTCAGGGGTAGTGGAGAGGAAGAGAAACAAGTGGTGGCTCCTCCAAAGGAGACACCCCAAGATGGGGGTAGAGAGGAATCAGTCCTCAGGAGTGTCATAGACTCCCTCTCCGACTGTGGGTCGGAAGTGGAGGCAGAGGGGGAGTCGACAGTTCCACAGGCGTGGAAGAGGAGAAGGGCAGAGAAGAGGAGCGTGGGTAGGGGGGGTGCGAAGAGCAAGCGGATTAACACCTCTCTGCTCGATGACCCTCTTGATATTAAGACCTTTAGCAGACACCTCAAGAAGTGGAGGACCCTGAGGGACCTCTTTGATTCTCCCATAGAGTGGTGGGAGATGGTGAAGAAAAGGACCAAGGGCTACTTCATTCAGCTGGGGAAATGGAAAGCTTGCGAGAGTCGGGCGAGATATTCCTATCAAAACACCCGCCTTCAACCTAGCTGAGGAGATGGCCTCGGAGAGTCCTTCGCCCTCTATCGGGAGGAGCAAGAAAAGATCAAGGTCCTTTCCAGGGTCCGCATCATGGAGGACGATGAGAAGTGCAGCCGCTTCTTCTTCAAGAAAATGACGGAGAGGCGGCCTGCAATGTCCTCCATGATCGACTCCTCGGGGCAGGAGGTGGAGGGCAGAGAGGCTGTTGAGACAGTGGTGCGGGACTTCTACAGGGAGTTGTATGATCAGAAGGTGGTGGATCAAAATCTGATCCATCACTTTCTGTCCCTGTTGGAGTCCCGCAACGATGGGGACGAGGAGGTGGAGGAGGATCCAGAGATCACCACCACTGAACTCTCCCAGGTGATAAAGAGTCTTAACTCTGGAAGGACACCGGGTCCCGATGGGATCCCTGCTGAATTCTATAAGATCTTTTGGGAGGTGCTTAAGGAAGATCTGACTCAGGTCTTGGGGTCGATGTAAAGAGAGAGTAGAGTGGCCCCTTCTATGAAGAGGAGTATCCTCTCTTTTTCATAAGAAGGGAGATCCGAAGGATCTGAGAAACTGGCGGCCGGTCAGCCTCCTGTGCACCGACTACAAGATACTGGCCAAAGGACTGATGCTCCGGCTGCAGCGGCCACTCCCTCAAGTCGTGGGTCCCGTCCATGTCTGCGGTGCCCGGGGGAGCTCGGCAGCCGACAACACCATGCTGCTCAGGGATGTCGTGGCCTACTCGAACGAGAGAAGGCTTCCCCTGGTCCTAATCAGTCTGGACCAGGAGAAAGCCTTCGATAGAGTGGGCCACGAATACCTGCAGCTTGTCTTGGAGAGGATGGGTCTCGCTCTTGGTCTGAGGAAGTGGGTGAAGATCATCTACAGCGGCCTAAGCGGCAGGGTCCTTGTGAACCGCCACCTGACCGAACCATTTCCGGTCAGGTTGGGGGTCCAACAGGGTTGTCCCCTGTGGGCCCTGCTGTACGTCCTGTGCTTGGAGCCGTTCATGCAGGCGATCCGCCGGGACGTCCGGGTGACAGGTTTCCATCTCCCGGGTTCCGGCGGAGAGCAACTGAAGGCCCTGGTCTACATGGACGACGTGGCCGTGGTCTGCACGGACGCCCCGTCCGTGGCCAGGGTCGAGGAACTGCTGGACGGCTTCTGCAGGGCGACGGGGGCCGCTGTCAACAAGGCCAAGAGCGAGGTCTACCTCTCCAGGGCACCCGGAGCTGGGAGGAGGCCATATCGAAGGTCCAAAAGAAGATCCACGGCTGTAGCACAAGGACCTTGACGATGGCTGGTAAGGTGCTGGTCGTAAAGGCCATCCTCTTCCCGATACTCCCCTACGTAGGAATGATCTTCCCCCCAGACAAGGTCATCGCAAAATTAGTGACCCGAATTATATTTTGGTTTGTCTGGGGGAGCAAAATGGAGAGGCTGAAAAGAGTGCAGATGGTGAAGGGTACCCTGGATGGAGGCAGGGGGGTCCCGGACGTTGTGTGACTGATAAAGGCGCAGGGGCTGGCCTATGTGGTCAAGAACATCCAGGCTGCTGGCAAGAAAGTGAGTTTCATGAACCGCTTTTATTTTGCCAGCAGCCTGAGACCATTCGGCCTCTGCGCAATGGATAACACCAGGCCGCACTCGTGGGATCCCCCGCCGTTCTACAGGGCGCTCCGAGCCTTTGCGCTCGAAGTAGGCCTCCATAAAGTCGTGCTGGCCTCCTGGGATTATAAGACCATCTGTAGCCAGATGAGATCTACCCAGGAGACCAACCGGATAGAAGATTTCCCTCCCGAAACCTGCAGGTTTATCTGGGCTAACGCTACGCACGTTTGCCTCACGAATACGCAGAAAGATGTCTCCTGGATGGCTGTGAGTCGGTGTCTCCCCACCCGAGTGTTCATGCACAGAAGGGGCATAGCTCCTTATGACACCTGCCCCTATAAGGGTTGCCTGGGGAAGGAGACGGAGGCTCACATCTTTAGAGAGTGCCCCTCCGCCTACAGGGTCTGGCTCCTGTTTTCTCCGTTCCTCCACAGGTTTGCCGTTCCTCCGCGGGCGACCGCCCAGCAGATCTTGTACGGTCCTACCGGGGGACTAACATCTTCCACCCTGAGGTGCTGGTGGCGTGTCGTCTGCGCAGAGAAGCAGGCCTTGTGGGAGGGACGGAACATCTGTTTATTCAATAAGCAGGAGCTGGACCCGATTGTCATTGCGCGGAGGGGCATGGTGCTCGTGAGGGACTACGTCAATCTGGAGGTCCATCAGAGGGGCAAGGAGGAAGCCTATAAGAACTGGCATATACAAGATCTGGGGGAGCTCAGGATCCCATGATGGGACCCACCTCCGGAGATGGCCATCTCCCCCTCCTGGAGCCCGAGTTTAAGATCTCTTAACATCCTTTAATGAATGATTGTTTTTAAAATTACAGGCAGAGTTGGCTTCCCAGAGAGGAGCGGTGCTGTGGTCACTGAGAGACTGGAGAGGTGGACACGGAGAGGAGCGGTGCTGTGGTCACTGAGAGACTGGAGAGGTAGACACAGAGAGGACAGTGTGGTCACTGAGAGACAGGAGAGGTGGACACAGAGAGGAGCGGTGCTGTGGTCACTGAGAGACTGGAGAGGTAGACACAGAGAGGAGCGGCACTGTGGTCACTGAGAGACAGGAGAGGTGGACACAGAGAGGAGCGGCATTGTGGTCACTGAGAGACAGAAGAGGTGGACACAGAGAGGACAGTGTGGTCACTGAGAGACAGGAGAGGTGGACACAGAGAGGAGCAGTGCTGCGGTCACTGAGAGACAGGAGAGGTGGACACAGAGTGGAACAGTGCTGTGGTCCTGACCTGTGAAAAATATTCCCAAACACGGGACAATTTAATTAATAAAATCACTCTCTCCATCCCACAATTCCCAGAAATGACAAACACAGAAAAACTGTCAGTCGTGCTGGGAGAGGGACACACAGCCCCACTCGCTTCCCAATATGTGTCCACCTGTCACAGCCTGAGGGACAGTGCATGACACTGGCCTGAGGGACAGGGTACAGTATATAGACACCATGCCTGCTAGAGGAAGGGCGGGAGGGATCCTGTTCAGTTTGTATATGTGTTGTATAACAGTGGGGGGTGGGGAGTGGTATATATATATATATATATATATATATATATATATGTATGATTCCGAACCTGCCTTATCCCTTTTGTATGTTTGCCTGTCCTGTGTTCGGCTCTGCCAACCCAGGCACTTATTTCTGTTATTATTAGTGTTTGATTGGTTAGTTAGGGACTGTTTAGGTTTATTCAGTGCTCAGACAGAGCTAGGTTTAATTTTGTATACTTTGTTCACACTGCACCCACCACTGCCAGCACAAGGAACTAATTTCACTATGCACATGCGCAGTACATTACATTCGGCACCCTGGCTGAGTATGATCGCTGCAAACACTCCAAAGTTTGGTTAAGCTATGCTGAAATTGATAACACCACCACAAAATGCAACACCTTTGGATTTGGTGCAATGGAGGAAGCATCTCCAATATTCAACACGGCGTGAATCTAAAGGAATATACCATTTTTGCTGCACCAGATACAGCTAATATTCGCAGTAGCAGCATCTCACCCTCAGGTACAAAACACAGATGAGCAGACATTCACAAGAGAATCATTGTTTAAAATGTCGTTTTTATTTAAAATTGAGATCAATAGAGTAATGATATAATCGATACAATCTTTATTTGTAGAGCCAGAAACTCCATTCACTTTAGCCATGAAGGGGAAAATAAGCAAGGAGGAAGTGGATGAATGTCACCAGGCGGTGACAGTTTTTCACAGCAATATCAATGGACTTTAGCTTTGTTTGATATTCTCCTGTGTCTCATAGCACATCAGAATCAGAGCCAGCTAACAACATTATATTCCACAGTGAACTGTGTAGCATTATAAGTGTATATGGATCACACATCCTTCCGAAGAAGGCAGACATGCTGATTTTTCTTCAAAAGAATTGCTGACTTTGCATTGCAGACTCTGTTTGACATTGTTACTGGTTCCAATAACTGTCTGTTACATATTTTGTTATGTTATATTTTCTGTGTTATATTTACTTTAAAAGGTTTGGTTTGTAATTGTTTTTGTTGATCATTCCTCATTAAAACGTGTACTATTTATTTTTATAAATGAAGGGGAACTGTCTACTGGTTATAGCCTAAATGTGGCAAGTATAAAAGGTAGGGAAGTATTTGCTCTTTTTTTCACTCAAAAAAAAATATTGGAATCAGAACCTAGATTCAATAAGAACCAGATTCGATAACCAGAATCGGAATCGGAATCGATACAATTGAAACCCTACCCAGGACTGAACGCCTGGTGATGTTAAAGCCTTTCATACATACAGGGCTCTCAGCTCAACATTTACAAGGCCGTTTGGACACTATTATCAGTGAGGCAATTCAAAGAAAGGCGAGATACAGTGGTTACATTGGACACAATATTGATATGAATCTTGATATTGAAGAATTGAAATCTAACAGGTTTTTCTAATGGTCTTCACAGGGGGAAGAAAAAACAAACAACTCTCATATTCATCCTGCAGGTCTCAGGTGAAACCACATCTAGTCCTAATGCCTATATCTCAAAGAAATACTTTATACATTACAGGTCTTACTGGGAAAATCCAGCAACAGAGGTCAGTGCTTAGAGAGCAGACCTCTGCCTTCCTGTGACACGTACACCTTTTCTGGGACAGAGACTACCTCACATCTGAATACCGTATATAAGAGACTGGTCTGAAAACACACAAAAGCATGAAAAGGAGAAATATATTAAATTCAAATATTTCATTTAAATCCTTATTGATTTAAATTACTCTCGTGTGGTTTGTCTTTTTTTGTTGATCTGGACATCAGGTAATGTTAGAAAACACTTGTTATACATATGAAGAATACAAAAATAATCAATATTACTGCTGCCGCTTCATGTACAAATGATGAAATCTCCCTGTGCTGTACCTCTGTGTTCTTGCCTGCATGTAAGGAGGTGCTTTCTTCATATTCACACACAGACCCAGTCTGCCCAGCACTGCCAATTCAGGGAAACCAACACTAGGTGGCACTGTGAGATCAAACACACACACACACACACACACACACACACACACACACACACACACAGGTCTGGATAAGAAATTAGGATGTGTAGTAGGGTCTTTATTAATCTTAATTTGTGTGATGTTCTATACTGTAATTTGGTTATTAAATGCACATGTGTATTATTATTATTATTATTATTATTATTATTTATCACTGATAAGAAGAGTTGTATTTATTTTTTACCCTTTTTACCCCTAATCTACTTCTCTCTACTAGATGGGACCAAATGCGTGACTGTATGACTGAACTACATCTGGCCAAGGCACCCTCACCGCCTGGCAGTCATGTCTCCCAGTCCTGCTCTGTGCCCAGTGGTCGTGCTTCGCTTCCCCCACCCTGCTAACTGATCCGCTGTCTTTAGAAAGTTTGGATGGGAGGCTGTGAGGGAAATGATCTTGGGAAGCAGTTCCCTGCTGCAGAGCCGAACAGGTGTCGAGCAATGAAGAACAGGCTTGTTCTGTCAGTGATGAGGCAGAGGGACAGGCAGGAGGAGGAGGAGGAGGAGGAGAGGGTAGTTGAATCGGTGAGGAACAGCTTCATGATAACGGACTCGCAGGGAGGGAAGGAAGAGGGAGTAACCTGTCCTAATGTGTGTGCTCAGTGGCGGATCCTGGCCCGCCACGCAACTTTTACACATGACTTTCTTGTCTTCTTTATAGTTGATTTCAGGTAGTTTCTATCTATGGTAGTACAAGGATTGAAGTTCTCCATTGCTATGATGGATTTCCGTCAATTGCAGGGTTCCCGTGGGTCCTTAATGTCTTAAATTCACTTTTCATAAATTAAAGGCCGTAAAAAGTCTTACATTTCTCAAATAGTGTAAAAATGTCTTGATTTTTGTTTGTAGAGGTCTCAAATTTACGAATTTAGATTCACACTGCTGAGAGGATCTGATCACTCTCTCCACTCACTCCGCTGCAGCACCATTCCGTGTTTTCCATTCCCGCTCACTGAGTTAAACTGCTTCGTGTTCAGTCCATAAGAAAACTCTAAAGTTATTTTAATCTTTATTTCTTATATCACGAACGTCTGAACACAAAATCTATAATACTATATATACTATACATAAAATACTTTGGGAAAAATGTCATGCTTTATTGAAACAATGCAAGCAAACAAGGTTCACGTCAGTAGAAAATATAGGATGTAAATGACGTAAGAATAGAGAGATTTTCTTTTCTTTTTCTTGTATATGTTGTACACAGTTGTATACTTACATTTTATTAAATAATTGGAAATTATACTTTGACCTTTTTACAATTTTACTTGAGCTTGGCCACCAGTGAGTACACTGGTGCACTTAAACTGGTATACACAGTAATTATACACACACATAAACATACACAGTGTTTGTGTGTGTGTGTGTGTTTTGAACAACAGTGTATATATATGGGTGGCATCCGACTGGACCGATTCTGGATCGTAGAGGTGGGCCGTCTGGACCAAAAGTGCCAGGGCTGATTTTTGACCCAGTCCAGCCCTGATTACTACTACTATCATTCCTGCAATTGAGTAGCTTTTTCGTTTACTTGTACTTTTTTGAGTATTTTTTGAATGTGGCAATTGTACTTTCACTTAATTATGTTTTAAAAAGGCAGTAAGCAGTGAGTAAGTAGGGGTTTATATTGTTTATCTGGAATCGAAAATCGATCAAAATGAGCATTTGATTTCTACCCTTAAATGTAAAGACATGGGCGCAATTTATTTATTTATTTATTTGGCTTCACCAAACCAAAATTCAAGTGTCAGAATAATAAAAAAAAACACATAGTAAATCTCTCTGCGTGTGTGCATTTCTCCCGCTTTCTCAAATGTTACTAAATATTTGAATTAAATACCTATACGGCGGTTCAGCTTTGAACTCCTTAAATGTATTAATTTATGAACACTTTCTTCTCCAATTTTGACACGTGACAAGTACTTTGAAGTCTCATGAGTGCTGTATTAATTATGTCCAAAAAACACAGTACACACACACATATACAAACATAATTTTCTCAAATTATACATTTATTTAAAACAAATTCCAATAATTTCCAATAATTTATATAGACTATAGACTACACCTAATTAGAATAGTTGGCTGCGTTAGGTTACTTAAAAAAGGGGGCACTTCTTGCTGGTGTAGTTATTTTCGATGCAATAGGGAAAACAGCATTTTTAATTTTCACACTTGCATATTAAAATCTGATTATTCTGCACCTGGCCTGGAGAATGATAGCAGAGATTGCCGATTTGACCTTTGCAAACATGGCAAAAACAGCCACCGTTACAAAACAGGCACATAACCCTCAATCCAATCACTGTGCCCCTTCTCCTGTTCTGACTTTGGAATTATCCCTTCTTCATGTGCCCACTTATCTATTTCCACCTGGGTAATTTCTAGTAAATTTGGTAAATGAAGATTTGTGGGCCAGATTGCCACGTCTGTCTCAGGCAAACTGTCTGCCAGAGTATTTGTTTGCCTTCCGAGCCTTATTTTCAAACCAAGATGGAAGTGGTGTGAATAAAGTCTATTCAATTACTCAGCAGCCAGTGCATCTACAAAAGAAACATTAATTAAATCTGAGCTATAGAAGAGATTAGGGAAGATGACAACACATATAGTCAGAGCATTAGGAGTTTCAGATTATTCTATTCCACTTATTACAGCATTCTACACATTTTCACTGAAGAACCACAAATGTACACTGAAATGTCTATTGATCTCAAAATGAAAGTTGAACAATAGCCACGTTGATACCAAATAGTTACATAGGTTCTTTCAGACAAATACATACAAATCTATTACATAATACTACTACTACTACTACTACTACTACTACTACTACTACTACTACTACTAATAATAATAATAATGTATTAATTTTGTAAAGTTCCTTCTCAAAGACTCAACCTTCTTTATACAAAATAAATAAATAAAATAAGATACATAAATTAAATCCTTATATATATAAACAACAAAATATATATATATATATATATATATATATATATATATATATATATATATATATATATATATATATATATATATACAAACTTTTATACTATGCAATTAAATGTTTTACTGATCATACCCCTGGCATTCTGTGCTTTATTTTAATAACAAGTGGGTGATTTCCGACACAGCTCCTGTCTTTGGTTGTGATGCTGCGAGCCTCGCTTTCACCACCAGTTTCTTTGTTTTCGTTTTTTTTTTTAGTTTATGAGTTTTGGCACTGTTTTGTCGTGAATCATAACTGTTAATTTATTATGATTATTACATAAATGATAGTGAAAATAATTCAACTTGTCATGTATATTTTATTTATCATAAAGAGATAATAGAACTGTTTGTTTCCGGTGTTTGCATCCACCATTTGCCATTTATTTTTGCACTCTGCCGCCAGTTGGATTATGGGAAATAGGTGTTGGAGAGTGTACTGTTTTATTAGTTTAGGTATTTTACATAACAATAATAAAAAAACATTCAAAATTGTAATACTTATGATTACAATTTTTAAAATCCATTTCTAAATTTCATTTAAAATGAATTCCTAAAAATTAAATGAATGCACTAGACAAATCAAAACCAGAACAACATATCAAAATGAAACAAAACAGTCTAATGCATTCTTTTTTTTTTAAAGGATGGTCAATACATCAGATAACTCATAAAAATAACAAAATATTTAAACAGTGTTTTAAAAACATTTTAAAACAATAACAATAATCAATATTATTTTCAATAATTAAAACAAATATTTTGACAATCAACCCTGCAGAGGAGGCCCTCACAGTCCTGATGGAGAGTTCTTCCTATGCTTCCCAGTGCTGATGCTCCACTCCGGACTGGCTCCTGTCTCTGGTGTACTGGCTCCCACCTCCACAGGCTGTGGTCTCCTAGTCAGTGCCCTCACAGTGTGTGGATGTTGTCTAGGTGCCAGCGCCTCGGCTCCTCACAGACCTGCAGAGAGAGAGAGAGAGAAACCGAGAGCCGGTCAGGGTGCACATGAGAAGCTTCACTCAACGTCTGTACCACTGAGACCAGCGTGTCAGGTTGGGCTCTGCTCCTGAGATGGGGGCCCAAGGACCACCGGACTAGACATGTTAGGAGGAGGAGTACCTTTCAGCTCCTTCCTCCCCACCTATTGATCTTCTTAACAAAATGGAAGGAGGGGGGAGTAGGGGTATCTCTTCTCCTCTCTCTTCTTCTCTCTTAACTCCAACTCTTCCTCCGTCACTGAGGCCTTGGCCCCCAACATCTCTGTGAATTTCTCCATGGCTCCTTCCTCCAGGTATGGAACTCCTGGAGGGTGAGACCGTGGAATGGCAGCTCCTCTGTATGTACAGTGAGGGAAAAAAGTATTTGATCCCCTGTTGATTTTGTACATTTGCCCACTGACAAAGAAATGATCAATGGTCAATGCGACTGGACCCTGGTCATGTATATTGACGTGGCACTGCGGTTGTGTGTCTCGGCCTTTACAGTAGGAGAGGTCTGGGCCTCCACCGCCGCTGTCCAGCCAGAGGTCCCGGCCACCGCCATCGTCCAGCCAGAGGTCCCAAATAGAAGAAAAGAGAGAAAAAAGAAAAAGTTACCTCCCCCAGTCCCGGCCTCACCTGCCGCCGAACCAGAGGTCCCGACCCTGGCCATGCACGCCGCCGAGCCAGAGGTCCCGATCCCGGTCCCGATCCTGGCTGCCGCTGCCGAGCCAGAGGCCCCGATCCCAGTCCCGATCCTGATCCCCATCCCAGCGGTCGCCGCCGCCGCCCAGCTCGAGTAGTTGCCAACTCTGCCCTCGACGGTCCCGGCGCCTGCGTCTACGGCTCCCAAGGCTTCCATGCCTCCTGAGGCATCCACGGCTCCGCCTTCTACGGCTCCGGCTTCCGCAACTCCGCCTCCTGAGCCTCCTGTGGCGCTGCCTCCCTCGGCTCTGCCTTCGGTCCCGTCTTCCACGGCTGCACTGACTTCCTCGATGCCGCCTCCAGTGTGTCCAGCACATCCTCCACCTGACCTGCACCCTGCCTCTGCCCGGTGGCCCTCTGCCAGACCTCCTGACCCCGCTCCCGTCCTGTGGCCGCATCCTGGACCCCCTGACCCAGTCCTGTCATGTGGCCATCCCCTTCGTGTCTGACCAGTTTCGGCTATGCCGATTGTGGAGGGGGGAGTACTGTCATGGTTTTCAGCCATCGCCCTCTATCTCCACTAGAGGCCGCTGTCTCCCTGTCTTTCCTTTTCCCTTCATTGTTCATTTTTCACCTATCAATCACCCAATTAACATTCCTGACACCCTTGTGCACTTCTGCTCGTGTCCTCTGTTTTCATTGGCTCTGCACCTTTCTTTCCTGTTCCTGATCCTTGTCTTAAACCCCTCACTCGGGGCGAAGTCTTGTCAGCACAGCTTACGACTCCGAGCCCTGTTTCCTCCGAGCCCTGTTTCCTCTCCTCCGACCATCACCAGTGACCTCGACCTCATCTTCGCCCAGGCCTTGTTTGCTCTGTTTGCCCAATCCCACGACCCCCGCCTGTGACCTCGACCATGACTCTGCCTTGCCTCTCTTGCCCTGATCTGCCGGTACCCGACCCACGCCTTCCTGATGATCCCTCGATCCAGCACTGCACCTGGGTCCTCTGTTCCCAAGCCCCGAGGCATACGTGACAGCCTGATTGCATTGTTGTTTTTGTTGTTTTAATTTGGGTGTTGGTTCTCTATGGACCTTGATTTCAAATGGTTAATTTTAGAATAAGAGTTTTTTTCTTAACTTAGTATATAGAGTTTGTGTATATTCTGGTTAGGAACACTTCATTTTAACATTATATATTAATAGTGGAAATCACTTGCAGATGTTATGCTCAAGGCCTTTTCAGTGGCACACCAGAAGGTGTAGTATCCTGACATCTTTTAACTGATATAATTAATATTCTGAATCAAAATGGCTTAACTTCAATCCTTTAGTTAACTCATTTACTAGTTTAAATTAATGCTAATGTCATGATGTACAACAGTCAAGAATGTGATGGCTGCCTTGGATTTTACACTAGATTTGTTACTATAATTACTTACTAGAAACAGCACTGAAACAATATCAGGATATGGCATGCGATGATACGCCAGAGATGTGGTAAGGGAAGACATATATAATGTATTACATTACTAAATTAACTTACTTTGAGTGAAATGTATATCTTTAGGTCTCAAATTTTGTATCAATATGACTGGTTTGAGAGTCCCTGGTGTGTGAAGTCTTAAGTGACTCTGCAGTTAAATCAATTAAATATACACAGTATATATAAATATATATGTAGTCACATCACAAGCATGAATCCTTCATCACTCCAGTCACCGTCTAGATGCCGCCCTCATCCCATTCTTTTGAATTCTCTTCCATTCAATTATTGAATTATCATCGTAGATTATTGCTAACATTACCTCACCTGACCCTGCTCATTAATGCCTTGTTTATACAACTTTGTTACTCACCTTTGTTGCAAAATCTTGTTTACATCATTGTAACATTTCTTCTCAGTTAAAGTGTTGACTCTCACTATCCTTCTCTCCACTAATGCCTTTTGGATTTCCCTCTTAGTCTTGATACACCCCATTCTTTGACCTATTGCCTTTCCACTCGACCAAGTATTTCGGATCCCCCACGCCAGGAGTTGTGTGCTGGTCCTGACCCCTCCCTATATCTGGTTCTGTGAGTTCAGATTTTTAACCATACAGCTTCCCTGTATAGTTGGAAACGCTGGGGCGTGTATTTATTGACAAACAAAACAAACAAACAAAAACCTGACCTGTCTCTGGACTCTCAAATATACATTAAGTGAAAACAACTGGCCAGGGACAGCTATGTCTGTTTACCCTGTAAAGAAACCTGCCTTTGTTTCCCCTTAGCACTTTGTTACCTGTTGTCTTTTCCTTGAGACTCTCCTTTGTAGTCCCTTCTCACCACTCCCTTTGTTCCCCATGTGCTTCTTATATAATTCTCCTCAAGTGCATAAAATTATCCTAGTACAACCAATTATAGTCTCTACCAAGATGGCCGCCTTGTCTTCAGCCTCCTTACCCTGCACCTTCCTCAACCTGCAGGGTCCCAGAGCCTCCCACTCCACCTCTGGGAATGTACACTCCATCACAATATATATATATATATATTGTTGTGTTTGTAGCCTTGGAGCACCTACACCATCAGATTGTATATAAATTAGTTTCCTCATGATTTGTTTTGAATGCTGAAACATCAATCGAAGACAATGATAAGTGCGAGAGTGTCACTGTGCTAGACGTGTGCATGAGTAGCGGTGTGTGTGTGTGTGTGTAGGAAGGGGGGTTTGTCTTATGCCTGTTATTACTGTCAGATACTCTTTCTTTCAGAAAAACTGTCAGCGTTTCCCAGTCTCTCTGTGAGAAGGAGGTGGCGTCTGTTCAACAAAGACAAGCCAAGATACTCCAGTGCCTACAGAAACTGTCTATTCCTTGTGATGTGGTATGCATTGTGATTGTGTGTAGGCTTCAGATCATTATCATGCTGGAAAGTACATCTGTCACAGAGGGTTTTATTGGCTCAAATTGAAATCCCTTTATCCCTTAATTCTGACATGAAAAACAGATTAAAAGCAGCCCCAATGTCCCTCCAAACTTCTCTTTGTTTATTTACCACCAAAATCTGTAATACCAAATATCTGTGTGTCCAAAAAGTATTATTTTTGTATCTTAAATGTAGTGTGTGTCATTGTATAATGTTAGTTTTATTATGATTTTACAACACACACAAGTGTCTGTAAATGTTTGGAGGATACGATCTAGATCTATATGTATATATGTATGTAAGTTATCTCTGTATGTAACCTTCATGTGTAAGACTCCCAGAGATTCTCTTCCTCAGGCTTACGTGCCCCCGATCGGAGTTCTCGGCTCTGGGGGGGGCTGCGTGCCATGGTGTCTCTGATGGGGACGCTGACTGAGCTGAAGACTCAGAACCTGCTGGACTCGATCCTGTACCTGTGTGGAGTGTCGGGATCCACCTGGTGAGTCTGCAGCACTGGGGTGTTATAATGACATGTGTAGCAGGGTGTGCAGTCTACAGTCACATCAGGAAGATCTGTTTTGCTGAGTGTGCTTGTGTGTGAGCCTGTGTATGTGGTTACAGGTGCATGTCATCTCTATACAAGGATAAGGACTGGTCCTCTCGAGTGGAGGAGACAGAGAAGAAGATGGTGAAAACACTCACAAAAGGAACAGTTTCATTTTTGACAATATTGAAAAGAATCGCAACAGCCTTGCTTGACGAAAACTGCTCTCTAACAGGTTTCTGGGCTGGCACTTTGGTTTATTCTTTTGTGAAAAAGGTAAAACATGCCTGTCAGTCTGGTCACATGTCTTTTCCTAGCTGTGTGTCTTTTTCTGTCTGTTTTTCTCTTTGAAGTAATTGAATAGTAAAGTAACAAAATAAAAATGAAGCCACATCCTCAGAGATCCTCTGATGGCACTTTGCTGGCACCATTCTGTAACTGCTTCTCCTCAGTAGGTAATCAACAGGGCCCACCGTTTTTTTTCATTTGTAATTCAACTGCTATGTCCTAGATGTTCGTGCAGCAATTTAAAGTAATTGAATAAGCAATTAAGAAATCATGATATTGCACCTCGACTAATTAGAAAAAAAAAACATTTTGTACAAATGGTTCTTGAATAAATTTGTTCAAAAGAATGAAGTTTACAGTGGCCTAATGTGCTCAGATTTCCTGTGAGTAACACTGTCAAAGCTATCCAAGCCCGGTGAATATGATACAAAACATGGCTGCTCTACACCAATCAAAATGTGAGCTTTTCACATTGAACCACGGACATAATGAAATTCCTTATACAGACCTCTAGTGCCATCTTGTGACCAGGTTTTGAAATGGACTAAGACAAGCATGCAAACTACACATATATGCTAAAATGTATTGAAATACAATTACACACCTTAAGTAACACAACTGTGCAATCTACAAGTCTTTATTCAAATCCACTGACATTGAAACACAGACCTCAGATAACACAGGCACTGAAACTATAAATGCATGCTAAAATCTGAAACCTGCTGACGCCACCAAGTTGCATACAGCTTCTAGTTATTTATAATAATATAAATAATACAAATTTTAAGAAGAAGAAGTAATAATATAAACACCTGCTTCTCCAGACTTGTAAATGGACATGTTTATTGATTTCCCAGGAGGATGAGAAAGCGCTCTCCCGTAACACAGATGAGACCATGGTGAATCCCTATCCAATCTACGCAGCCGTGGACCAGTGGAGACTGCAGAACAAGCACAAATATGACAAAGGTAAGACACACACAGTTAGCAGGGCTCCCAGACATGGCGACATCTGTAAATATTACTGCTGTAATAATAAGCAATAAAAAAGTCTAAGCCAGTGATGCATGTTAAGGTTAGTATATGATATGTTAGTATACATTTAAAAATATATGGCAGTACATGCCTGCTGTTGTCACCTCAGACCCTTCATTCCTATGTCATGAATGACTTTTGAAACAGTGCATCCTCCCACCCAACCAGAAGACCGCACACAGCTTTCAGAACCTGAACAGAGTGAAAAGAGACAAGGGTAATAGAGAGAACCCATCTGATTGGCCGTGGCACTTGATTTGTCTAGGTGGGGAGGGAAGCCTGAAAGGTATATGAAGAGTGTACAGTAAGGAAGGGTGTCTGGGGACATTGGAAGAAAAGTAAATGTTTCTCAGAATACAGAGTACAGATTGCCATGTAGAAAGACAGTATTAGTGGTAACCCTTATGCATGTTAACTCTGGTCCCCCCCATCTCTCTCTCTCTCTCTCTCTCTCTCTCTCTCTCTCTCTCTCTCTCTCTCTCTCTCTCTCCCCTCAAAGGAATATGGTTTGAGTTCACATGCCATCAAGCTGGGTACCCTGGTTATGGTGCTTTTGTAGACACATCAGTGTTTGGAAGCCACTTCATGGCAGGAGAAATGATGGAACAGAAAGATGAGATGGACATGCTGTATCTGCAAGGTCTCTAGCCCTTTTTTAACTCATGGATCTAAATCAGGGGATATGCCTGACAGGTATCTGGGTTTAGAGCAAGGGACCTCACCCCAAACTACAGTTCCTTTCACACAGTATCATCTTCTACCCGGGTCGACCCTCCCCAGGTTATGACAGTGTCAAGCAGGTCAAGTACACGCTTTCACACCCCAGGTTCAGTAAGTTAGATCTGCGGTCACACAGTGTGGAGATCCTTGTGTCTTGCTCTACCTGTATCAGTGCTGCTGAGGGAGGTTGCTCTTGACCCAGGTCACCCCACTTTCTGTGCTGCTAAAGAGGGGGTCATAAACTGGGCTGGTGTGCTAGTGTGAAAGGGGCTTAAGTAGTAGTAGAAGTATTTTTCAAAATAATGATTTTATGTAGGTACCCTGATTTGAATCTGTATGGGAAACAGACAAAGATGAATGGTGACATTTATGTATAATACGCATATTAAAAACTACACTATACTGCATAGACTTGAACTGTTTGATCACGCTTCTCTGCAGCTGTATGTGATACTGACTAGTTACATGGTCAAGGCAATATTATATATTTTTCTCTTAATGACGTGTATGAGGAATATATAACTTTCCTAAATTGAGGTCCAGGCCAACATGGAAAAGAGAAAGGAATGAGGTGGACAATGTATTAGATTCGAATTTTTCAAAATGAGGCGGTATTCAGAAGTGAGTTCGAATGTGTTTGTTTGTAGCCTTGGATCGTGTTCTGTTGGTATTTTGTTGGTTGTATTGTATTAGTGTTGTTTGGTTAAACCCTGTGTCTCCTTGAGCACCTGCACCATCAGTTCCTTTGTGATAGGAAGTTAGAGCCCCCTAGCCTTCTATTACTATACAGCACCGAGGGTAATATGGGGGTGGGGGTTTATTTATCAAAGGGAGGAACTGGGATAGACAGGGTTCGAACAAAGGGAGAGAAGTACAAAGCTGCTACTGTTTGATATTTCTGTTTGAATATAAAAAAACACTGCCTTTAACCCTTTTATTTCCCCCTTATCTTGTTCATGCTGCCAATGCAGGGTTTTAATATTATGCCAGATTTTTTCTACTGGTTTTATGTACTTAAAAATAAAAAAATCTGCCATATGAATGTTTTAAAGATTTTTGTTACCTCCCCATCGCTCGTGTTGTAGTTGGCGGCAGTGGTAGGATTCATGCTTAATCCAATGCAATTTTGAAATTCTGTTTTGAAATTACAAAATGCATGGTACAGACTTCAAGGAGATTATGTTCTTGTTCTAGATTGATATATTGGTTAAAAGATGTATTGATATAGTGATGCAGACCTGGAGATTGGGAGCATGATAAATCCACTGTATTGTGAAATTCTGCAAGACTTGAAAAAAGTATAATTTCACATAAAAATGTGTGTTAGAAATTGTTTGGTATCCTCGCCATGAAAATGGGTCATACATTTTCAGAAGACTGGTCTTAAAGTCTTAAAAGGGAACCATGTGAACATTTTTGAACATTTACTTACATATTACTTACTGTTGTCTGGTTAACGTATACGCAACAATTTTCCAGGGTTGGCAGGTCTGGTGATGTTTTAATGGTAGGTCTTGCTTAGCCCTGTCTGTTTCCATCACTGGCCTTTCACTCTTCTTTCTGTTTCTTTCCAGGACTGTGTGGAGACATGAGAGAGAACATTAAAGGATTATGGGTAAAATAAATTAAAAACAGCTGTCAGTTCCAACACATAAAGGTGCTGTATTAAATTCAGTGTTTTGAATCTGGACTGTGGTAAAGCTCAGTGCTTCTCAACCCTATTCCTGGGGGGTCCCCATTGGTGCTTTGGTTCCATCCCAGCTCTCAATTACTTAATTGAAATCTTAATTGAACAAATCATTTACTTAACTGTATTTTTTTCAATTTTTCAGCTTACAAAATGTTCAATAATTAAAATGATTATGTAATTTTCTAGTTAACTTGATCTGTTCAAAACAATGAAAAAGCTCTGATTAGCCAATGTATGAGTTTGGACCAAATCAAACCTTTGACCTAGCCACAAATCATACATTTCAAACTTGTACCCTATCATGTTTTGTTTTATAGCTAGTAGAAAGTGGCTTCTGACAATAAATCAAACCAGGATAAGGTGCAGGCTTGTGCTTAGCTGCTAGGTCAAAGTTTTGAATGGGTCCCACCCCTCTATTATGTTGCATATGTTGATGTCACCTGTGTACTAATGAAAGGTTTCCTGTTGCAGAGTGGATCTTCCATGCCATTTTTGATTGGGGGAACAGTTGAGTTAGAAAAACGGATGATGTCATTTGAGAAAGGTGAGGGACTGGGATGTTGGGATGTTGAAGCTGGATTTCTTCAGCCAAACCATTTTTCTTTTGCCATTTGACAACATCGTACTTTGTGCTGGTGCTGTTTGTACTGTTATGTGGGTCTCAGCCGAAATATGGATTGGAATGAGCCGGACAGATGACATAGGCAAAGGAATCTGCAGGAAAGGGGAACTTTTATTTACTAAGTAAATACACTGATAACAATTGGGTCAGTGTCCCAAAATTATAATAACTAAATATTGGCTATAGCAATATTCCACTTCTCCACTAGCCTAGGTAATACTGCTGCTACTTTCAACTGCTGCTCAACAGCTCTCTGCACAGGGCTGGATCTCTCCTTATAAAGCTTATTGAGCTAGCTTGAGGAAACTCCCCTCAGGTATACACCATAGTATTAACTTAATGCAGATGGAGTCTTCCAAGAACATGTATATTTCATTGAGTTTTCACATTCAAATGACAACAAATGATGTAATGATTCTCATCCATTATGGGAGGGAGAGAGCAAATGATATAAAACAACTGGGAGCTTACTGTAGATGAACACTGCCTTGCTTTACCATGGCTGCAGAAAGTGATTTTCAAAACAATATGGCTTTCATTTTCATTAACATCTTTCATCACAATACATGACTACTGCAAACAAGGCTGTGAATTTTGACGGCCTCCACTGCTTGGCTGAATTCGAATCAAACTCAATGAATTTAATGTGTTTATTTTAATGTATTTGTCCCTCTACTCTCCTCTCTCACTGACAGGCGTTCACTGTGATTGCAAGCACTGCACTGCACTCTTCCTATTACTCGAGCTACATGAGGCCTTTCATTCTGGGAAAGACTGCAAATCCACTCTCCACTCATTAATGTCCACCCAGGAAGGTAAGAGCTATTGTCATGTAACCTGAAACCAAAACGGATGCCTTTAATGAATAGATTCAGTTGTATCAGGCTATAGCTCTTGATAGTTTGTACATATGTATTTATTTTTAATAGATTTTTTCATAGCAAAGTGTTAATCCAGCCAACCAAATAATGCTGGGGTAATAAAGCGACCACATAATGACAGGACGTGGTGGCATCATAGATTTGTAGCCTCCACAGTATCCTCTCTAAAACAGAAAAGTGTATTATAGTATTATAGAAAATGTTCAACAAAATGAACTGTATTTATGCATGCAAAATAATATAAGTGATGCCTGATACGTATTCAAGTTTCGGGTAATGGGCAGACAATGTTCCTGACAGGGGAACTAGACTTCAGATGCATCACAACAGCTCTTGACTTTTAAAAATGTATTTTAGTTTCTTATGCTTTGCAATCTGCTACTTTAGGTTAAATTCCACCCCTGTGTTGTTCGCTAGTGTTTGTTGTATGATTCTATTTTAATAGACTATACATTTATCATTCTCTAAAAATGTTTGTGTTATGTTATTTTTCCCATGTCCCCATGTAAAGGGGAAGGCTATACACTGCTGTCGGACATTTTTGAAACATGGGAGGAGAAAATCGAGGAAGAGCAAAACATTTTAGTTTCTGAAATCATCGATCATTGTCTGCGGAACAATCCAAGGCAAGTACACAAACAAACAAAAAAAACTTTATTAAAAGGGACACTGTGTGGGTCCATTTTCAAGCTTTTATAATTGTCATCTGTTTTAGGGATTTCATATGAGGTGTATCAGCAAAGCAAAGCAAGCAAAGGATAATAAGCTGCAGGCAACAGTAATTTGTTGCTGAGGGGGGGCAGCTGTATTTCATAGGAAGGGAATAGGAATGCTTGCTCAATCTCACAATGGTGCACCCCCCAAAACTTGTAGGCCATGTGTGTCTGTGCACACTAGGGCTTTAACTGTTCCCAGACCCAGGTTTACATAATGGATAGAGTCTCAACTGTGTCTTATTACGCAGGCAGAGAAACATAGTATGCAACTGTGTATTTAACAGTTTGTACATGTAATATATACCTGTGAAAACACAGATTGTGCTTGTTTCTCCATGGGGTGGGGGGCTACCCATGTGATGTGGCCACTGAATGTATTTACTGAATAGACCTTAAAAGATGAAGATTGAGGGTAAGAGAGGCGCAAATAGTCAGTGGATTCAAGTGGTTATGCTTAATATAGTTCACTCAATGTCTGTGTTTTTGAAGATAATGCTGAAGAAATTAAGAAACTATTGAAGAAGCTTTGCACCCTTGTTACAAATTGGATCTGGGGAACAAAGTACAACTTCTTGCATGATTTGCTCCACCCAGGTGAGTACATGATGATGCAATACAATCCTGTTACATTCAGAAGAGTAATATTAAACACACTGTATAATACAGTACAGTGCCATACATTATACAATACAGACACCTATATTCTGGCAAAAGTATAAACATATAATAATTATAATATAATAATCAGTAATAATGAAGGGTTCTGAACAGAGGAATTGATGACATTGGGGGCTTAGTCCAAGTGGGGGGGTCCCGGGGCATATGATTTTCAAAGCTAAATATATCGATCTGGTGCACTTTTCTGCACATCTCAGCCACCATACAGGAACATTATTTTATCACTGGAAAAAGCACTGCCTCGACCATCTCTACCCAGGTTCTAACCACTTATTCACACTGGGTTTGTTTCAAACTAAATCGGTTCGGTTAGTTTGCTTTGAAACAATGTATCAGTCAGTGTGCTCGCTGTTCACACTTGTCTTGTGTACACTCAGGGTCATTTTCATGGTTCACTTTCATGTTTTCTCAGGACTTAAATCACTTCTGTTCACATTGCAATAATCAAGTGAGCTTGGTTCGTTTTGTATTAATTAAACACTGCATATTTACACTACCATTCAAAAGTTTTAGAACACCCCCATTTTTCCAGTTTGTATTTAAATTTAAGCAGTTCAAGTCCAGTGAATAACTTGAAATGGTACAAGAAATCTTTAAACCCTGGAACAGAGGAGACTACATGGGGACTTCAAAATCATGAAAGGCATCGACCACATCAAACCAGAGGAGCTTTTCCAGATCAGTAGGGACACATGGACCTGAGGACACGAATAGAAATGTAACACTTTACAATAAGGTACCAGTATAATTCATGAATTAATATATGAATACTATGGGATTTAAACTTCAATACATCATGAACGTCATCTGAGTTCTGATGTTGAGCACATGATCCCGCACTAACCCTAAGCCTAAAACCTAACCCTAACCCTGTTATACATGTGAACATCAGAACTCGGATGAAGTGCATGACATGTTAATGTGTTTATCCTGTGGTATTCATGCATTAATTCATGAGATATACCCGGTATTTATTGTAAAGTGTGACCAATGGAAACTGGGCTTCAAGACAGAAAACAGGTGACACTTCTTCACACAGTCGTTACAATCTGAACAAACCCCCCAGTGATGTGGTTGAAGTGACAATTTGGGAACATTTAAAAATAGACTGGATAGGATCCTTGGATCACTTAGTTATTAATGGACACCAAATGAGCACAATGGGACGAATGGCCTCCTCTCATTAGTAAACTGTCTTATGTTGTTATGTTCTTGTATGTGAATGGGCTCAATGCAGTGATGCTAGAGCACCGAGCACTGCACCCTGCAGCTCTCACACCAGTCTGTTCTTATCGATCCCTCTCCAGAGCTCCCAGATGAACTGATCCAAGATGACAAGATTCACCTGATCGACGCTGGCCTATCCATTAACTGTGCTTACCCGCTAGTCCTGAGGGCAGAGAGACAAGTTCAGCTCATCCTGTCCTTCGACTTCAGTGAGGGAGACCCATTCCTGGTTAATATACTGCCTTCTAGTGCAGTGAAAAACAACTGACAAGATCAACACAGTGTTATATAGAGTACAGCAGTGAGTGCAATGTAATACAGTAACATATAGAGCTGTATAAACACACTGTTAGTTAATGTGTGGTAGATCAAGACCTAAGTCATCTCATCCTGAACCTGGCTGTTTATTTAAAGTGTCATACACAAATGCCAAACAAGTACAGGATGATGCTTTATAAAACTGAACTGTGCAGTTCAATATACTGGAACAGATTACACCTTGACACAATGCCTTAGAGAGTCACAGGTGGAGTTCACGTGTACAGTGAGACAGTTTGCTCCATCCAAAGACACAATGACTCCTCTCTCCCTCTCGGGGATCATATTTTACTTTCCATGGTGAGTGCATTGAGATCTGGGGACCAAAGATTACTAGCAAAGATGAGGCTATGCTCATTGGGAGATCAGGCTTTCGCCAGTTATGTGCCTCATCTTTGGAACATGCTTCCCCTTGCATTAAGGGAAGCCCAAGCCCAAGATATTTGTAAATCAGTTTATTGTAGCATTATGTTGGGTGTATTTTGATAAGAGCATTTTTGCTCTGAGCTGATGCAGTGATCTAAAGAAGACCTCTCCCCTCAAAGTTATCAGATTTCCTTAAAGTGTGGAACTGGTTTACATCAAAGTGACAGTTTTGGGAAGATGGCACCGAGAATAGGCCAAATAGTTTGGAATCCTGCTGTGAGATGTCTGGAGGAGGGGGCCTGTAGGTAATAAAAACTCCTTGAAGTGGACGAGAGCCGAAATCCCGACATAGAGCTACGAACCCGGGCCAACCGGCAATTCCAAAAGATGGCATGGATTGACATCGGTCATAAATCAACCCCCCCTCCAATAGGACACTGGGGGCTGAAACCAAAATCCAATCTCACAAACCCAAGAACCAATCACCTATTGATCTGACAGGCGTATAAACAACAGCGCACGGTCTCTCTCTCTCTCTCTCTCTCTCTCTCTCTCTTTCAAATAAAGAACTTTACAGACTGCGCTGCCCGCCTGTGCCCACCTGATCAGTGGAGTTATACAACTGGACAATTGACTGAGTCGACTAAATACAAAAGTGTCAGTCATTTAAATAGCTATTGAGTCTTAAGAAACTTGACCCTTGGAACCGAACTGGGCCCTGATTTCCTCAAAGACATTGTCTTCAAATAAGAACTTCCAGGTGCATCGACTGAGTGGAAGTTCTTGGACAAAGCCCAACCGGACTGCCTTTGTTCCAAACCACATGGAACTCGTGCCGTGTGCTGTTATCTGAGCCCGAAGACAGAGAGGCCTCTCTGCGACGAAGTTCAGATAAGTTTAGCAGTTTGAAGTTTGTGATTCATGACAATTGAGAAATCAATTAGAAATGTTAATCTGTGATTCATAACTCTAGAATGTGTAATTTCATTTAGTTTTCTTAAATATAAATGTGTGTTGCATTCAACTGTTTTGTTGACAATATAAGAAATAAAATTAAATAAATAAAATAAAATAAAAACGCCAAGAAATATCTTCTCATTCCTGTTTAACTGTTTAGCCTGAAATTGACACACGTTAATAGACACTAGATTATTGGTGGCCCTGCCTATCCTTAATCATTGAATAATAATCAGTTAAGGGAAATTGTGGTAACAAGTAATGATAGGATCTTTCTCGGCACCTAAACATAAATGTGACTGATATATACAGTGAGAGAAAAAAGTATTTGATCCCCTGCTGATTTTGTACATTTGCCCACTGACAAAGAAATGATCAGTCTATAATTTTAATGCTAGGTGTATTTTAACAGTGAGAGACAGAATAACAACAACAAAATCCAGAAAAACGCATTTCAAAAAAGTTATAAATTGATTTGCATATTAATGAGGAAAATAAGTATTTGACCCCTTTGACTTCGTACTTGGTGGCAAAACCCTTGTTGGCAATCACAGAGGTCAGACGTTTCTTGTAGTTGGCCACCAGGTTTGCACACATCTCAGGAGGGATTTTGTCACACTCCTCTTTGCAGATCCTCTCCAAGTCATTAAGGTTTCGAGGCTGACGTTTGGCAACTTGAACCTTCAGCTCCCTCCACAGATTTTCTATAGGATTAAGGTCTGGAGACTGGCTAGGCTACTCCAGGACCTTAATGTTCTTCTTCTTGAGCCACTCCTTTGTTGCCTTGGCTGTGAGTTTTGGGTCATTGTCATGCTGGAATATCCATCCACGACCCATTTTCAATGCCCTGGCTGAGAGAAGGAGGTTCTCACCCAAGATGGCCCTGTCCATCGTCCCTTTGATGCTGTGCAGTTGTCCTGTCCCCTTAGCAGAAAGTTGATGCCAAAGAGCTCGATTTTGGTCTCATCTGACCACAACACTTTCACCCAGTTTTCCTCTGAATCATTCAGATGTTCATTGGCAAACTTCAGACGGGCCTGTACATGTGCTTTCTTGAGCAGGGGGCCTTGCGGGCGCTGCAGGATTTCAGTCCTTCACGGTGTAGTGTGTTACCAATTGTTTTCTTGGTGACTATGGTCCCAGCTGCCTTGAGATCATTAACAAGATCCTCCCGTGTAGTTCTGGGCTGATTCCTCACCGTTCTCATGATCACAAGGTGAGATCTTGCATGGAGCCCCAGACCGAGGGAGACTGACAGTTATTTTGTGTTTCTTCTGAAGACTCTGTACAGGAAGTTGAAGAAAGTGTTTTGTGATAATTATTTAATGTTTTGTATTGGTACTAGCATTGGTACCAGATTAGATTTAGCAGGACAAGTAAAGGGTCAACAAGGTCGATTTGTTAGAAACTCCTGTTGGTAATGAAAGATTACACAGTGCCGAAATAGCCTACAGATGTCTGCTGTGAATTTGTTTATGGCTTAATCGTTTCTCCAGATAAGGCAGGAATTGTTTCTGTTACTGAGCGATTGACACTAGGTAAATGAAGACCGTGGGATCGCATCTTCCTAGTGCACATCAAAGACGGACATCTGCTTTTTGTATCCATCACCTCTTCACGGGAGGACAGATCGTAAACGGACCCGGACCTGTATCTTCTGATTGGATGAACGTCCATAAGATGTTACGTCATTTTTCCTATAAAGTTGTACTCATGTCTGTAAACATTAAGCCTCACTGAAGGAGTTATTCCTGACGTGGAGCTTCCGAGCGGCTCGATTAAAGTTCTGTTTGCTTTGTCTCCGCGACTCTCCACTTATTTCAGACTCGGTTCTACACTTCCATTTGTGAATAATCACACCAACTGTTGTCACCTTCTCACCAAGCTGCTTGGCGATGGTCTTGTAGCCCATTCCAGCCTTGTGTAGGTCTACAGTCTTGTCCCTGACATCCTTGGACAGCTCTTTGGTCTTGGCCATGGTGGAGAGTTTGGAATCTGATTGATTGATTCCTTCTGTGGACAGGTGTCTTTTATACAGGTAACGAGCTGAGATTAGGAGCACTCCCTTTAAGAGAGTGCTCCTAATCTCAGCTCGTTACCTGTATAAAAGACACCTGGTAGCCAGAAATCTTGCTGATTGATAGGGGGATCACATACTTTTTCCCTCATTAACATGCAAATCAATGTACAACTTTTTTTAAATGCGTTTTTCTGGATTTGTTTGTTGTTATTCTGTCTCTCACTGTTAAAATACACCTACCATTAAAATCATAGACTGATCATTTCTTTGTCAGTGGGAAAACGAACAAAATCAGCAGGGGATCAAATACTTTTCTCCCCTCACTGTACAAAGGGGAGATCCAATAATCGTAATCAAAGACAGTCCAGAGGTAAATCGATTGGACAGACAGGCAAAAACAGAGAGATCCAAAAGGGGAGGTTGTAAGGAACAAGCAAGAGGTCAGAAACACTAAGAGGCATGCAACAGGGGAATGCTTAAAAATGACTCTGGGAAGAAGACAAGATTAGCAGTGACTAACCGGCAAACGGGTTTAAGTGCAGGGCAGAGTGGAGTCAGTGGAACTGGTAGGGAGAGGTAGAACCAATGAGTGCAGAGGGATGTTAGGCCATTGCACATGGTGATGTGGAATGTTAATTGAATGATTGGTAATTTGGTGAGGGAGACTGGCTAGTATTCAGGTGACGAGGATGAACAAGTGCAGCGAGCAGGCCTGGCAATAATAAAACAAATGAAAATGGCATGGACAAAAATGATGGCACCCTCAACCTAATATTTTGCTGCACAACCTTTACAGGCAATCACTGCAATCAAATATTTTCTGTAGCTCTCAATGAGACTTCTGCACCTGTTAACAGGTAGTTTGGCCCACTCTTCCTGAGCAATCTGCCCCAGCTGTCTCAGGTTTGATGGATGCCTTCTCCAGACTGCAAGTTTCAGCTCTATCCATAGATGTTCCATAGGATTCAGATCAGGACTCATAGAAGGCCACTTGAGAACAGTCCAATGTTTTGTTCTTATCCATTCTTGGGTGCTTTTAGCTGTGTGTTGGACCCATGACCTGTGACTGAGAGAGAGCTTTCTGATACTGGGCAGTGCATTTCACTCCAGAATGCCTTGATAGTCTTGATTTCATTGTACCCTGCACAGATTCAAGGCACTCTGTGCCAGGTTCAGCAAAGCAGTTCCAAAACATAACCGAGCCTCCTCCATGTTTCGCTGTAGGCATGGTGTTATTGTCTTTAAAAGCTACATTTTTTCATCTGCGAACATAGAGCTGATGTTACTTGCCAAAACATTCCAGTTTTGACTCATCTGTCCAAAGCAAATTCAAGTCTGGATTTTGTATGTTTTTCTTTCAAAAGTGGAGTCCTCCTGGGAGGCCACTTTCACTCAAAAAGTGATGGATGGTGCAATCAGAAACTGACATACCTTCACCTTGGAGTTCAGCTTGTATCTCTTTGGCAGTTATCCTGGTTCTTTTTCTGCCATTCAAACTATCCTTCTGTTCAATCTGGGGTGAATTTTCCTCTTGTGGCAAAGCCCAGGCAGGTTGGCTACAGTTCCATGGATCTTGAACTGTTGTCACAGGAACATCAAGCTGTTTGGAGTTGGTCTTGTAGCCTTTACATTTACCATGCTTGTAAATTATTTTCTTTCTGAACTCCTAAGTTTGAAAAATCACTATCATCTAATTATGTATTATCTTTTCTAAGGGGTACCAACAAATTTGTCCAGGCCATTTTAGAATATGTTTGTAGAATGAGCAATAATTCATCTATTTTCACAGCTTCTTTGCTTTATGCTATGACATACCAAAGGCATGCAAGTATACATGATGCAATAGCTTTTAATTTAATCACTTTTCAGGAGGAATGAAGCATTATTTCAATGAGCTGTAAGGGTACCAACAAATTTGACTACGTCTGTATTTAGTGCTTCTTGTCAAGATGTTAGGTCAAAGTCAAGGGCCAAAGGAAAGGGAGCATAGGGGAAATCAAAATAACAATATGAGTAATAGTAACACAAGATGTATGTTAAAACATTGTAAAGTGCTGTATTACAGGAGAGTAAGGGACTAATATTACAAGCACTGTCTGAAAAGATGCATCTTGAGTAAGCGCCGGAAGGAGGTCAAGGACTCGGCTGTTTTGACTTCAGTGGGAAGGTCGTTCCACCATTTAGGGGTCAGGGATGAGAAGGAGCGGCTCTGGAGGAAGGGGAGTGGAGGGGAGGCAGAGTTAGTCTTCTGGCACCGGAAGACCGCAGTGGTCTGGAGGGGATGTATGGAGAGATGAGTGACTGAAGGTAGCTTGGTGCAGTGTGGTCAAGACAGCGGTAGGTGAGGGTCAATGTCTTGAACTGTCGGGAGCCAGTGGAGGGAGCGGAGCAGTGGAGTAGGGTGTGTGAATCGTGGCAGAGAGACACCAGACAAGCCGCAGAGTTCTGGATGAGCTGGAGCGGCAGGTAGTAGATGCAGGCAGGTCGGCCAGGAGGGAGTTGCAGTAGTCCAGGTGGGAGAGGACCAGTGACTGGACGAGCAGCTGAGTTGAGTAGTTGGTGAGGAAGGGACGGATCCGGCGTATGTTGTTCAGGAAGAATCTGCAGGTGCTTGTCTGCCTGGTGATGTGCTGGGTGTAGGAGAGCGCAGGATCATGGGTGACTCTTAGGTTTTTAGCAGAAGAAGAGGGAGAGAGTGGATTTCAAGTGGATTGAGATAGAGAGATCAGCAGAAGGTGAGGAAGCGTGGAGAAAAAAGAGGAGATCTGATTTGAGAGGTTGAGCTTGAGGTGGGGCAAGTGCATCCAGGCGGAGATAGCAGATAAACAGGAAGAGTTGCAAGAGGGAATGAGACGGACGGAAGAGGGAAAAGACAAGAAGATCTGGGCATCATTTTCATAGAAGTGGTAAGAAAAACCATGGGATGTGATGAGGGGCCCAGGGAGCGAGTGGAGAGAGAAGAGAAGCAGTCCCAGGATGGAGCCTTGGGGTACACCTGTGAGGACAGGTTGGGGGGTGGATGAGGAACCTTACCATGTCACTTGATAGGTCTGGTCGTTGAGGTCATTCAGGAGCACAGCCTCAGTGGAGTGAGCTGTGTGGAAGATGGAATGCAGAGGATCCAAGAGTGAGTAATGGGAAAGAAATGCTGAGAGCTGACAGTGGACAACACAGTCAAGGGTTTTTGAGAGGAAGGGGAGTAGGGACACAGGGTGGTAGTTCTGAGGAGAGGTGGGGTCAAGGGTAGGGTTCTTGAGGAGTGGTATGACAGTAGCTTGTTTAGAGGGGAAACAAACACAGATGAGTGAGGAGTTGAGGAGGGAGGAGATAAAGGGGAGTAGATCAGGAGCGGTCACTTGGAGGAGGGTCCAGGGCACATGTTGTAGGTTTGTGACCTAGGAGGAGAGAGGAAAGTTTAGAGTCCAAGAGAGGTGAGAATTAAGAAAATAAAGGTTGGTAGGTGGGAGACATGGGTGTGATGGGAGTGGAGGGGGGACTGTTGAAGAGCTTGCTGCTGTGTGTGATCTTGGAGGAGAAGAAGGAGGCAAAATTATCTGCAGTGAGAGATGAGGGAGGAGGGGTGGGGGGCGAAGAGGTAGGCGAAGGTAGAGTAGAGTTTGCGGGGGTTGTTGACGGTGGATTCAAAGAGTGATTGGAAGTAAGACTTCTTGGCTGAGGTGAGTGAGGAGGAGAATGTGGACAGAAGAGAGTGGTAGAGTTCGAGGGCAGCTGGGAGTTTGGACCTTTTCCACTTCTGTTCAGCGGCATGCAGACTGGATCAGGTTGAGTAGAGAATGGAAGAGATCCAAAGCTGAGGCTGAGGCTTTTTTATTCTACAACTACACCACTGGAGGTGACTACATATTTTGGTGGAACTATTATTCCACAAAAGTAAAACCTGTTGTTGTGGTGGAAAATGATCCAGTATCGTCTGCACCACCCTTCAAAGTTAATGTATTTTCAGTGTTGGTGGCATCTATAGTGGAGTTTACTTGTGTGTTTACAAATCATTTACAAGAGTATTTGTGTTTCTCTGGGCCGTTTTTCTTGACCACATAACTGATGCCAAACGTGCCCGCGCATCATCACTTCAAGAGTTAAAACCCCTGCATGTCAACTCCCCTGTAATGCTCATCGCAGCAGCTACTGCCTAACAAAGCTGAGATGCTTGTGTTTTTTAAATATAATTACTAGCCTAAACTACATGTAAGTTGTAAAGTGACTAGTAATAAGAACTTAAGAAATCATGTTGAACATGTTGAACAGTTAATTCAAAATGGCTGACGACCTGCAATTGTTATAGTTTGAAAAGTGAAATAATATTAATACAAGTACTCCCTTACATTCAATTTTAGGACTATGAGCTGATGTTTTTCCAGCTCTATTTCACATTTACAGCATTTAAATAAAATGTGTTAATTTTTTTTTTAAATTAAAAACTGTAGCAAATTGATTTTACAGTAATACTGGCAAATGCAAAATACCCCTCAGCCTACAACTCAATACACTACATCTGCATCCACATTTGCATCTTCATTACATGGATTTAATGCTTTAAAATCTGCATTCGACGGATGCAGATTTCTGTCAGCTCCATCATACCCCTAGCCAAGAGTTGTGCTGCGCTGGGGAGTGGATGTGTGCCCCCCCAGCTCTACCTGCTGGACTACAATGGCATCATGTGGGCTTCAAATACTTGGGGGTGCACCTGGGGGATGAAGCTTCCAAGGAGAAGAACTAGGAGGGTGTGTTGGAGGGGGTGCAAGGGAGGCTGAACCTCTGACACTGGCTGCTTTCTCAGTTGTCCTACAGAGGGAGGACACTGATTATCAATAACTTGGTGGCTTCGCTTCGGATTTATTTTGAGACAAGCTCCCGGGAGGAGGGGGGCAGGGTCTGATTCATGTCAGCAGCAGGGTGCAGTGCAGTGCATCAGTGCATCATAGAAGACCCCGCCCCGCCTGGGGGAGCCTGTACAAGCCTCCACTCCCCAAGCACTCACCAAGTGGAGGCCTCTGCATGGCGTCACCACAGCAAACTCTTTTACCTCACTGTGGGTAGAGAGAGATGCTTTTTCACTGTTTCTGCCACTGCCCTAGATTAGAGCTGCTGTTCACTCTGCTGGAGGGGCTGTTCAAGCAGCTAGGACAAATTTTCTCTCTCACTGTGTTTATTTTAGGAGTACAGTACAGGCAGTGCCACAGACATGTTTGTCAATTAACAAACCTTCTAGTGAGGCAGGCTAACCTGGCAATCCTGAGCAGTAGGAGAAGTCAGACACAACTCGAGCAGCAGCAGTGTGCACTCTCCTGCTTTGTCTCTCATGCGCTCCAGGGTGCGACTGGAGTACAGTTTGAACAGTTTGACAGGAGACCTGGACCCCTTTCTGTGGATGTGGGGGGTTGGGGAAGCCCTCTGTGCCATTGGATTTGAACACTCAAACCAACTGGTTTTATTAATCTGAATCTTTTAATTGTATCATGTGTGCAGTGTTTTTTATTGAGGGTTTTTAGAATGGGATGGGTTCCTATGTCAGAAACATCTTCATGTTTTGTATGTGTTTCTAGGTCGTTTTTAGTGTCTTGTAAGGTATAATCTAAATCTAGTCTAAATCTAAAAATCTCTCTCATTCTCTCTCACAGTGTCAGCTTGTAACACCCACAATGTTACATAAGTGGGTGGTTAAACAGCCACCTGTCCTTTTAACTAGTTAGTAGCCTGGCCAGGTAAAACCTTCACTCCAAATACTCCAAGCTGACAAATCAATCAAAGCAAAGCCATGTCAAAACAGGCAACACAAAAATACTATACACCACCATTCATTGCTTTCAATCAGGCCACCACCACACATTTGTTCCCCCCTTCCTTTATAATGAATAAGGACTGCTTGCTGAATGAACAATTTTGCAAAGATGTTTTGCACACATGCAGAAGAGGTTCACATTCATGGGAGTAATTTGTAGTAGATGTGTCCAAATGTTTTCATTTTGTTTGACATGATTTACTCAACTGAGGTTTGTGTCTTTTGTTGTGTTGTGTTTACAGTTAACATTAACTTAACATTTGCATTTTGAGAAAAGCTATGAGAAATGACTCAGTGTTTTGCAAAAATAAATACTGTTTTTCTCATTAGGTTAATATAGAGATCAAGTTGACCCCAGTGTCATTAAAATTATCTTAGCAATCGAAAAAAACTGTAATTTATTTTGTTACTTTGCAGCACAGTTCATTTCACCTTTACTTTGTTAAGTTTCTTCTGCCTATTCCCAATTGCACTTCCTGGACTGCATCCATTTCAATCCCATTTATCTCCATTCTAATCCATACATTTAATTGTTTTCTACATTGTGCATTTGTTGGGTTGTCTGTCTGTGGAGGGTCTGAATGCTAGTGAGTGTTTTGGGCTCCTGCTTCAGCTCAATACTTTTTCTCCTGTTGTGTTCCCAGCACTTTTCTGCCTTTTACCAAGTCCTTTACCACATATCAATTAATATCCCTTCACTATCCTTATACTGTAGTTGTATTCTGCAGTCTTTCTTTTGTCCTATATTCTGTACTTCACTTATTTAATGGTTCCTTTCCTATTTATCCAATTTCCATTTCTGTCATACTGAATCCCCACAATAAACTGCATTGGTTAAGAATTGACACACATGACGTCCCTGAATTTGCTGTTTGTCACCCTTACTGACAACTGTTTATAAAATGGGCCAGTAATCACTCCATTTGGAGGACAGTGCAATGGGACAGCTGTCCCATTGTTTGTTCACTCCGCTCTCTCTTCTTTCCTCTCTGGTCAGATTGAGATGTTTATCACCTAAGGAATCTTACCCTCTCTCTCTATTTCACCCCTAACCTATTGTGTTAATTTATTAGTGAGGAATTCTCATGTCATTTTTCTCTGACCTCTGACCCTCAGCTTCCTGAACATCCAGAGCCCCTCAGCGCTGTCATTCGTCATTGACACCACGGGCAGCATGTCCGACGACATCGAGGGCGCTAAGATCCGCGCCTTCTCCATCATCGACAGCAAGAGGGGCACCCCCAACGAGCCCTCTACCTATGTCCTGGTGCCCTTCAATGACCCTGGTCAGTGACAGCCAAGTGGCTTGGGCTTGTGTGCGTCTCTGCCCCTTCCTCTCTCCTTTGACATACTTCTCCTTCCACATCCCTTATGTCCATTCTCTTGCTCCAAGTCTCCCTCTTCCCATCTCTCTCTGGGCCTCTCTCCCTGCCTCTCTCTATAAGCACTCCTATGGATAAAGTAGTGAAGGTTTGGAAATGAAAAATGTGGGGGCTGTTTTGAACAACAGCACATTCAAACACCAACACACTAGAGGTTACAGTTACTCTCCCCATCTCTGTCTTTAGACTTTGGACCAGTCATGAAAACAAGCGACCCGGAAGTGTTTAAACAGAAAATCTCAGAGCTGACAGCTTCTGGGGGAGGAGATTACCCAGAAATGTGTCTTTCTGGTCTGCAGGTACTTACGCCACACAAATGTGTATTAAGTGTGGTACATTTTTATAAGCACAGACTCTCTGGTACACTGTGGCACGGCCAACCTCTCAACTGCAGCTAATTACAGCACACACCATTTGTGTCGGGTACTGGCATACTCTACACTTACAGTGTGTTCCATCAGTACATACAGGGGTTGTCATTGTAATGGAGATGTGTGCCTGACAGCGTTATTTCTTACCCATGAATGATAAATGAGGGCTAGGTAAACCAAGTATTTATTCAAAAAATCAACACAATACAACATTAAAAGAGAGAGGGAGACACTTCTTTACACAGAGAGTAGTCACAATCTGGAACAAACTCCCCAGCGATGTGGTAGAAGCACCACTATCTGCAGATTTTTTTTCCTTACATTATGTGTCTAAAATATTGAGATGAATCTACAACAATTTGAAATAAACATATTGGCTACAATACCATTTCAGTTTGAAGTGTTCATCCTCAAGTATTAATTACTACTATTACTACTACAACTATTACAAACAATGATAATAATGCAATAAATGACCAACGTGTGTCTAAAGTAACATTACACTGAAGGAGGGACGAATGTGCAGACTGACTGAATATTATTTAGCAGTTCTCATTGGCTAAGCAGAAGTAAACAAAGCTGGTCATTTTGACTCAAATTATGGAATAACACATATACATCGGTTCATTTATTTATCTCCAGAGAAATAGTGTTATAATGAATCCGTATTGTACAAGGTACACGCAATGGGGTATATCTGTTCAGAGTACAGCATTTACTCTCTCTCTGGCACCCAGTGGCAGCGTTTCTGTCCTTGCTGTAATGCAGTACGATCAGTCTGAATTACTGCTGTAGGGTCAATCTCCCTCTGAACACAACAGTTAGCTTTTCTCTCTGAAATCAGTACAATGCAGTTACTCTTTCCATACAGTCAGTGGGACCATACTGCATAGCCTCTCTCTGTTACATTACATACAGAGTTTGGAGCTACCCAACTGCCTCTGATTGTTCCTTTTGTCCATTTCCAGGTGGCCCTGATCAGCACCCCCTCCTCCTCTGAGATCTTTGTGTTCACTGATGCCCCTGCCAAAGACAGCTACCTACAGAGCACAGTGCTAGCCCTCATTGAGAGCACCAAATCCTCTGTGAGTATGGCTCCATCATGCAGTTCCCTGCAAAAGCATTGCTACTACTTTTAAGAAATTCCAGTGCTAACTCAATAAGATGATGCCACTTCCGATTGTAGATTCCTGAGTGATGCTCAATCTGGCTTTCTTCTAGCTCCATCTTCTGTCACCCCTCTGTCTCCTCCCTCCCTTCCTTTAATGATGACCTCACTCCTAGTAGTAATATCTGGGTGATGCTTTAATAATGGGTCTCTCTCCACGCTCCATTTCTCCCTCTCTAAACTTGAGTCCCATCTTTCCTCAAAGCCTAAAATGGACTGATCACCACACTGGTCTGTTATCTAGCTACCGTCTGAAGCACTCGGAGTGCTCTGTTGAGATATGCTTTATCCAGAGAGCAATACAAACACATAAAAACAGAACTGCCCTCTCTCCACTCGCAAGTGAGTTTCCTGCTGACTGGCGGACTGTTCCGGAGGAGGCGAGGCCTTCAGGACCAAGGCCAGCGGAGCATCCGATTGGCAGCATCTGAGTCACACCTGTATGAGGACCTGGCACTATCCTCGGGGGGACATGCCATCCAGACCACCAAGTCCCAGCTTTTAAATACATCTGTGATCATAGAGGATTCCTCCACTTCAGCACTGGTAACTGCATTAGAGAGACAAGCTTAGGCAATTTTGAGCAACAAAGCTTGGATAGTGTAGTCTATGCTGTACTTGAGTATCACATCTCTCTCCCTCTCTTATTCCTTCTGTCTCTACTTTCTCTCCTTTCTAAATCCCTCTCTAATTTATCATTCTACCTTCCTCTCTGTCCCTCCTCTCTACCCAGGTGACCGTGTTCCAGGACAGGAGTGACCCAGGCAGGACACAACAATCCTTCTATTTCCCAGTGGATGCCTCCCTCAGCAACCTCACCGTCTACCTCTCTGCAGGGGCCACAGCCTTCAGCATCACCAGCCCCCATGGTAACACCTGCAACTGTCCCTCGCTATCCCCCTCCTCCCTTCAGGAAACCCAAATCTCACCATTGTCCCCAATTCTCCCTCATGACTAGTCTTTCCCCAGTGAATACCTGTCGCTCTCTCACTCTCTCTACCATCTTCTATATAAGCCAACACCATGCACTACCACTCATGTCAAGGTTTGTCCCAGTCTGGGCAGTATAATGAGGGAGGACTCTATCTTTACACTTAAATGCTGTTCCAAAACCAGTATCTTGCATTTGCCTCCAACATACAAACACCCTCCTGAGTGCAGAAACACAGATAAATCCCATTGCTGACAAGTGTATTAAATCAACCACACAACCATTCAATCTCCATAGACAAACATTGGCAGTAGAATGGACTTTACTGAAGAGCTCAGTGACTTTCAGCGTGGCACCATCATAGAATGCCACCTTTCCAACAAGTCAGTTCATAAAAGTGCTGTTATTGTGAAGTGGAGATGTCAAGGAACAACAACAGTTCTGCGAAGTGGTCTTAGTCCTGCTCTCAGCACATCCCTTGTTCACCACTTCATCATCCTCATCACCAGAATACTAGCCAGTCTCCCTCTCTCAATAAGCTATCATCCAATTAACATCCCTACATACCATGTGCACTTGGCCCCACTAACCCTCTCCACTCATTGGTTCTATCTCTCCCTACCAGCTCCACTGACACTCTGCCCTGCACTTAAACCCCTGTTTGCCCTTCTGTAACTGCTAAGTCATGTCTTCATCAAAGAGTCGCTTCTAAGTATTACTTATATATCATTTGTCTATTAGTGTTCCTGACCTTTCACTTTCCCTTACAACCTCCCCTTTGCATGCCCCCTTTTTTGCCTGTCTGTCCAATCAATCAACTTCTTGACTACGCCTTTTGGATCTCCCCTGTACTTTTGCCTTTGCCCTCTTTTTGATTGTGTACACACTTGAATCCCTCTCTGTTAGTCTCCAATACATTACAAGTGGAGGGCCACACAAGCTCACAGATTGGGACCACCGAGTACTGAAGTGAAAATAGTCTGTTCTCTATTTGCAACAATCACTATCGAGTTCCCAACTGCCTCTGAAAGCAATGTCAGCACAATAACAGTTTGTGGGGAACTTCATGAAATTGATTTCCATGGCTGAGCAGCCGCACACAAGCCTAAGATCACCATGCGCAATGCCAAGAGTCAGCTGGAATGGTGTAAAGCTCACCACCATTGCACTCTGGAGCAGTGGAAACATATTCTCTGCAGTGATGAATCTTGCTTCACTAGCAGTTCGATGGACAAATCTGGTTTTGACAGATGCCAGGAGAATGCTACCTGCCCGAATGCATAGTGCCAACTGTACAGTTTGGAGGAGGAATAATGGTTCAGGTCTGTTTTTCATGGTTTGGGCACCTTCCAGTTCCACTAAAGGGAAATATTAATGCTACAGCATACAAAGACATTCTAGACTATTTTGTACTTCCAACTTTGTGGCACAGTTTGGGAAAGGACATTTCCTGTTTCCATGATGATGCCCCGTGCACAAAGCAAGGTCCATACATACATGGTTTGTAGAAAATGAGCATTAGAAGCATCTCAAATTTAATGGTAGAATGTGTCCTTGAGGGACAGAAGGAAATCCGGTGAAGTGCTTGCTTAACATCTGGCAGAGTCATCAGGATACCAAAGATGACTCGTTGACCATGAGAAGAAGTCTTACAAGAAATGGCCTTTTAGGGTCTGTTGCAGCAAAAAAACTATTCTTGCAGAAAGGCAACAAGCATTCAACTTTATGCTGGAGCTACAACCCAGTGGCAGAAAGTCATAATTTGAAATTATTGGTTTATAAAGACACCACTATTTCAGAAGAAGAGTTGTCTAGAAGTACATTGATGCCTGCAGCCTTCTGTGAAGCATGATGGTGCTTCTGTCATGGTCTGGGGGCACATTTGAGCCAGTGCTGTAGGAGATCTTGTCAAAATCAGTGGAATTATGAATGCTGAGAAATACACATTTTGATTCATCATGCTGTAGCTTTGGGAAAACGATGGATTGGCAAAAATATTATCTTTCAGCACAATACCACGATTAAGACCGATTTGGGTGGAAGTATTCAGAACACTCACAGTATTAGACTAGCCACCTCAGAGCCCTGAACTCAACATTATTTATTTATTTATGTATTTATTTATTAGCAGATGCCCTTGTCCAGGGAGACTTACAAAATATAAGAGCAATACAAAGTGCAATAATACAGTGCAGTTCAAGGCATAATACATTTTACAAATTTAGAATATACACAAGTGTACACCAATCTGCCATAACATTATGACCACTGACAGGTGAAGTGAATAACACTGATAATCTCATTATCATGGCATCTCTCAGTGGGTGGGCAGCAAGTGAACATTTTGTCCTCAAAGTTGAGGTGTTATAAGCAGGAAAAATAGGCAAGCTTAGGATCTGAGCGACTTTGACAAGGGCCAAATTGTGATGGCTAGACAACTGGGACAAAGCATCTCCAAAATTGCAGCTCTTGTGGGGTATTCCCAGTCTGCAGTGGTCAGTACCTATCAAAAGTGGTCCAAGGAAGGAAAAGCGGTGAACCGTTATTGGGGTGTCAACATGAAACAGGTGAAGTGAATAACACTGATAATCTCGTTATCATGGCACCTGTCAGTGGGTGGGATATATTAGGCAGCAAATGAACCTAGCTACCTATCAAAAGTGGTCCAAGGAAGGAAAAGCAGTGAACTGGTGGCAGGGTCATGGGCAGCCAAAGCTCATTGATGCACGTGGGGAGCGAAGGCTGGCCCATGTGGTCCGATCCAACAGACGAGTTACTGTAGCTCAAATTGCTGAAAAAGTAAATGCTGGTTCTGATAGAAAGGTTTCAGAACACACAGCGCATCGCAGTTTGTTGGGTATGGGGCTGCGTAGCCGCAGACGAGTCAGGGTGCCCATGCTGACCCCTGTCCACTGCCGAAAGGGCCTACAATGGGCATGTGAGCATCAGAACTACACCACGGAGCAATGGAAGAAGGTGGCCTGGCCTGATGAATCACAAGTTCAAGGTGTTGACTTGGCCTCCAAATTCCCCAGATCTCAATCCAATCGAGCATCTGTGGGATGTGCTGTACAAACAAGTCTGATCCATGGAGGCCCCACTTCGCAACTTACAGGACTTAAAGGATCTGCTGCTAACGTCTTGGTGCCAGATACCACAGCACACCTTCGTTAAGTCAAAGTTAAGAGCTAAGGGAAAGGGAGCGTAGGGGCAAAACGTATAAGTGCAATCTTACAGGAGAATGAATGACAAAATTACAAGTAAAGTCTGAAAAGATGTGTCTTGAGTAATCGCTGGAAGGAGGTCAGAGACTCTGCTGTGTTGACTTAGTGGGCAGGTCATTCCACCACTTAGGTGCCAGGGATGAAAAGGAGCAGCTCTGGAGGAAGGAGAGTGGATAGGAGGCAGAGTTAGTCTTCTGGCACTGGAGGAGCACAGTGGTCTGAAGGGGATGTATGGAGAGACGAGTGTCTGTAGGTAACTTGGTGCAGTGTGGTCGAGGCAGCGGTAGGTGATGGTCAGTGTCTTAAACTGAATGCGTTCTGGTATTGGGAGCCAGTGGAGGGAGCGGAGCTGTTTTAAGCTGTGTGGCATCACTCTTGGACAAGTAAAAGAACAAAAAGCAGCCAAAGTCAAATTAATAGAAATGGTAAATCCTGCAAGAAGCTTGGAAGACTTTACCACAAGACTTCCTGAAAAAATTACACGTCTACCAAAGAAATATGCTTCCATTTTGGATTCAAAGTGATGCTGCACAAAACACGTGAAGTTTTATTAATGTTTCTTTGTGTTTGCTTCAATGTGATTTTTTTTGTTTGTTTTTAACAAATAAACACTGGTTTACTTTAATGGCTTTCCTTTCTCTCAGAGTGGCCTAAAACTTTTGCACAGTACTGTATGGCTTAAAATGGTCTCAGGATGTTACCAAGGGTACTGACCAGCTTCGGTCCTTATGCTGGGATGAACAACTATTTAATTTTCAAAACTGCCCTGGTGACTTAAAACATGTATTGTACAAATGCTAAATCACATGAGAAGTCATCATGGGGTAGTTGGCTTTTGAGTAATTATTAGTTCTCTATTGTCTCCTTCATACACAGATAGATATATTTCAATTTTTTAGGCACCACGCAGAACAGCACTGTGGCCCGGGGTCCTCTGGGCAGGGTAGAGCAAGTAGGCAACTTGTGGGCTGTCTACCTGGAGCAGGAGCTGGGGCAGTGGGAGTTCAGCATCAACTCCATGCAGTCCTACACCATCAAAGTCACAGGTACTGCCCTAGTCAAACAAATAATGTTGTAGCAACATTACAGTAAAGCCAACACAGAACAATATCACATTGTGGGAACATTGTAACAGCAACACACATCTGTTGGGGGATTGGCAGGGGATGCCATCACAACATTGTGAAATAAAGTTATCACTAATACAGCTATAAACATGTAATTTAATTTTAATTTATTTTATTTTATTGCCACACCGTCAAGCCAGTGGAAATTGTCTCCGGTAAAGTATGATACAAAAAATGTGCTCCTTTACATACATGTAAAACATTTGCTCATTTATATACATACACCTTGTGAGGTGCCTGTGCTAATGGAAAGAGAGCTAGATGTTAACTTAATTGATATGTATACAACTACATAACAGGGAAATTATATTGACCTATAACAAAATGCAGTGTGAAAAGTTAATTTTAAGTAAAGTTAAGCAGAAATATGTTACTATAGAAAAATGCAGCCCTCTCACCTGGTTTACAATCCTCTTGTTTTGTGTGAGGGATTCTTCTCCATTCTTCCCCAGTGCTGTTGTGTGTTTGTGGCTGAGGTGGTCTCTGAGGTATCTCACTCTTCTTTTTGCTGTACATTTGTGCAGGTTTACTCCTGAGACATTCCCACTCACCTCCTCTTCCTCCTATCATCCTCCTCCTCTTATCATCTTGCAGACGTCTGTTATTTGATCTCTTTATCTCTCTCTCTCACTCCTTCGGTGTGTCCATTATCAAAGAGTTTGATCTTGTCTCCTGTTGTCCATGTTTCAGAGATTCTTTCAGCATCAGCCACTGGAATTATTCCACACACAAATGCATTAACCTTTCCCATAGCCCTTGACTGTGACCTAACATCTTGACCACAATTAGCTTTTAGTTTCCAGGATGTAAGACCTAATTTATTGTATTTATCTGTAAACTGGAATTTGTACAATGTATTATGCTTTGAATTGCTTTGCATAATGTACATTTTAATTTGTAATGTTTGATGCCTTAAGAATACTGAACTGTATTCTTGCACTTTGTATTGCACTTATATTTTGTTAGTCGCCCTGGATTAGGGCGTCTGCCAAGAAATAAAATACTACTACTACTACTACTACTACTACTACTACTACTACTACTACTACTACTACTACTAATAATAATAATAATAATAATAATAATAATAATAACCACTGCGGCAAATCTGTGTGGTTCTTCCTCAGGGCAGAGTATCATCAGTTTCCTGTATGACTTTGTCACGCCGTTCGGAGGAGCTCACCCAGGCTACGCCACTATTGAGGGACGCCCACTTGCTGGTAAGACAATACCATAGACAGGGACTAGGAGTACATTGTTTCATTGCTGTTTGCTTGATCACCCTATGACCAAGGCTTAATTTGTGCAGGATCCAGCACCTGGTAACTCTGACCTCTCATATTCAGACCTGCACTTATTTGGAAAGATATGGCTCTCTTTCAACAACAAAACGCATACAAACAAATTAAAACATTCAATGAAAACAAAACGGTCACAAATCATTTAAATGATTCAGCAAATTACTTAATTTTACATAAATAAATATAATAATCATATGAAACCTATATATAACAAGAAACGTAAAACTTTTACATTTTCTATAATTCATTTATTTTGGGAATTAATACAGAAATGTGCATTAGCTAAGAAACGTTACACAGTTTAAAGTTACTCAGATACTATTTGTATTTTTAAAAATAGACCGGTTTATAAACACTTAAGTTTCATAACAAAAATAACATATACAAATCCCTAGAATATTCCATTTAAAATACAAAAAAATAGATGTTTAAAAATAACTGTTCCAGAGATATCATCGGTTTTGCAAGGAGCACACCTGTCTAGAAGCCTGTCAGAAATACACTGCAAAACAAAGGAAATGGGCCATTGGTTATCCTTCGAGTCGAGAAACCGCCCAGAGGGGGAGGGGCTATGCAGGTGTGTCCCCCAAAACAGACCACCTCTTCCATCTGCTATAATTAGTGGGACACACATACCCATTCTTCCTCTTTTGCCGTTCACGACTGGGACTTGATCCACGGATCTGTGAGCATTAAAAGACGATTTACATATAGGCTCATTGTCTTATTAAATTGTTTTGCTGTGCCTAACCCCTCTCTACATGCTCTCTACATGGCTGGCTTGATAGAGACCCTTGGCCCTGAGTCTGCGGGCCCCCTCTGAGAACTGGCAGCTACAGGTGACCTCCTGGTGGACACCTTGCGTCACAGTGCCCGGGCCACAGGCCGGTCCTTGGCAGTGATGGTGGCTTTGCGATGCCAGCTGTGGCTATCCCAGGCCAGACGTGTCCCGGAGGTGGACAGAGCCCGCTTTAGTGATGCGCCTATTTCGCCCGGGTTTGCAGGAGTGCGGCATCCCGTTCCAAAAAGAATACAAAGATCTCCGGGACACTTGGACCCTAGGAGAATCCTTCTGGTCGGGGTCCAATGTGTCCCGAGCGGACGGGATTGCCGTACTCCTGAAAAACCCCTTCTTAATAGTTAAAACATTCAAGGTTATAGAGGCGGGCAGACTGGCCAGCCTCGATTTTAAATACAAGGGGGCTGTATTGAGGCTGGTCAATGTCTATGCCCCCACCAGCCAGAGAGAGAGAGTCCTCTTTCTCCCTCAGCTACGCCCGCTCCTGATCGGCACCTTGCCAGTTATCATTTCAGGTGATTTCAACTGTGCTCTGAGGGATGTAGACCGGAGTAAGCCCCGCAACGATAGATCCAGCAGGGACCTCGCTGCGTTCGTGGAGGACTTTGAACTCTGCGACGCAGGTCGGGACCTGGTCCCCTTGTTCACCTGGGTGAGTTCTTCTGGCTCCTCCTTCTCCAGGATAGATCTCGTCCTCCTCAGCAAGCCACTGGAGAGGACCGCCATGTCTTCGGAGGCGGTCTTCTTTTCAGACCACAGGCTCCTGACGACAGAGGTGCTCATTCCGAGCACACGGGAGTCGGGGCCTGGGGTCTGGAAGCTCAACACCTCTCTGCTCGATGACCCTCGTGTGATTAAGACCTTTAGCAGACGCCTCGAGGAGTGGAGGACCCTGAAGGACCTTTTTGATTCTCCCATAGAGTGGTGGGAGATGATGAAGAAAAGAACCAAGGGCTACTTCATTCAGCTGGGGAAACGGAAAGCTCGCGAGAGGCGGGCGAGATATTCCCATCTAAACGCCCGCCTCCAGCGCCTGAGTCTTTTACAGCTCAGAGGCTTCGACCTAGCTGAGGAGGTGGCCCGGGTCAAACTGAGTCTCTCCGCCCTCTATCGGGAGGAGCAAGAAAAGATCAAGGTCCTTTCCAGGGTCCGCATCATGGAGGACGATGAGAAATGCAGCCGCTTCTTCTTCAAGAAAACGAAGGAGAGGCGGCCTGCAATGTCCTCCATGATCGACTCCTCGGGGCAAGAGGTGGAGGGCAGAGAGGCTGTTGAGACAGTGGTGCGGGATTTCTACAGGGAGTTGTACGACCAGAAGGTGGTGGATCAAAATCTGATCCATCACTTTCTGTCCCTGTTGGAGTCCCGCAATGAGGGGGACGAGGAGGAGGAGGAGGATCCAGAGATCACCACCACTGAACTCTCCCAGGTGATAAAGAGTCTTAACTCTGGAAGGACACCGGGTCCCGACGGGATCCCTGCTGAGTTCTATAAGATCTTTTGGGAGGTGCTTAAGGAAGATCTGGGCCAGGTCCTGGGGTCGATGTACAGAGAGGGCAGATTGGCCCCTTCGATGAAGAAGAGTATCCTCTCCCTTCTTCACAAGAAGGGAGACACGAAAGATCTGAGGAACTGGCGGCCAGTCAGCCTCCTGTGCACCGACTACAAGATACTGGCCAAAGCACTGACGCTCCGGCTGCAGCGGCCACTCCCTCAAGTCGTGGGTCCCGACCAGGTCTGTGGTGCCCGGGGGAGATCGGCGGCCGACAACGCCATGCTGCTCAGGGATGTCGTGGCCTACTCGAACGAGAGAAGGCTTCCCCTGGTCCTAATCAGCTTGGACCAGGAGAAAGCCTTCGACAGAGTGGGCCACGAATACCTGCAGCTTGTTATGGAGAGGATGGGTCTCGCTCTTGGCCTGAGGAAGTGGGTCAAGATCATCTACAGCGGCCTAAGCAGCAGGGTCCTTGTGAACCGCCACCTGACCGAACCATTTCCGGTCAGGTCGGGGGTCCGGCAGGGTTGTCCCCTGTCGGCCCTGCTGTACGTCCTCTGCTTGGAGCCGTTCATGCAGGCGATCCGCCGGGACGTCCGGGTGACAGGTTTCCATCTCCCGGGTTCCGGCGGAGAGCAACTGAAGGCCCTGGCCTATATGGACGACGTGGCCGTGGTCTGCACGGACGCTCCGTCCGTGGCCAGGGTCGAGGAACTGCTGGACGGCTTCTGCAGGGCGACGGGGGCCGCTGTGAATAAGGCCAAGAGCGAGGTCTACCTCTCCAGGGCACGGCCTGTCGGCCGGGGCCCGCCGACCGTGTTCCCTGTGAAGCCGTTTATCAAGGTTCTGGGGATCACGATCGATGGGACCAACACGGGCACCCGGAGCTGGGAGGAGGCCATAGCAAAGGTCCAAAGGAAGATCCACGGCTGGAGCACAAGGACCTTGACGATGGCTGGTAAGGTGCTGGTCGTAAAGGCCATCCTCTTCCCGATACTCCTCTACGTAGGAATGATCTTCCCCCCAGACAAGGGTATCGCAAAACTAGTGACCCGAATTATATTTCGGTTTGTCTGGGGGAGCAAAATGGAGAGGCTGAAAAGAGTGCAGATGGTGAAGGGTACCCTGGATGGAGGCAGGGGGGTCCCGGACGTTGTGCGGCTGATAAAGGCGCAGGGGCTGGCCTATGTGGTTAAGAACATCCAGGCTGCTGGCAAGAAAGTGAGTTTCATGAACCGCTTTTATTTTGCCAGCAGCCTGAGACCATTCGGCCTCTGCGCCATGGACAACACCAGGCCGCACTCGTGGGATCCCCCGCCGTTCTACAGGGCGCTCCGAGCCTTTGCGCTCGAAGTAGGCCTCCATAAAGTCGTGCTGGCCTCCTGGGATTATAAGACCATCTGTAGTCAGATGAGATCTGCCCAGGAGACCAGCCGGATAGAAGATTTCCCTCCCGAAACCTGCCGGTTTATCTGGGCTAACGCTACGCACGTTTGCCTCACGAACACGCAGAAAGATGTCTCCTGGATGGCTGTGAGTCGGTGTCTCCCCACCCGAGTGTTTATGCACAGAAGGGGCATAGCTCCTTATGACACCTGCCCCTATAAGGGTTGCTTGGGGAAGGAGACGGAGGCTCACATCTTTAGTGAGTGCCCCTCCGCCCACAGGGTCTGGCTCCTGTTTTCTCCGTTCCTCCACAGGTTCGCCGTTCCTGCGCGGGCGACCGCCCAGCAGATCCTATACGGTCCAGCCAAGGGAATTTCTACATCTACCTTGAGGTGCTGGTGGCGTGTCGTCTGCGCAGTGAAGCAGGCACTGTGGGAGGGACGGAACATCTGTTTGTTCAATAAGCAGGAGCTGGACCCGATCGTCATCGCGCGGAGGGGCATGGTGTTTGTGAAAGACTACGTCAATCTGGAGGTCCATCAGAGGGGCAAGGAGGAAGCCTTTAAGAACTGGCGCATACAAGATCTGGGGGAGCTCAGGATCCCATGATGGGACCCACCTCCGGGGACGGTTAGTTCCCCCTGCTGGAGCCCGAGTCCAAGATCTTTTAAAGATCTTTTAAAGATTTTAAGAATGATTGTTTTTAAAAGAAGATTTTAAATAATGAATCTTAATTGTTTTTAAAGATTTAGTTGTTTTTAAATCACATTGTTTAGGGTTTTTGGTAGAGTTTTGTTATATTTTTTTGTCAAATACATTGACCGTTTTGGGTTTAATTTAAAATGCATTAGACTTTTTTGTTTGTTTTTTATTTTTACTTTTTAATTGTTTTTTTAATTTGTTTAATGCATTTTCTGTTATTTTCAATGTATTTGACTCTTTTGTTGGTGTGCAATTTTTTTGCTTTTATCACGTTTTGTTTATTTGATTTGAGCACGTTTATTTTAAAGTTTATTGTTTTAGTTTTGTTAAAAATCACAAAGATTTTAAAAATTTTAAGTGATTTTAAGAACTGATATTTTAAACGATTTTAATCATAAGTATTAAAATTGGAATTGTTTATAATTTTGTAAAATGTGAAATACTTTAACCAAATAAACAGTATTTCGCCCGGGTTCACATTTGGCCCTGTGGTCGAGGCCATGCTCACCCACTCACTGCAAGCAAGGGAACAGTCTACCCAGCTGGCTCAGGTCTACCCACAACGCACTCCTCAGGTGCCACCCAGACCTCAAGCGCCCCGCCCTCTCCAGAGGTCCTCTCCAGAGGACCTCCCCTGGCCTCTGAGTGGTGGCTTCACCTGCAACTGGTAAAGCGGATTTGGCACCGGTTCTGCAGGGTGATCAACGCGCTGGCACGCAGTCTCCTCTATGCCTTCCCGCCACTCCCTCTTCTGCCAGCCGTACTGGCAGTGATCAGGAGGGAGAGAGCCACAGTCCTGCTGGCCTCCTGCAGCTCTGGGTCTGGCCCCTGAACGGGAAGGCCTCTCAGCCCTAGGGCTCTTAGAGGCAGTGGTGGCTACCATCCAATTGGCGAGGGCTCCCTCTACGAGGTTGCAGTACTCATACCACTGGCAGGCCTTCAACTCCTGGTGCCTGGAGAGAGCCATGACCCGGTCACCTGTCCTATAGCGATGATCCTAGAGTTTCTGCAGGAGCTGTTGGACACGGGCATGGCCCCATCCACCCTTAAAGTGTACTTGGCGGCCATCTCTGCGTGCCATGTCCACATTGACGGTGCATCACCTGGAGCACATTTCCTGGTGTCTCAGTTCCTGAAGGGCACACGTCAGCTTTGGCCCCCACATGCCTCTTCTCTACCAGCGTGGCGCCTGGACGTAGTGCTGGATGCACTTTCCCAGGCCCCCTTCGAGCCACTTCACTTGGCTGAGTTGAGGCTGGTCTCGATGAAAAAGGTGTTTCTACTGGCCATCACATCTGCAAAATGTATAGGTGAGCTGCATGCACTTTCGGTGCACCCATCTTGCACTCGCTTCTCTGGCAATGGGTCCAGGGTCACACTCCAGCCTAACCCTGCTTTTCTCACTAAGATCATCTCCCCCTTCCATGTCAACTCGCCGGTAGAGTTGATGGCCTTCCATCCTCCATCTTTCTCATCCGAAGAGGACAGGTGACTGCACCTGCTGTGCCCGGTCAGGGCTTTGCGGTGCTACATGGATTGCGATAGGGATAGCCGCTCTACGGACCAACTCTTTGTGTCTTACACGGCATGGACGCTGGGGAAGGCCGTCTCTAAATAACGACTCTCCCACTGGATTATGGACACGATCGCTATGGCCTAATAGTCAGCGCGCATTCCATTTCCACTTCCAAATGGCGCTTATATACAGTGGGGGAAAAAAGTATTTGATCCCCTGCTGATTTTATACGTTTGCCCACTGACAAAGAAATTATCAGTCTATAATTTTAATGGTAGGTCTGTTTTAACAGAGACAGAATAACAACAAAAAAATCCAGAAAAACGCATTTCAAAAAAGGTATGAATTGATTAGTATGTTAATGAGGGAAATAAGTATTTGACCCCTTCGACTTAGTACTTGGTGGCAAAACCCTTGTTGGCAATCACAGAGGTCAGACGTTTCTTGTAGTTGGCCACCAGGTTCGCACACATCTCAGGAGGGATTTTGTCCCACTCCTCTTTGCAGATCCTCTCCAAGTCATTAAGGTTTCAAGGCTGACGTTTGGCAACTCGAACCTTCAGATCCCTCCACAGATTTCTATGGGATTAAGGTTTGGAGACTGGCTAGGCCACTCCAGGACCTTAATGTGCTTATTCTTGAGCCACTCCTTTGTTGCCTTAGTTGTGTGTTTTGGGTCATTGTCATGCTGGAATACCCATCCACGACCCATTTTCAATGCCCTGGCTGAGGGAAGGAGGTTCTCACCCAAGATTTGACGGTACATGGCCCTGTCCATCGTCCCTTTGATGCGGTGCAGTTGTCCTGTCCCCTTAGCAGAAAAACACCCCCAAAGCATAATGTTTCCACCTCCATGTTTGACCGTGGGGATGGTGTTCTTGGGGTCATTCCTCCTCCTCCAAACACGGCGAGTTGAGTTGATGCCAAAGAGCTCGATTTTGGTCTCATCTGACCACAACACTTTCACCCAGTTCTCCTCTGAATCATTCAGATGTTCATTGGCAAACTTCAGATGGTTCTGTACATGTGCTTTCTTGAGCAGGGGGACCTTGTGGGTGCTGCAGGATTTCAGTCCTTCACGGCATAGTGTGTTACCAATTGTTTTCTTGGTGACTATGGTCCCAGCTGCCTTTAGATCATTAACAAGATCCTCCCATGTAGTTCTGGGCTGATTCCTCACCGTTCCCATGATCATTGAAACTCAATAAGGTGAGATCTTGCATGGCGCCCCAGACCAAGGGAGACTTACAGTTATTTTGTGTTTCTTCCATTTGCGAATAATCACACCAACTCTTGTCACCTTCTCACCAAGCTGCTTGGCGATGGTCTTGTGACCCATTCCAGCCTTGTGTAGGTCTACAATCTTGTCCCTGACATCCTTGGACAGCTCTTTGGTCTTTGCCGTGTTGGAGAGTTTGGAATCTGATTGATTGATTGCTTCTGTGGACAGGTGTCTTTTATACAGGTAACGAGCTGAGATTAGTAGCACTCCCTTTAAGAGAGGGACAAGGGGACAGGACAACTGCACCGCATCAAAGGGACGATGGACAGGGCCATGTACCGTCAAATCTTGGGTGAGAACCTCCTTCCCTCAGCCAGGGCATTGAAAATGGGTCGTGGATGGGTATTCCAGCATGACAATGACCCAAAACACACAACTAAGGCAACAAAGGAGTGGCTCAAGAATAAGCACATTAAGGTCCTGGAGTGGCCTAGCCAGTCTCCAAACCTTAATCCCATAGAAATCTGTGGAGGGATCTGAAGGTTCGAGTTGCCAAACGTCAGCCTTGAAACCTTAATGACTTGGAGAGGATCTGCAAAGAGGAGTGGGACAAAATCCCTCCTGAGATGTGTGCGAACCTGGTGGCCAACTACAAGAAACGTCTGACCTCTGTGATTGCCAACAAGGGTTTTGCCACCAAGTACTAAGTCGAAGGGGTCAAATACTTATTTCACTCATTAACATGCAAATCAATGTATAACTTTTTTGAAATGCGTTTTTCTGGATTTGTTTGTTGTTATTCTGTCTCTCACTGTTAAAATACACCTACCATTAAAATTATAGACTGATCATTTCTTTGTCAGTGGGCAAACGTACAAAATGAGCAGAGGATCAAATACTTTTTTCCCCCACTGTAGTCAATTGTCCAGCTGTAAAACTCCACTGATCAGGTGGGCACAGGCAGGCAGCACAGTCTGTAAAGTTCTTTATTTGATAAAGTCCTTTAAAATAATTATTCGTACGGCTCAATCTCCTTCTCCCAGTTTAACTCTTCTGTTGCTAGCAAAGACTTAGTTGGTTTCTGGTTCCGGTTCGGGCAACAGAGCTACAGGTTGAGCTGTGGCAGCGAGTTACTGGTTCAGGTGAGAGAGAGAGAGAGAGAGACCATGCGCTGTTCTTTATACGCCTGTCAGATCAATAGGTGATTGGTTCTTGAGTTTTTGAGATTGGATTTCGGTTTCAGCCCCCTGTGTCCTATTGGAGGGGGGCTTGATTTATGACTGATGTCAATCCATGCCATCTTTTGGAAATGCCGGTTGGCCCGGGTTTGTAGCTCTGTGTCGGGATTTCGGCTCTCGTCCATTTCAAAGAGTTTTTATTACCTACAGGCCCACATCTCATAGCAGGATTCCAAACTATTTGGCCTATTCTCGGTGCCATCCTCTCAAAACTGTCACTTTGATGAACTGTCACCAGTTCCACACTTTAAGGAAATCTGATAACTTTGGGGGGAGAGGTCTTCTTTAGATCAGTGCTTCAGCTCAGAGCTAAAATGCTCTTATCAAAATACACCCAACATAATGCTACACTATGGTTTACGATTTCTTAGGCCACCTTTCTGGAATACCCCCCAGATGTACTTACTATTGCTGTTGTTATTACTACCAGTAGCATTTAATCATAACAATGATAATAGTACATGCACATTGCTTACTTTTAATTGATAGTAATAGCATGTGTCGGACTTTGTTTGTCGGTGTAAGTCCCACAATTTAATAATGTGGGCACAGACCAGTTTTGACAGTATTAGTGCTAATATATTAAATACAATCAACATACAAATAACATCTTTCATCCCCACTTCTGTGTCACTCCTCCCCTCCTCCTTACCCTGTGCCCATCAATTTTGGTTTTCCTTCCTATACTCACACTCCCATTGTCTGTCCACTCACCTCTCTCTCCCTCTCTTTCCCAGGGAACAACGGGACAATGCTGGTGATGGTGACGGGGATGGGGGCATCCCATTCTCTATCAGTGACAGGGGTCACTCTGCGGGGACTCTCAGGTGCCACGGTGACTGAAGGCCGTCTGACACCCATGCGGGAGTCAGGACAGTACCTGGTGTTTGTACCAGATGTGCCGGGTGGCCAGTTTTCTGTACTGGTCAAAGGGCTGCTCAACGGCTCCCAAGTCTACCAGCGCCAGTCCACCACCCTGCTCACACCCTCGGACATCGTTGTCAGGGTATGGCCCAACACTGCCCGGGGTCCTTGTAAGAGAAACACCACTTTGCCATAAAAAAACAAAAAAACACACTGAAGACTGATTGCCCTTGGTTAACTGCTTTAGTTTGAGAATTGGTGGCAAACTCCTTTTTCTCTCTTCATCTCCCTGTCTTTCTGTGACTCTACCTCTCCTATTCTAACACGCCCATGCTCCTGCTCTCTCCCATTTACTCCCATTGACTGTCTACCTCTGCCTCTCTCTCTCTCTCTCTCTCTCTCTCTCTCTCTATAACTCACTAAACTGCTCTTTATCTCTAACCCCACAGACAGATCTCAACATCCTACTGGAACCTGGACAGGATTACATCATCCCCTTCACTGTTGACACCAATGGGACGGGTGGCACTTTCTCCATCAGCGTGCGGGATGACAAGAGATTTGTAATAAATGCTACAGAGAGGTGGGTGGGGGGTGAGGGTGTCCATACTTTCCATGTAGTAAATCCCTTAACCAGCTTTGGAAACACAGACCGAAGGTGTCATTTTCAGTTCAGTTCAGTCAATTTGTTTTTGGTATAGTGCTGATCTCCCACAAGTCACCACAGTGTGCTCTAAGGAGTCAGAAAGCCGCTGTCCTGCAATGTTGCTGATGAACACTGCCTTCCTCTACAGTGTCACTGTGGGGAGTAATGGCACAGCCGGGGGTACAGATGTCTCCATCACGGTGGAGGCCCAGTCTGCCTCCACTAGCGACTTCAACTATGCAGTGCTGCGGCTCACCATTAACAAGAAGGTACCAGTCAATCGGTCAGATGGTCAGGCTTTAATTAATACAGGATGGGAGTTGCCACTGAATGCTTTGCAGAGGCAATGCCTGCATGAACATAAAGTAGATGTGAAGTATTGAGGCTGCGGGGGAGGGGGCAAAGGGAGAGAATGCATCTATGTTGGGTCATTTTGCACACTGTGGGCAGGTTCAACAGGGTCTGTTTTACTTAACCAATGACTTCCAGGGACTTCCAGTGTCTGTAAGCTGGCAAGACAGGACAATCAGGAGTTCAGTTAAGACCTCAGCAGGAATGAAATTTACCAGACACAGGGACTCCTCCTCAATGAGCCACTCTTTTGAGCCTTGCTTCCCCTAGACCAATACTGAACTTACCCCCACCTCCCTTCTTGATTCTGATGAGATGCCACCATCCATGTGTCTAACCCACAGGTGGAAGACTTTGTGCCCCCTGCCTGTCGTGTGACCCAGGTGTTGGAGAACTGCTCGTCCCCTTGTGGCCTGGGGGAGTGGTCCTTGCAGGCCGAGGTCCATGATAATCGTTCGGTAGTGGTGCGTGTCTTCATCCGCGTGGGGAACGGCACGCTGAACACCACAGAAGAGAGCAGTGGGGCCGGTGGGAATGTGACGCTGGTCAGCTACAACGCCTCCTGCTGTGTACCCGATGTGGTGATCCTGGCAGTGGATTCCGTGGGGAATGTGGGGGTTTGTTCTCACTCCATCAGGAGTGCCACCTCTGCCCCCTTCTCCACCTCTAACCCCTTCTCCACCTCTGACGCCTTCTCCACCTCCACTCCGCTCCGTTCCGCAGTCTCTCTCCTGCTCTGCTGCTTGCTGGGCCTTGCCGTACCCTTCTGACCAGAACACAGGGACTGCAGCCAACACAACCTACACCACCCTTTTCTCTTACCTTCCTGCCCCCAAACACCTCTCGAACTCCTACCTTCCTCCTTCCCCATCATATTTTCCTTCCATTCCCACCTCCCCACATCTTTTCCTCCCCTCCCCAGAACCACCTCCTTCCAAGTGACCTTCCTCCTCTCTCTCCAACTCCACCACAACCACTAATATGGGCCCTATCTGAACAGTGCTGGGGATCAATGTGACATTTGCACATTACGTTGAAAGAAGTGATTCAACTTGAAAATTGCAATTGTTCTTTCTGCATGTCAATAAAAGTCACTAAATTTGAAACATAAAACTATTGGGTTTGTCACTTTTATTGAGCAATTCCTCACACTAAACAACAGCACACTCCCTGTGGATCCTTTTGAATCAGAGAGATGCAGAAAAAGTCATTAACCAAGCAAAAGCTTTCTTTAGTTGTAAAATTACGTTAAACTTTTGAGAAAATTAAGGCAGAATCGAATACCCTTACGAGGACTGAGAACATGTACAAGGACAAGGTCTGCAGAAGTAAGATGCTAGAAGCAATGGCTTATTGGAAAAGAGACCTTGAAATGTTCCTGCTGGGTCTGAAATTTGAAAACCATGACTGCTCTATTTGAGAAGTATTGAAGAACTGTAATGACTTTGAAGGTTTACACCGGAATCGTGTTTAGGATAACATGATATTTGAGACCCATTGTCTGATATTACTGAGCTGAGTGTTATATTAATTAACTACAGCACACTTCATAGAATCTGAATAACTTATTGTTACATCTGGTTATTCCTTAAACATACACAGGTGTTGTACTACAAACACTGTTGTCCCTCAACAATTCTACCCATTCATCAGGTTCCTACCTAGTACTACAGTGGCTCTCAAAAGTATTCACCCCCTTGGACTTTTCCACATGTCATTGTGTTACAACATTAAATCAGAATGGATTTAATCAGGAGTTTTTCCCTGAAAATGTCCATAATGTCAAAGTGAAAAATATAACCTGAAAATTGTTCTAAATTAATTACAAATAAAAAATGGAAAATACATACACCAATCAGCCATAACATTATGACCACTGACAGGTGAAGTGAATAACACTGATAATCTCGTTATCATGGCACCTGTCAGTGGCTGGGATATATTAGGCAGCAAGTGAACATTTTGTCCTCAAAGGTGATGTGTTAGAAGCAGGAAAAACAGGCAAGCGTAAGGATCTGAGTGACTTTGACAAGGGCCAAATTGTGATGCCTAGACGACTGGGTCAGAGCATCTCCAAAATTGGTCAGTACCTATCAAAAGTGGTCCAAGGAAGGAAAAGCGGTGAACCAGCAACAGGGTCATGGGCAGCCAAGATTCATTGATGCACGTGGGGAGCGAAGGCTGGCCCGTGTGGTCTGATCCAACAGACCAGCTATTGTAGCTCAAATTGCTGAAAAAGTTAATGCTGGTTCTGACCAGACCAGTCAGGGTGCCCATGCTGACCCCTGTCCACTGCCAAAAGCACCTACAATGGGCATGTGAGCATCAGAACTGGACCACGGAGCAATGGAAGAAGGTGGCCTGGTCTGATGAATCACGAGTTCAAGGTGTTGACTTGGCCTCCAAATTCCCCAGATCTCAATCCAATCGAGCATCTGTGGGATGTGCTGGACAAACAAGTCCAACTTAAAGGACTTCTGGATCTGCTGCTAACGTCTTGGTGTCAGATACCACAGCACACCTTCGTAGGTCTAGTGGAATCCATGCTTCGACAGGTCAGGGCTGTTTTGGTGGCAAAAGGGGGACCTACACAATATTAGACAGGTGGTCATAATGTTATGGCTGATCAGTGTAAGTATTCACCACTTCAGTCAATATTTGGTAGAGGCACCTTTGGAAGCAGTTACAGACATGAGTCTATGTGTATAAGTCTCTACCAGCTTTGCACATCTGGACACAGCAATGTTTGCTCATTCTTCTTTGTAGAATTGCTCAAGCTCCATCAAGTTGAATAGTCAACAGCAATGTTCAACTCTTTCTACATATTCTCAATTGAATTGAGGTCTGGGCTTTGATTGAGTTTCTCCAGGACATTGACCTTTTTGTTTTTAAGACACTCCAGGGTAGCTTTGGCTGTATGTTTGGGGTCATTGTCCTGCTGGAAGATTAATCTTCTCCTAAGTCCCCTCTCACAGGTCTCTTGCAGACTTCAATAGGTTTTCTTCCAGGATTTCTCTGTACTTTGGTGCATCCATTTTGTCCTCTATGTTTCTGGTTCCTGTAACTGAACTTCCCATTGCTATCTCTGATAAATCCAGTATATAAGGCACCTTCTGACTCTATCAAGATAGCATTTCTGAATATTGGGCGGTCCCACTGTGACTGGTATCAGTCCTTGAGGCCAGACTCCTATTAGTGGTTCATGTCCATCAGGTAGGTCCTGTTCATGCCCAGTCTGAACTGGTGGAAATGCTACCATCTTTTCCACTGTTGTAGCCCCTCCTGTAAATAAATGGTCAATATGCACTTTGTAGACCCTGTCTCTGAGCCTGATCATGTAGACTAGTGGTCCACATCTGCCCATGTTCCTATGTCTCCTTCCCTTCCTGGAAGTAATGCCCCTTACCATATCTCCATTGGTGAGCTGTCAAAGTGAACTTAGTATTCAGCTGCTGTTTAAGAAACAACTGTCCTGGTGAGCAGCCAGTAAATGCAGCCCTGTTAGACACCAGTTGGAAGGGTGGTATTACCATATGTTTGATGCCATTCCTCAGCATAAACTGTAAAAACTGTGCCGATGTGAACTGTTGTCCATTATCTGACACCACTTCCTCAGGAAATCCATACGCTGCAAAGTGCTAGTGAAGCACTTCAACTGACCTGAGCATCGTGATGCATGAAGTTGTAGTGGATGTATTCTCCATTTCCCATAGAGTCTCAGGACTCATGTTGATTATCAGCTCTGTATATTTTATTTAATAAATGTAAGAGAAGAGCCACAGATTTCTCATTAAGTGAATAAGCAACTCTTAAAGCATTGGCAGAAACACAGAAATATATATATAGCACTGCAAAAATTTTAGGCAGGTGTGAAAAAATGCTGTAAAGTAAGAATACTTTCAAAAATAGACATGTTACTAGATTGTATTGATCAATTAACTAAATGTAAAGTGAGTGAACATAAGAAAAATCTGAATCAAATGCATATTTGGTGTGACCACCCTTTGCCTTCAAAACAGCATACATTCTTCTAGGTACACTTGCACAAAGTCAGGGATTTTGTAGGCATATAGTCAGGTGTATGATTAAACAATTATACCACACAGGTGCTAATGATCATCAATTCAATATGTAGGTTGAAACACAATCATTAACTGAAACAGAAACAGCTGTGTAGGAGGAATAAAACTGCATGAGGAACAGCCAAACTCAGCTATCAAGGTGAGATTGCTGAAGATAGTTTACACCATGGCAAGACTGAGCACAGCAAAAAGACACAAGGTAGTTATCTTTCAAGTCGGAAGCACTGCCCAAGGGAGAGGGGTTTCTGCGCACTTCCGTGGGAACCCGATCGAGATGTCACTGTATCAAAGCTGCCATTGACCCCTGCACTCGTCACTCAGAACAGGTCCCTTCCCACTTCCTGTTCTATAAAACGTGACGTCAGCGCAGGTTCGTCCTCTTTTGCTGGGAGTTTGACTCAGGAACATAAGCTCTCTGTGTCTGTGTTTGTAATAAACATTCAAACTGCATATTTCGGCTGGCTGGCTCACTTCATAGTGTTGTTCACCACCGTTTTCGCTACACATCGTCTCTGTCTTGTGTGTGTTTAGTGATTATTGATAGCTAATTCCGATTCTGTCCCATCTGCGCACCGGTCTGGCTGTGCTTTCGGTTTCAGTTTCATTCACAAGAAGAGCCTTTTAAAAATAATAGTCATGTTTATATAGTGCTATATTCCTTGTATTCCTGCACCTGGTGTTGGCTATACACAGGTGTTCAGTCCGGCAACAGCAAGGTTGCATGTGGTTGGTGTCACAGTGCCCCGGTGTATATAAACGTTGCCGGGTGGAGACGCACTTACAGCGGTGGGCCCGCTAGGCGCTCCACTTGTTGCAGAGGTCTTCCAGTTGTTGTGTGCCCACGTGGTGCAAACACTGATCGGCGCCTCTGCTGCACATTTTCCTGTGCACGTGCATGTCCGCTCGGCGCTTGGTGATGAGCTCCACTTGCCCCCGCCACTGTGCCGCTGTGCCCCACCTGGAGTGGGGAAGTCTTATGCCCTGTCTGTCTGGGCACCGACAGCGGACGCGATTTGGCCGCGACTTCCGGGTCCGCTACGGCTGCCGCGCCTGGCAACTCCCCACTCCGGCGAGTGACGGGGGAGTCTCGTAACAGACATGCTCTTTTCATCTAAACCAAGAGCAAGGGGGGTGGCTACTTTTATACAATATTTTTACTACGTCATGTATTACATCACAGTTAGATGGGTGGGGGTGTGGGGGTAATATCGACAAGGTCATTGTCGATGTCTTTGGCAGCATGCAACCAACCCCTGCCACATTTTTGCCCATCCTCGCTGTTGAAATAAAGTCTCTTTTTAACAAACTCTACATATTTCCTCAAGACCTCAAAACCCTCATTAATTTCTTGTATGACCGTTTTCATTTTCGACCAATCCTGGGCATAGAAATCAATTTCGGTAACATATTAATTTTCATCCTCAGGATCCATAAAAATAGGTTCAGCATTGTAAAAAAAGCTAATTTGCTTGGCATAGCGTGTTTTCCTAAACACAATTCTGTTGTACCCTGTCATAGTTAGAGTCATTACAGTTCTACTATGATTCACAGATAGAGGGCTTTCCCAGTCCTGACTTTCAAACATTAGAGGCAGCGGTGCAGTTTCACGATCTCTATTCCACTGTTTCAATGCTTCTAACGCTTTATCCACATCCCCTTCCCTTGTCCAGTCCTTTACATGCATCCAATCCTCGTAAGCGTACTCAATTCTGGTTACAAAAGGCGTAGACATCTCCTCACCAGCTCTTAACTCAAAAAGCTCCAGACCGACATACCCCTTGTCCATTTTAAAACGGTATCCACGCCTTGTCTCATCATCCCCCAGAACCCAGATTCGGTCGAGTCTCACATCATATCGTGAAGGAACCCTAGCCCGGGCTTTCCTCTCGGGTGTTTTCTCGTAGATACAGTCGGACATGCTGAAGACACAGAATCACCTCACACGTGTAAAGAGAAAAATATCTATTTTACTAAAGAAACAGTCTGGCTTAAATACAAATCTTTTGGAGGACTTGAAAAAACAGTTGAAGACCCCAACCCCCTAGGAAGGGGCCCCCCAAGTTCAACTCAAGTTCAGGTCAAAGGTCAAATCCCCCGCAGCCCCCCTTCCGAAAAAGTGCCCTATATTACTACTGACCTTGTCAGCAAAGACCATTTATTTAGTGATTCTGAAGAAGAACAACTGAACAGAGCAATAGAAGAATCACTGAAGGAAAGCTACCATTCACCTGCTGAGTAAGCTTTGTAAATTAAGCTTTGTAAATTAAATGTGACCAGTTTTATTTACACTGTACTTCTTTTGTAAAGGCTTATTTTAAGAAACCAAAACTAAACTTTACCACTTTTCTTTTGGTAATACACTATATATTACATATAGTCATTTTAACATTTTCATATAGACTTACTGTACAATTGTCCATCCACATACAACAATACTGTACTTGTAAAATGCCGGTCTGATTTAATGGAATTGTATTGCAATTTAAATTATGTATGGATAGTTGATCAATTACATATTTAATCTATTTTAGTGCAAAATAAGTCCTGTGGTCATTGAGACGAGAAATCAGTGAGGAAGAAGTTGTTCGCATCAACATAAACAGATGTTTGGGATGGTGCTGTAAGGACCATGAAGAGGCCAAACTTCTCCACAAACAAACACATAGATGTAAAATTTACAGATGAAGCAGGTGTTTCTGAAGGAGCTGTCGATTGTGGAGGGCCAATGAGGGAGGTTTTCTGACTAGTCCTTCAATATATAAGAAATAGTCCCATGTTTGATGGCCCAGAATATCAGTGCACTCTCTCATGCCATGCACAGTGTAAGTATGCCAAAAAAACATTATGTTGTGAAAATAATAAAGATAAATAATAATTATCTGGAAAACATATATCAAATGTAAATGGTATGTATTCCAGGAAATCAAACAGAAGTGTGATTAGGAAATCAATATTTGTCCATTGTTGACTGCTTGTGCAAAACAAATATTTAACTTGCACAATTCCCAACAACTACCTTAGTTTTTTTTAACATGATGGAAACAGATATGTGCAGTAACCACTATGACTGTTCAATTTGAGATATTTTAGATAATAAACATAATAAATTAGCTTAATCAAACTGGCATTAGAAATAAAATCATGGGCATTACGTTAACCATAGCTAACTTAATGCTTTGTTAATTATATTTTATTTTTTCTCTCTAATAGCATTGAAAGACAACAGCAACTTCTTTGCAGGACAGTTGATAGCAATGAGCATAGTGCAGGGAGGACCCTCACCCCATTTCTTTACCCCAGTGTTGCTACAAGCAGTAGTGCTAGGCCCTGACAATGTGCACGCAGATATTGAGGATATTACACATTCTGACATAAAAAGTCAGCTGTCAGAGGTAGGAAAGTGAAGATACAGACAGTGAAGGAGTAAAGGAGTTTTATTTGGTAATTGTTACATTTTTAAGGCTTATGTTCATAAACAATCTTTGCCACTGGAAGTGACAATATACCAGCATTAGGTTTCAACCCTGATCCAACTGTAGAGTTTCTGCATGATGGTTCATGCTTTCCACGAGCAAACACATGTGCCAACATATTAAGTCTCCCATGCAAGGACTCGTATGACTCTGAAGAAAGCATCTTAAATTAATGAAAACGGCAGCGCAGGAGTTGTGTCACAAATGGTAAAGAAGTCTTTTAATCAGGCCGGCCCGGAAGAAAACCAGAGTGAACTCGTGTTCAAACATCTTTCTTACAGATCTCTTCCGGGTTTGCATTTTTATACAGTTCTAAACAAAAGGCGAATAATGTCCAATCAGCAGAGGTCCCAGATGTGCATGTGGATTGGCTCAGCCCTCTGCTTCTCTACTTCCTCCTCCTCCTTTGGAGTGTAGGGTTACAAAGCATCGGGGGTGACGTTGCCATTTCCTCCACAAAGCATTTTGGGATGCGCAAAGGACTGTGTGGTTCGACGTGTTTTGCAAAAGAGAAAAGTCGCTGTGCAGGGGGAGGGAAGAGATCTTCCACGTGTTTTACACGTGTAACCAGAAAAGTGGGTGTGCAGGGGGAGAGAGACAGACAGAACTATACACTTTATATATTCCATTCAAGGAAATATACTGTATATACATATTCATATACATTTGAATATTTATGCAGAGCTGATATGTCATTTATTGTATTTAAATTTGACAAGACCTCAGGTCTTTCAGACTCTTTCAGGGATGATATGGACTTCGGAATAAAACATTCCCCAGGGTTTGGTGTGGTATAACTCCATATGTACAGTCATTCATTACTATCTTTATCTTGGTTTCTTGTGCACACTTTATTCCCTTTATTTTTTTTCAAATGTAGCCTCTTCAATATTCCAATAATGTAAATGTCAATGTGTTTAAAGAAAAATGGGCAGCTATGCCAAAAATTACACTAGTAGTGCTTGAAATTATTACAATAAATTGTGTAGACTGTTACAAGACTGTTAAATTGTCATAATTATAGCATACTCACCAAATTATAATTGCTATGAATGTGTATAGTTGTTGTTTTGGTTGACAAAGTTTTCAAATTTTCAACCAATTTTGTGTATTCAACAAGTATTCAAACCCAAAACTTTGTTTGGCTTCAGAGCGTGAATTGTAGAAAGACTTTTGTTCTTCCTGGTGTTTATTCTTTTTCTTAAGACGTTTTGGTAGAAATGTTTAGAAAACAAACCTATTTCAATGTCCACTGTCTGACACTGTTGCAATAAATATCTTAACTTTCAGCATTGGGGGGGTTTCAAAAGAAATGTGTTCCAATTCTCACCTTGTTTCACTAAATTAATACTACATGTTAGAGAAAATAAATGTGTGTATACCATTCATTACTTGACTTATTTTTGCCAAAACAATATTACATACTTATACAAGTTATAAATTATATATTGTTTTACAAGTTAAAGAGTTTGTTAATTAATTTTGTTTTGGTGTTACTACTTTTTAATGTACTGGGTACAATTCTTTAAAAAGCTTAAATGATAAAAGTGAACATAGGCTAGCAAAAACAAATGTGACAGTTTTTTCAATGTTATGGGCCATAGCACCAACTAAAACCAATCAGGACACTTGTTGAAACAAAAAACAGCAGACACATGGGTCCTCTATGACCAGGATCAGGAAACTAGATTATATTGATTATATTACAAATATTGGCACAATTACTACATACTAGTAGACTGAATGTAACTCCGTGCAACATGTAATGCTTCTAAATAGACATCAAATCCAAAACATCTGCTTGTCCTCAGTGGGTCAATGTTGGCTCCAAGGAGAGGAACTGATGTGTCTTGAAGTAAGACTGGGGGCTCTGGTACCTCAACAGTGCTCTCCAATTCAGAGCTGGTTACTACAGTTCCATCCCAATCAATTCCATGGTGTCACAGGGAAACAGGGAAAGAAAAACATTACTTAAAAGTAGAAAGCTTTCAAAAACAGTTTGAATCAATGAAGTAAAGTATGTACCATATCAGTGTCCCATGTTTCACAGGAAATTTAATTTTCTCTGCTGTAGTTTGAAAGCAGTCCTTGAATCCACAACTGTTGTGGGGATTTCATATGCTCTGAGGGGAGAGGGTGTCTGTCCCATTCCCGGCAGAAAATTTCAAGATGCATGTTCAGTCTAGGAATCATCACCATAGTGAAAACAAATCATGTGAAGCTTGTTATCTGGGTCAAGTGCCTGTATTGTCTGCAAAGTACTGTAAAGCAGCATAGTAATTTCTTGTTACACTGTACCAGACATCTCGCCACAGCCGCTCAATGCGCTGGTTGTGCACACTTTGACCTGTAATATGACTTCCACTGTCTACAAAACATTCAAATAGAAAGAAAGAAAGGAGTCTAGCAGTCTAGACGAACCTTCCTTAACGGTGAGAATATTTTCCTGATTTATTCACAAATATTTCTCATTTAATGACAAATTAATTCTGTTTAGCATTACTTTCTAGGTTAGAACATATCCTGATAATAATTAATCTTGGACTACCCAATGCCACCTTAGAAACCATAATAATTTATGTCAGTCCAATTGATTTAACAATTAATGTTATTTTTCTCATACGCAAAAATATCAAAGTATACCTATGAGGAAAATATACCTGGTCCTCGATGAGGATGGTGCAACATAAATTGAGCAACTTCAATATTTTCCAGGCCTTTATCACTTCGCCCTTGAGATGGTAAATCAAACTGCTGTACTGCTCCTACAAAACTTTCCAGAACTGTTGAAGCTCTATTGTTGTTGCTGGCTTTGAGGTGTATAATTTTCCTGTTGTATTCATCAATGCCACCATGAATTACTATCCTCCATCTCAGGGCAAAATAAAACAGAATTTAAAAACTACACAGGTAATAAACAGGTAAATACATTTTAATACATAAAAGTACACATAATATTTCAGACTGTTATATATAATTTACATATATGTATAAAAAGTATAGTAAATAATATCTGTATTATTTGTCTTTATGTGCACTTACTGAATTAACTTATGGTTCCCATCTATATGCCAGAGTGACAAAGGAGAAGGAACATTGTAGCCTCGTCGTTGAACAACACTCATGTCAAGTCCTCGCAAGAGTGTCCCGATTCAACAGTCAGGCCAGTCAACAGTCCTCATGGTTTCCCTGATTCTGCATTGCTGTACCCTGTATACAATAAACATGTATATGTAGAGACATGTATATGTATATATGCTTTTTACCAACAATTGGAGACATGGATTATATTTTACATGGTTGTCTTGTTGTCCAAATACATTCTCCAAATGTATTAGGAGAAAGACACTGCAAATTTGAGTTCTAATTTACTGTATGGGGAAAACAAATATATTTTTGTACCTTACCTGACTCCTGTACTCCTTAGAAAGCCACTCACTTTCTGCAATCAGATCAGTCACCAGACGTCAAAGTTCATCATCAGTTATGTCACTGTATGTTTCCGTAACAGAAAGTTCATATTCTGTCATTCTCCTCCTTATTGTTCTCACACTAACAGACAATAAGTTTGATATTTCAGGAATGGTAAAGTCATATTCTAGGAAAAACTGTAGCTGCCCTTTGGATATGTTGAATGCTGGCTGACCTTTTTCACAATTTCTGACTGTCACTGGTTTAAACCCACTGACAGGAGCATCACAATGTGACCTGCAGTGTATTTCCAAGATTTTCAAGCACTTTGCCTGTAGTGTCAAGGAGGACAGTTTCAAAGCATCTTGAAAGCACACCTGACAGGTATTCAATTCTGGCATGAATGTAATCAATATCATCAGGCTCCAGGTTTCCAAGACAAAGTTGCCATTTATGATAATCCATTTAACATGTCACTAATATGGTCCAATACATCTTGTGGGACACTGGCATTAATCACCGATCTAGAAGTATACACAAAGTTAAAAAATAATATTATTTAGTGATTGTGAATAATTTATTTTTCATTGTCCTTTTAAACACCATATATATGCACTATGATATTATTAGTTATGGTGGAAAACATGTTATAATAAATAGCTTGCAGTAAGGTAGTGAAAAATAATGTTGTATAAAGCCTAAAATAAATGCAATACAGTAATACGTAGGACTTAATTTTACCTTAATTAGGGACCGTGTAAGTGAGTAGGTGTATCTTAAAAAATACTTTTAAACTATTACGTTTCAACTTACCTCTAAACACGTCTGTCCGCCATTGCTCTGCGCTGAAATGTCTGACTTCCAACCAATGCCTGCCAACATTGTAAAAGCACACAGTCTGCATCTTCATGTTCATAATCATGTTCATCTTCATAATCATCTTCATAATCATCTTCATAATCATCTTCATGTTCATAATCATGTTCATCTTCATAATCATGTTAATAATCATCTTCATAATCATGTTAATAATCATCTTCATGTTCATCTTCAAATTCATCTTCATAATCATAGTAATAATCATAGTAATAATCATCTTCATGTTCATAATCACGTTCATCTTAATTTTGGCACTGATCTCCCTCCATGCTGAAGGTGCAGTGTGGTCAAGACAGCGGTAGGTGAGGGTCAATGTCTTGAACTGGATGCGTGCCGCTATCGGGAGCCAGTGGAGGGAGCGGAGCAGTGGAGTAGCGTGTGCGAATCGGGGCAGAGAGAATATCAGACGAGCCGCAGAGTTCTGGATGAGCTGGAGCGGCGGGTAGTAGATGCAGGCAGGCCGGCCAAGAGGGAGTTGCAGTAGTCCAGGCGGGAGAGGACCAGTGACTGGACGAGCAGCTGAGTCAAGTAGTCGGTGAGAAAGGGACGGATCCGGCATATGTTGTTCAGGAAGAATACCACGCGTCAGCGTGGTAATGTGCTGGGAGTAGGAGAGCGCAGGATCGAGGGTAACTCCTTAAAGGCTTCCTCCTTGCACCTCTGGTGGCAGCGGCACTTACAAGTGCTAGAACTGACAGGCCCTTGTTACCCGGTGTCCTCGGAAACCCTGGCACACACGGTGTGGTTAAGCCTACGGGCCTATGCAGCACTTGTATCCAGCACCTGGTGCTTGGTATACACAGTGTTTTGTCCGCCAACAGCAAAGTTGCATTTGGTTGGTGTTACAGTGCCCCCGTCTATATAAACATTGCTGGGTGGAGATGCACTTACAGCGGCGGGCCCGCTAGGCCCTCCACCGTCACGGCGACATTTCAGTTGTTGTGTGCCTCTGGTGCATACACTGACCGGCACCCCTGCTGCATGTTTCCCTGTTCACGCGTGTGTGTGCTCGGCGATGAGCTCCTCTCGCCCCCACCACTGTGCCACTTGCGGCCGATGCACCTTGCCCGTCTGGAGTGGGGAGGTCCTATGCCCAATCTGTCTGTGCACTGACAGTGGGCGCGATTTGGCTGCGACGCCTGGGTCCGCTGCGGCACTGTTGGATCTCCGGCTCTCCCTGAGCCCCTCCGGCTCCTCCTCCAGCAGCTTTGGGGCCAGCTGTGCCCCCCACGCTCGCTGCTCCGCCTGCGTCTACTGCTGCACCGGCTGCCGCGACTGCACCTGCCACAGCAGCTGTGCCCCCCCTGCCTGATGGCAGCATGTACGTGCGCCCCTGCGCAAGGACGTGAATGACAGGGAAGAGCGGCAGAGTGAAGCCCACAGGGGCCCACCCGCTGCTGCTGGACCTCCTGGATGACCTGAGAGCCCCCTGGGACCGTCCAGCAATGGCCCGCACTACAGCGGGCCTGGGCGGGGGAGGCCTATGCCAGAACCCAGGGTGCGGCTGAAGTGGGCCCGGTGGACTTACCCTGAGTGAACTCCACCTTCGCTCTGCTGGTCCCCTTAAACCGGCTGTCCGCAGAATCACGTGACTTGGACTGTCCTGACAGGCAATGTCACATGACGGAGACCCTGCTCTGGAGGGACTACGAGGCTGGAGCCCAAGGTGCTCTCTTCACCTGCCCTGCCCTGTGCTGGCCCCCAGGTGCTATTTGGAATGCACTAAGGACATTCGGCGCTCAGACCAACTGTTTGTGTCTTATGGAGAACAGACACAGGGCCAGGTGGTTTCAAAGCAGCACTTCTCACATTGGATTGAGGACACCATTACCATGGCCTACGAGTCCACCAGGACCCTGGTGCCTGAACACCTGGTGGCCCAATCAACTCGAGGAGTTCCCACATCTTGGGCCCTTTTCCAAGGCGCCCCTTTGGCAGACATTTGTGCAGCTGCAGCTTAGGCCTTGCTGCTTACAATTGCCCGGTTCTACAGGTTGGACGTGACGGGACCGGTTCCTTCTATTGGTAGCCTACGGGCTCTGGCTCCTGCCTTTTCCTCTCCCAGTCTGCCCCTGTTAAGTGCATCCTGAGGGAGCTAGTAAACCGTGTCTTCCCTTCCACCAGACTATGCCTTCCAATAGAGCACCAGCGTGAGCTGCTCCTGGATTTACTGACAGGCCTGTCTGTGTTCCCAGGGTCTGTCATGCGGCCTACAGGCATGTTGCCTTATGAGGCCACCCTGTATATAGTTCGTTCATTATGCATTGTGTTGCGGTGGTGCATGCATCTGGCCTGTACCCCGTTCTGTATATATATATATATATAAAATGTGTTAAACAGCAGGACTGTAGCTCTGCCTGGCCTGTGCAGCATGGAGCTCAATGCCGCTGTTTCCAGCTGATGGCGCTTGAATTTCGCTGCCTCGCTGTGTACATAGTTCCTTGGTCAGCAGGTCTGTGGCCTGCTCTGGCTGTGTGCCATAGAGCAAGAGTCTGCTGCTGCTGCCCTGAGCAGTAAGTGTGTGACCAGGCTCTCGTGTTCCGCTATGTATATAGTTCATTTGTCAACACAATGTTGCATTAGCCAGTCTAACCAGCAGGTGTCAACTGCTCCTGTGTTCCAGAGGTGACGCATGAGTTCGTTCCTGTGCCCCATGGTGTATATAGTTTTTTTGTACGAAATCTAATGTCAGCACAGTGGAGCTCTTCCACTCTGTACTATTCAGTTGATTTGGATGCTCCTGTGCTGGGCGCAGGTGGCATGAATGTTCCTGCTGCCACGTGATATATATTTTTGTTAATTTGTACAACATTGTAGAGCTGGTGTGGCCTCGCTCCTAGCTGAGACTAGTGGAGCAAGCGACCAATGCTCCCATGTTATGCGAAGCATGCATGAACGGTTTCCTGCACACCGCAATGTTATGGTTAGATGGTCATAGTAGAACTGGTTGTTGTCCTGCATTATCTGTGCTAACAGGTGACAACTGCTCCCATGTCATGTGGTGATGCATGATTTGCTTCCTGCACCCCACGATTTGTTAGTTGTTATGACAGCACAGTGGAGCTGGATGCTCTGTACCGTTCAGTGAACGTGTTTTTCCTGTGCTGTGTGGAACAACACATGAATGTTCCTGCTTCCACGCTGTGTATACTGTAATGTTCAGCTGTGTGTTATTCAGTGGGTCTGTGGCCTCACTCCTGCGGGATCAGGGGTTCACTGCCATGTTAATGCACGGAAGGTGCACAAGTTGCTTATGGCCCACGACATATATTGTGCACATAGATATATGGCCTCGCTCCTAGATGCACTAGTAGAGCGGCCAGCCTTGCTATTGTAAGCGAAGGGCATAAGAGTTTACCTCTGTAGCCCCGCTTTGTATATGCTGATAGCAAACAGTCTCTGGTAGAGCGTGACTGCGGTCCTCACTCCTGGACAGCCAAGTGTGGCCCCAAGGGGCCTCTGTGGCTCCTGTCTGGAGTTGTGTTGCTGAGGCCCCTAGCGGTACACCTCGGGGCAGGCTCCCCAGCTCGCTGTCTCTTCCATTGCGACAGCTTGGTTATACAGTAACCAATCCCCCTTGGGCATTGCTACTGAAAGATAACATTAGGTTTCGTATGCCCAAGGGTTGCAAGGTTGTGTGGGAGTCCTAACCGGTAAAAGAGGACGAACCTGCGCTGATGTCACATTTTATAGAACAGGAAGTGGGAAGGGACCTGTTTGAGTGATGTGTGCAGGGACCAATGGCAGTTTTGATAGTGTGACATTTTGATCGGGTTCGGAAGTGAGCAGAAACCTCTGCCCCATGGGCTTCCTTTTTTCAGATAACCGTTGTTGCATACGCAACCTATAATTTTCAGTTTAAACGCATTCAATATTACCATCATCGTTTCACTGGGTCTTGTTGGCAAATAACAGGTGAGACTGCCTTGCTGTGTAAGTTCATCAGCACTTTTGTCATCTTAAATCGAAACATGGAATAAATACATGTTAATATGATAGGTTACATCTCCCAGCATTCCATTACTATGGCCCTTTAAGCCACTACAGATCCCAGCATGCCTCAGGGCCGACCTGTGTGCACAGATATCTCCGAGCGCCGGTCCTTACTCTGTATGCTCTGAAATCACTAGCCTGTCAAATGCTAGACAAACACATACATAGCTGCACACTCGTGTACAATATGCCCACTGCTCCATCTCTCGGAGTAATGAAAGAACGGTCTTACTCACCCTCAGAACATGTTCTTTTCTGAAAATACTTGACACAGGTTGGTCTGGATAAATCATCTGATAAAAATAGAATACAAAAAATAAAAAAACGTCAGTATAGACCTGTAATTTAACACTACACATCTTGGCGAGATATTATATGTATAAAATGAAAAGTATAACCTACTCGGATGGGTCTATATACACACATACATTCATAACACGTATAATGAATATGTTCGATACATTATTAAATGAGCCTTACCTGTATTAACTGATTTGTTCCGGTAGAAATTGAGCACATTGGATGGGGTGCTCTGTAACCCTGCAGATACACAGGTGTTTGTTAGAAACATCATGGTGTGCCTAAAATAAATTGTATAAAATATAAAATATATAAATAAATAATACCTAGTGTAAAAGGCTCATGAGATGTTCGAAAATCATTGATTCCAATAAGCAGACTTTAAACATTTAAATAAATTTCAAATAGTATATTTCTTAAACATGTAATTCAATGTAACACAGTGTATTATAGCATTTATAGCATGTATATAAACATGTTGCAATTATATTTATTGATTACTTTAAATGTACTTACAATCAAAGTTTGCAAAGGTTAGTCTCCGATCTGTGTGGCCAGACATCTTCACAAGTGCTTGTCTTATGTTTTATCTGGAACTGATCGGGACTGTATGTATGACCAAATGGTCTTATTACCCCCGGACTCCGCATTTAAGTAATGCGGGTTGTGAAAACAGACATGATGTAAGACGCATTTCAGGGCACCTTTTCGTTCAAGCCCTTCAAATTTCTTTGACAATCTGCAGTGTGTCGCTCAAGGATAAGTTATCTAAAGGCTTGTTCTAGATGAAGATATCGTTATTATTATTATTATTTATTTGTTTTTATTTATTCTTAATATCTGAAAATGAATGTAAATTTCATGCATCTAGTGTCTGTTGTAGATCATATACAGTGCTTGGTGTTATCCTCGCGATAATGGTTTTATATCTTCATACAACCTAATGGTTAATATGAATGTTTATAGGTTGATAACCTTATAGTTACAGGTTTCAAACATTGTTTCGAATAGAAACCTTTTATTTTATGAAATTATTGTGTTAAGTTAATTTTTTTTTTTTAAACCAGTCTACCGTGGGGACACAGTCATGTAGTCAAAGTAAACATAAATCAAACAGACTCTCTCTCTCTCTCACACACACACACACACATACACACATTCACACATACACCCCAGACCCCCAGACACACACACATATATATATATATATATATATATATATGTGATCATTGTATTTACTCAAGCTTTACATTAACCTTTTATTTAAATAAGATATTGATATTGTCTGCAACTCTGGAAATTCATTTTACTGTGTAGTGGTAGATTATATTGTTTATTTGACTTTCAATTTTATTTTATTTAATCTATTTTTAAGGGTATCTGGACACATACATTTTACACCGCCTCTTACACTGCTTCTAAAACAGTCAAGATCTCTAGACATTTCTCATTATTACAAAGTAGCTCCACATGAAGAAAATACGTATTTAATGGATGTTCTCTTTTCTTTCTTTCTTTCTTTCTTTCTTTCTTTCTTTCTTTCTGTTTTTTTTTCTTAAGGACCCGTGTTTCTTTTCATTCTTTATATATTTTGTTATTTCTTATTATTTTAACATTTTATACTTGGATGGTTGAGATCTGGGGTCTTTGGATGATGGTCATACAGCGTGTTTGGGGAAAATGACTTGTTCTTCTTAAACTACCCACAGCCCCTACAGATTGTATAGATCGATATCTCTTTGCACATTCCACTCTAATGGGGCCATGTAACATCACCTCAAATGTAATCAGAGCCCATCCAGCCATGATGCCGGACAAATTCAACATCAAAAAATGCCCTGAAACTCTCCCCTTGGTACACTATTTCTGCAGTGGCCTGTAAACACCGCCCACAAATATGCTAATCCCAGCAACCAGGTTACAAAAGTCATAGACATCTCCTCACCATGCCCACTAGCTCAAAAACACCACACCGACATAGTCTCACATCACTCACATAGAGAATCAGGAGGGCTTAAATAGTACTTGTTCAACCCTTCTTGGAAATAATTGGAAAAGTTCTTGAGATAAAGCAAATAGAACTTTATTAACAAGCTAGCTTGGAAGCACCGCATCATGGAATTTCTACAGTGAGAACTTAGTTTTTACAAACATTATTGAAGCGTTATAAGAAAATGACGTAGAATGTTGCGGTCGTTCATCCAATCAAAAGGTGCAAGCACGGGTCTGCTTGCCATCTGTCTTCCTGGGGGGAGATGTGGGATCTGCGGAGAGGTGGCTTTCTTTGATCTATGCCAAAGGTCTGATCCCACGGTCATCTTTTACAACTGTCCCTCAATCATTAACAAAACAGTTCCTGCCAATCTGGGAAAGCAATTAAGTCCACAAACTTTTAACAAACAGCTGTGGGCTCTCTCTCTCCACTGTTTGATCCTTTTATTATTGACAGGAGTTTCTAGAGGGTATGCCATGAACATGTGCCTTAATGGCTGTTGCTAGTTCGATAAATCTATTTTGCTCGGTCTACATACTACTATTAATATAAAACATAATACAGGCTCTTTGGTACTCTTTTGGTGCTTCACTTGCATAGAGAAAAATAATTATTTTACTAAATAATCAGTCTGGACTGAATAGAACTCTTTTGGGGGGTTTGAAAAACAGCTGAAGACCCCCACAACCCTGTACATTCCTTCGGTGCCCTGTCAACCCCACCCCCTAATATTAAAATTTCAGTGGCCTGTCAACTCCGCCCTTGAATATGCGAATTATTCAGTGACACGGGGCATGGCCCCTAGGAAGTGGGCCTCGAGTTCAACTCAAGTTCAAGGTTAAAAGGTTAAATCCCCCGGAGCCCCCCTTAAAAAGTGAACTATATTGCCCTCATCCCCCGCAAAAAGCCTCCCTCCTTCTGTCATTCTCTCCTTCTCTCACCCCCCTAGCCACCCCACTCCCTCCACACCTGCTGATTAGTTCTGCAGGCCTTTGTTCTTGTCAGAGAGTATTAAGGTGTCAGGTCAGGTGGGTTGTGACACCCCTCACCCACCGTCCCATAAGTGTACACCCATATAGCCCTAATCCCCCACGAGTGTGAATATTCAGAGTGTGAAGGTGTCAAGTAACCCCCCGGACCCCCCTAAAATAAAAAAAAGGGGGTTAAGTTAGAATAGCTCCATTGTTTGGGTAATATTTATCTCTCTCTGTCTCTATCTTGTAGTGAGTGAGCTCATTTGTTTTTTTTAGTTAAATACCTTCTAGTAAAGGCCTTCTAACTGTCTTAGAAGTTCATAAGATTTAAACTTAAGATATTGTTCAATTTCTTAAGAGTCTTTTATCATGGCTTCCAAATTTTGCAATATAACACATTATTTTCATACATTCTCAACCTTTAGACCTTATTACTCTAGCCATCTAAGTAAAGTGCTTAGGGTGAAAGTTTTTAAAAAATTATTTTAGCTCTCTCTCACACACTCCCTCTCTCACAAAACGCACAATGCAAAGTCTGAGTTTAACATGAAATGCTTGGGTTTGAGCCAAGATATAGGTTCTATAGGTCTAGCTGTTTTATTTAATTATTTTTAAAAGTTTTTTACTCAGTTGTTGCCATAGAAATGTTCATATATATATATATATATATATATATATATATATATATATATATATATATATATATTGTGACACAGTGATGCGACTGCATGCAAAATGGATCAAGTATTTGGATACAGAGATTGTTCTTCAAAACCAAAGGCTCAATTTATTACTTTTCAGGTTTGAAAGTAAACAAAGCATAGGGTCTTCTCACCATCCAAAACAAACAAAATAATGAAACAAAATAAAAGCCTAGCTCTGTAACGAGCATTACCTTCACCCAGGTTCCCCTAGCTACAGGTGGGATGGCTAACCCACTTGCCCAACAAACCAAAAATTCATGATTAAATGAATAAAACAAAAAACTGTTGTTTTTCCACCAACAGCAGCTTTCCCCCTCTTCCACAGTCCAGATAAACTTTTGCATCGGTGCAGACACATAACCTCTTTCCCAAACTCTCCCCACACACACACACCCAGCACAAACAAAGAGACACCTTTATCTCCACACCTGATTAGCTAATTTGGGGATGCAGTTGTTGTCAATGAGCTAATCAGGCCCTGGAAGGAACTGGCTAGAACATAGAAGTTTCTTTTACAGTGCTGAAACACTGAAACAGTGCCCTATGCTGTCTTAAGCTCACATACCTATTTGCCACCACCTCTCCACACACCTCATTACACACCCCTCCCTTCAGCTCAACCCCCCGGGTTTGAGCTGCAGACCCAACAAAACAATGAACCCTAGAGAGGCCATCCACATCGCCATGCTTGCTGCCACGGCAATGTTCAATCTTAAACTTATAAGGCTGCAACGACAGAAACCACATGGTAACTCTGGAGTTCTTTTCCCTATTAACCTTCATCCATTTGACACGTAGGATTGGATCACTGCAGAGAATGTTTTTCAGTAAAGCAAATGCTAGTTCTGTCTCTTCATTCCAGGAGACTATATTGATCCTTTAGCTCTGGTCAGCTCAGTGAGAGGGGCTGCTATTGTTGTGAAGTCAGGTACAAACCTGTAATACCCCACAATCCCCAAAGAAGCATGGACTTGCTTTTTGTTCACTGCCAATTTTGAATGGCTTCAACCTTACTTGTTTGCGGCTTTACAAATCCATTGCCCACCACATATCCCAGGTATTTGGCCTCCTTTAACCCCACATAACATTTATCTGGGTTAGCCGTCAATCAAAGGCTGGCTAACTGGCTAACACAAGCTCTACCTTTGTCAGGTGGGTCACCCAATCCTCCGTATGAATTAATATCTCATCTAAATAAGCTGATGCAAACTTTAAATGTGGTCATAGGATCCTATCTAGTTGCCACATATGTCACTTCCCTGTCCTTCCAAGGCTTCAACAGATTAACGTGATAGACCTGCTCCTTCTTTCTTTTATCTGGTTGTTTTATCTTGTAGTTCACTAGGCCAATTGCTTCTACGACCTCATACGGTCCCTGCCACTTTGCAAATAGATTACTCTCCGAGGTCGGAACCAAAACCATTACTCTGTCCCCGGGGAGAAAAGTCCTAAATTGTGCTTGTGCATTGTAGTTTTTAGACTGTTCTGCTTGTGCTTTCTCCAGGTGGGCCTTCACTATAGGTGTCAGGGTTTGTATTCTCTCTCTCATGCCTGTAACATAATTTTGAGATGCTTGGTTTTTCAGTCAATCTAAATAAATAGTTGAACTGAAAACTCATAGTCAATTGGTTTCTCTTTTAAGATTCTTTTTAGAGGGAAGATGCGGTCAAGTCACAGATGTGCAATAATCATTTATTTTGACAAAAAATAGGAAACTAATATCATTCAATTATATTACTGAAAATAAGTAATATTAAGCTTCTGCTGGATTACAGTAAGAAACAGATCATACCCATTTTCTTCTTTCTCCTCACAGTACAGCTTATAGGCCAGTCTGGTCAGGCAGGAAGCAGTGTGTCTCTCTCTGTCTCTCCTCTCCAGCTCAGTCTTGTCTCTCGTTGCAGGATGAAGAAGTTAAGAGAACTCAAATTCTCTTTGTTTTCCCTTTTATAAGGTTTCCTTCCAACCAATAGCATTTTGCCACCACCATGACTTGGGTGTCTTATGCTAAAGTAATCTAGAAGTGGGGGTCATTTTGAATTTGGCTAGGACGTGGTCCTAGACAACAAGAGGCCATCTACTTCCAGAACATGTTTTGTTTTACCATCAAGAGCAAGTGACCTTCAAGAGGCTGAAAAGCATAAGAAAAGACTATTCGCTGGGGGTAAGTATTGTCTTTCAAACCTTAAGTCTTAAAAGGTTTTTTTTTTTTTTTGGGGCGGGGGTGTGTGAGTCTGTTTCATGGCATGCCGGGGGGTCCTGGGAGAGGTTTACAGAAAACATGTTGGGGCATGTAGCATGGCATTGTTTAGGGATGTTTGTTTGAACACTCAGTTAAGCTAATAAATTACCGTCAGATATGTTTTAGTAAGTTGTTTGTGATATAGTGAGGAAAAAAGTATTTGATCCCCTGCTGATTTCGTATGTTTGCCCACTGACAAATAAATGATCAGTCTATAATTTTAATGGTAGGTGTATCTTAGTATTTGACCCCTTTGACTTAGTACTTCATGGCAAAACCCTTGTTCGCAATCACAGAGGTCAGACGTTTCTTGTAGTTGGCCACCAGGTTTGCACACATCTCAGGAGGGATTTTGTCCCACTCCTCTTTGCAGATCCTCTCCAAGTCATTCAGGTTTCAAGGCTGACGTTTGGCAACTCGAACCTTCAGCTCCATCCACAGATTTTCTATGGGATTAAGGTCTGGAGACTGGCTAGGCCACTCCAGGACCTTAATGTGCTTCTTCTTGAGCCACTCCTTTGTTGCCTTGGCTGTGTGTTTTGGGTCATTGTCATGCTGGAATACCCATCCACGACCCATTTTCAATGCCCTGGCTGAGGGAAGGAGGTTCTCACCCAAGATTTGACGGTACATGGCCCCGTCCATCGTCCCTTTGATGCGGTGCAGTTGTCCTGTCCTTTAAATGAGACTCGTCAAAAGGGTGGCTTTTCGGGGTGATGTGGAGGGTTGTGTTACTGATAAGGTTGTAGAGGGCAGGCTCAGTGAGAACACAGGTGGTGAAGGTTTTGGGCAAAATGTTGACAAGTCTAAGCCAGTGCCATCAGTGATTATAGATAGATCGGCCTATAACAATTTTGAAATCAGGCAGCATTTTAATTTTGCAGTACCTTTCAATTGTGACAATTATGCTGAAATTTTTGTCAACATACACGATGCCTTGCAAAGCATGATTGAATGGTTGGCTGAAAGGGTTAGACCTCGAGATGTTGTCCTGTTAGAACTGAGAGGTAATGATTTGTTTAGCAACCTGTTTGTAATGCTGAGGGGATCCAACTTAGATGTTGAGGAATTTGTGGCTAAAATTGATGCCTTGTTACAGAGTAACGCTTCCATCTTAGCCGATGAAAGTTTGAATCTGGTTCTAAATGTGGTGCGTGACCCTGAGGGTGGGGCTCATACAAGACAGTTGTCAAAATGTTTGAAGAATGACATAATCCGGAATAAGATCAGGCAATTAGTGGTGAGCTCCGCTGGGGACAACAAAATCTGTTATGCATACAGTTTAATAAAACTGCTCAAGCCCGACAGCCCGGAACCCCAAGCTCTGCAAGACAGCGGTGTCAGCTCTGTAAGGCAGATCTAACCCTAGAGGGTGAACACCAGTGTTTTTTTCAGTCCGTTAAAAAGGAGCCACTGCATAAACTGTCTTTTTTGATTTTGAATGTCGCCATGAAAACGGAGTCCATGTGCCCAATTATATCCACTGTATATAGGATCGCGAGTGGTCGGCCAGTGGGGAGGGTTGTGTCAGTGCTTGCTTTATAAAATACAGTAGCCCGAAATACCTCAACTACATGTTTATTGCACACAATGCTAAGGATTATGATTCTTACCTTTTGATGAAGTATCTGGTGGAGAACGGGGTGACCCCTTTTTGGGGTAAAATTGCTTTCCAGTAAGATATTAGTTAAAACTTGCTCTTATAAGGATTTCCTTGTTCTTATTAGGATTTCTCTGCTCAGACTTATCTGTGTGGCAGATAGAGATAATTTCTACTGCCGTAGACATTCTTTAGTTAACGAACCAAAACTATATAACATGTTCTTATCAGTATAGTGTGTGCTGTGTCCTTGGTACCAGTGCTTCCATGTCTGGATGAAATATTGTTTCCACAATTAGAAAGAATACCTTACAATTATTGCTTCCCGTGTCTCAGAACTGCCCCGGGACATATGCCAAGAAAATATCATCCAGGTTCGGGACGGCCGCGAACCTCCTTTGAAATATTTCTTGTAGATGTATAAAAGGCTGTCTGAAACGTTCAATAAACGAAGATAAACGAACAGACATTGTGTCAGTGACTTTACTTCCCGGACCTGTCTCCTGGTGAAAAGCCTCATCTGTTACTGGAAGCACTCACTGGGGTGCCTGATTCACTGGTACCTGAAGGGTTGCTTCAACTGAAGCATTGTACCTTAACACCCCTAAAATTATTGCTCAGAGGAGCAAGATAATGTGTTTCACCAAAGAAACTTTCTACCAAAGGTACATAGATTTGCTGAATTACCTCCCCATGAAATTGAGCACTTTGCCTAAAGCTCTGGGTTTTGAGTCTCAGAAGAAAGGCTGGTTCTGTCATTTTTTCAACACTCAGGCCACTCAAAATTATCGGGGACCCTATCTGCCCACCTATTATTATGGGGTTGATACTATGATGCCTCATGAATGGGTAGATTTCTTTAAATGGTACAATGCTGTTAAGGGGAGTGTTTTTGACTTCAGAGAGGAGATGGCTGCCTACTGCAAAAATGATGTGGTGATCCTTAAAGAAGCATGTGTATGTTTTCGAGCCGAGGTTATCAAGACCTCTGGGATCGACCCTTTACAATGCGTGAATATAGTATCTCTCTGTATGAAAATGTATCGAGCCAATTTCTTACAGAAAAACACTATAGCCATCACCACTTCTGAAAACTATCGTACTAGACAAAAAAACTTTTCCATTGGTGCCCGCAATGTTTCGATCCAAACACATTTAACCCTGTAACCCAAAAACTCTGTGGTGATATGTACTATTATTGTCAGGAACGAATTGGAACTTTAAAATGCACCTATGGTTTGAACGTGGTGGTGATTTGGGAATATGAGTAGACATCCCTGACGCAACAGGATGAGGGGGTGCAGGGCTTCATGGAAACCTTTGACTTTCCAGTCTTGAACCCCGGGAGGCCTTATTTGGGAGCTGGACCAACACAATCTGTTTGCATTATGAGGTAAAGGTGGGGAAGAGATTACATTATGACCCACCAACGGAAGCAGGAGGCCTCCGGGGCACATGCACATGCCCGAGTGGCACAGGTGCAAAGGCAAGCCCATAAAGATTTCCCCACAGTATAACATTAATGTGTTTATTGCAATTTTTACCATGACTTACACCCGGCTTGAACTGTACAACTTAATGGACAAACTACAGGAGCGCACGCTCTATCATGATACTGACTCTGTAATCTTTGTCACCAGGCTGGGGGATTGGGTCCCTCCCCTCGGGGACTACCTTGGGGAGTTAACGAGCGAGCTAGATCCTCATGACCATATAGTGGAGTTTGTTTCAGGGGGACCAAAGACTTGCGCGTACAGAACGGCATCTGGTAAGACATTTATGAAAGTTAAGGGGATCACTCTGAACCATTGTAACAACAAGCTCATTAAAATTAAGCCTCTGATGACCCTGGTCCAAAGTTTTGTAACTGAAAAAGACATGCCTCCTCTTGAGATTATTACTTCCAGAAACCGAATCTATCGGACTAAAAAGCGTTACATTTTGGAAAATAGATCACTAAACAAACGGTTCAGGGTGGTGTACAATAAAAGAGTGTTAATGCCTGACTATAACACTCTACCTTATGGATATTAGCAGTGGTTTTGATAACAGACTTCAGCATCCTTTTTCATGCATTATAGGCTGCCCCTCAAACTCGGGTAAGAGCTATCTTATAAAGAACGTCATAGAAAATGTGGAAGTGACTGTGTCCCATAAGCTCAACAATATAGTGTGGTGCTACTCTTGCTGGCAGCCGCTTTGGCTGCGAAAGTAAAAAATCTGAAATCGCTGTGTGATGATGAGTTGTTCCCCCAAGTCAAAATAATCGAGTGATCCTTGACGACCTCATGGAGCTGGCCAGTGACAATACTGAGGTGGAAAAAGCCTTCACAAAGTACAGTCATCATCGGAATTTAAGTATTATTTATTTACTTAAAAAAAAATGTCAAGGTAAAAAAATAATAATATAATTAATATATAATTATTTTTAAAAACCCTAGAGATAAACTACAGGTTACCGTCTTGGCCCGTCAAATGTACCCCAAACAGACAAAGTTCTTTTTGGAGGTGTTTGAGGATGCCACCAAAATACCCTATGGGTACTTGCTCACACAAACCCCGGAAGACTTTCACCTCAGAACAGGTTTGTGCCCCCCAGATTGGCCTGCCGTGTATGTGCTAAAGAAAAGGAAATAAATAAGAATGTCTGTTCAGATTAAAAGAAATCTTCCACTTTTGCAAATGTTATTTGAGAAGAGCCAGCGCCATAGGAAAGCTGTGCTGGCTGAGGCCCCTTCGGATTTGATAGAGACCCTTTCTCAACATTCTAAACTCAAAAAACAAAAAGCTGTTATCAAGATCATTACTAATAAGAACTATTCTATTAAAAGAAAAAGAAAGAAGATTAATCAAACCGGGGGGTTTATTGGCCCTCTCTTGAGCATAGCTGTGCCTTTCCTAACCAGTCTTCTGGTTTCGAAATCTTTTTAATAATGGAACATGCTCAGAAAATGTTTTTGGTCCCTCAGGAGCAGCTTGAAAAACTGAGAAAAAAATGTTGTTGGTCCAGAAACCCTCAGACAAACTGTCCAAAATAACTTGGACTCTGAAATTAAAGCTATATTAGCCAGGGGTGATTTAAATCAGCATTCCAAAGTCCAATTGTATAGTGCCACATTACAACGATATCTCCATCTGGTTCGGCAGGGCGAAAAGGATTACAATACCAAAAGGCCACGGTGATTGCGGATACCAGTCCTGTTGAGGCCGCTTTCTCCTCGGTTGAGGGCAATGTTGTAGCCGAGAAACATGAGAAACATGCCTTCCAGAAGCAAAATAAATACTGAATATATCCTACACAAAATGGTTCAGAAACCACGGGTAAGTGCTTGGAATGAACAGGGTGAATTTGTTTTTAAAGGTCTTTTGATCAAAGGATCACACAGTTTGATTTGCTGAAGAGTATCACTAGCGCTAATAAGATCCCTGCTAGCTGCAGACCTGTAGGCTGGAATTCTTTCCTACAGGCGATGGCCTGTCTGAACATGTCCCAATCAACCGTGCCCAACCAGGAAACACGCCAAAAAATCCACCTGTACAAAGAGAGGGAGGCTGATTGGAGCACTAAAACCCCAACTGCTCATTACTTACCCAGTGTTAAGGGAAGGTCCTCTGGGACTAGCACACGTTGGGACAACCAAATGTATTTTTTTATTTTTCAAATGTTGTACAGATGTGTTCTTTATAACATGTACCATGTCTTGTATAATAAGTGTGTTAAATAAAATCAAATTAATTGCTTCAAAAACTGATTCCTATTTTTCTCCTTAACATGCGTGACATCTTTTAAAATCCTCACAAGAACAGCCAGTCTGTATACAAGGGTGGCTAGGTTCATAAGTAACAGGATTATAAGGGCCAGGATACAGTGTCCTGACAAACTCTTTTTTATCATTCTGTTCTAAATCCTCGCTGTACAGAGTCATTATGTTCGGCCTTTAGCTCTATGATATAAGAAAATCAAAAAATTCACCACGGCGGTCCTCCCTTAGATAAATAACCAATGTTCTCCAGGCATATGTTTAGGGTGAGTGTTGATTATGCACATGCATTATGCGGGTAAATTCTTGATCTTAAATTTAGGCAGCTGGTCGCAGGCGTAGACTCCTTGAAACAGTTTCTGTGAGCAGGCCATAGCATTCATGATGTGGTTGAGCTCTCTGGTGTTCATTTTAATAATAATCATACAGAACGTTTCTCCTCTGATTCACCTCAATAATGTTGTCAAACACAGCGTACACGACCATATTTACAGTGCGTGGCAGCCTGCTTGAAACGCATCTCCAAACGCATATTGCCTGTCTTCACCAGTGAAAAATGTTGTCCACACTCTTCGTTAGGGGTCAGGTTGAAGCCGTACAGTGTGTAACCGCTGCAGTAATCCCGGCGATCGATCATCAGAGGTTGATCCTTGAGATGGCGACCCGTAGCCAATACTAGACTGTAATATTCATGAACAGCATTGCCATTTTCAAAGTCAGGTTGAAAAGGTCTGGATGGAACCTGCAGCCCATCGATGTACAACGCTATAAATTCCACGTTATAATGTTTAAAGTTAAAGGGATTCTTGTTGTAAACCCAGGTAAATGCATCATTATCCATGAGCCCAATAATAACCTGTTTTGGGACCTGTCCTAGAAACAGATTTTCCTGGTTCATCACCCGCATCCCTGCGGGGATACTGTGGACTTTCATATAGACTCTTTCGAACGGGTACTTGGCCTTTGCCATCATTAACGCCTGCACATGTCCTAGTTTAACCGCCGGGGAGATGGACACTTTTTTCACAATCAGCTAGGCCAATAATATGGTCAGTTTATATTTTTCAGTATCAGAGTTCATCAGACAAAAAGCATTGAGTTGAGCATGAGTTTTTCTTGAAAAAATATGTCCACATGAATATGCCCCATTAGCTCAAAGGTTCGCCCTTCTGTTGAAAAGGCCGTTCTTTTTTGCAAACCCTGATTGAGTCCCTCTGGATCCTTGTCGTCCATAGCACCCGGGGTGTCTTTGAAGAAAAGGCTGGGGCTGAACTGCTTGCTTAGGGTCTCCTCACTATAATTAAGGATACACTCCATCATGGCTCTATAGGGGTAAGTTTTGCTGCTTTGACTAATGAGCCGATCTCCCACGGCCACATCCACCTGTGAAAACATGATGGCCACCGGTTGATTGATTGCCAATTGATAGCCATGGATCTTCGTCACCCTGGTGGACACCTGCTGTTTCTTCTTTTACCCCCACTCCTCGCCATTACCTTGAGAACCGAACCCTACTGATGCTCATGGCTAGCTGCCCGGTTCATAACATTGGTGAACATATCACTAACAATGTTTTTAACCGCTGATTTCAAGTCGGGTCTGGCTATAGCAAAGCCTCTCTTAAGCAGGGGTACGGCCATTCTAAAGAGACCACGAAAGAGCCCTCCTAGACCAGCTCCATACATTGTGGGGGCTCCTACAAAACCAGGCAAGCCGTTCCCTGCTTGCATCTTGTAATAATCCACATAGGCGCTAAGATCGACATAACCCCTCGAGGTATCCATTTTAATAATGTACGCACTGTTTCAGGGTTCGAAAATGTAGTTTGACAATAACTTTACTGAAGCGGAAGGGCACGTTGATATTCTGATTCAATTTAACTTCGATCGACAGGTCAGAGTCTGAATCGGTGGCATAGATTTCGAAGTCTTTGCACCCGTTCTCAGCTTTAACTTCTTTTCGGAATCTTCAATCTTCTGTAAATCTTCTGGGGTGATTCACTTCACAGCCCTGACAGACTGCTTTCAGGGCTCGGTGGATGAGAGCCTGCAGAATATACACCAGGGAGCTTTTAACAAATCTGCTTACTTCAACCGGCACCCTGGGCATAAATCCTCTGTCTTCATCACACCCACAGGGCAGTTCAATGCTCTTTGGGTTGCTGGGTGGGTTGTGGGCTGTTTCTATAACTGCTGGAATGCCCCCATCCTGAGACGAGTCAGCGATAGACAGCACAGCAAAAGCGGACCCGTCCAGGATCTTCTGAGCCTGTGCATCCCAGAGACTAGATTCAACATCCATCACGAAGCGTCCTGTTTTGTCCTGCGGAATCAGGGGTTGAGGGCCCGGAGGGTAGTCTCCGTCAGAGGTTTCAGGCGTGTATACAAAATCAGGTCAATAGAACCAGGGTAGATCCCGGGATTGAAGAGGGTTGTAGAGCATGGCAACATCCATCGCTTTCGGGTAAGACATTCTGTTTAAATCGGTGTGCTCCGCTTTTTATACTCTGCACTATGTCACGACACCCCGCCCTCTTAGAAGAGAGTGGCCCCTGCAGCTCCGGACCGCCCACCAGACCCCCACAAGCTATCTGTTTCATCGTCGTCACCGTCCTTCAAGGGGGAAATACACTCACCTAAAGGATTATTAGGAACACCTGTTCAATTTCTCATTAATGCAATTATCTAACCAACCAATCACATGGCAGTTGCTTCAATGCATTTAGGGGTGTGGTCCTGGTCAAGACAATCTCCTGAACTCCAAACTGAATGTCGGAATGGGAAAGAAAGGTGATTTAAGCAATTTTGAGCGTGGCATGGTTGTTGGTGCCAGACGGGCCGGTCTGAGTATTTCACAATCTGCTCAGTTACTGGGATTTTCACGCACAACCATTTCTAGGGTTTACAAAGAATGGTGTGAAAAGGGAAAAACATCCAGTATGCGGCAGTCCTGTGGGCGAAAATGCCTTGTTGATGCTAGAGGTCAGAGGAGAATGGGCCGACTGATTCAAGCTGATAGAAGAGCAACTTTGACTGAAATAACCACTCGTTACAACCGAGGTATGCAGCAAAGCATTTGTGAAGCCACAACACGTACAACCTTGAGGCGGATGGGCTACAACAGCAGAAGACCCCACCGGGTACCACTCATCTCCACTACAAATAGGAAAAAGAGGCTACAATTTGCACAAGCTCACCAAAATTGGACAGTTGAAGACTGGAAAAATGTTTCCTGGTCTGATGAGTCTCGATTTCTGTTGAGACATTCAGATGGTAGAGTCAGAATTTGGCGTAAACAGAATGAGAACATGGATCCATCATGCCTTGTTACCACTGTGCAGGCTGGTGGTGGTGGTGTAATGGTGTGGGGGATGTTTTCTTGGCACACTTTAGGCCCCTTAGTGCCAATTGGGCATCGTTTAAATGCCACGGCCTACCTGAGCATTGTTTCTGACCATGTCCATCCCTTTAGGACCACCATGTACCCATCCTCTGATGGCTACTTCCAGCAGGATAATGCACCATGTCACAAAGGTCGAATCATTTCAAATTGGTTTCTTGAACATGACAATGAGTTCACTGTACTAAACTGGCCCCCACAGTCACCAAATCTCAACCCAATAGAGCATCTTTGGGATGTGGTGGAACGGGAGCTTCGTGCCCTGGATGTGCATCCCACAAATCTCCATCAACTGCAAGATGCTATCCTATCAATATGGGCCAACATTTCTAAAGAATGCTTTCAGCACCTTGTTGAATCAATGCCACGTAGAATTAAGGCAGTTCTGAAGGCGAAAGGGGGTCAAACACAGTATTAGTATGGTGTTCCTAATAATCCTTTAGGTGAGTGTATAATCCATAATCCAACATAGTTTATTTTTAACAGAGTCCAGCTCCGCATATTTGATCAAGGTATCAAAACCTTCATTTATATCGGTTATGATCTTTCAAGAACGGCCAGTCAATGCCCTCAAAAGCGATTTCAGTAACCAGTTTTTCTTGCTCCGTATCACCCCTGTCAACACTCTCCGACAAGAACAAAGGCCTGCAGAACTAAACAGTGTGGGTGGAGAGAGGGGGGCTAGGGGTGAGAGAAGGAGAGGATGTCAGATGGAGGGGGGGCTTTTCCGTATGAGGGTGATATGGGTGTACACTTCCATCCGGTTATGACGTAGGAATAATTTAGCAGGTGACGTCACATGCCATAAAATATTTGGCAACACCTATGGAGCCCACCATTCTACTTACGTTTTTTAAATGTCACTAACGAGGCTCTGCTCAGATTTGGCAGTAGAGGCGAGGCCCAGCCTCTTCACTGACTTCACTTCCTGCTTAGTAGCATAACAACAAACTGAACCCTTAGTACCAGACTGAAGCTGGGGATCACCTAGTCTCCAATTTTGCTCCACCTTTTTTTTCATTGCAATGGGTACTAACTTTAGTCCGCAGCTGGGAATGATGCCGAGATAGGACCATACTAGCTAGGATGCAACTTAGTACAGAGTTCCATACTAACTTTTCATGTATTTATTTTTCATTAGGTTAGGGTTTTAGCTTTTAATTAAAGACAATTTTAGTTAGGTTTTATTGATTGTCATTTTGCACACTGTGTCCTATGATTGCAGACTTCATGCCCTGCTTTTATTTCTGTTTATTGGAATAAATATAACTTACTTACCTGGGTCTATTGTGGTGTTCTGGGGTCCTGGTCCGAACCTGCGCGTAGGGTGTGGTTGGTGGCACAAGTTAAACAAACGGTGGCGTGGTTAGTAAAGTACTCCAGCTAAATTGGCCACCCTTAGCTGTGACATATAGTCTGGCAGAGAGTCAGGGGCACAGATGTGGATAATTAAGAATGAAAGTTCAGGTAAGTCCTTGTGGGAATGCAACCAAGAGTGCAGACTGAGGAAATGAACAATAATTGAACCCAATCACCAATTAAATAACCCATAATAAATTCACTCGAAAGAAAATAAGGACAACAGTTATTGCACTAAACATCCAGTGACAAATAAGCCATTAGTGCACTCATCAAACCCCACCAAACATGAAAAGAACCCTTAAATAAATAATAAACTAATTATAGAGTACATAGCTTTGACACTTAAACCAAAGTTATACTACAGAGAGAGGTATATGGGGCTGATTGTTTCTTTGTTTGAGGAGGGCTGATTGAAAGTTTGATTTAATCATAAAGTTTGGAACTTATCTGTTCTTTCAATTCTTCTGTGGGTTGATACTGTTCATCTGGGTTTATACACTCACCTAAAGGATTATTAGGAACACCTGTTCAATTTCTCATTAATGCAATTATCTAACCAACCAATCACATGGCAGTTGCTTCAATGCATTTAGGGGTGTGGTCCTGGTCAAGACAATCTCCTAAACTCCAAACTGAATGTCTGAATGGGAAAGAAAGGTGATTTAAGCAATTTTGAGCGTGGCATGGTTGTTGGTGCCAGACGGGCCGGTCTGAGTATTTCACAATCTGCTCAGTTACTGGGATTTTCACGCACAACCATTTCTAGGGTTTATAAAGAATGGTGTGAAAAGGGAAAAACATCCAGTATGCGGCAGTCCTGTGGGCGAAAATGCTTTGTTGATGCTAGAGGTCAGAGGAGAATGGGCCGACTGATTCAAGCTGATAGAAGAGCAACTTTGACTGAAATAACCACTCGTTACAACCGAGGTATGCAGCAAAGCATTTGTGAAGCCACAACACGTACAACCTTGAGGCGGATGGGCTACAACAGCAGAAGACCCCACCGGGTACCACTCATCTCCACTACAAATAGGAAAAAGAGGCTACAATTTGCACAAGCTCACCAAAATTGGACAGTTGAAGACTGGAAAAATGTTGCCTGGTCTGATGAGTCTCGATTTCTGTTGAGACATTCAGATGGTAGAGGCAGAATTTGGCGTAAACAGAATGAGAACATGGATCCATCATGCCTTGTTACCACTGTGCAGGCTGGTGGTGGTGGTGTAATGGTGTGGGGGATGTTTTCTTGGCACACTTTAGGCCCCTTAGTGCCAATTGGGCATCGTTTAAATGCCACGGCCTACCTGAGCATTGTTTCTGACCATGTCCATCCCTTTAAGACCACCATGTACCCATCCTCTGATGGCTACTTCCAGCAGGATAATGCACCATGTCACAAAGGTCGAATCATTTCAAATTGGTTTCTTGAACATGACAATGAGTTCACTGTACTAAACTGGCCCCCACAGTCACCAGATCTCAACCCAATAGAGCATCTTTGGGATGTGGTGGAACGGGAGCTTCGTGCCCTGGATGTGCATCCCACAAATCTCCATCAACTGCAAGATGCTATCCTATCAATATGGGCCAACATTTCTAAAGAATGCTTTCAGCACCTTGTTGAATCAATGCCATGTAGAATTAAGGCAGTTCTGAAGGCGAAAGGGGGTCAAACACAGGTGAGTGTATATATATGGAAATATATGAGGATGTATTTTAAATGTGTGTGTATATATATATATATATATATATATATATATATATTATATTACACAATATATATATATATAATAAACATAACCCCCATGTGTATGTTATGTTATATGTTGTTATTTTTACATATATAGATGAATGGTAGATGAAAAGTATAAGGATGAAACACTTCTACCATATATTAGAAAGATATGATTGTTTCATGCAGTTGTGTGTATGTGACTTGAGAGTAATGCAAAGAGGAATTAGAGGAGCCACAGAGGAAGTGAAATAACAACACATGACTCAGCAGGCCTACTGAATACCACCGAGGAAAAAATATAGAAACAACAGACACCAGGACTAACTTAAAGTAAGGTCTATTGGCTTCATCCTGCTCTACAGCTGTACTTTCAATAATTAATGTACATAGAAACATGAGTTGTGTTTCTAGTTTCTTGGCATTCCTCATTTTCTTTTAACTGCCTTAATTGAAGTTAATCTTGTCTGTGGTTTGCCTTAATTGATGTCAGTTCAGTACAGCTGCCGAGTTGGTGAAGGTAAATAGGCTGAAGGAAAGGTGATTTAGTCTAGGACTAGCAGGATTTCTGTTCAGTGAGTTGAGCCAGGTGAAGTCAGTTGGAACCAGTTAGGTGTGAATTAGGGGCAGGTAGACAAAACTGTACTTAAAGCTACTGTTGAGAAAGAGCTGTGATGTTTCTCGATAGCAAAAAAGTTAAACAGTTCACCAGGGGACAGACACCAAGAGACCAAAAACAAACAAACAAACAAGAAAACATGCAAAAGTTAAAAACATGTGGCCACTACAGTGTCAGGCTAGCAGATTGCCATGATTGCCATCCTGGATGAACTCATCCAAGAAGGTTTCATTTGTGAACGTTGTCAGCATGTTGAAATTCTAGAGATCAAGGTCTGTGATCTTGAGGCTCAGCTTGTTGATCTGCGCTATATTAGTGTTATAGAAGAAATGGTCATTAGGTCCATGGTGTGCACACCAGAACCTAGTAGAGCTGAGACCTGTAGAACGTGTAGAGAACTGCTGGTTTACAGTAGGTCGTAATCACAGAAAAGGGTGTGCACAACTCATAGAGACATCCCAAGACCTAGAAATGCCAACAGATTCCAACTGCTGGACATCTAGTTGGACAGTGACAGCTCAGAGGGTGAAGGGAGGGCAGTTGAGCATCAGAACAGCATGGTGGCCACTCCCCCCCAGAAAAGGACGGTAGTCCTTATAGGTTATAGTCGGAGACTCAATTCAGTGTGTTCTTATGATAAGGAGACCAGCATGGTGTCTTGCCTGCCTGGTGCTCAGGTTTTAGATCTCCTGAAACTAGTAGACAGGCTACTGGCCAAAGCTGGGGGGAATCCACTCAGGGTTCAAATTACGATGGGGATAGAGGGGGTTGAACACCCCTAATTAAGACTTCGACCCCCCGAAAGAGGGAAAAATAGAATGGTGGGGGGGTTGAAAAATGTGGTCCCCCTGTCTCACGGTTACCCCCCTGAGGACTGATAAAGCCTGATAATGTCCATGTCAATTTAATGGTTGATACCATATGCATCGGTGCAATTTTAAGCTTTTGCATTTTGCTGGAATCTCCACTGCTGTGCTCACTTCAACTTGTATTGGACACTTTTCTCCCTTTCTCATGAAATGATACATTTCTCTCAACTACTTCTCTCTAAGCACATTCCTGATACGTTTATTTGATGGGTGAAACTACACAACGTATGTATAATAATAATAATAATACATTTTTTTAGAAGTACCGTTCAGGATACCAAATGACTCAGTACAAAAACACGTCTGATGTCACTGTTGCTTTGGAGCAGTAGAATGTTAAGCAAAGTATTTCTGTGTTTTGTTTTAATTTGATTTATTTTAAAATATAGCTCGAGCCTTCCTTGACATATTCCTGAGTTCCCCTTGGGAGGCACACCCCACAGTTTGAGAACCACTGATCTAGATAAAGCTATGCCTAGAAATGTCTCTTCCCGTCAAGTTCTTATTCCCAGGGTTTGCCTTGGAAAAACTATGAATTTTTGGTTTGACAGAGAATTTATTTTTTCTTTATTTAGTTGATTTAAGGAAAAACTATATTGAATATACTGATACATTTATTTTGAGAGTACTCGTGTTCATTTCTGTTTGAAATGCATAAACATAAAGGTGTCTAGAATGCTGTAGCTCTACTTCAACAGCAACAACAATTACAGTAAGCAAAGAAACTAGAACTATTCAATCCCATTTCTGTTTGTAGATGAAACATAGCGCTTTTTTCAAAGGTCAATCATGCATACTTTTTTGCTGAAATATCAAAATGTATTTATTTTATTAACCTTGATTTAAATGCTTGATGTTTGAATACAAAATGTTTTATTGAGCCCAATTTATACATTTTAAAATTGTTTTACCAGATAATTTTATTTTATTACAGAAAACTAGGAACCCTGTATATTACTGATAGAATAATGGACCATTTGAAATGTATAAATCCATTCTTGTACAGAGAGCATTTATATCCCTTCAGTGCTTCTTTATTTTTTATTTTTAGTTAAAAATATAGGAAAATACAGAGATTAGATATTTTGTGTTTCAGAAGGCATTACAAACACACACATGAAGGTCTGGATCAGAAGCAGTAACACGATATACCAGGTTGGCAAATTAATGTATTTACTGGTTGCACTTTGCCAAGGAGACAAAATCCAAATAAAATGTATAATTGATGTTGAAACAAGCTGTCGTTTGTTCTCATTTTCTAGGTATATCCCCTTTATGTTTTTATTTTCTTCATTATGAGAACAAAGAAAATGTAAAGGTATGAACAGGATCAGAAACAAGAGGCGCTGTATGTATATAGTTTTATTTCTTCCATTCTACCATATTTCTTGGCACATATGGTCCAGGCCAGGTCTCCAGAGTCACAGAAGTGTATTGCATGTCTTTGCTTACAGCTGTTGCCTACTGAAATGAAGTCCTTAGGCTATTTACTACAGAGCTACAATTATTCAGGGTGATTTTAAAAGATCTGAAGTGTTTCAATAGGCAGAGACTGCAGTATTGAGGACAACAGCTTGTGTTTTAAAGTTAAATCAAAACAGGCAAATACAGTTAGGTCCATAAATATCATATTGGCTCTGTACACCACCACAATGGATTTGAAAGGAAACAATTAAGATGTGCTTTAACTGTAGACTTTCATCTTTAATTTGAGAGTAGGCACATCCAAATTGGGTGAACGGTGTAGGAATTTGTTATGTAGCCCCCCCCCCCCCCCATTTTAGGGGCTCAAAGATAATTGGATAAACCAACATAATCATTAATTAAATTGTGAATTTCAATACTTGGTTTCAATATTTGCAGTCAACGACTGCCTGAAGTCTGGAACCCATAGACATCACCAGATGCTGGGTTTGTTCCCTGGTGATGCTCTGCCAGGCCTGCACTGCAGCTGTTTAGTTCCTGCTTGTTCTTGGGGTGTTTTGCCTTCAGTTTTGCCTTCAGCAAGTGAAATGCTGCTCAATTGGATTCAGGTCAGGTGATTGACTTGGCCATTGCAGCACATTTCACTTCTTCACCTTAAAAAACTACTGGGTTGCTTTCGCAGTATGCTTTGGGACATTGTCCATCTGCACTGTGAAGCGCCATCCAATGAGTTTTTAAGCATTTGGCTGAATCTGAGCAGATAATATAGCCCTAAATACTTCAGAATTCATCCTGCTGCTTTTGTCAGCAGTCACATCATGAACCAGTTCCCTTGGCAGTCATATATGCCCATGCCATAACACTACCTCCACTATGCTTCACAGATGAGGTGGTATACTTCGAATCATGAGCAGTTCCTTCCCTTCTCCATACTCTTCTCTTCCCATCATTCTGGTACAAGTTGATCTTTGTCTTATCTGACCATAGGATGTTGTTCCAGAACTGTATAGGGTTCTTTAGATGTTTTTTGGCAAACTCTAATCTGGTCTTTCTGTTTTTGGGGCTTACCAATGTTTTACATCTTGTGGTAAACCCTCTGTATTTACTCAGATGAAGTATGATTGTTGACTTTGACACAGATACACCTACCTCCTGGAGGGTGTTCTTGATCTGGCCAACTGTTGTGAAGGGGTTTTTTCTTCACAAGGGAAAGAATTCTTCTGTCATCCACCAAAGTTGTTTTCCGTGGTCTTCCCGGCCTTTTGATGTTTCTGAGTTCACCAGTGCCTTCTTTCTTTTTAAGAATGTACCAAATAGTTGATTTGGCCACACCTAATGTTTTTGCTCTCTCTGATTGGTTTGTTTTGATTGCTCAGCCTAATGATGGCTTGCTTCACTCAGATGCTTCAACCCAATATCTGGTGATGTCTATGGGTTCAAGACTTCAGGCAGTTATTGACTGCCAACGATTTGCAACCAAGCATTGAAACTCACAATTTAATTCATAATTATGTTAGTTTGTCCAATTACTTTTTAGATCCTAAAATTGGGGGGACCACATATAAAAATGTTTGTCATTCCTACACCGTTCACCCAAATTGGATGTAACTACCTTTCAAATTAAAGATGAAAGTCTACACTTACAGCACATTGTTTCCTTTCAAATCCATTGTGGTGGTGTACAGAGCCAAAATGATAATTGTGTCACTGTGACTTGCATTCTTCTGCTGCTTGTTTAATTCTGTCTCTGTTCACTATCACAGCTCCTGCTGCTAATCCTCCCACCGCTCCCACTGCCGCTCCCACTGCCATTCCCACTGGGCCACCCAGTATTCCTGCTGCTAATCCTATTTCCACACCTGCTGCCACTGCTGCTCCCACACCTGCAGCTCCTGCTCCTAGTCCAAATACAACACCACATTTCTTTAAAAAACTGTTATTTTGCTCTGCTTTTCGTCTTGCTGCATTAATTTCATCATTCATCAGCTTTCTCTTCTCCTCCTTCAGTACTTCACCCTGGTACATGCTTTCCAGCTCTCTCTCCTGTCTGTGTATATCCGGCTCTCTCTCCCTCAGGATCCTCTCCTGCTCCTCTCTGATGGCTGCCTCAGCCTCTGGGTACAGGTCATTGGTGAAGCAGCAATTGCTGTTCCCTACCATCATCCTGTTTATCTTCTCCAGCAGCTTTGTGACTTGAGTGCGGTCAGCCTTGTCCTCATTGTTAAAGACATGATAGTCCTTGTAGAGCCTGATAAGCTTAGTGAGGTTGACACTTTCATGGATAAAATAATTTATATTCCCTCCCTCCAGCTCATCACCACATGTGAACAGCACCATTGTGTAGTTAGAGGCTTTTTGCCAAAAGCTCTTCTGGATCAACTTCACTGTGTCTCTTTCTTCTTTAGTTAATCTAGTCAGTGCAATCACCACCAGAAACACATGGGGCCCTGGGGAGGTCAGAGAGACAGACATCAGAATCTCTCGGATGATCTCCTCGTTAGAGCGCCCTGTGTCATATATGCCTGGAGTGTCGATCACAGCAACACATCTCCCATCCACCTCACCACACTGTTTCTCACACTGCTGAGTTACTGTGGAGGCTGACAACTCAGATCTGAAGGCCTCTCTCCCCAGGATGGTGTTTCCAACTTCCCCACTCCAGTCTTCCCCACCAGCAGAATCCTCAGATTGCTACTTTCTTCTTCTGACTCTCCATGACCTGTTAAGAATAAGCAGTCATTTATTGGCTATGGTCAATACACTTTGGGTCTTAAGTAATAACAGACACATTCAAGGTTTGCTTTTAAGTGCTGTATGCACAAATAGAAAATCAATGGATTCTTTTGCATGCTTTTTAAAGTCCAGCCTTCAGCCTACTGCCTGGCAGTAGAAATATGAAATTACGATATTTTCCCTGAGAGATTTTGGGTCACTAAAAGCAAACAATCCCATTACTTATTACTCTGGAGGTTTTAAGCAGGGGAAAAGCACACTTACTCAGTAGAGGAATGTTCCATCCTGACTCATGAGATGTTCATGTGAAAGAACAAGTAAAATGGTTAATATGGTGGAAAACAAAAGAGATTTATCTATATTCAATGAAACTGCAAGTCTCCAGTTTAGTTCAGGACACATTCATTCTCATAGGCAAGCAGTCTGTGCAAAATAAGAAAACATCTTCCCAGAGAGATATTGGGCACATACAACAAGCAACCAGAATTGATTGATACCATACATATATTGTTCAAATTTGAAAAGCTAAATAACATACCTAAGCGTGAGTATTGAACATGCATGTCTGCAGTGCTGATTAGCGCAGTGTGTCTCTGCTGTCTGCTTTCTGCGTCTGTGTTTCAACAATGTGAGTGACAACACCACTGCTGATACAGTATTACCACTTGGGCTGTGGCAGCCCTAGACACACCCCCAATCACTTCCATAAACATGCTTCACTGTCTATCATGCTGTTTGATTTTTAAATGTTTCCTCTTAGTGCAAAAATGAAATATCGATACACGTCACCTCCAAGTGTAAGGGGGTTCATAAGATTTGTACATGCTACAGTGACATAACCCGCCTCTGATTGTAATAGTGTACAAATCCCCCGTTGTCAGGGCACCGATATTTTGGCATAGCGGGTATGTCACCGCTGTTCAATTAAAGAATAAAACATTAAATGTATTATGTGGAAGCGGAAATACAATTTAGCAAAGAATATGTATTAGGTACCAATTTGGATATATCATATAGGATACATATAAATCATATATCCTAAATCAAAGTTTATGTAACACATTGCACACAAAAAAATAAATAATTATATACAACCAAAAATATGTCACACTGCAAAAAATATATATACCAGAAACAATATGTCACATTGCAACAAATATATAGATTTGTATTGATTTATTATTTGATTTATATTTCTGCTATATGATATATCCACTTTCATATAAGATTTAATAAAAAATCTATGTGATATATCCATTATATATATTGGTACATAATACATTTGATTTGTTAGTTTTGAATTAGACATCTATGAGGTGCGCTTGAGAGACAAGGGCTCTGAGCTAAGGGCTCTGACCTCACACGGTACACTTGCTTGTTTTGTTTGTCATTTTTATTTCTATTTTAGAGAAGTGAAATAAGAAGCTGTGAGAATCAGAGAGTTAACAGGGAGAAAAAAGGATTACAAGCTCATCATACAACAGGGAGAGAGTGAGATGGAGAGAGGAGATTTCAGAGAATGTTCCATTTCAGTTGCTTTGGACCAAAGGTATCAGAAATATCATTTGATGAATTTATCAAAGTTGAGTTGAAGGGTGATGCATTAAACACAGTTTTTGTGTCTGTGGCAATTTAATATTCATATAGTCAGGCACTGATGGCATTAACAAAAAGTGTTCTGTATAGAGCAGACTGAAGAGTACATGAAATATACAATCAATAATACAGATGTTTAATTTTCATTTACACCAATGCATTGCAATATATCTGATTTTTATGTCTGCATTAAAAAAGAATTTTTAGCAAATATTGATTACAATCTCTGCCTTTAACATTACACTTTACACCTTACAATACCAGTTTAATAGCTTTGCTAATTTGAAATTAATCAAGTAATTTGAATCACAATAAATGTATATCCACAAACCCCACAACAAAGTGATAAGTAACAGGTACTCAAAGATACCCAATTCCGGTAAAAGCTAAGCGCTGTTGTCACCGCCTATGGGGTGCGTAGGGGCGACACGCTCACGCCACCTCTTTTGTTTAACGAGAGAGGACCTCGTTCACCTCCGTCAGTTCTCTCCCCAGGCAGGCTCAGCCGGACCCCAGAACACCCCCACATGGAAGGCAAATTCACAAAAAGTAACAATTTTTTACATTTAGCTAGAACAGGGTATGAAGACTGTACTAGCACAGAACCTTAGGAATTTGGCATGTGTAATTCTAAAACTCTAATTCGCAAACAATAATTAAGTTAAAAAAATGATAATAAGTAAATAAATAATAAGTGATCAATTAATGCTAATGGCCAGTCACGCCCCGCCTGTGAAACTGTTCAGATGTAGTGTCACAGTCAAGGGCTACAGGAAAGGGAGCAAGTTCTTCTGCCTCAATGTCATTTTTCACATAAAAATGTCTCTTCTAAACTGTGTGTATCCTTCCAACTTGTATTCATCCCCATCATTTTCTGTAAGCCATGTTTCCGTCACTCCTAAAACATCATAGTCACACACCAGCACTGTGGCTTCCAAGTCCAACATCTTGTTCCTTATACTCCTGGCATTGAGTTACAAACATTTCAGGACTTTACTACTAATAGTTTCCCTTTGTTTTCTTTCCTTAGATGAACATCTCCCATTGTCAGAGCTCCCTGCCCCCCTGGTCCCTAGTTTAAATGATTCTGAATTTCTCTGCACATACGCTCTCCCAATGCATTAACTCCCCTTCTGTTTAGATGTTGACCGTCTGGTTTGTAGAGGTCCTATCTATCCCAGAAGAAAGACCAATGCTCCATAAATCTAAACCTCTCATCCCTACACCAAGATTTCAACCACATGTTAAACTTTCTAATCTCTGCCTGTCTCCCTGGCCTGGCACGTGGTACTGGAAGTATTTCAGAGAAAACTACCATGGAGGTTCTGCTCTTTAGTTTTGTTTCTAACGCTTTCAATATGTCTTGCAGAACCTCTGTCCTACCTTTTCCTATGTCATTGGTTCCAATGTGGACCATGACCAGTGGATTCCCCCTGGCTTTGGCCAGTAGCTTGTCTACTAGTTTCAGGAGATCTAAAACCTGAGCACCAGGCAGGCAAGACACCATGCTGGTCTCCTTATCATTAGAGCACACTGAATTGAGTCTCCTACTATAACTACCTTCCTTTTCTGGGGGGGAATGGCCACCATGCTGTTCTGGTGCTCAACTACCCTCCCATCACCCTCTGAGCTGTCACTGTCCAACTCGGTGTCCAGCAGTTGGAATCTGTTGGGCAATTCTAGCTCTTGGGGTGTCTCTAGGGGTTGTGCACGCTGTTTTCTGTGGTTACGACCTACTGTAACCCAGCAGTTCTCTACGCTGTCCTGCTCTAAGGTCTGAACTCTGCTAGGTTTCAGCTGCACACCATCTCTCTCATGGGCTGATTGACCAATTCTTCTATATCCCTAATACAGCGCAGATCGACAAGCTGAGCCTCAAGATCACGAACCTTGATCTCTAGGATTTCAACCTGGTGACAACGTTCACAAATGAAACCTTGGTTGAGTTCATCCAGGATGGCAATCATTCTGCCAACCTGACACTGTAGTGGCCACATACTTCTAAATGTTAGATTTTTTTTCACATCTCTTGGTTCCTAATCAACTGCTTATCTTTTGTGACCGAGAAACAGCACAGCTTTTTCTCGACAGCTACTTTAAGTAGCTTCTGTCTACTTACTACCAATTCACACCTAACTGGCCCCACCTGGCTCCTCCTGCAACAGAATTCCTGCTAGTCCTTCTACAACCTGTTTACCTTCACCAACTCAGCAGCTGAACTGAATTGACTTCAATTTAGGCAAAATACAGACAATGCTAACTTAAATGAAGGCAAACTTAAAACATAATGAGCAATGCTAAGACTGGTCTGAAACTAGTCAAACAACAAGATGGCTACCTCTCACCTGCATTTTACAGTGTCTCTGTGGCAACTCTGTGGCAACTGGTAAATACTTTGTTAAAATGAACCTTTGTCTTTACCATGTATTTTACTGATAAGTCAAACCCCGCTTAAAAAATAGCTTTTACATCAGGCCCAAAACCCCTTTATGCCCACTAGTATAAAACAAATCATTACTTTTTAATTAAACATGATGTTAAAAAGCAAGACATATGGCACCATGCTTCTTGAGAGACCAGTAAAAACGTATGTCGTTGTAATTTTAATTTCATGGGTAATGTAGATAGATGACTGGCTATGCTGTGGAAAGTGTGACGATTGTTCAATCTCCCTAAAGCCTGAGAAATCCTGTCCCCCAATTTGTGTAACGCTCCAGACGATCACTGCTGTTGTATTTTGAATAATGTTCAACCAGGCTTAATAGCCCTGCCCGTTCATTAACTGTGTCGCCATGAATTCAAGGTAACCATTAAGATGCTACTTATTCTTACAATTACTAATCTGTTAAATCTCGTGGTCATTTAATTTTAACCCCCTCTTAGATGCAATCTTTACACTTTCAACTTGGTTTATATTTAATGTCACTATTTGGAAAGTTTAATTTCTTACAGAAACTTTTCTTCCTGAACACGGTGGTGGTGGGTGGTCGATTTAGGTATTCTTTAATTAATTTGTATCAAAAATCAGTACAAATGTAAATTGAGAATTAATCTTCTACAACACAAGACATTTTATTTTATTTTCCTTTAGTTTACTGATCCTGTATAGAAATGATAATACTTTAGAAAACAACAATAAAAACATCAAGACTTTGCAGTTCTCACGTGTTTCTGTACAACTCTAACTAACTAGACAGACACCCTGCATTTGTACTGTTTTAATGTTACATTGTACTTTTCAGTCTACTCAGAGGAGAGCGACTGTGAATGTACGTGGCCAGATTCCTCGCAGCTTTTAACCTTTTGGTCTCAACAGGCTGGTCTTTTTTTAGCTGGACTCCACCTTAAATTCTACCCAGCGTGATCAGATCAGACCTTTTTAGCAAAACATAAAGGACTTTTTAAGTCTAGGAGGTAATTAATACAGTACTTATTTAATTTGTATACAGCTACATGTCGAACTGAAAACAGTTTGATGTCCATAACTTTTGTCTTTTTAACAATTTTGAACGTTATTTGTGGAACGAGTTGTTCAGTAAAGATAAAGTCAGATTCAGCAGAGAGACGCAAGCCAGTAAGAACATGTTTCAAAATAAGAATCAGAGTTGTATCTATTTTATGAACTACATATTTTATTGTTAATAACATAAACAAGGTGGAAATGAAGGAAAAGTATGCTACATCAGCCCACTGTATAGAAAATTAATCTGAACTGCGCTGATCCTGTTTCTGCTCACGTTTCAATGATAATCAGTAAACTATCAGCCGGGGGAATGAGAATCTGAGATGCCGTTTTAAACCCTAGATGATTAAGCTATATGCTGTTATATCCTAGCTCTTGATTTGAGAGATTTGTTCAGGGTGATGCTGTGTCTGTCAGCACCTTCACTATTTGTTAAAAAACAAACCACTTTTTGTTATCAACAGACCACATACAGTTAAAAAGATAGACCAAATGGCTAAAGCAGAGAAGGCCATTAAGAGGCTTATGGAAATGCCTGAGCTCAGAACCCCAACCCATACAGAGCCAGTAAAACTCTTCTTGAGGAGACCTATGAGTAATAAAATTACTGTTAGTAATAGAATGATATATGCAATAAGGCCACAAAGTATTTTGAATTTAATGTATACCCTATTTCTGCTTGCTATGTATGTTTTGTTACAACCGGAATTGATATAGAAAATACATTTTATATTGCACTCATGTTGTAAGTCACCCTGGATAAGGGTGTCTGCCAAGAAATAATAATAATAATAATAATAATAATAATAATAATAATAATAATAATAATAATAATACTATTATTATTAATAATAATAATAGTGAAATAGTCAAATCTATCACATCGATATAATGTCATGTATTTCAGTGCACTGTGCATGTTTCGACACAATTGTTAGACATTAGATATAGACAATGAGTCTTATAAAACAGTTTGACAAGTGAAATACAGCTTGTGTCTCACATATCTATACAATATCACCCCTGTTTCTGTTTACTGCACATTATTAACAAAGACATTTCTAACTCTTTAAAAAGGGTCTTTTGAAGAAATTGAAAATCAGAAGTGTTTCTCACACTTGTATTACAAGAGTCACTTATTTGCAAAAATGGTGTAAAACCATAAAAAGGAAGACTTAAAGTCAGACACTCAGATAAGAACTTCATTGAATTTATACAGAATATCATTTAGAGATGTTACTGAATTATGTTATTCAGACAGGGTAAAGTGCCTGACCTCTGTATTTGTACATGATTTCTGGTCATAAAATTTCAGTCATTAGGGGGGCTAGTTTTGTGTTGCTCGATAGAACCGTGCCGCTCCCTGCAAACCCCCACCTCCAGGGCTGGCAGCAGCTTAAATGATCTGGGGGGGCATCCACGTATGTAGGGGGTGGGCATTTTGTAAAATGAATTAAATAATATTCTTTACCATTTTACTTCCTGATAATGACGTTAAACAACGTAGCGGCTGAGTCAAGATGAGAACTTGAAACAAATAGAGTGAGCAGCTCTACAATGCGCAATACACAGGCTTGCATATACACCAAGTTAGAGGAATGTTCATATAATGCTTACTTTCATCTTTCAAAACTTAAAAAAAAAACTTACTGTTATAAACACACCGATTCCCTTATACGCAATTGTTTAATTGGGCAAACTATACTGAACGGAAAGACAACAGGGTATTATTGGTACCTTCAAAAAGTTATTCAATGCAATTATTAATATGGGCAAAGTAACTATTTTATAAAATACGAGTATATCCCATTATTCACAGTAGAATTCCTTTAAAAATTAACTGTACAGTTACTTCTCGTGGATTGCAGTTTTTGGGCTTGTTTTATTTGGAATGTGCTTGTTTGGGCATTAAGTATTATTAGCCTACATTTGCGTTTTCTAGCTATCTAAAAGCGTTATGCCTATGACAAAAAATAAAAGCAGGGAACATATTCAGTTGTAGTACTGAGGGTATTATTATTATTGTCTATAGATGTAATTTGAATCCAGAACCATATAAAAAAAATAAAGAAGTCATCATTAATGTATACAATAATTCCTACTACTAGTGTTTTCTATGGGTGCATTCACAACATGCAGACTTTCACAATTCTGGCCAGAATTTGCACAGATTCAGGACACTGATCAGGAAACTATTGGCTAAATTGGTCAAAGTCTGTGCAGAATAACAAAAGTCTGCATGTCATAAATGCACCCTATGTCTACAGTCATAAAGTGTTAACAGCAGCTGCCCTGCCCCCTCTGTTTGATTGGTTGTTGTAAGAGGTCGCTTGTTTTGGGAACCAATAGGGCTTGTTGCCATTAAAAAATCTGACCACCCTGGTTTTGAAACACAGTATTACTGCATAAGTTTGTATACACTTTACAGAACCAAATTGCGCTTTAATTTTATTTTGCTTTTTTGAATGGCAATTTGGAATCGGATACTGGGGGGGCACTGGATCTAAACTGGGGGGGCAAGGCCATAGCACCGGGCCTGCCCACCGTGGTGCTGAGAGCAGGACATGCTGCTTCTAAAGCCCCTCCACTGCAGTGTGATCGTGTCAGGGGCCTCATGACTCTTGTCTTGTGGAATGACTGTGTAAACTGTTTTGGTGAAACAAATTCTTAATAAAACGTTCAAATATTCAACTGTGTCGGTTTGGTCTTTATAACTCACCCTGTTATTATGGTTATGTTATTTATTTATGTTTATATTTTTTGGTTTTCTCTTTTTCTGTGCCTGATTGTTTTGTATGTCACTGAAGACCTGCTTTATTTCATGGATGATCCGGTGTAACTCTAGTGAGACTGTGTCTCCCTGCGCTTATCTTTCACTGTGGCCTCTATGGTTGCTGCTCCTTCTGGCCTCTTTCTGTATTCTGTTTATGTGCTGCTAGCTAGGTCTCACTCCCCCGAGGTACTGAGACTGGAGATTATTTAACTAGAAAAAGTATAAATCTACTGGTTTAATAGACATATACTTAATTATTTATACATATGTAACATGTCTAAAGTTACTTTAGTATTTTTACATTTTATTTGTTTCTTAACATCATGGGGTTCATTATTTATTTCTGAAAGAAAGTTACTACTATAAGGCTTCTGTTCGACCTTGGAGAGTTATCTAACTGACAAAGACAGTTGTTCTCATTTAAATGTCTTTTATATCCTGTATTTATTAAGTTAAATACATGTGGTTTAGTTTCATTTACTTACTGTCAGCGGAAAATTATTAAAATTGTGTTTTCATTCTTTATCTCTGTAAGAATGTTACTAGTTAGTTGTACTGAAGACTGTTCAAACTTCTTACTGTCGATACAACCAAGACCATTAAGGTCTTCAGACTGCACCCCCAAGCTATTCTAATGTGTAAATTATATAAATACACATACACACATAGGTTTGTGCTTAGATTGTATAGAGTGTATTTACTTAATCTTAATGCATGGATGGATTATTTTAGATATTTATTTAAAATAATTTGTTTTGTTCAATGTTTTCAATGTCAATGATTTGTTACTAATATTATTACAAACATTGCTTTTATTGAGTTTTATGCTTCTTATATAACATATATATTCTATAATTCTTCTATATTGAAGGATTTCTTAAATTAACTTAGTAACGTTACATTTCATTTACATCACACAATGGTGTGAATATACATTATAATTGTGTATATTCAATCTTTATATTCACCATTTCTTTACGCTTGCTATTTAGTGAGGTAATATTGGTTATTTGTCTTGTCAGTATGATATGTATTCCATTGATTTAAATTTTGCGCATAATCCGTGTGTAGAAATTACGTATTTAATACAGTTTCTCTTTTATTTCATTTTTTTTTCTTCCTAAGGAACCTGATTTATTTTTCATTCTTTATATATGTTGTTATTTCTGATTATTGTAACATTATTTTAACAACATGTTCCTAGTACAATCTATTTGGGGAAAATGACTTCTCTTAAACTACCCACAGCCCCCACCGCTTCTACAGAGCACTATCTCTCGCCACATTCCGCTATAAAGGGGCCCTGTAACATCACCTCAAATGTAAACAGACCCTGTTCTCAAATTGTAAACAGACCCCTGTTCTCAAATTCAACATCGATAAATACCCTGAAACTCGGCCCTCTGGTTATGCCCTGTCAACTCCGCCCACAAATATACTAATTCTTCACTGACCCGAGGTTACAAAAGGCGTAGACATCCCAAACTCTACCCTGATACGCTATTTCTTCCGTGCCCTGTCAACTTCAAACACAAATATACTAATTATTCACTGACCCAAGGTTACAAAAGGCGTAGACATCTCCTCACCACCTCACTAGCTCAAAAACACCACACCGACATAACCCTCATCCATTTGAAAGCAGTAAACCCTTTGGACCTGTTGAAGAGCCTCGCATCACTCGCATAGAGAAAAATAGCTTTTGGTGCTTCACACAAATAGAGAAAAATTGCTGTTTTACTAAAGAATCAGTCTGGTTTACTCTACCCACAAATATTCTAATTTCAGTGTCCTGTAAACTCTGCCCACCAATATGCTAATTATTATGTGACGCAGAACACGCCCCCTAGGAAGGGGCCCTCGAAGTTTAAAGTTCGAAGTTCAAGGTCAAAGGTCAAATCCCCCGCAGCTCCCCCTTCTGAAAAAGTGTCATATATTACTACTAGTCCAATTTAACTCAGCATGCACTTGCTGTTTCAACTGCACAAATTCAAATGGGCTTCATGAAGTTCCCAGGTTCTACGCTCAAAACCACCAGCAGTCAATGACTGAATTTCTTAACTGTGCAGAATCTACAGATGTATTCACCAGGAAAACTTGCTACAAAACCTGCCAGCCATTCACAGTGCCTTTGATACACTCGTTCAACTGACTGATGAACACACAAAATTACCAGATCTTTCACAAGTGGATCCAACATTTTTGCAAACCCAAATGTCCTCAAATCCTCACTTTTACAAAGAACAGCCAAATAAATGGATGCGAGAGCAGAATCAGAGCCAGGAGGCAAATTGTCCTAGACCCAATATACATGCTTTTTGCATGAGGTCCCAAGAGGACCTCGAAATCATCAATTTAAGTTTTATGGAAATTCTCAACTCCTCAACAGGTATAAAGCTATTTGTTTTATAATGCTCGCCATCTTGAAAAGACCTGTAAACCCGCTAATCACCATGCAAATCATCTCTATTTTCTTGAGCTTTTTGTTCTACAATCACTTTGTCTAGCAATTTATTGTGACTCAGTATTTCCTGCAATAACTGTGTGACAGGCTGCTGTCTGGCACGGCATGGCTGCTGCTGACACCCACTGATTAGGTGCTCATGTGCCGCAGATGTGTTGTCCGCTCCCTTGCAAACAGGCTGCGGACTCACGGCTGCTGGCAATGAGCACCGTGGCGATTGTGACGTCAGCGGCAGCTGTGCCTTCTCTATTTAATCCCTCTCCTTCCCCAACAGAGGCAGCTAACCCCATGTGAAGGAGGACTGGCCTTCTGCCCAGAGCACTCATTTGTGTAGACATTTGTGTCCTTGTTTTGTTTTTCCCCTTATTGTGTTCCTCCTACTGGTCCAATCTACCCCTCAATAAAGCCCAGACACCACCAGAACCCGAGACTCTCTTTCTCCCCGTTTATTGTGTCCAGCGTTTACATTTGGTTGGCGATGTGGGAAAGCTCCGTGGCACACTCACACTGAGGACCAACCTGGTGCATGAAGGGACAGCTATGGAGGCAGCTTCCGTGGAACAATTGCTGGCCGCAGTGGTGCAGCTGCAACAATCTCTGGATGCACTGGTTCAGCAACTTCAGGTGCGAGCTCCTGCACCTGCCCCTGCTGTGGCCGCAGCGAACCCGGCATGGACCGGCTTGACGATCCCGAAGATGGGGCCGGAGGGTGATCCATCTTCGAGCGCACTGCCCTGTGTTGCAGCTGGCCGGAGTCGGAGTGGGTGGTGCGCCTGGCTCCCCTGTTGACCGCGGAGGCACAGTCTGCTGCCTAGCGTTTACAAACTGTAATAAAGGAATGTACTGAAATGACCTAATTTGGTCTACAGATAAAAAATACTCAATAGGCTCTACAACCCTATAATTTAGCTTGTAGTATTGTTTTCGTTTATAAGAAGAGGCAAGAGGGCCACACTTTCCCAAAATTTTTGCCACAGGGTTAGAAACACACACACAATTGGCAAGTTCTTCAATAACAGCCTGACTAATATGGAGGTTATGGCTTTTGAAAATGGCACACAAGCTGAACTTAACAAAAAATGCAACTCTTCCAATAACTCCTTTACTCCTCTTGCTGGAATATTAAATATATGTTCCAATTTCAACAATATTACTGCTATTTTCCGCTCAATTAGTTCGGGCAGATTTTCAACAGCACTGTCATCACTTTCTGTCACTGACTCAGTTTCAACTTCACCATATGATACATCAGCAGAACAGCCAGCACTCACATTATCAGAGATATCTGACACTTGCAAAGAGTCCACAGATGGCTTTTAAATCTTTCAGTGTGTGTGTATAAAATGTACTGTAAATAACATCTCTCTCTGTGGAGAGGTCACTGCATTCACATAACTCACATTTAAAAGTTACTGAACTGGAAGCTGTCTGTGTAAACTGAGATGAATGAGCTTTAGAGACATGGGTGTTGAGTACACTCCACGTCTTGAATGTGCATGGACATTTTACATATATGCACAGATAATGTTGGCCTCTTCCATAATGATGATGTAGTTTATAATTAAGTAATTTGGACCTACTACCCTCTCTGGCAACACATTATTTGCACTGCCACATACGTCACTTAAAAATAAAAATAAAAAATGCATTAACAAATTATAAACATGTACCATATTTCCTCAAATACAAACACCAAATATTTCATATGTGCACAATTGCCTAAAATGAATTATTAAAGCAATTTAAGTTTGCTTGGCAAAGGCATGTGTCTTCATCAAGATAAGACATACTGCACCACAGCTTTCATAGCAACATCGTTTCCTATAATATGTTGTATATTAGTCTGTGGTGTTTTGTTTATCTGTGGATAGAGTTGAGTCTGTGTGGCAGAAAGTTTTAGACAGGATTTACACAGCCTTTTGCTACCTTCCCGGAACTGCAACTCCAAACCTTGGTCCTCTCGTTTTAAGCTATTTAGCCTGACTCCAAGCTGAAAAACTTGACCAGCCATCACAAATGCCAATAGAGAGACGCGGTCATACATGAACATTTATTTCTTAGGCAGGAAACGCAACATATGGGTCCGCCGATACATTTTGCACTATAACGTCAGATTCTCTGGACAGTGATGAATGACTAACAGTAACTTAACCACTCTGAACAATGATTTACTGTGGCTACGACTACATCCTGGCATCCACACCCCATGTCTCTCTCAAGGCAGAGCCATTAGCCTGGCTCAACATAGGTACACGATCCACACCAAGTGATTCTCTTAAGCAGGGCTATTAACTTCACTGAAATTAGCATTACATTGATTTAGTTACACTCAGGGTTTGAATTATGGGGGGGTTGACCCCCCCGAAAGAGGCAAAAATAGAAGGGTAGGGGGGTCGAAACATGTATATATATTGTAACGTAAAATGGGGTCTGTTTCTCGTAAAATGCGGCCCCCCTCTCTCACGGTCACCCCCCCACACTCTCACATTCTGCTGACCCCCCAGTTGTCATTGTATAATTTGCACTCTGGATACACTACAGGTTGCAGGTTTATTTTTCCACACCGCTATTCAGTGGCAGGAGTTTTTACATGGAGCACAAAAAGCAATTTTGAGAAATAATGTACCCAGGGTGTAAATAAATAAAACCTAGCCATAACAAAGTTGAGTTAGTGTTGACTGTTAGAAACATGAGTCACAAAAATAACGTTTTATAGAAAACTATCCAACTGAGAAATGTCTCACAAATGTCTAATTATGTATCACTCACCCTATTGAACTAAGCACCTGCGTCCTCTAATTCCGACAGTCATAATTGCCATTCCTTCTGAGTCTTGGTATATTTATCCTGTACGTGGAGTCTGATGACAGAGGCCACTTGTGGTCTACAATTTGTCAAAAAGGTGTTGACAAATGTCATTTTAGTCTGATCATCATCAATTGGGAGCAGACACTCCTCTGTCCATGTTTTATGAAATCCAACTGTTTACAACCAACAGCGCCTGTAATATCTTGTTTCTTACCGTCTATCTTGAGTAAGTATTTGGTAAGTTGCTTTCGCAATACATCCATAGTTTCAGGCTCTTTCCATGCAAATTTAATCTTACTTTATCCTTTACCCCTTTTCCCTCTCTTTCCTAATGCTGCAGGTGGGTCCTCAGTATCAACCTTAAGACTAGGTTCCCCATCCTCGTCATCCTACTCTATCTCCTTAGGGTTATCATAAAGTGGGTCCAAAATGGCCATGTCTTGAACCACCTCATCTTCATCATAATGTTCACCCAGAGTTTGTGCCAAAATAAAGCGATAGTCCGCATCCACAAGATTGCTATCCCGGCTTAATTTTATCAACTGAAGTGACAAATCCTGCAGAGTGGAAGGAAACACCCTCACATCACGAGAAGTTACTTGAAAAATCCCCTGAAAAGGATCCCCTTTTTCTCTCTCCCTCATGTCACATACTCTTTCTTGTTTTATTCCCTTGCTTGATGCTGATGCTATGGCTATACCCCTTGAATCAGAACAATAGGGTGGCGGCAAAGCCTTAGTAACCTGCTTTTGCGGTCCCCATGGTAATTTTGGTCGGGCAGAGTTTATTTTTGCCATGTCAGCCGTGGATAGCTTAGATTTAAGTGCCTATTCATGAAGCCACAATGGTCTCAGTCTTTCCCATTCAAGACAATATTTCGTCATATAATCATAATCCCAGTCCGGGTCTCCCCAACCTTCAAAAATCATACAATGCATCTCCTTGACATTAAGATCCTCAAAACTACCTTCCCTCGGATATAGCATAACCTGAGGACTCATGCCCTCTGACCATCCAGCCAGATCATCAACAAACGGTGTAACATAATAACCAGCAGACACCCGTGACACCCATGCACCTGGCATTTCCCCAGGTCTCAGAGCAGGTGTGCTTTCCGAGCCTCCCATCTGTTCTTCCTACTCACCCAATAACACACAATATATAATACTTTCAGGTCCCGACTATTGCATGTGATGTGAACTTAAATATAATAATCCTGACCCACAATTACTGATACAATCAGGGAGCAGTTCTTAGGTTTCAGCACATAGGCAAAACAGTAAAGAGACTACTCACCTGATTGTATGATCCCGGACGAGCCCCCAATTGTTAAGGTACAACTTGACTGCCAGTCAAAACCCTTCAGGTACATGTGGATCGCTTCCCAAGTGTATCACAACAACAGTAGGAACCCTTCAGTGCATTACGAGCCCGGGAAGAAGAAAGTCACCGACACAATGCCAGATCGTTTGTCTTCAGTTTATTTTTGCAACAACACACACTTTTATACATGTCAGAAGTCTGATTGCCAAGAGTTCCGGGGCAGGTACATACAGATATTACAAACATATTACAGATCTAGTTGCTAGGCAGACATGAAATGTGTTCGATCTCATAAGTCATAACATTCATAACACACTCAAGAGTTTCAGTTGACACAGCTGCACGGTTTGCATAGTAGTAGATGACGTGAAGTAGTAGATGAAGTAGATGATTACAGATCTTTTTTCTGGTTTGTCTGAAGAGCAGCATGTATGTTGTTTATGTTCTTAGCTCTGAGCTGTTCCTCAAAATATAATATAAATATAGGGAGTTTGCGGTTTGACATTTCCAAGATAGAGTCAAGAAGGCAATGAGTTCTATTGTCTAGACCTTCACAGAAATAGTTATGCTATGATATTATTTCTGCAACAATGACAAATTTCAGGCCCCCTTGCCACGGCAACATTTCCAGTGAGATATTTTAACAATGTTAACTCTGCAATTTCTATTTAAGGCTAATCCTACAATAAGAATACAATACAATGAGTTACATGGTTACAGTAGGTTAAATAATCAGTATGCACACCAAACTTATTATCCCCAACACTTAGTGTATGAATATGTTATATAAAAATCCTTACAGTTGCCCTCTTTAATGTAATATGGAGCATAGCGACAGTTACATTAATATTTGATTCCAGCATGATCCTTTAATTAGCTGGGCCCGGTGGGCACCAAGCCTTTTAGGATCCACAGATTCCATCATTGAAGTCATCATGTTAGTTAAACAATTTTGAATACACATACAGATGCATGGACCAAAACACACCAACAATACGATAATGATTATACAAGGTAAAGGTAAAGGTGCTAACCACCCAAACATCATCCACCACCATCCCCAACTTTCCTCTCCCACTTCATCTTTTCGGAGGTGCTTGGCAACGTCTCTCATATCCTGTAAAGCTTTGGTAATATTTCCTACATCCGCATCATTCGGTGGGATAAATGTACAGCAGTGCTTTCCAATGAGAGTGCAGACACCCCCTTCCTTGGCTAATAACATGTCAAGCGCTAATCGATTCTGGGTGGTCATAAGCCGTGTTGCGGTTAGCTCAACCCTGACGGCTTCTAGTGCCATGATTGTTTAATTGGTAAACTGTGCAAGTCTATAATGTACGTGTTCGATAACATTCCACTGCTGAGCCACACCAACGGGGGAGATCATAGCAGTCCAGAAACGTTGCGCTCTGGAGGTTAGTCTGTGCTCTTCCGGAATAGAGGAGTCTATGCTTTGCTAATTAAGGAGGGTTGACTCTCATTTTTGTCTCCTCATGGAGGGGAGCTGACCTTTGACCAAAATATAGAGTCCGTCAGTCAGCCGTGTGAAGGCACAAGATCCGACCCAATCGTAGGGTAAGTGGGAATAAGCTTTATTACCACAAACCAAATACCAATCTTTCACCACGAATGTATCCCAAAGTGGAAAGGATATGTTACAGGATGGTTTTCTCTCATCACAGGTTAGTTCACTATGCTTATGAAGGCTAGGCGTTTTATGAATCAGAGAGATGTTACGGGGTGAAGGGGGTGTGCGTGTGTTTACACAAAGCTGGGGGTAAGTTACCAAGACCATTATTGCTTCCCCAAGCTTCTGTTCTGGACCAGCAGAGTGAGAAGAAAGGTTTACCAGGGGATGATGGAGGAAGTTGAACAGATTGTACAAACATCCTAGGGCCGGAGTCACTTATATCAATGCGGTAGGAAGCACATAAAGAATTAAAAAGACTACCAGGATCCAAAATACTGGCCAACATTAAACAATACATCTCATTTTCATCTGATGCCAAGACGTTAAGTGTAAAAGGTAAATTGGCGCCATGTGGCATTAAAGCGCACACATAACATGGGACGTCTCCTGCAGTCTGTCTCGCGATGTCATGAGCAGAATAAGTTACTCTTGTGAAAAGGGAAGAGTTCCTCCAGCTGGGCACGAGAAGGTGAAGCTGTGGGCAAGTCATCGATTCTGTAGCTCAGGCAGCAGATCAGGAGGAACAGGATATGCCACATCATTGTACCTGAAAGGAGAAAACTTCAGACAAAATTATCAGGCGCACGTTTCACCCTGGATGCATGTATCCATTGTGGGAAAAGATCGAGTCACAGCCATCACCTTGCAGGGTAGGTTGTAAGCTGCGTCCCCCAGCTTCCTAGGATTCAAGGTTTTAATTAGCACTTTATCCCCAACCACATACGAATGAGTAGGAAGACCACTATTTCCTGGTATAGTGTGAGTGATTTTTTCATGTATCGATGCCAATTTGTCAGCTAGCAAGAGCGCATATTCTGCCCGTAACACAGAGAGATCAGGGTTAGGTGCGGGGCCCCGTCCCTGCTTCCTTACCCACGGGGTGGGGAAGGGAACACCAAACACCGCCTCAAATGGTGAGACTCCAGTAGTTCTACTGGGAGAAAGGCGTATTTCAGCCAACACCATGGGCAGAAGCGCGACCCAATCTTTTGTTGCTTTTTCAGCCATTGCCTTGGTTAGTTTTTTCTTGATGGTTTGGTTCATTCTTTCCACGACCCCAGAAGACTGAGGGTGGTAAGGAATGTGGAATTTCCAATCAATGTTCAAATATTTTGTCAGTGCAGAGGTCACCTTGGAGGTGAAAGGGGTTCCTTGATCACTGTCTATAGCTATAGGGATGCCATAACGGGGAATAATTTCCTTTGCCAAAATCTTTACCACCGTCTGGGCGTTTTCCTTGGAACAAGGGAAAGCCTCAACCCATTTACTGAAAGGGTCCACCAGTACTAATAAGTACTTCAAAGGCCCTCGAGGCTCCATGTGGGTAAAGTCAACCTGCCACTGCAGAAAAGGAGCGTCTGGATAAACTAACACCTGATGAGTATCCTTAGAGCCCTGAGGATTATGTCTTGCACATGTAAGACAACTCTGCAACAATTGCCTGGTGATATCTCGCGAATGATATATGAAATATTTAGTCTGTATTTCCCGTTCAACTGATCTCCTGTCCCTGTGTGTTACTCCATGCAGATCATGAACCAAAAATGGTAACACAGAAGTAGGGAGAGCCAGCCGGCCCTCTTGATCATGCAACAAACCATTGTCGTCGGATCTACACCCCACAGCTTTCCAAAAAGCTAAGACCTTTTCCCCCGCACATTGTTGCATATGAAACAAATCAATATCTCGTGGCAGCAAGGCAGAGGCAGAGAGGCAGGAAGAAGTAGAGTCCCATGTCATCTACTACTAGGCAAACCGTGCAGCTGTGTCAACTGAAACTCTTGAGTGTGTTATGAATGTTATGACTTATGAGATCGAACACATTTCATGTCTGCCTAGCAACTAGATCTGTAATATGTTTGTAATATCTGTATGTACCTGCCCCGGAACTCTTGGCAATCAGACTTCTGACATGTATAAAAGTGTGTGTTGTTGCAAAAATAAACTGAAGACAAACGATCTGGCATTGTGTCGGTGACTTTCTTCTTCCCGGGCTCGTAATGCACTGAAAGGTTCCTACTGTTGTTGTGATACACTTGGGAAGCGATCCACATGTACCTGAAGGGTTTTGACTGGCAGTCAAGTTGTACCTTAACATAAATTAATGTAGATATATCTGAATTAGTTACCGTTAATATCAAGGATGGCAAATGATTAGGTGAGCGTACTCTTGCACGGACTGGTTAGTCATCCAGGACACGTCACACTCCTGTGTCTACGAACATTTTCTGCATCCGGTGGACGTGGAGCATGCGCAATAGCTAACCATAGCAGAGTCATTGTATTGAGGGACCTCATTCTCATTGTATTGACATTAATGAATTTAATTAATCAGAATTGTCTTTGATTCAGGTACAACAAACAAGAATTAATAATTTAATGAACATGTAAGATATTATTTGTTAGAATGTATTTTTCTATGGGAAATTCTATACCATCTGGTTTGGTAGAGGAAACAGATCTCCTCCTTGTAGCCCCTGGTAGCCCCTGGTAGCCCTGGTAACCCTATCTTTATGACCAGAGACCAAAAGGGACCTGTCCTCTGATTGGCTCTTAGCCAAACTCAAAATGACCCCCCACTTCTAGATTACTTTAGCATAAGACACCCAAGTCATGGTGGTGGCAAAATGCTATTGGTTGGAAGGAAACCTTATAAAAGGGAAAACAAAGAGAATTTGAGTTATCTTAACTTCTTCATCCTGCAACAAGAAACAAGACTGAGCTGGAGAGAGAGAGAGAGACACAGAGCTTCCTGCCTGACCAGACTGGCCTATAAGCTGTACTGTGAGGAGAAAGAAGAAAATGGGTGTTATCTGTTTCTTACTGTAATCCAGCAGAAGCTTAATATTACTTATTTTCAGTAATATAATTGAATGATATTAGTTTACTATTTTTGTCAAAATAAATGATTATTGCACATCTGTGACTTGACCGCATCTTCCCTCTAAAAACAATCTTAAAAGAGAAACCAATTGACTATGAGTTTTCAGTTCAACTATTTATTTAGATTGACTGAAAAACCAAGCATCTCAAAATTCTCTTACAAACATAAACACGATTAATTCATTTAATGCAAACATATTTCTAGCTTGCTAATCAAACACATGCCTTAGTTGATTTTTTTGTGTAGTATTACAGGGTTATACCAACTACCCAGTGTAAATGCTGTTCAAATATAGTCTACTGTTGGGAAGGTGCATGGACTTGCTGTCTCTAGCTTTTCTTATGCTATTGTGATTTGCTGGGAGTGACATGATCTCTTTTCCATGGAGCTGATAGTTTACAGACCAAAGTTCTCAAACAAAAATGTTTTGTGTTAGATTTTTTTATTTCCCAAAACACCTTTTCACAAATACTGCAATTACTTGTCTTTGGGACCATAATCACTTATCAGCTTTTTTCAATCCTAGCATTATAACAAAAAATAACTATTTACAAATTAATATGTACAATTGCTTTGAATCTGCAATAAGCTTTGTGTGTGGTTATGCTTTTTGGTCACACCATCCTGTCCTGCCAAGACACACTGCCTTCAGGAGAGTTGAAGAAGGTACTGAAGATCTCCCTCACATTACAGGCCTCTGTTGAGCCCTGTTTCCTCCCATGTGTCTTACTGGTGCCATGGTGGTGGTGCTTGTATTGTTATATGTTTGCCGTCTATTGCTCCCAGACAATTTGGGAAATTCAATTTTTCCAAGAATCCTTGGGCCACCCCCTTCAAAGTGTCTTGTGTTGGCCTGGGTAGCCTCTCCATCATCACCTTTTCAATGGTTGCAAACACCATATGGACAGAGTTGATGACAGTTGTGTCATCAGTTTGTTTCAGTTAACATATGCAAAGCGAGATGGAAGACGTTAAGGGATACTTTTGTGAAAAGCAGAAAAAATAAAGATCTGCCAAGTGGATCAGCAAGTGGCACTCAAAAAGACTGGAAGTATGCTGAAATAATGCCCTTCCTTTTGCTCCACCTACAGCCAAGAAGGTCTGTATGAAATTCAAACATGTAATTTACATTAAATTTAACAATGTGATGACAGTATTGGTGAATATAGCAACATTGTAATTTTTCATAGTGTATTACAAGAGTACAAGAAAGTATCAATTAAAATGATGACGTTCCTATGCAAATTGTTCCCATGCCATAAAGACATTGCAAGGACTAATTATTTTGTTTTTGATGTTGTTTGTTTTTATACAGTTCCCAAAGCAACTTGAGCAATCCACAAACAGTAAATGTGGAACACAGGTACAGATATGCTACCCCACTGTCATCATCGGGTACAGATGAACGATCCAGTACCTCTGGTATTGCCTTACAGAGGGCCAAATCTGTTTCTCCAGCCCCATTACTTGCTGCACGCACAATCTCCAGGGAGAGGGAAAGGCCCTCTATGTCCTGTAGCCCCAGGGAGTGGATGTCCACACCAGCAGTGACACAACGTGCTCCTCAAGAAAAATAATTGGGGAGCGGCTGATGTCCTTCCTTCAAGAGCCAATTCCGAAACCACACATACCAGATGATGAACCTGATTAATCTTATCACTTTGCTCAGATTGGATAAGGACAGGAGGCAACAAGCCAAAATAGGGATGTTGAACACCATACACAACCTTGAAAAAGCTCAACACCACCAAACTACTGTCTCCCCACAACATGCAACTGATTGGCAACCCATTCACCCTCCACCACAAACACCACTACCTCCCCTCACTCAGGATATTACATGGCACTCCAGTCACACCTCCAGGCCAGTAGACTTTTGGCCAATTACCCTTCCCCCACAAGATACACAATGGGAAGACGAGAGCACTGGGGGGTCTTACTACAAAGACCTGTAAGTAGCCAAATACAGAGCAAAACGTGCTCAAACCTGTTTTAAATATGTGAAATGTTCATTTGTTTTAAAAATGCCTATTATTTGTACTTTTGCTGTTTTAAAAAGTTGAATGTTTATTTAATATATTTATTAATAAAAACAAACAAAAAATATTTAAAAGTTTCTTGAGCTTGTGGTCAGTGATTTCTTGCCTATGACATTTCAATCTTACAGCAATGCAATAGCCAGTCTCTGCTTGGGTTCTATGGCAGTTTGTAATTTGTTGATTGTCTGGTCAGTTCAGGGCCAATGAGGGAGTTCATCCATCTGCTCTGCACTCATCCTAAGGTACTGATGATGGTATTGGCTGTCCATCTTCAGTTCAGCCACAAGATGATGATAATCTCCTTGTTGTCTCCTTCGGTGGTTGAGAGGATGCACCCAATACCTCCTCCTTCTCCTTCTGCCCCTCTGTAGTCTTTCAAGCAGGAGAACAAATGCCAGTGTTCTGCTCCTGCTCACAGGCACTGTATCTATATTTCACATACAAAATAAATGAGGATGATTGTATTTTTAACGACTACAACACAGCTACAAATCTTTTATCCATGTCGTTCATAACTGGACTTTTAAGTGTATTAACTTTGTCTGTAGGCTACAGCACAAAAAAGTAGGACATAACAACAATAAACACAACTAAACTGGACAATAAAATAACCATTAAGCCAACTTACCCATGGTAGAACCCAAAAATCAAGGAGAAAATACAAAATCAAAAGGGAGTCAACGTCGGACAGGCAAAGTAGTGTATTTGTTGATCTGTTGATCTCACAATACAGCTGCATCACAGCGCTCCGCTTCTGAACTGCTCCTCGTCAGAACCACAACACGCCGCACAAGCGCCCGGTGTAATCAAGGGGTTAGCATGCATGCTGCTGTGCGCCACAGCATGTATCGGTGTCTGAAGCTGTTATTATTGGAGGGGTGGGAGTACTCATACCCTGAATAATATAACCTCATGAGGGAATTTTGGTGGTGTCTCCAGTATGTAACATACTTATACTGGAGACTCTTTACATGAGAATCTACTGGACTTCATCAGAAAGTCTTTATGGTTAAATTATTTAATTGTCTTAGCTGGCTACCCTTGTATTCACCTGCTTTAGAGGTATGGCTGCCAATTAGGGTAGGGCTGTGGGGAACTATTTAAATGGTTAGTTTAGATCTGGAAGAGAGGGGGGGCTCACAAAGCTTGTGGTGAGGCTATGCCAGGGAGCTGGGGTGTGTGTAATTACTTTCTTATTTATGTTTATTTATGTAAGCCTGGGAGTTTAGTTGTGGATTAGTCTTCTTTTATTTTTGATATTTTATTAATAAACAAGCCCTGTTGTTTTTGCACCAACCTTCTGGTATGGACTGTCATTATTCTCCACCCACACTAGTGCCTTGCCACAGACTATCCCTTTATTAGTGGTGGTACAGTGAGGGAAAAAAGTATTTGATCCCCTGGTGATTTTGTACGTTTGCCCACTGACAAAGAAATGATCAGTCTATAATTTTAATGGTAGGTGTATTTTAACAGTGAGACACAGAATAACAACAAAAAATCCAGAAAAACGCATTTCAAAAAAGTTATACATTGATTTGCATGTTAATGAGGGAAATAAGTATTTGACCCCTTCGACTTAGTACTTGGTGGCAAAACCCTTGTTGGCAATCACAGAGGTCAGACGTTTCTTGTAGTTGGCCACCAGGTTTGCACACATCTCAGGAGGGATTTTGTCCCACTCCTCTTTGCAGATCCTCTCCAAGTCATTAAGGTTTCGAGGCTGACGTTTGGCAACTCGAACCTTCAGCTCCCTCCACAGATTTTCTATGGGATTAAGGTCTGGAGACTGGCTAGGCCATTCCAGGACCATGATGTGCTTCTTCTTGAGCCACTCCTTTGTTGCCTTGGCTGTGTGTTTTGGGTCTTTGTCATGCTGGAATACCCATCCACAACCCATTTTCAATGCCCTGGCTGAGGGAAGGAGTTTCTCACCCAAGATTTGAAGTACATGGCCCCGTCCATCGTTCCTTTCATGCGGTGTAGTTGTCCTGTCCCCTAAGCAGAAAACCCCCCCCAAAGCATAATGTTTCCACCTCCATGTTTGACGGTGGGGATGGTGTTCTTGGGGTCATTCCTCCTCCTCCAAACACGGCGAGTTGAGTTGATGCCAAAGAGCTCGATTTTGGTCTCATCTGACCACAACACTTTCACCCAGTTCTCCTCTGAATCATTCAGATGTTCATTGGCAAACTTCAGACGGGCCTGTACATGTGCTTTCTTGAGCAGGGGGACCTTGCGGGCGCTGCAGGATTTCAGTCCTTCACGGCGTAGTGTGTTACCAATTGTTACCATTTCTTTGTGTAGCGTTATGTTGGGTGTATTTTCAGAAGAGCATGTTGGGCTCTGAGCTGAAGCACTGATCTAAAGAAGACCTCTCCCCCCCAAAGTTATCAGATTTCCTTAGCTCATCAGCTTGGAACTGGTTTGCATCAAAGTGACAGTTTTGAGGAGGATGGCACCGAGAAGAGGCCAAATAGTTTGGAATTCTGCTATGAGATGTCTGGAGAAAGGGGCCTGTAGGTGATAAAAACTCTTTGAAGTGGACGAGAGCCGAAATCCCGACATAGAGCTACGAACCCGGGCCAACCGGCATTTCCAAAAGATGGCATGGATTGACATCAGTCATAAATCAAGCCACCCTCCAATAGGACACTGGGGGCTGAAACCGAAATCCAATCTCAAGAACTCAGGAACCAATCACCTATTGATCTGACAGACTATAAGGAACAGCGGAAGGTCTCTCTCTCTCTCTCTCTCACCCGAACCAGTAACTCGCTTAACCTGTAGCTCTGTTGTCAGAACCGGAACCAGAAACCAACCAAGTCTTTGCCGGCAACAGAAGAGTTAAACTGGGAGAAGGAGATTGAGGCGTACGGAGAATTCTTTTAAAGGACTTTATTAAGTAAAGAACTTTTCAGACTGCGCTGCCCGCCTGTGCCCACCTGATCAGTGGAGTTTTACAGCTGGACAATTGACTAAGTCGACTGTATACGAAAGTGTCAGTCATTTAAATAGCTATTGAGTCTTAAGAAACTTGACCCTTGGAACGAACAGGGCCCTGCTTTCCTCAAAGACTTTGTCTTCAAGTAACTACGGTGGAAACCCTGCTTACAAAGAAGATTTTGTGCACAACCTTGGAGCCTTCAAACCAGTGGAAAATCTGTTTGGAAAAGACTCTACATTCGCGACACCCCAACTTCCAGGTGCATCGACTGAGTGGAAGTTCTTGGACAAAGCCGAACCGGACTGCCTTTGTTCCAAACCACACGGACCTCGTGCCGTGTGCTGTTATCTGAGCCCGAAGACAGAGAGGCCTCTCTACGACGAAGTTCACATAAGTTTAACAGTTTGGAGTTTGTGATTCATGACATTTGAGAAATCAATTAAAAATGTTAATCTGTGATTCATAACTCTAGAATGTGTAATATCATTTAGTTTTCTTAAATAAATGTGTGTTGCATGAAACTGTTTTGTTGATAATTTTAGAAATAAAATCTGTCAACGCCGAGAAATATCTTCTCATTCCTGTTTAACTGTTTAGTCTGAAATTGACACAAGTTAATAGACATTAGATTATTGGTGGCCCTGCCTATCCTTAATCATTGAATAATAATCAGTTAAGGGAAATTGTGGTAACAAGTAATGACAGGATCTTTCTCGGCACCTAAATGTAAATGAGACTGATATATATATAACGAGAAGTTACCTGACATAAATACTAACCTGCGTAGTTATTTAATGTCTGACTAATAATACTAACGAGAGACTCACCTTCATCTTACTAGCCGGTATTGTAGTCAATGTGTTTATAACCTTTTTTGTTTAACGATTTGTGTTATCATATGCGATCCCATGGTCTTTGATTTGGTCACGGAAGTGATTTGTCTTTGATTTGTTGATCTAGAGTTGAATTTTAATTAGTTTTTCCCTTTTTGTATAACTAGTGTAGTGCTACATTTGATCTTTGTTTTTAATAAATTTGGGAATTGATATCTTTGGAATTGGTGTCTGCATCCAATTATTGCAGAAATTGTGTTCTACAAGATTCTAGGATTCTTGATAAGGTGATACTTAAATTCACTTCTTTGAACTGAAATGTATAAGTGTACCATACTCTACACAGGTTTGTAATACTACTACTACTAATAATAATAATATTTTTGCCTTATCACTATCCTTGCTGATTTAAGCTATTCAATCATGATAATACAGGCTACATGAACAGCATTATACAGAAATAATTGTATATGATACAGTTCATAAACAGAATAGAGGGAGAAAGGGTATTGATAGACCTCGTTCAGAAAGTGATTGTATTTTTACCTTTAGAAAATACAGTGCTTACATATGGAGGGTCAGTCCTCCTGACAAATCTAATTTATTAATTTGTTATTTTTCACTTAAGCGTTAAATTCAGTGCAGATGTGGATGTCTTATTATTGTTGCTATTGATTTCTAACATTAAGTTAGGCTGAATTTGAATAATTATCCACTCTAACTGTATACCAATGGCTGAATGCGTCTTGCGGTCTGATTTGCTGCTAGTTCATGTTCCCTGAACCGTGTTACTGAAATGCATTTCTAATAAGGAGAATCTAAAATACTTATTAATCACCTTCTAATTGTTTGTTCACCCCCCTCGGACCACACTTCATCAGCACCTCCTTCCCCACGGACCGTATATGCAGCAACCACAGTTTCTGTGTCTGTGGCCTGTGTCTCAAACAGAAACCAGTCATGAAACCCACAGAAGGAGACAGAGAGGAGAGAAAGGACATGACCTTGTGTTGAAGTTTACCAGGGTTTTGCTCAGTCAGTCTCATTCTGAAAGAACAGCTTAGGGAACCTTAAGACCGATTCCCCAAAAACAGTAATATAGAGGAACTGAACAAAATGTATGGGACATGCAATAAGTTAAACAACCTTTAACTTTCAATTTGTGCAGCTATTAAAGTTTTGATTTTCCCACCAAAAATACAGTCTAATTCGTGGAGCAATCAGAATAATCGGAACTAAAAAGCAAAAATGTTCCACAGAAGTTTATCTTGGGGGCTCTAGTGCAGACTCAACCAGTCAACCAACCCTTTAGAAAAACATATATATATATATATATATATATATATATATATATATATATATATATATATATATATATATATATATATATATAATTGAAATTGAAGAGTTTCAAATTTATATTGTTGTTTTATATGTTATACGTATGTAAGTGGGAGGTCCAAGATGGCATCTTGAATAGATGTACTTTGAAACTTCTTTAAGTATGTGAATCTCTTTTCAGATTTAATTATCAATCTGCCAATTTGAGCCATCACATCTTGATCACATCTAATCATAAGCTAGTCAGAGCCCCAACGATTTTACTAAACATGTTTAATATTTTTACGACTCGATCGGCAAGGATTGTGTAGAGCAGGGGTAGTCAATAGGCAGACCGCTGCTCAAATCTGGACAGCCAGAAACTTTTGAATGGACCCCTAGAATGATTTGTTTTAACATATCATGATTAAAAAAAAATGTAATGTTTTTTCTTTTTGCACAGCATAACTTCCTGGTTATTAGGTAATAGGACATTATATATTTGCTTTAGTATTGGATGTATTATATAGAGCTAGTGTTCTTTTGTTAATTAGTTGATTGTTCAGATTCCCAATTTGGACATTTCTATACATGCATTTTGTACTGGGGCAAGAGCATCACTTTGTACTAGTACATAAAACAGGTATTTGGTTTGTTTTCCTGATTTCTATAAATAAACAGCTAAACTGTGGATCATTTGTCGTGTGGCCATAATTCAACCTCACCTCCAAAATAGAAAAGTGCATATACACGACCAGTGGCATATTTATAGGGGGGATGGTGCCATATCTTTTATTCACCTAGAAACTCCCAACTGATTTTCAATGAAGATGCATAGTTCTAGAAGGAGCACAAATCGAGAATCACTTCTATTACAGAGCTCCACTGAAATAGATCTCTGTGATAGACAAGTACCAGACACTGCGTCTACTTTGCTGCATAGTGTCGATTGTGTGATTCATTGCCAGATGTGTCCCAAAGTGATATGTGGTTGTGAAGCAAAGATATGTTTGAATCAAAATCTACCTGATTTCATTGATTTCGAGATTTCAATTTTATCTGGGGGCGGACCCCCCCACCCACCTGTGAATTCCTAATTCCTCTTTGCCCTCATTTTGCAACATTAAGTTTGTGCAGTTGACAGTAGGACAAAGGAAAACAGTAAAGACTTGAATCTAATAAGACTTAAAATGTTCTATTATGTTCATCTATAAGCTTACAATAATCTTTAACAAAGCATTTTAATACTAATATTTACATTTATTTAACATTTTATTTTTGTACTTTGTCAAATGAATGTACTAAATACACCGATCAGCCATAACATTATGACCACCTGCCTAATATTGTGTAGGTCCCCCTTTTGCCACCAAAATAGCCCTGACCTGTCGAGGCATGGACTCCACTAGACCTCTGAAGGTGTGCTGTGGTATCTGGCACCAAGACGTTAGCAGCAGATCCTTCAAGTCCTGTAAGTTGCGAGGTGGGGCCTCCATGGATTGGACTTGTTTGTCCAGCACATCCCACAGATGCTCGATTGGATTGAGATCTGGGGAATTTGGAGGCCAAGTCAACACCCTGAGCTCGTGATTTATCAGACCAGGCCACCTTCTTCCATTGCTCCGTGGTCCAGTTCTATTGCTCACATGCCCATTGTAGGCACTTTTGGCATTGGACAGAGGTCAGCATGGGCACCCTGACTGGTCTGCGGCTACGCAGCCCCATACGCAACAAACTACGAAGCACTGTGTGTTCCGAGACCTTCGTCTACCTTCAGTAGCTCGTCTGTTGGATTGGACCAGACAGGCCAGCCTTCGCTCCCCATGTGCATCAATGAGCCTTGGCCACCCATAACGATGTCGCTTTTTCACTGCTTTTCCTTCCTTGGACCACTTTTGATAGGTACTGACCACTGCAGACTGGGAACACCCCACAAGAGCTGCAGTTTTGGAGATGCTCTGACCCAGTCGTCTAGCCATCTCAATTTGGCCCTTGTCAAAGTCGCTCAGTTCCTTACGCTGCCCATTTTTCCTGCTTCTAACACATCAACTTTGAGGACAAAATGTTCACTTGCTGCGTAATATATCCCACCCACTGACAGGTGCCATGATAACGAGATTATCAGTGTTATTCACTTCACCTGTCATGTTATGGCTGATCAGTTGTAACGGTTCCACTCGGTTGGGCGCCAGGTGAGGAAAGAGCACAGCAGAAAAAAACAAAAGATCGAACAAAAAATAAATAAGTAAAGATGACCGGTAACTGGTGGAACGTTACCAGGGCACAGGTAGTAAGAGCACTGACATATAAACTAAAGATAGAAAGTAAAGATCACATAACCTGGTCCCTGTGCCAGCTAACCAGATCATAAGACCCACAGGGTCAATAATTGCCGACAGAGGTAACTGTCTACCAAACAATTAAGTGAAAAAAGAAGCACAAACGTAATAAATACAATATCCAAAGATCTAAATCCTATCAAAAAATGTCTCAGCCAAAACAAATAAAAATGTTCAATTATAAATAGTTGAAATAACAACCAAATACCTTAAATTTCAGTTTAGGTATATATATTATTCTCCCCTTGGTTGAGCTCAACATAAACTGTAATAACCCATACAAAAGATTAACAAACTAGCAATAGTAGCAACAAAAAAAGAGACAGTTGTCATACAAGAGATACAAAGTTGGAAAATATGAAAATGAATCAGGATTACACAAAATAAAGTATTGATAATGCTGGGGAAAAGAAAGAGGGGAAAAAAACTAGTTTCTGGGGTATAGTAATAAGGAATGTAGCTGGACTCCAAAGAATATGCACTATAAAAAGAAGCAAGGAAGACGAAAATAAATAGAAAATAGCAAAAGAGCCCAGCTTCCCTAAAACTATACGATAGCAATACTAACTAGAAATAAACCAAGCAAGAATAGAAACAAATGGAACAGAATAATAGCAATAACCATAATAACCACCAATGATAAACGCTAATGACAACGGGGTACCAGGACTGGTAGAGGCAGTCAGGAAAAAAAAAAAAAAAAGTCACCCAACTGCAGCAGGAGCCAGTCCAGAATTCCGGTCCACTTCCAGCCATAGACAGCACAGCAGCAATCCTCTTCTAGTAGTAATGTCCACTGCTAGCAACATACGCAATAGCACATCTCCAACAAAAGAATGGAAAAAACACTCCCGATAAAACACTGCAGCCACTCCACCTCACCTTCTTGCCTGCATGTCCATGGACTAAACAGTCCGTCTGTGAAAAAATCCCTGTTTCCCATCTCCACTTACTTCTTAGTTCCTCCCTATTCCTTTACCCGCTCCTTTTCATAGGGAAATCCTTGATCGCTCTCTACTCCAGACTGTTACACAGTGTATATTTACATATATTTAATCTTGAACTTTTCCTGTCACAACCATTAATTCAGTCTGTTATATATTTGCTAGAACATAAATAAGTAAAAATAACTAGAACTGTCAGGCTCCCAAGCCCCAGTAAAAGTATTGGTTAACTGGGTTTAGTTCTCGATGTGCCAAGATTGAAATCAAAAACTTTTACTGCTTGAAAGATTCCTATCAAGTTTAAGATCAATCCTTCAACCCCTTAATAATAATAATAATAATAATAATAATAATAATAATAATAATAATAATAATAATAATAATAATAATAATTGTTATTGGCACTTTTTCGAAAGGGGGGGCTGCGGGGGATTTGACCTTTGACCTGAACTTGAGTTGAACTCAGGGGGTCCCTTCCTAGGGGGTGGGAGGGTGTTTGTGCCGCGTCACAGAATAATTACCATATTGATGGATTCTGAAGGAATGTGCAGGGTGGTGGGGGGTCTTCAACTGTTTTTCAAACCCTCCAAAAGATTTGTCTTTAAGCCAGACTGATTCTTTAGTAAAATAGCTATTTTTCTCTATACGTGTGAAGCTCCAAAAGAGCGCTACGTAAACCCTTCAGATTCTTTAGAAAACAAAGATATTTTTCCTTACGCGAGTGAAGCTCCAAAAGAGTTCTATTAAAGCCCTCCCGATTCTTTAGTAACATAGATACTTTTACTTAAGCGAGATCCGCGAGGCTGTCTCTTCAACAGGGCCAAAGCTGTTACCTCTTTCAAATGGACAAGGGTTATGTCAGTCTGGAGCTTTTTGAGCAAGTGGGGGTGGCGAGGAGCTGTCTACGTCTTTAGTAACCTCGGATCGGTGAAGAATTAGTATATTTGGGGGCGGAGTTGACAGAGCACTGAAGGAATAGCCTATCAGGTTAGAGTATGGTTAGAATAATTTAATATTTGTGGGCGGAGCTAACAGGGCACTGGTGACAGGTGGGTCTGTTTTCAATTTAAGAAGCGGCTCTGTTGACATTGGAGGCGATGGGCCCCCCGGGCCCCGGACAAGGGAATGTGTTGAGAGACAGCGATCTGTAGAAGCGCTGGGGCTGTGGGCAGCTGGAGAGACACAAGATGGACTGAATCCTGAATATGAGCAAAATGGAAAGAAATGTAATACAGAAAATGTAAATTAAAACTTACAAGACCAATATTTTCTTGCATTTCAGAATATATCAAACATATTATTTAAAGAACAGATAAAATGTAAAGATTGAATAAATACAATTATTAAGTTTTAAAGGTGTGTGTGTGTGTGTTTTCACAACAGTGTGCAATGTAAATTAAATGTAACATTACTAAGTTAAGTGAAGAAATCCTTAAATATAGAAGAGTTATAGAATATATGTTATATAAGAAGCATAGACTATATATGTAGAAACTGGGACATTTCAATACAACTCAATAAAAGCAGCATTTGTAATAATATTAGTAACCAAATATCAAATTATTTTAAATAAATATGTAATATAATTCATTCATGCATTAAGATTAAGTACATTTACACATTAGAATAGCTTGACAATATCAAGTTTGAACAGCCTTCAGTACATTTAAGTAGTATCATTCTTACAGAGGGGTGTGTGTGTATGCATGTGTGTGTGTGTGTGTGTGTGTGTGTATGCATGTGTGTGTGTGTTTACATATATACCGAGTGCAGGCTGGAACGCTTTTCTCAAGGGCTCAGATTCTGATGAGAACGAGCTGTTATCTAGCCGCTTGTATTTAAAAAAAAAAAAAAAAAGTTTATCTTAATAATGTGATAAAGAATCCTACCCGAAACGATGTTGGAAAGCTTTAACTATAAGGCTATTAAAATATAAGCGTTATTCTTAACCATTAAGCTGTATGAAGATATAAAAACATGATAAAAATGTAATTAATGAATGATGGTTACGACAAAACATTTAGGAATCTGGAGGTACATACAGCCGCTATGTGTTAAAAGATAACACGTGTGGTAGTGGTGGGGGGTGGTTGTACCATCAATCACGCGAGAGAGAGAGAGAGACCACTTAATAAGTCCCCTTGTCTAAAGAGGTATTTTGGTTCTAAAATGTAATACAATATAATAAGAGATGTATACAAACCTAGAAACGTGTGTATTTAATGTTGATGTCATAATGTTTAGGGTCGACTGCTTATATAACTATATTCTTTACATAGTTTTAAACACGTGGAGATATACACTCACCTAAAGGATTATTAGGAACACCATACTAATACTGTGTTTGACCCCCTTTCGCCTTCAGAACTGCCTTAATTCTACATGGCATTGATTCAACAAGGTGCTGAAAGCATTCTTTAGAAATGTTGGCCCATATTGATAGGATAGCATCTTGCAGTTGATGGAGATTTGTGGGATGCACATCCAGGGCACGAAGCTCCCGTTCCACCACATCCCAAAGATGCTCTATTGGGTTGAGATCTGGTGACTGTGGGGGCCAGTTTATTACAGTGAACTCATTGTCATGTTCAAGAAACCAATTTGAAATGATTCAACCTTTGTGACATGGTGCATTATCCTGCTGGAAGTAGCCATCAGAGGATGGGTACATGGTGGTCATAAAGGGATGGACATGGTCAGAAACAATGCTCAGGTAGGCCGTGTCATTTAAACGATGCCCAATTGGCACTAAGGGGCCTAAAGTGTGCCAAGAAAACATCCCCCACACCATTACACCACCACCACCAGCCTGCACAGTGGTAACAAGGCATGATGGATCCATGTTCTCATTCTGTTTACGCCAAATTCTGACTCTACCATCTGAATGTCTCAACAGAAATCGAGACTCATCAGACCAGGCAACATTTTTCCAGTCTTCAACTGTCCAATTTTGGTGAGCTTGTGCAAATTGTAGCCTCTTTTTCCTATTTGTAGTGGAGATGAGTGGTACCCAGTGGGGTCTTCTGCTGTTGTAGCCCATCCGCCTCAAGGTTGTACGTGTTGTGGCTTCACAAATGCTTTGCTGCATACCTCGGTTGTAACGAGTGGTTATTTCAGTCAAAGTTGCTCTTCTATCAGCTTCAATCAGTCGGCCCATTCTCCTCTGACCTCTAGCATCAACAAGGCATTTTCGCCCACAGGACTGCCGCATACTGGATGTTTTTCCCTTTTCACACCATTCTTTGTAAACCCTAGAAATGGTTGTGCGTGAAAATCCCAGTAACTGAGCAGATTGTGAAATACTCAGACCGGCCCGTCTGGCACCAACAACCATGCCACGCTCAAAATTGCTTAAATCACCTTTCTTTCCCATTCAGACATTCAGTTTGGAGTTCAGGAGATTGTCTTGACCAGGACCACACCCCTAAATGCATTGAAGCAACTGCCATGTGATTGGTTGGTTAGATAATTGCATTAATGAGAAATTGAACAGGTGTTCCTAATAATCCTTTAGGTGAGTGTATATATTATATATCAAAATAAATGGAAAGACCTACAGAAAACTTTATTAAACATATGTCAACAACAAGCGTTGTACATGATCTACAACATACGATAGATGCGTGTAATTTACAGAACATTTAAAGATATTAAGGTTAAATAAAATCTAATAAGCCCGATATTTTCACGAACAGGACATGTTTTCAAGCGCGTGAACGGAAAGGTTGCGGGGATTGCGGCGTCATCAGCGCGTGTTTAAATGCGGGTCGCGGCGGAGATTCAGGCCGTTTGGTCCAGAGCACACAGACCGTGCGGAGCGGACACTACACTTCTCCAATTCATTCATTAATCAAGAAATATTTAGATATCCGTACACTCGTTCAGAAAGATTAAAAATATGCTACATTGACATACGTATTTAAGAAACCTAATATTTGAAATGTTTTAAATATATTTGAATTGTATTTAAACGTTTAAATTCTGTTTATAGGAAACGTTGATTTTCAAACGTGTCAAGAGCCTTTTACACTAGGTACTATTATTTATTGATGTATTTGTTTTATATTTATAAATAATAGGCACAACGCGATGTTTCTCACAAGCGCCCGTGTATCTGCAGGATTACCGAGCGCCCCGTATCCACAATGTGCTCGATCTCTACACGAGCGAATCAATGAACACGGGTAAGACTCATTTAATAATGTATCGACCGTATTAATGATACGCGTTATGAATGTATGTACATTTTATTTTCATATAACCATATTTACTTTCAGATTTGTTCCCGACATTAGATGACGAGTGAACCAGCACGTCAAACGCTGAGCCGCGTAGGTTATACTTTTCATTTTATACATGTAATAAATATCTCGCCAGGATGTGTGATGTTAAATTATGGATCTATACGGGCGGATTTTTATATTATTTTGTGTTTTTATCAGAGGATCTATCCAGACGGAAAATAACGCGTTCCGAGGGTGAGTGAGACCTTTATTCCGTCACTCCGAGAGATGGAGCCGTGCTCATATTGCACACAGTGCGCACAATGGCTCTATTGTCTGGCGCTGTCCGGCGTGCTGTGCTGAGCGCCTGCGCCGAGCCATCTGAGCAGAATGATGCGCACGCAGGCCGGCCCCGAGGCATGCTGGGATCTGTAGTGTTTAAAGGGCTGTAGTAGTCCACGTTTGAAAGTGAAAGTAACCTGGCTGCAGCGCCCAGACTAACCTAGGGTATTAACTCATGTTTATACATGTCTCCGTTTAAGACACCGAAAGTGATGATGATGAGCTTGAATCAGGAATGCTGGGTCTAAGAAGACGTCTGCATTTAAACGGTCTGTTTGCATCGTTTATACGATTTTACAACCGAGTATTTAAAACTATTATTTATGAAACGGTAATATTGTCCGGGTTGTTGTCATTTTACAATATACTTACATAGACGGTTATTATTAATGTTTTCGTAGCACACGCTTTATTGAGACAATTATTAACGTTGTTTATTATTGTAATACAACATTCTAGATGTAGTTATTCTTTTAAACATTTTTATATATTTTTATTATGAATGGTCTATAATAATCTGAACACTATTGTATTAATAAGTGTAAGAATAGTTCATTTAAAAGCTATAGGTCTACATAAATCGAATTATGTTAATAATATATTGTTTGTTTAAGGATGTTATTTATGTTATTATTATTATTATTATTATTATTATTATTATCATTGTAGAACCGTGTCTGAAATAAGTGGAGAGTCGCGGAGACAAAGCAAACAGACCTTAAATCGAGCCGCTCGGAAGCGCCACGTCAGGAATAATTCCTTCAGTGAGACTTAATGTTTACAGACATGAATACAACTTTATAGGAAAATGACGTAACATCTTATGGCCGTTCATCCAATCAGAAGATACAGGTCCGGGTCCGTTTACGATCTGTCCTCCCGTGAAGAGGTGATGGATCCAAAGCAGATGTCCGTCTATGATGTGCACTAGGAAGATGCGATCCCACGGTGGTCATTTACCTAGTGTCAATCGCTCAGTAACAGAAACAATCCTGCCTATCTGGAGAAACGATTAAGTCATAAACAAATTCACAGCAGACATCTGTAGGCTATTTCAGCACTGTGTAATCTTTCATTACTGACAGGAGTCTCTAACAAATCGACCTTGTTGACCCTTTACTTTGTCCTGCTAAATCGAATCTGCTCAGTCTGTATACAAAACTATTTCTAATGCTAGTATTAATATAAAACATTATATAATTATCACAAAACACTTTCTTCAACTTCCTGTCTTCATTCCCTGCTGTTTGGCAATAGAGCAAAGCGGAAAGAAGCCAAAAAGTTATGTTTATCAGTTACAAGCAAATCCCCTTAGGGGTTAGGAAGATTTGACGCTGCGTTTTCAGCTCCTTCATCCCAACCCTTCCCCGTGGGGTGTATATGTGTGTACGGCGAGTGTAAGGGTGTCCCTGCTGTCGGGGAGAGCGATAAGTGTGTGTCCCTAAATGTGAATGTACAGAATGTCCTGAAGGCGTCTCATGGAGCAGAGTGACCTTTGTAATAGTATCTTTCCAATGCATCCTTTGGTTTTCCTTGAGTCATGAGGTTTATTGCCTTTGCTACTAAATCCATTTGTCCTCAGTCACATGGAGCCTCCAGAACCAAGGGGATAGAATAAGATTTGTGTCAATGGGTGTGTGTGTTTTGCTCCTCCCAAGTGAGGGATGGTGTCGTTTAGTAGAAATTTAGAGAAAGTCTGCCAACGAGGGTGTTTTAATTGCAGCTGTAACCATAGTAGATACATTATGAGGTTTACAAAGTTGTTGAGATGCTCTTTGAACAATGTATTTAAGACATAAAAAAGAAACATACAGACATAGCAGAATAGTAACTACTGATATCAATCCTTGTAACACAATCATACCCAGATTACCAAAGGTATCAGCAAACCATCCCCAGAGGGTTTTTCCTCCAGAGGATTGGTGTATCTTTGTAGTTGCTTTCCTAATGTGCTCTATAAGATTATCAATGTGTTCAGAGTTATCTGGTATGTAAGTACAGCATTCCTGCCCTATAATGGCACATGTCCCTCCTTGTGCTGCTAGCAAGAAATCTAGAGCTAGCCTGTTCTGGAGGGCAACAGTTCGCATAGCCACTATTTCAGTTGTTAAATTGCTGAGAACTTCAGTTGTAGAAATACTTAATGTTTCTAATATACCAGCTACTAATCTGATTTCCTTTATTGCTCTTCCGACTCCATACATAGGAAATAGTATGGAAGCAAACCTGTCTCCACCCTATCTCACGTTTAGGGTGAGTAAATTGTTCTATATCTGGAAGGTATTTATCTTCAGTGTGGCGCAAAGCTGGCACCACAAATCCTAAATAACAAGAACCTGTGAACTTACAAGGAAGTTCCCAATATGCCCGCATGCCGCATATCCAATAAGTCCCATTCCATGGAGCGTAAAATCGACAAGTCTGATACCTAAAGTCAAGACCATTGATAGCCACAGTGTGATTACAAGTACTATTACCTATAAATTGGGATTGCATGGTTTGGTTATAGTATGAAACACACACAGATCCTTTGTTAGTGTGAGCCAAGTCAATATATGGCATTTTAAAATCTCTTCTATTCTGATCCATCTTCGGTCTAAAGTACCATTCTCCTGTGATGCCTAAGGCATAATCATATGCATACCGTACATTAGAGACAACTCTAAGTTGTGAATAATCAGAAAATACTGGAATTGGAATGGGGATCATTGGAACCCCTTTCTTAGTGTCATGTGGAATGTGGGAACAAACCCAACAAAGGTCATTTGCATAGGTGCGTGTCATTTGGATAAATGTGTTATCTGTCCATGATTCAACTAAGGACAGGCAGATCAGTCCATTTGGACCTGAGCCCTGGTCTGCTTGGGATTATTTTACACATCACTTGTGAACCAACCTCAGGAAGTGTTGTTGGCATTTCCTCTTTGAGTTCCAAGTCTCTGAGGGACTGGAGATCACGTGCTTGTGATCAAAGTTTTTTTAAGTGTGTACATAGCTGTGCCACATACTGTTTAAGAAGTCTTTGAATGGAGCACTGGGATCAATGGGACCCCAGATGCCAGCAGGGAGTTGCATAGCTCTCCCTGTCATTAACTCATATGGAGAAAGCTGAGAACTCCGATTAGGTGATGCTCTAAGTTTATACAGCACAGCGGGGAGTGCTACTGTCCATCCCTTGCCTGTAGTTAACAGGGCTTTTGCCAAACTTTCCTTCAGTGTCCGGTTAGTGCGCTCCACTAAGCCTGAACTCTGAGTGTGATAAGGTATATGAAATCGTTGTTTTACCCCTAGCAGTAAACATGCTTCCTTCATTACCTTACCGGAGAAATGAGTCCCTGGATCTGAGTCCATTTGACGGGGCACACCCCATCGGGGAATAACCTCAGTTGCTAGGACTCGTGCTGCAGTGGTGGCAGAGCAGTCCCTGCAGGGGAAAGCATCAACCCATTTTGTGAAATGGTCAATTATTACCAAGCAATAAGATTTCCCATGACATTTTGTCAGGGGTCCTGTAAAGTCAATTTGAATATTTTCCCACGGACCTCGAGGCCGGGGCTGGTGTGATTTAGTGACTTTGATCGGTTTACCTGGGTTTACTTGTGTACAAGGAATACACTGTTGACACCACTTCGCAGTGTCCCTGCCTATGCCAGGCCACCACCAGTGTTCACGCAATTGAGTTAACATGGCCTTGCGACCCGTGTGAGCTGGGCCATGGTACTGGTCCAGAAGCGTTGACCTAATACACTGGGGTGCTAATATACATTGTAAGTTAGGACTTCGCCACAAACTGTCTGAGTGTACTGCACCTCCCTTAACCCACTCTTGTACTTCATCCTCTTCACAGTCTTTCTGTAGCTGTGCGAGGTCAGTAGTTTCTGGTTCTAGGATACTCACAAGTTTACTAGAGCAGGGGAATCCTGCTAACGTCACATGACTGCCTGTCTCTGCTGCCTTTTTCGCAGCTAGGTCTGCAAAGTGATTCCCACGGCTGCGCGGGCATCCATCATCAGAAAGACTCTGATGAGCTTTCACTTTAACTACTGCTACCTTTTCTGGAAGGTGTGCTGCCTCAGCTAGGGCTATAACATACTCATAATTTTTGATTACTTCTCCTGCTGTTGTTATAAACCCTCTACGTTCCCAGGTTGCCTTATAGTCGTGTACTACTCCAAATGCATAGAGACTGTCAGTGAAAATGTTAACTTTAATGTCTTTCTGGCAGGGATCCAGTTTTACGACCGTGCTATCATCCAATACCACCGCCCACCCAGTGTGGGGGATTCCATCTATTATTTTCCTGGATCCATCAACATATAGTTCCAAGTCAGGGTCTGTGAGGGGGTTTTCTAGGAAGCGACTGTGGTCCTCCTGGAGCACCAGCTCAGAGCATGTATGCTCTTCTCCCTCCCCTAACATCCCATCTGCTGGGTTTACTCGTGTGTCTTTTATTATTTGTATGGATTTATCTCTGGGGAGCAAAACAGCTTCCCATCTAGCTCGTCTACTATCGGAGACTGAACGCAATTTGCCGGTGTGTAATAATTCAACTAACGTGTGTCCTGTATGCAGAATCAACTGTGTGTTCATTACAATTGGCTTGCATGGCTGTACTGCCCAAGAGGCGCAGTCTACTGCTGCCATACAGCGATGCTTTGTGGAGTAATAGGCGACGGGACGTCCCCATGTTCCTGTGTCAGAACTGCTGTATAATAGATCCCATCTTGGGAACAGTAGAGGTGAAATGGTTTAGAGTGGAGTGGCAGGCTCCTAAATCCATTGCTAATATCCAGGACCATAATAATAGAGTGTTCGGGTTTCAAATCGTTTAATATAGTGTTGGGATTGTCTACAATCGGGTGTAATCGGGGTGTAACTTTATTCAAGTAATCAATTGTAAGTCGCCATGAGCCATCTGATTTTTGCCACTGGCCAGATTGGAGAATTAGTGGTTGAATGTGTTTCGCGTATTATTCCTTCAGTTTGCAATGTTTGAATAATTGTCTGAACTGCCGTAAAAGCTTCTGGTTTAATAGGATACTGTTTATGTGCATTGTGTACTGGACCTGGGATAACTATAGGTTCAATTTGTGCCAGACCACAATCTTGTTTATGTGTTGCCCAAACATCGGTTATGTGGAGGCGGGGATCTTCCCCTGTACCGACCTCGGGGGCCGAAGCAACGTATTTCCTATTTAGTTTCTCTGTCAGATCTCGGATGATCTGCAGAAGCTCTGCGTTTCCTCTGGGCTGACCGGGGTTTGTCTTGGTCTGATTCCAGGGCACTTCGTGTTCGCCTGGAGCGCCTGCCTTCCAGCACTTGTCCCCCGTGTGCCCTGTCCTCCCACAGAAAGTGCACTTAGGGCGGGTTGATTTGGACCCACAGTCTTTAGCGACATGTCCTATTTTTCCGCAATTGTAACATTTACCTCCGTTTTGTGTTATGGCAGATATAGCTGCCACAGCATTTATTTTAGCTTTTGACTGCTTGTTTTCTACCTCTGAAGCCCATTGCACAATCTGCTGATATGTGTTTCCTACAGGCACACCCATATTGAGGATGTCCTGGTGTGCTTTACTAAACCCTTCTTTTAGTAATTTTAAAAAGATCGCATTATCACGTTCGGTGTCCGGCATTCCGGAGTGTTCTCTAAAAGTAGTGTACTTTCATTCCCCATAATCGTAGCAAGTCTCTCCTGGCTTCTGTACGAGGCCACAGACTACACCCCAATTTCCCTGTCCTGCTCAGAGAGCTGTCTTAACAGCCGTGATGAAGTTAGTGATCCTTAGATTATTATTATCATTTCCAGCTGTTACCCGGCCTTGGACATTTAGTTTTAATTATTATATGTACGTCTCTAGCGTGCATTTGTTGTACATCTAACATCTCATTAAATTTTTCCCAGAAATCCAGATTCCCATGATTGGGTTTAAGTTTTGGAAGGTCGCTTAAAATTGTGTGTTTCTCTCCGGGTGTTAAGGGGCAATGCACCGACATTGTTAATGCATAAAATTGTCCGTCTGCATCGCGGTGTTGCCTAGTGCGCGTCTCTATAGGTGCTAATTTTACTTTCTCTGACTTGAATGAACTCAAATCTGGGTAAAGTTTAGACTCTGTTCTATTATCAGTGGAGTTGTCTGAGGGGCAGAAGCACCAAATCCACATCCCCCATATTTTTCGCATTCATGTTCCCAGGCTTTTCGGTCTAAATTGTCCCAGTCGGGTTCATCGCCTTCTACAGTGGGGGGAAAAAAGTATTTGATCCCCTGCTGATGTTGTATGTTTGCCCACTGACAAAGAAATTATCAGTCTATAATTGTAATGGTAGGTGTATTTTAACAGTGAGAGACAGAATAACAGCAAAAAAATCCAGAAAAACGCATTTCAAAAAAGTATGCATGTTAATGAGGGAAATAAGTATTTGATCCCCTATCAATCAGCAAGATTTCTGGCTTCCAGACCAGGCCAAGACCAAAGAGCTGTCCAAGGATGTCAGGGACAAGATTGTAGACCTACACAAGGCTGGAATGGGCTACAAGACCATCGCCAAGCAGCTTGGTGAGAAAGTGACAACAGTTGGTGCGATTATTGGCAAATGGAACAAACACAAAATAACTGTCAGTCTCCCTCGGTCTGGGGCTCCATGCAAGATCTCACATCGTGGAGTTTCAATGATTATGAGAACAGTAAGGAATCAGCCCAGAACTACACGGGAGGATCTTGTTAATGATCTCAAGGCAGCTGGGACCATAGTCCCCAAGAAAACAATTGGTAACACACTATCAACTGCAAAATGCTATCCTATCAATATGGGCCAACATTTCTAAAGAATGCTTTCAGCACCTTGTTGAATCAATGCCACGTAGAATTAAGGCAGTTCTGAAGGCGAAAGGGGGTCAAACACAGTATTAGTATGGTGTTCCTAATAATCCTTTAGGTGAGTGTATATATGTATGTATGTATGTATATGTATATACACTCACCTAAAGGATTATTAGGAACACCATAGTTGATGGAGATTTGTGGGATGCACATCCAGGGCACGAAGCTCCCGTTCCACCACATCCCAAAGATGCTCTATTGGGTTGAGATCTGGTGACTGTGGGGGCCAGTTTAGTACAGTGAACTCATTGTCATGTTCAAGAAACCAATTTGAAATGATTCGACCTTTGTGACATGGTGCATTATCCTGCTGGAAGTAGCCATCAGAGGATGGGTACATGGTGGTCATAAAGGGATGGACATGGTCAGAAACAATGCTCAGGTAGGCCGTGGCATTTAAACGATGCCCAATTGGCACTAAGGGGCCTAAAGTGTGCCAAGAAAACATACCCCACACCATTACACCACCACCACCAGCCTGCACAGTGGTAACAAGGCATGATGGATCCATGTTCTCATTCTGTTTACGCCAAATTCTGACTATACCATCTGAATGTCTCAACAGAAATCGAGACTCATCAGACCAGGCAACATTTTTCCAGTCTTCAACTGTCCAATTTTGGTGAGCTTGTGCAAATTGTAGCCTCTTTTTCCTATTTGTAGTGGAGATGAGTGGTACCCGGTGGGGTCTTCTGCTGTTGTAGCCCATCCGCCTCAAGGTTGTACGTGTTGTGGCTTCACAAATGCTTTGCTGCATACCTCGGTTGTAACGAGTGGTTATTTCAGTCAAAGTTGCTCTTCTATCAGCTTGAATCAGTCGGCCCATTCTCCTCTGACCTCTAGCATCAACAAGGCATTTTCGCCCACAGGACTGCCGCATACTGGATGTTTTTCCCTTTTCACACCATTCTTTGTAAACCCTAGAAATGGTTGTGCGTGAAAATCCCAGTAACTGAGCAGATTGTGAAATACTCAGACCGGCCCGTCTGGCACCAACAACCATGCCACGCTCAAAATTGCTTAAATCACCTTTCTTTCCCATTCAGACATTCAGTTTGGAGTTCAGGAGATTGTCTTGACCAGGACCACACCCCTAAATGCATTGAAGCAACTGCCATGTGATTGGTTGGTTAGATAATTGCATTAATGAGAAATTGAACAGGTGTTCCTAATAATCCTTTAGGTGAGTGCCAAATGTTTACAGATGCTCCAAAAAATGGCGATAAAAAGGTAAAGTTTAAGAATGGGACATTGTTACATACAGAATACATGGGAATATAAATAAATTATATATGTTTTCATTTGAACTATTTAAGGCTATAGTCCACCTGATACATACCTCCTATAGGGCAATTCAAAATGTTACAATTAATTCTATTGTCTGACTTTCCTCTATTATTTGAATATTTGTCTTTTAAAAAATCTTTACACTCGATATCTGTAAAAGAAAATTAGGTATACAGTCAATGATACAACTAAACAAAAAAGCACCCCTACTACCTAGGTCCTCGGTCTGTGCTACCAACTAGAGGAGCTCTTAGAGGCGCCTGCTCTGCCCCTGCAGGGGTTTTGATAAGCGGCTCCACCCCGGCCTGGGGCTCCTAGCCTGTGACTGATGCTTATTACCGACCGCTGTGTTCACAGCTCTCTCATATCAAACCCCTGATCTGATATGAATGTGCAGTTCTTTTCAGGATGCTCAACTAGAAAGAAAACTGTAAAAAAAACAAATAAATAGTAATTCAAACTTATGTAATGAGTCAGAGTTTTCACAATCATGTTTCGTGATTTTTTAACACACAGACACAGTTAGATCCCTTCCACCCGGGCTGTGGTCCCCCGCTATTCAGTTTTCTTATTTGAATTACACAAATGTGTTGTTGTTTCTAAGCATTTATTAGGTCTCTGTTTTAGGGCCTCAACTTAGTTTTCTTTATTGTCACAAATGAGTAAAATGTTTTTTAATTTAAAGTTACACATTTGTTTCTTTTATCTTATCTTGGTGTCAGTGCTGTGTCGGTCAGTGTCATGTGGTTGGTCCCTGTAACCTGATGCCAGGCAGGGAGGTGAATGAGGAAGAGAGCCACAGTCCAACCCAGTGTGGAGCCCAACTACATGGGGGGGGGGGGGGGTAACTGGCAGTACTCGGCTGAATACAATGTTAATCTTGTTCTTTGTTTCCTTTGGCAGGGTCTTCAGACGTCCAAAAAACTGCACAGAGAAACACCCCAGCACAACAGCCACCCGGTTAGGAAGTCCATATGTAAACAACACTCAGTCTCTGTATATGCAGGGTCTTTCCACAATAGCTTTTAGCCCAAAGAAAGAGGTAGGAGAATGGCAGGAAATCAACCTGGCAGCTTGGCGTCTTAAACTTCTCCGTGCTTCCTCTGGAAGTGTCCGTCCCTCTCTTTTAATCACCACATCTTTCTTTCTGCCCTTCTGTGCTGCGTTGATCCTGCTCCTGCTGTTCCGTTCTGCCTGTAATCCACGGGTCGGGTCGGGTCGGGTCGGGTCGGGTCGGGTCGGGTCACCTGCTGTCTTGTTAATAATGCTGTCAGATCTCTTGGCCTGCGCTGTCAGACAGCTGGTCTTATCCTCTCCCAGGGCAGGGTGATTAAGTGAGGACACTGATGGAATGCAGGTGGACCCAGTGAGTTGTGCAGCAGTCATTCGCTCAAAGAAATATTATAATAAGGCACATGTGCAAGCAATACAAATAATAGTGATAATTTGTGTATAAAATTAAACCACAAAGTGAAACACAACACAACAAAAAGGGAAATATTAATTAAAAAAAAAACACACAACCAAAATAATCAATTGAAAAGTCAAATATGCAATAACATAATTAGTGATTTAATGAGCTCATTAACACTATCTGTTGCACAAGCACAAAACTAACATTTAAATCATGAGTCCATAATTAATAATACATAATTGCATATATCACTTCGAAGACCAATTAATTTATTCAATATCACCTCATTAAGAAGCTGCTATTCTCTTTTCCCCCCACTGTTTGCATTCTCTGTCTCTGCTTTAAATACTTCTCTTACTTTTATTTGCAATTCTTTCATTGCACCTGTTACAGCTTGGACTGGTTCCCCATCTGTCTCTGCAGCTGCATGCCCTCCCACTATTGCCCCTGCTGCTGTCCCCAGTATAATAAGAGCACTCACACCTACCACTTGTGCAGTAGGTGATGCTTTGGAAAGCAGAGCAATTCCTTCTTTTGCCCCAAGCAGTGCACCCATGAATATCCCTACTGTTAGCCCTTCTGCTACATATATGACTTTCATCACAAAATTAACAATAGCGTTATTCTTGTCTGATAATCTACTATATTTCTCCATCTGTATCATCTCCTGCTCTCCCCTAATGGCAGCATCTGCAAACTGGAACATCTCATTGGTGTAGCAGGCCCCTCCATTCTTCTTCACCACCCTCTCTATCTTCTGCAGGAGCTCAGAGACCTGACTGGAGTTATTGATGTCACTGTTGTTGAAGACGTGATAGCCTCCCCCACACTTCTGGACAAACTGCTTGAGGTGTTTGTTCTCCCGCAGAAACGTCTTGATATTCTTGCCTTGTAGCTGGTCTCCCCTGGTGAACACAACCATGGTGTGTCTCAGAGCCTCCTCACTAAACATTTTGATTATCTGGGAAGCTTCTCTCTCCTCGACTGTGAACGCACCCACCTTTATCACCACCAAGAAAGCGTGGGGTCCTGGGGTGCTCAGGGCAATACTCCTCAGAATCTCACGTTTAATATTGTCGTCAGGGAGGTGCGTATCAAAAAATCCTGGAGTGTCCACCACAGTGACTGGTGTCCCTTCGACCTCTCTTGTTTCCTTCTGACACTCTCTTGTTACTGAACTGGCACTCAATGCAGCTGTGAAAACCCCTGATCCCAGGATGGTGTTTCCTGAGCTGCTCTTCCCAGTCCCACTTTTCCCAAGCAGCACAATCCTCCTCTCTCTGGGATCATGGTACCCTGTGGAAGGGATAATCCACAGGAAATGTATGGAGATACATTCATGTGCATGTTCTCAAACAACAGAAGCTGACAGTTTGTTAGAGATTTTCAGATCAAGAATTTGGTGAACAATAAAAGTAGGTCAATCAATTTGAAGAGGATTAGGCATAGTACAGTGTAGTACAATATAGTACATTAATAGTTAGGGTCCTGTGTGTTGCATGAGTTGATTTTTAAAACTGTATTTTAGAGCACACCTGAGTGACTCACTTGAGGTAAAGATGGACAAAAGTTGAACTCTATCTGAAAAAAAAAAAAAAGTTTCACCTCTAATGACTACTTTTAAAAGCAAAACTGAACAGTATGAGCAGCTACAAGATAGGTGTGTACTTTCCTTCCTTGTGAATACAAATACTCTTATTTGTTCCGTAATGTTTGTAATTTCTAAAACAATACAGCACATTCTGCTCCAATGCCAGGCTCCTAGTGTGCAGTGTTGAAGTTCCTGGCCTCGGTGGCATTTTCAAATGATTTGCTCACCTGCCATTGCTTCCTGTGAAGATCCTCTCAATGAGTCCTGCTCCTGTGCTCAAGAAACAGAGCACAGTGGTGTGTCGGGCTGCTGCAGCTCACAGAGGACATTCAGAAATGGGAGTACTGACTAAAGTGCGGGGGAGTTTTAGAGTATGCAGAAGTACTGAGGTTTCACTTTTAATTTAATCTTATTCTTACCTCTGTGGAAGGAAAGTTAGAATTCTTTACTTCATATCTGTTTTACTCTCTTGTATACTTAAGAAAGATAAGGTGAATCCAGAAGGTCAGGCCAGAAGGTAGCTTGTTTTCTGTTCGTTATTTACGATGAGAACCTTGGAGACAATGTCAAACAGTATGATTGAAGTGCCTGCTCCCTTATTTGTGTATTGACCTATGAACTTATAATTTTTTTTCTTATAATTATATATATTCTGCTTAGCTAACTCTCTAATGATAATATAGTAATGACTCTGTGATTGTAACCAGATCTTTGTTCTTTGTGTATAAAAGCCTCTGACTTTTAAATGAAGGCAGAGCGACTTTGGGATCTTCTTGATTCACTGTTCCTCTCCACGCTGCATGTATTAAAGGCATTGCAACTAACGCTCCAACCTGATTGAAGATGGTTTTTCTTCCACACCTCAAACTCAGATATTTTCCTACAACCTGACATTACAGACCCAAACACTAAAAAAGGTTAACTACAGGTTTCACACCTTTAGCTTACAAAAGATCAAACCACTCAATGAAATTAATTTTGTATATACTTTTTATTTTTTCACATTACTGTGCAATGTTAAAGATTAGAGGAGGAGTGAACAGTTTTGGGTTATTCTTTCTCCACCCTATCTTACTGATATCCTCTAATGCCCAGACAGTGCACATTGTGTTGCTGTGAATTGTTTTAAGAATCTGTTTTATAAGCTAAACAGAGAAGAGAATTCCCTTACTTTAATATGAAGACTTAATTATAATACAAAGGCACTACATATATCTATGTCATGCTCTTGGAATGTATAGGAAAACAATCCACTGAGATTTTGACTTTTGCTTTACTTTATATTGAATAAAACATCTGATAAACTTGTATGGGCAAGTCCCTACAGGATAATACAGGACCAATTGTGAGCATGGTTTAACTAATTATCATCATCATCAACAACAACAGCAGAACAGAACAGCACAGGTACATAGTTGGTTCAAACGGAAACTTAGTGATCTAAGATCTAAGATCTTTAGTTAGTGATCTAAGATCTCTGTGATATATATTTAAAAACATACAACCACCAGCCTGACTTGCAATAATACTGAAAGCCTATTTTGGCTATTAACTACACTGCTCCCATATATATTAGTCTGTTAACATTCTGCACTTGGGATGTAAAAGGTAGATGAAGCATGCTCCCTTAAATTAATTTCACTAATCACCTTCAAAACACAGAACACTGTGTTTATGTCATGGAGAAAGAAAGGCGCAGTCTAATGTAGCTTTGCTGATTGTGCAGAACGTGTCCTGAATCAGTTTGTCATTCATTTGGAACTTTTTTACTTGATCTAAGGCATTTTGTCTTTTGCAGGCTTTGCCTGTAGTAACTGCTGCATTAATACACACCAGCTTTGTTTAAATAGAGAGAATATTGTAATAGGAAATTTAAAAATAAAAAAGGAATAAATAATTAAATACTATTAAGTCCCAAGTATGTGCTAAAATGAGGGGTAAGGCATAGGAAAAGCTGAAATCACCGCAATCAATTAATGGTTGTTAATTTGTGAACCTGTTGAAAACTTTGGTTTACAAAAGTAAAAATGTCATGTTCAACTATTTGAAATCCTTATATTTTCAATAGGTTGACATGTAACTGGAATTAGTACATGTTTTACAGTGTTCACAGTGTGCATGTAAACTTTAATCAAAATACTTACAAGGTTTACACTGTTGGCAGATTTATTTCAAATATCTTGTAAAATATGTTTGCATAAGGTTTAAATGAACCATATACATAGTAACTTCTTTAAAATGGTTTACACTCCATATGTTATTTTTCTAAGACACGTTTAACGCAGAGGAAATGTCGACCCAGTGATGGGACGTTATTGACTTTAGGTTGTGTAGAATGTGGATAATACCAAAATGGGGAAAGATTGATAATAAGAGAATTGCAATATAAGATATTTGACATTTAAAATATATTATAATACAAAATAAATACATTGTTGGTTAGTATATTGTAAATTACATTTATATATTAATTTAGTTATGTTGTGCATTCCAGGAATTGAAGATTATTATTTTATTTTTTTGTTTATTTTTATTGTTTACTTCAGACAGGTTGGTTCGTAATTTAAACAGCTAATTCCAATAATATTTATGATTTGCACTAGCTACTCATTTGAAAAGCTATAGAAATAATATTGATGTTTTAATAGCTCCATGCACTGTGTATGTAAATGCAACTTATAATGACTTCTCCAGTCTCAAAAGAATGGTACAGAAAGTTAAGAGAACAAGGAACAGGATACAAAAAGATACTGAAAGCACTGAATGTTCCTAGAGACACCGTTGGAAGCATAGTTTGCAAGTTCAAACTGAAAGGAAAAGTGGTTACACTACCTCGACGGGGCAGAAGAAGGAAGCTGTCAACGGCAGCAATCAAATGGCTGAAAAGGCAGGTTTTGAAAAACCCTTGAGTGACTGCAAAAGACCTGCAGCAAAACTTGGTTGCAACAGGCACTGAGGTTTCAGTGAGCACAGTAAGGCACGTACTAAACGTAGAAAGTTTCCATGCCAGAACTCCAAGACGTACACCACTACTGACCCAAAAGCACAAGAAAAGTCAGCTCCAATATGCTCAAAATTATATAAATAAGCCACAGAAATTTTGGGATTCTGTTCTGTGGAGCGATAAAACAAAACTGGAACTTTTCAGCACGATGGATCAACAGTATGTCTGGAGGAAGAAGAATGAAGTATATGCTGAAAAGCACACTCTGCACAGAGATAAGCATGGTGGTGGCTCGGTGATGCTCTGGGGCTGCTTTGCATCCTCTGGCACTGGAAACCTGCAGCATGTGCAAAGCAAGATGGATTCATGGAAGTATCAGGAAATCCTAGGAGAAAACGTCATACCGGACAATGATCCCAAGCATACCTCAAATTCCACCAAGGCTTGGTTGCAGAAGAAGTCCTGGAAGATTCTACAATGGCCATCACAGTCACCTGACTCACCTGAACCCCATAGAAAATCTCTGGTGGGATTTGAAGAAGGCGGTGGCAGCATGCAAACCCAAGAATATTACTGAACTGGAGGCCATTGCTCATGAGGAATGGGCTAAGATTCCTCAGGAACGCTGCCAGAAGCTGGTGTCTGGCTATGCATCTCATTTGCAGCAGGTCATAACAGCAAAAGGGTGCTCTACGAAGTACTAAAAATGCTTGCCATGAAGGGGTTGAATCATTTTGAGACTGGAAAAGTCAAGATGCATTTTCAGTTGAATTTGGGGAAACCACTTGAAGCATTAGTTGTGTTGAGCTATTTCAATTCATTTTGTTTCATTTGTTCATTGCAAACAGCTGACAATCTGTACATTTTCACAATAAAACTGATTTGCAATGGGGGTTGAATCATTTTGCTAACAACTGTAGATGGTACTGCTGGGTAGAGAATTGATATACAGTATTTGTATTTTAATGTAACCAAAGCACAATTATATGTTCACTTGTGTTGTAAGATATTCTAGGGTACAGCATATTTCTATACCATCAAGGATTCTCTCCATGAAAGTCTGTGTCTCCTAACTGCCTAAAGTTTTACCATTCACATCTATGCATGGTCTGAACTCATTCAAACAGACCAGGGTCCAGTACATTCTCGCACTCACCTTATGATCTTAGACCTGTGCACAGGAGAGGGGGCAATGGTTAGGCATAGTCTCATCATGTATGGAACTCATGGTACAGAGGTGTTCCTATATGATTGGTTGAGAGGAACACTATACAGGTTGCAAACTGAACAAAGGGGACAAAAATAAGAAATTGGAGAAAAGGAAGAACAACAGGAGGAAGAAGAGAGATAACACAACAGGCTGCCCATTGCTGACCAGACTGACAGCCACTGCTCTCTGTGAGGAGCAGTGAGAGAAATCGCATATTATCTGTGTCTTTCCTTTAACTGAAAAGAATCTTAATATTACTTGTTTTAGAAATGTAATCAAATGATGCACTACATGGCCAAAAATGGACAACCCTTCTAATCAAGCACACAGGCATGCTATCTCCTTACACAAACATTGGCAGTAGAATGAGCCGCACTGAAGAGCTCAGTGACTTTCAATGTGGCACCATCAACATGACGCTCTGGCCTTCACAGAACCCTGACCTCAACCCCATCGAACACCTTTGGGATGAATTGGGATGCTGACTGTGATTCAGACCTAACATCAGCATCACTAATGCTCTTGTGGCTGAAATCCCCTCAACAATGTTCCAACATCTAGTGGAAAGCCTTCCCAGAAGAGTGGTGGCTGTTATAGCAGCAGAGGGGGGGACCAACTCCATATTAATACCCATGATTTTGGAAGGAGATGTTTGACAAGCAGCTGTCCACATACTTTTGGCCAGCCATGTAGTGTAATAGTTTTACATTAATTCTCTCACAAGTAAATTATTATTATTACTCGACTGTGTTTTTCAGATAAGCTGTCATACAGATTGGCTGGAAATCAAACATAGAACAAAATCCTCTTAGAAAGGCTTTTGTAAAACCCTGCTTTACAGCCCTGTATCCCTCTCTGCCATCTATCACTGTAGACTGCATTGTGTTGCTGCTGCTTTAATTCTGTCTTTATACTTTATTACAGTTCCTACTGCTAATCCCCCCACTGCTCCCCCTACTGCTCCCACTGCCATTCCTGCTGGGCCACCCAATAATCCCACTGCTGTCCCAAACTCCACTCCTGCTGCTATTGCTACTCCTAATCCTGACACTCCTGATGTAATTATGAAGAACATTTTCTTCATTTTCTTAGTATTTTCTTTCTCTGCTTCTGCTCTGGCTCTTCTCCCCTCTCGTTCCTGGAGTGCTCTCTTTGCTTGTTCCAGTTCTTCTCCCTGGTATCTCTCCTCCAGTTCTTTCTCCTGTCTCTCAATCTCCATCCCTCTTTCTTTCAATATCTTGTTTTGGTATTCTGTGATTGCTGCCTCAACCTGTGAGTACAGTTCATTGGTGAAGCAGCCTCCTCCATTCCTCTGCACCATCTTCTCCATCTTCTTCAGCAGCTCTGTGACCTGGGTGCAATCAGTGCTGTTCTTATTGTTAAAGATGTGGTGTCCACCACGGCACTGACTGACAAACTCTGTAAGGTCTCTGTTGCCCTTAATAAAATCCTGTATAGTTTTATCTCCCAGTTGGTCCCCCCGTGTGAACAGCACCATGGTGTAGTCAGAGGCTTTCTCACCAAATGTATCCTGGATCAGCTTCACTGTCTCTCTCTCCTCCTGGGTGAATTTCCCCACCTTGATCACCACCAGAAAGACATGGGGCCCCGGGGAGGTCAGGGAGATGCATTTCAAGATTTCATGGATGATACAGCTATTATTGAGCTCTGTCTCAAACAGACCTGGAGTGTCAATCACAACAACCTCTCTCCCAGCCACCTTTCCAGACTGTTTCGCACAGATCTGGGTCACAGAGGAGGGGGAGAATTTATCTTTAAACGCCTCTCTCCGCAGGATGGTGTTCCCTGAGGCGCTCTTCCCCACTCCAGTCTTCCCCAGAATCACAATCCTCAGCTCATCATCCTGTGATGCTGTAGAACAATTAAGGTGATAAGTTTATTTGCTGTTGTCAGAATTTAAATCAAGACATAACAAATGTACTTGAGCTCAGACATAATTTCTGAGGAACTGGCTTTGCTTTATTTAAATGTAATTATAATACACACTTAGCTGCTGACTATAAATACTCTACTCAACATAGCCTCTCTCCTCCTTCACAGCTCTCCAACAGTTGTAGGAATACGAATGTATTCCTACCGGTTGACAGCCAATCAAAAGTCACCCCAAATAAGACTGCAGCCCATGTAACGCCCGAGCTGTCAATGAAACTTAGCCTCCAATCAACCTCAATACTCAAGAGTAACATATTTCGAAACCTAATATTCTCATATGTAAATACTGTACTAATATAAGGTGCATACTCTTAACAGCTGGCATATACATTGTCACTCATACATCTCCACCTCCAGAGATATCAGTACAGGGAGAGATGGCAAACAGCTCCCCCTCAGCTGGTGTGCAGACAGAGCAGGATATAATGGCCTGTGTCTAACCAACCACAGTGTATGTGTGTGCAAATAAAAATGGTTAGCCATTGAAACCCACAGAGGCAGTAAGAAAAAAGCAGAACAGATATGCAATGAGAACACAGTTTCACATTCTCATTCTGAAAGAGGAACTATAGAGCCTATACGAATAGTATTTTATCATTATTAAAATATGAAATTAGCATAGCTCACTGTTTATTTTATACAAGTCATAGGCGCATATGCATCATACGCAAAACACAATCAGTGATATTTGTATTTTGTTACTTATGTGCAGTGGTTTACAAAGCCATCTGAAAGGACTTAAGGTTTTATATTGTAGTTTGTTTCAAATTACTTGTTTTGCCTTTTTTGCCCTGCAAGCAGCCCTGCATCTTTTAAATGGTTCTTATCTGAAACATTGAAGATGGTGTCTGCTTTGACACAAAACAGCTGTAAAGGACACAACTATTTTAGCAAATGGGGTCTCGTGTATATAAAGGGATGGATACATGTTTTACTTTAAAGGCTTTTTTATTTATTCATATTAACTGTCATATTACTGTCATTTGAGGGCACATGTAAACAATTAACCTGCAGCTCTCTACTCTACTGCTTTACAAAGAGTGAGATACATACAGATCAAACAAAAACACAACAACAAAAATAATCACTTTTCTCATTTCAGGAGTTCCTATAAATACAGCTCTGAAAAAAAATTAAGAGACCACTCCAAGTTCTCTTAATTTTTTCTAGAGCTGTATTTACTACTGTACTTCATAACAGACTTATGTAAACAGAGTGCATTTTTAAAGGGGAAAAAGCCAGCCAGGAGCAAATTAAAACTTGTGTAAACTTTCCATGAGAGTTTATACTTTTCTTAAATTGATTTTGTTACTGTAGTTTTACAGTTGTTACCTTTGTGGCTTCAACATGCCTTCACTGTGCTTCACTTCACTGGTAATGATGTATGTTTCTAATACATGTGCTATGGTAGATCAGTATTTTCCATGGTTTGTATGCAGTTCAGCACAGTGAAGGTGTGTTAAACCCAGAGGAAATGACTGCAACAGTACAGGGCACAGCCACAGTACAATTAAAGTGTGAAAATTATATGGTAATTTGACCATGATAAGCTTGCAGAAGGCTTTGTTGCTGCATCCTCACTGTATTCTGCACTTATTATCTGCTGCTACCACAGCTCCTACTACTAATCCCCCTGCTGCTCCCACTCCTGCTCCCACTGCCATTCCTACTGGGCCACCCAGTAATCCTGCTGCTGTCCCAAACTCCACTCCTGCTGCTATGGATGCTCCTACTGCTGATACTCCTAGTCCTGATGTAATGATGATAGACAAATTCTTTAAAACAATGTTATCTTTCTCTGCTTCTTCTCTGGCTCGAATCTTTTCCCGTTTCCAGAGTGCCTCCTTCTGCATCTCCAGTTCTGCTCCTTGGAATTTCCTCTCCAGTTCCCACTGTTCATTGTATATCTTCTTCACTCTCTTTTCCAGGATCATCTTCTCCTTTTTCTCAATCTCTGCCTTTGCATATGGGTATAGGTTGTTGGTGAAGCAGCCTCCTCCATTCGCCTCCATCATCCTCTCTATCTTCTCCAGCAGCTCTGTGACCTGAGAGCGATCAGCCCTGTTCTTATTGTTAAAGACATGGTGTCCACCACGGCACTGACTGACAAAATTACTAAGCTCTCTGTTTTCCCTTATAAAATCATCAATGCTTCCCTCTAATTCATCCCCCCTTGTGAACAGCACCATGGTGTATTCAGAGGCTTTTTCTCCAAAGGTCTCCTGGATCAGCTTCACTGTGTCTTTCTCCTCTTTAGTGAATCTCCCCAGCTGGAGCACCACCAGGAACACATGGGGCCCCGGGGAGGACAGACACATACAGGCCAGGATCTCATGAATTACTTTCTCCTTAGAGAGCTCTGTGTCAAACAGACCTGGAGTGTCAACCACAGCAATGCACCTCCTACCCTCTGTATTTTTCATTTTTTCACATTTCTTAGTCACTGCTGCAGCGTTGACATCAGATTTGAATCCCTTTTTGTCCTCTATCCCCAAGATGGTGTTCCCTGAGGCGCTCTTCCCTGCTCCAGTCCTCCCCACCAGCAGCATCCTCAACTCAGACTCTTCCTCTTCTGCTAAGGAACAAGTAACATGGTGTTACTCATCTGCTGTTCTTCAACACAAGTCAAATCTTGGGTGAAAACAGGCAGAAAGATCCAGTATTTGGTTCTAAGGACAAGAGCTTCTCATTCTTTCACTCTCATGCACTTCCTATACAGTTTAAATGCTCATAATGCCACAATCTTCCTATTCAATCTTACACCTCCAGCTGCCTCACTGACATCCCTATTCTATGTCATCCTTTCTTCCTTTCTCTGTTCTGATCTTCCCTTGACTGCACCACATTCCCCTCTTCCTCCTCTGTGGTTTCCCCTTCAATTTCCTTCCATCGTTTACCCTCAGTGCATCTCTGCCCTCGCATTCTGAGTACCATCTATGGAATCTGTCCTTTCCCAAGTTTGCCCTAGCTGCTCTATCAAGTGCTAACAAATATAAAGACTGGACCACTGTAACGTTCTCCTTGTTGGTCTTCCTGCTTCAGATGTCAAACCTATTCATGCTCAAGCTCATCAAGAACTCAGCAGTTCACTCCTCAGGCACAATGGCAAGTATATCACATACAAATATAAAATCACATTTTATTTTAATGGTGCACTTATCAAATCTGCTTTTCACAAATTGTATTAACTGTTCAACCACACACACACAGATTGTAAGGCCAGCTACCCTAAGACCTGTTTCCCTACACCAGTTGCATCCATTTACTGTTGTGTCTGAACACCAGACGTCCACACATCTGTTTATTCAAATACAGTCTTCTGGCTATCTGGGGATTTTCAGCTTTTACATACATTAAGAAAAAAAAAAGATATTAAATCAGATAATCCCTTAAATCACAAGCCCTAATTCAAATACACTTAGCCTTTTTTCTAATTGTTTTCCTAGAGATAGCAGGAGGAGTTGCATAGTGGTATAACAGAGACAGCTGAAAACTTCATGTGACAGATATTTTAAATTAAGTTGTTTTACAATATTTCAACTTCTGGAAGCCATACTATGTGCTGCTCATCTCTCCCCTTGCACAGTCTACCAGTGCATAGGTTAACTGTGCAAGGGGTTATAAGCTATGGAGAAGGTCCTATCTTATTACAGTGAAAGACAAATAGTCACATTTAGCAACATTCACAAAAACCTGAATGCAAATCAAATGTTCTGGCAGTAAAGGGCACCAAAAACAGATATATGTGTAGTAAAACAGACTTTGCCCATTGTGTTAAATTGGGAAAAAAACAACTGATGGATCTTTTAAGTATTATATTAGAACAAACAACTCTCAAGTACAATAGCACAGCTGTAATCAGATGTATGCTGAGGAGGTATTATAACAAAGGCTTGGTGGTGGAGCTACTCAACAGTTCTTTAACAGGGACAAAATAAACAGTTACAACACCCACCCACTAATGTGGTTTAGAAACTGTGCCCATCTGGAAAGTTTGAGTGAGTGCTGGACTTTAAGGTTGTATTGTAGCCTTAAGCACAATTCAGGTTTGTAGTTTGTAGTTTTGCTATTAGCTATATATATATATATATATATATATATATATATATATATATATATATATATATATATATATATATATATATATATATATATATCCTCACCATCATGTTCAAATAATAATAATAATAATAGGATGTGAGTTCTCTTAAGACCGGAGCTGCTTGTCAGTATATTAATACAAATATATTTGTTGAGAGAATTTGCAGATAAAAGCAAAGCACCAGAATCTTGTGTATGACATCCTGATTAATGCTGTTAAGCCAGGGGGAAATAACTTACCTAAACGTGTGTACTTGCTGTTCATCTCTGCAGTAAGGAGAGTCAATCTGCTCTGTGTGTTTCTGCTGTCTGTCTGTCTGCCTGTCTGTCTGTCTGTCCTCACAGTATGAGTGATGCTCCAGCACTGACTCTCTTCATGTCTGACACAGGCAGCCCTGGACACGCTCCCCCAAAACAAAATTCACCCAATCACACTCACACAATCATACTCACCCAATCACAGTCACCCAGGCTGCAGAGGAAAATAACTGAAAACTCTGTTTAAACCAAAATCAACAGTTAATGACAGGCAATGTACCATTACAGAAAATATAATTTTTTAAATGTTTGTTTCCTGATTTTTTTTCTTCACAGCCTGGGACTGATGCCATTGTAGAGGCAACACTGAAACAGTCAGTGCCATGCAAAAAACAGCCTTTCTGCACTTTCTATCATAGAGGAATGGGTTATAGAAAAGTGTTTTTTTCATCCAAAAATGTGAATCCCACTGTCTATTTTAGGGGAGATCAGAGCAGCCCACAGAAAGCTTACCAAACTTAACCACAGTGTGGTATTATAGTGTGTGTTAGAGGTATTTGAACAGCCAAAAGTAAAATAGATACACAAACACTGCAAAAGAAAACAACAGAAACAACAATGGTATAAATGATTCGTTAGTGTTTTTTTTTGTTTCTCTGATATAGAACTGCATGCACTTCTTGCAGGTGACACAGTCAATTATTTATCTAGGTTTGCTTGTGCAAGGCTGATGGATGGTGATGGATGATTTGAGGCCTCTGGTGTCTTGGCAGGTGTTTCAACATCATGAGGATTTGTGAGTCATCACTTACCGCGTAGGCCAGACAGATTAGTTAGTAACTCTTTAGAAAGATTTGTTAAGAAGGTTTTTTAACAGCTCTATAACAAATCTAGTTACTCTTGCCACACCAAGGCAGAGTGCAGGGAAGTCAATGTATTAACAAACTGAAAATTGTTTAGGAGAAACAGCAAAGTTTCCCTTTATAAAGCCATACAGGCAACTGATATAAATTATTATGCAGGCTGTATAGCAGGGCTGTCAGACTCCAGTCCTGGGGGGCCGCAGTGTCTACTGGGTTTTGTTCAAGCCCAGCTCTCCATTCCTTTATTGGTCTAATTAAACAATTAAATGGATTAATGTAACACTTCTCCCCAGACTCTGAAATGTTCTGTGGGTTCAGTGTTTTGAGTAATCAATTACTTTTAAGGTATCAAAAATCAAAAATCAAAATCTAATATGAAAGTTTTAGATGACCAAATGGAGAAATTATCAATTGGATGGAGCAGAATATTCCATTGAGGTAAACATGCATAAAATGATAAGTATGCTGTCATTATCTACAAAACTAATATATATTTGATTGTGCTTCACTACAGTGCACTCTTGTGGTAATAAGCTAGGCCTGACGTACAGTCCTATGAGTCATTTACTCTGGAGAGTAGAGAAGCAAATGTGTCAGGCAGGCTTGATACAAAAATAAGACCCCAACTCTTTTTCTGTTACTATTTTAATTGTGTTACTTAACAGCATATTCCCTCCCTTGTTGGGGAGAGTCAGAGGTGGAAAAATATATAGATTATTGTTTATTTAAACACTGTAATGACTGTTGTTGATATTGTTATTAGCAAGTATGTACACTGAAACACATGAATTATGGGTCAAGTAAATTAAACATATTGTTTTTGTTGCTTTTAGTAAAATTACTTAAGTAATACAAACTTAAATTGTAACTGATCAGAATTACTTAAAATATTTCAGTTTGAATAAAACAAGAAAAGTATGTAAACTGTATAATGATTATAAATAAGTCATTTTTAAAGTTATTTGAGCCAGGTACATGCACAGTCTGGGTTTGAGACCCAGAATCCACTGCGTTCATAACCGTTCAATCCATGAAGATGTGTTGAAAGGTATATCTATAATAAAATGTCTATTGATAAATGTTTTGTTTGTCAATTAAGTGATTCACCTGGTGAGAGAGCGGAGAGGAAGTCTTCGGAAAACCATTATTTCAGGGTTTCTCTCTCTCACCAGGTAAATCTTTGGTTTCCCTTTCCCCCCCACTTTGTTGAATACAAACTCTTGCACCTGTTCTTCAATTTCCTGTGTCATTCACTGCCTAATTAATGCCAACTTAATTACTTAACTAAAACAAACTAATAAAAGTAAACTTTTTTAAATGAAAATGTTAAGTATTACTTACTTAGGTATAGTATCCTTGGTGTAGAAGTACAGTTAAAAAAATATAATTTGAATTAAGTTGTCCATAATTAAACTAATTTAGTTAAACCAACTTATGAAAAAGTTTACCTTGATTTTTTTTTTTTTTAATTGAAGGTAATTAAATTATCTAAGATCCACGTAGTATACAAAATTAAGTACTGGCAACTTAAAATAACTGCAAGTTACAAATACTTAAATGTATGTAACAATTTATTATATTTTTTCAACTATCATTTTTTCAGTGTAGGTATTAGAGCAGCACCATTTTTCAATTGTGAATAAAACTTGACATGGTGGTTTTGATAAGATCTCAATTTACACATCTGCACATCAACAATAAAATGCCACAGAATGACAGGTGGGATGCTTTATTGAGATGCATACTTTCCCAGCTAGCCAAATAACATTGTGACAGTACTGCCATACAGCAAACTCAGTCAGAACCATATGTAGACTCCTGGGTAAAGAATTCCCCAAAACACTACTAGAGGCTAAAACCTTGTAACAACGTACTTTTTACATCTGGTAAAATGTGCAAAAGAGTGCTCGGTAGTGATATAGTGAAAGGAAGCAAACATTTCAGTCCATTTGACTCTCATCAGTGCTTGAAAATTCATAATATAAATATGATTTAAGAGAACAAAGATAGAGGGCAATATATCACTGACATTTTTGGCCCTGGAGCGTACAAAAAGAGGCAAGTCATTAAACAGATCTTTTCCAACATCATCAATAGATAATACATGCCAGTGTTTTCTGATAGCATGCTTGATTACTTATGTGACTGTATGTAGTGCATCATGCAAGGTGTTCCAAACACGTTTTAGCAGTTTGTACCATAGTACCCTTCACAAAAACAGCAGGCCTTTTATAGGACTGGATCAAGATGGCTTCTAGGATAGCCCCTTGCAATAAACTCATCATACAATTTTGTAGCTTCCCATTCAAAATCACCAGATTTGCTACAAATTCATCTTACACGTAAAATCTGGCTATAAAGGAGACCTCGTTTAAAAGATTTGAGCATGTGAGAGGTTGTTTTTATTAGTGAGCTTAAGATAAAGATTTGTAGAAAATATTTTATCATTACAAGTAATATTAGTGTCTCAACAATTTACAGTAGTTGTAATAAACACCATCTGCAATGTAATATTGGTACATAATGAATAAACATGCACATGAAAAGAGAACAAATCTTCGTGTGAACCCCTTAAAATCATTAAAATATCATCAATATAACAGCGTTAGATTATGTTGGCACCAAATGGATTGTTTGAATAAATGTGCTTATTTTCCAAGTAACCTATACATAAATTAACATAATCTAGAGCAAATGTGGCACCTATGACGGTGCCTTGAACCTGAAGATGTTTGAAAATTTCTTTTACATAGAAAGAATTGTAGAGCTTCCATACCATTAGAGTGGGAAATATTTATGTACAAGCTAGTAACATCAAATGTTAAAAATATCATTTTGTCATTGGGCAGTTGGACAGAGGCCCAGTGCTAGAGAAAGGTATGATGGACATTTGACTACAAGAGACTGAAAATAGGCACCAACAAAGTTAGAAATGGATTTAGTGAGTGACACTTTAACAGCAACTATAGGTCTCTCTGGTACATTTGAGAAGGTCTTACCTAAAGTTCATAAGTCATATAGCACAGGTTTAGTGTGAAAAATTGTTTGCCAAATATTTTTCTGTGCTTTTTAATTGAATTTATATTTTTCAGAAACCATTGACACATTACAGTGCAAAAGCAATTAGATACAATACATAGTGTAGGTCCTTCTACAAGTCATCAGGGCAGAGAGCGACGGGTACAGCAGCGCTGACTGTACACAATAGGGGCAACAGAGGGGAGTGTATGAGTCCCAGACAGAAGTGAACTACAGTGACAGAGCTGTGCTGGGGAAAAGAGGGCGAGGATTACATCCGCAGTGTGTCCTGGAATATATGAGGAGCCCTTTAAACCCAGCACCCTAACTCACTTAGATTAATAATCTAAACTGTCCCAATGGGTGAAGCAAGTGGGTTTCAGCAATTAATGATTGTTTTATTGCTATTCGAACACATATACAAAGAGCTGTGGTTTATACAGTATATAGATCCCCAGCCCTGGTCCAGGAGGAGCACCCTGTGTCTGCTGCTCTTTGCTCCAGCTGAGCTCTAATTTACTCTTACAGTGGGGGAAAAACGTATTTGATCCCCTGCTGATTTTGTACGTTTGCCCACTGACAAAGAAATGATCAGTCTATAATTTTAATGGTAGGTGTATTTTAACAGTGAGAGACAAAAAAATCCAGAAAATGCATTTCAAAAAAGTTATAAATTGATTTGCATGTTAATGAGTGAAATAAGTATTTGATCCCCTATCAATCAGCAAGATTTCTGGCTCCCAGCTGAGATTAGGAGCACTCTCTTAAAGGGACTCTCCTAATCTCAGCTCGTTACCTGTATGAAAGACACCTGTCCACAGAAGCAATCAATTAATCAGATTCCAAATTCTCCACCATGGCCAAGACCAAAGAGCTGTCCAAGGATGTCAGGGACAAGATTGTAGACCTACACAAGGCTGGAATGGGCTACAAGACCATCGCCAAGCAGCTTGGTGAGAAGGTGACAACAGTTGGTGCGATTAGTCGCAAATGGAAGAAACACAAAATAACTGTCAGATTCAATGATCATGAGAACGGTGAGAAAGGTAGCTGGGACCATAGTCACCAAGAAAACAATTGGTAACACACTACGCCGTGAAGGACTGAAATCCTGCAGCGCCCGCAATGTCCCACTGCTCAAGAAAGCACATGTACAGGCCCGTCTGAAGTTTGCCAATGAACATCTGAATGATTCAGAGGAGAACTGGGTGAAAGTGTTGTGGTCAGATGAGACCAAAATCGAGTTCTTTGGCATCAACTCAACTCGCCGTGTTTGGAGGAGGAGGAATGACCCCAAGAACACCATCCCCACCGTCAAACATGGAGGTGGAAACATTATGCTTTGGGGGTGTTTTTATGCTAAGGGGACAGGAAAACTGCACCGCATCAAAAGAAGGGGCCATGTACCGTCAAATCTTGGGTGAGAACCTCCTTCCCTCAGCCAGGGCATTGAAAATGGGTCGTGGATGGGTATTCCAGCATGACAATGACCCAAAACACACAGCCAAGGCAACAAAGGAGTGGCTCAAGAAGAAGCACATTAAGGTCCTGGAGTGGCCTAGCCAGTCTCCAGACCTTAATCCCATAGAAAATCTGTGGAGGGAGCTGAAGGTTCGAGTTGCCAAACGTCAGCCTCGAAACCTTAATGACTTGGAGAGGATCTGCAAAGAGGAGTGGGACAAAATCCCTCCTGAGATGAGTGCAAACCTGGTGGCCAACTACAAGAAACGTCTGACCTCTGTGATTGCCAACAAGGGTTTTGCCACCAAGTACTAAGTCGAAGGGGTCAAATACTTATTTCCCTCATTAACATGCAAATCAATTCATAACTTTTTTTGAAATGCGTTTTTCTGGATTTTTTTGTTGTTATTCTGTCTCTCACTGTTAAAATACACCTACCATTAAAATTATAGACTGATCATTTCTTTGTCAGTGGGCAAATGTACAAAATCAGCAGGGGATCAAATACTTTTTTCCCCCACTGTATATTGTGCAGAATGTGTTTTGTCAGAGACGGAAAAGTAGAACTATTACTTTAAACATCAAATATATGGTTCTTTTCAAAAACCCGAGAGATAAATTACAGATCACCACATTAGCGACAGATGTATCCAGGCAAGTCTCAATATTTTTTGGAAGCTTTTGAAGATGCCACCAAGAAGTCTTTTGGATACATATTTGTCGATCGCTTGTCAAATACCCCTGATGAATACCGTTTAAGGACGGGTCTTTTCCCCCTGACACCCCGGTGGTTTATGTGTATAAAAAACAAAGAAAGTAAAAGCCGCTGGTTTTCCAGCTTTGAGCGCATATGCTGCCTGTGACTCTGGCGGTTAGTATGTCACAGTGCATGCGCAGAAACCTGGCTCTCCTGCAGCTGCTGGTTAAAACCGCCCCGCGGCAGAGGAAGGCCATTCTGTGCACTGCGGGGAGCGACCTGGTGCAGCTGTGTCAGAAATCACACTAAATACAAAACTTACAATTTGCAGTAAAATACCATTATTATTATATCCTTGCAATTTGCTCCCTATTTATGTGTTTTGTATGTTTGCTTGCTTGCAGTTGTCACCATGTATTTGTAGGTTTGAAAAATAAGGTATTTCCAAAGGAATAGAAACTTAAGTGTTTCTCACTTTATTTACAATTGATACCTGATGTACTTTGTTGCCAGAATCAGGTATAACTTTGAAAAAGAAGCCAACACTGAAAGACTTAATAGAATATATATGGAATATGCTGGAAATGTTATGGAATGACATTACTCCGTACAGGTCAGTGTTTCTTTCTGTCCAATGTTGGTGTTGTGAACCAGAAATTAATGATTACAAGTATCTGTACAACATTTTTTGCAGTATCGTGTTCTACTTCTGACTATGTTCCATGTTGTAAAATGCTTGTTTGTCACAATAAAAGTCACCATTGTGTGTGTGTATGTGTATTTTATTAATTCTATACATTTGAGCACAAACAAATAATATTATATATACATATATTATATATTATTTTATACATATGAGTATTCACAAATAGTGCTTCACTGTATCTCTAAGAAAAGTGGTGTACCTGTCTTGTGTCTAAAACATACCAAGATATATATATATATATATATATATATATATATATATATATATATATATATATATATATATATACACTCACCTAAAGGATTATTAGGAACACCTGTTCAATATCTCATTAATGCAATTATCTAACCAACCAATCACATGGCAGTTGCTTCAATGCATTTAGGGGTGTGGTCCTGGTCAAGACAATCTCCTGAACTCCAAACTGAATGTCTGAATGGGAAAGAAAGGTGATTTAAGCAATTTTGAGCGTGGCATGGTTGTTGGTGCCAGACGGGCCGGTCTGAGTATTTCACAATCTGCTCAGTTACTGGGATTTTCACGCACAACCATTTCTAGGGTTTACAAAGAATGGTGTGAAAAGGGAAAAACATCCAGTATGCGGCAGTCCTGTGGGCAAAAATGCCTTGTTGATGCTAGAGGTCAGAGGAGAATGGGCCGACTGATTCAAGCTGATAGAAGAGCAACTTTGACTGAAATAACCACTAGTTACAACCGAGGTATGCAGCAAAGCATTTGTGAAGCCACAACACGTACAACCTTGAGGCGGATGGGCTGCAACAGCAGAAGACCCCACCGGGTACCACTCATCTCCACTACAAATAGGAAAAAGAGGCTACAATTTGCACAAGCTCACCAAAATTGGACAGTTGAAGACTGGAAAAATGTTGCCTGGTCTGATGAGTCTCGATTTCTGTTGACACATTCAGATGGTAGAGTCAGAATTTGGCGTAAACAGAATGAGAACATGGATCCATCATGCCTTGTTACCACTGTGCAGGCTGGTGGTGGTGGTGTAATGGTGTGGGGGATGTTTTCTTGGCACACTTTAGGCCCCTTAGTGCCAATTGGGCATCATTTAAATGCCACGGCCTACCTGAGCATTGTTTCTGACCATGTCCATCCCTTTATGACCACCATGTACCCATCCTCTGATGGCTACTTCCAGCAGGATAATGCACCATGTCACAAAGGTCGAATCATTTCAAATTGGTTTCTTGAACATGACAATGAGTTCACTGTACTAAACTGGCCCCCACAGTCACCAGATCTCAACCCAATAGAGCATCTTTGGGATGTGGTGGAACGGGAGCTTCGTGCCCTGGATGTGCATCCCACGAATCTCCATCAACTGCAAGATGCTATCCTATCAATATGGACCAACATTTCTAAAGAATGCTTTCAGCACCTTGTTGAATCAATGCCACGTAGAATTAAGGCAGTTCTGAAGGCGAAAGGGGGTCAAACACAGTATTAGTATGGTGTTCCTAATAATCCTTTAGGTGAGTGTATATATATATATATATATGTGTGTGTGTGTGTGTGTGTGTGTGTGTGTGTGTAATGAAATTAAATGCAATATATTCTTAAATATGATACATGTTAAGGCTATGTTTGAGCATTCACTAGTGTAACAAATATAATAAGTACAGGGCTGGTCAAAATGTACAGATATAATTATATACATTTCACTGTAGTTCTCTAAGAAAAGTGGTGTATTTGTCTTTAGTGTCTATTGATAAATATAAACTAAAGAGATATAGTTATGTGTGTTTATCTGTGTTTGCTTAAATATATATGTAATGACATGCAATATATGTAAGTCTATACATTTCTTAATTTATTTTTTCTTACCTTTTTTATATTGCCAACACAGTATAATCCTTTAGCTATGTTTGTGGCAGCCGATCTGATGTGTGGTTTGGCAATTTCTAATCCGCGTCTCAGAAAAGGCATAGTTTTTCTGAATAATGCTCTAAATATACCCGCTACCCCCGCACTGTATTGTACCGGCATCCCAGCGAAAACCAGGGAGGCCGTTACCCGCCTGATACTTGTAGTAGTTCCTATACATGTGCGGGTCTCCAGTATTTAACAATCACCATGATTTAAAAGTGGTTGTATCTAACAGGTCGGAAATGCAACTTCAATTTCACCTTGCCATATGCGAATGTGACATGTTCGTTCTGGTCAGTCTTTATTTCAGTGCTGATGGTGTCAAATTGATCCATGCTCAGGGGGATATAGTGGGGCTTATCATATAACAGCGTAACAAACTTGGTTTCTTCCCCTTTTTTAGGTACACAGCGCAGAAGTGGGACATGAGTGTCACCTACTAGTTGGTGTTCAATTATATCGGTATAAACATACATGTGATTAAACCGTGCAGTAATATCCGCAGGATGGGGCGATTTCCCCCCCCCCCCTTCTCGGGAATGACTCCCAAGACATGTGCTAGTTGACCCCTAGTTGGTAAAAAACAATAAAGTTGAATCCCCGAAAAGCCACACACTCCTACTAATATAATTGTATTGAAAGTATACCTTGGGTAATGTGGGGACGGCCTTGACAGCATTAACTATAGCTGTTAACAGTACATCAATGTTTTTATAGTAGCCTTGTGAAATTTCATAAGACCAGTTTGTGTCAGCTGTCTCAGAATGCAATTCAAAGCTGTTTCCTGTCAAACGTATTGACAGTCATGGGGTAGTGCATCTCCACCATCCCTACCTCCCATTTAACCTGATAGATCGATGGATTTGGCTAGATGATCAGTAAAGTTGGAGCTCTTGTTATTAGGAAATAGATCATGTGAGGCGTTACTGGTTAAATTCAGGTAAAATCCTTTTTCACTCATTTTTTGAGCCTCTCAGAACCCCGGGGCTATGTCTTTCACATCTGAAGCTTTGATCCAACTATTAAAGTTAACCCCCCACCCCAACCATTTGACTAAAACTTGTTTACTTCTGCCATGACCCCTTGAGTCTAAAATGTTTTGTATACAATATACTCTGTCAACATTCGGGTTTATCTTTTGTAACTCTTCTGTGTAAAACTGACCTTATATCTCATCACCAGCATAATCTTTTAGTTTGTAAATGGGTCTTAATCCAGCCACACATTCTTTATGAAAATCTCATCAGTGAATGTCTGCTCATACCCCTTTTCCAATCTCCCTTTTATCCTTGATACTCTCACATGATCACCTTGTTTAAACTTTAATATTGAAACAACCCATACACTGTCCTCCAAAACCTCAGGGCATTGTCAGGAGTGACCTCTACTGGACGTTCCTTGACAGTTCTATGGAATGTGTGATTGTAACTGCGAACCAGGTCTGGTAAGACATCCACATATCTAAAAGTATTCACAGTTGTAAAGTACTTCCACATTTTTGATTTTATAGTCCTATTGAACCTCTCTACCACGCTGGCTTTCACTTTACTGTTTGTCACAAAATGTACAATTTGGTGTTGCTTGAGAAGACTTTGAAAACCCTGGCTGAGGAATTCATTCCCCTGATCTGTCTGCTGTTTCTTTGGAACGCGCCCTTGGGTGAATATTATTTTAAGGGCTGTGCACACTTGCTGACCCGTTTTGTTTTTTAACGGTACTACCCAGGCATATTTGGACAACAAATCTATACAGGTTAGAATGTATTTCATACTGTTATTGAACTTTGAGAACTGTCCCATTTCCACCAGGTCTGCCTGCCATTGCCAGTCAATGTCTTGTACCAGTGTCAAGTTCCTCTTAAACTGCACCCTCGCCGGTTTGTGTACCAAATATGTGTATTGATCCGATAACCTTTGCAAAACATGTTCTCTCTTTGCTCTGGCACTTCTCACTAGTGTATCAATTCCTCCTTCCTGCTTCACTCAGTGTATAATAGATCTCTTGTAATCTCATTCATAGCTCATTCTCTCACGATTCAATAATACCTGTTGCCCTTAACAACTTATACTAAGTAGTAACACCCGGGTGGCCAAGTGGTTAAGGTGTTGGACTTAAGATCCAATGGACATATGTCCTAAATTAAAATATATATGTATTTAAAACTTGTTTAGAGGGCTAGGACCTCTATAACCATTATCACCACAATCCACTCCTATCCCGCTAACATGGTTCTTTGATCGCTGGTTCTGGCACAAGACACAGGCAGGGAACTCTAATTATAAAAGGTTTATTAGTACTATTCTTTAGTAAACAAAAAGTATAAAATACACTTAATTCAGAAACCCAATATAATCTGGGCAGTATAAGCACTCCTAAACCCCTCCCCCCTCACAATAAATAAACACAAAAATACAAACACCCGTATATATATACAAATTCCTAATCCAATTAATTTATAAACCAGACATTAGAATTAATTAAATCACTGGACAAAACCATAACAAAATTCAAAATAAATAATGAATAATGATATAATAATGAATAATGAATAATAATGATGAAATTCTACCATGGTGTTTCTCCTTTTTATTCTTTCTTGTTGATGATTTTTTCTTCCTCTTTGTAATGTGTCTTCATCAGACGATGATGATGATGATGATGATGATGAACTTGAGGATGAGCTTGAACTTACTTCAGAAATAATGTTAGGACTGGCCTGCTTAGGTTCCTTTGCATCTGATACTGCTGCAGACATAATTAAATGAATGTAATATCTTTATTCATTTGATGATTGCATTATTTATAGTAATGACAAATGGCTTTACAATATTACATATAAAAAGAAGACACAAATAGCAATATCGCCTTGCATATTCTTGAGTTAAACTTCAGGATATACCTGTCATCAAATGTCCAGTGCCTAGGTTTACTTTAGTTACAGTTTCAACTAATGTGTAAAAACACTAATTATAATGGCAGCAAACATAATCAATGTTGTTTTTTCCATTAAATAAGCAGAAATAACTATAATTAGTCACTTACTCTGTGCAGCTGTCAGTCGATCTATGTTTCAATGTAGGAAATCTCGCTCGTCCTTCAACTCGTTGATTTGTTTCTGCATTGACCTTATCTTTCGATGTAGAAATCAATTTTTTCTCCTTAGTTGTTGATATAGTACAGTTGCAATTGGTGCCCCATTATCATCATCTGGTTCTTTCAACATAAAAAGCACACACACAAAATTACCAATAAACTTAAACTGAACAACTTGAATATTCCAAAAAGTAGTTTATTTCTCTGAAACAAAATTAAATTCCCCCAATTGTAGTATACTGTATGTGGCATATGAAATTGCAATTTTAAAGTTTTGTAATTACCTCAGTTAGTATTAAAATAAAATGTATTAAGTTATATATTGTATCAGCTCTATTATTAAATCAAATTACAAATACAAATCACTAAACATAAATTAGATAATGTTTTTGATATATATATATATATATATATATATATATATATATATATATATATATATATATATATTGTTGCTGTTATTAGTATTATTAATATACACATATCTTAGCTTTGTAGCATGTTATAACCTAATGTAAGGTAAATACAAATTAATGCATGCACACAAATAATAACACTTTTAAATAGTTGTTTAATAATTCATTTAGTAGTATTACGTTCCTAATATATATATATATATATATATATATATTATATGTCAATTTAGATTTTCACAGGGTCTTCATCTGAGGCAAATTGATATGCTTGAAGATGGTATTGCCAGGAGCTCATGGACACTAACTAAAATGACTAAAAAGCTGCAAAAGGTATTTACCTGGAAAATAACTATTATTATAATTCAAATGCTGTGAAGCAAAGCACTTACCATTTTATGTTTTTTATTTTCATTTTGAAGGTCTGTGTCAAAGCCATGAAGAGTCTCAGCCGACACAAACGTCTCAGAATCAGTGGTGGACAACAGAAATGTGTTGTGATTGATGAACCCAGGTTCTCTCATAAAGAAAGGTGTGCTGTCCCATCTCTCTTTCTATGCATCTGTGTGTGTATGGGTATGCAGTGCGTGTTCTAAAATAAAACATTGTATAAATCATACCTTGTAAAATGTTTTGACTATGGATGCATTGAAACATTATTTGACACAAATATATATAGCTGTTTAACTAATAAATGCAGGTCACTGTTAAAAAAACAAAAAGAAAAGAAAAGGCTACATGAATAAAACACTTAAAGTGTTCATATTGTAAACGTCTTATATGTGACATTTTAGAGTAGCAGAAAAGTGTTTAAAACTTAACATTTTATTAAAAAATTTATATACATTTTGTAATGTTCAATTTTATAATTTTAATATTTAAATCATGTTTAAGAATGAGTATTTCCTACAAGTCTTCCATTTACAACCATTAGTGAAAACAAACATGATTTTTAAAATGCTTATAGTTTTTTTTTTTTTTTTTAGTACAACCGTGGTCGATTTGGATGAACATGGGGAAGAAAAGCCTGGGTCTTCAGAATATTAGAAGTCAAACAGCATCGACGACGACCTATTCTCAGGATGGAAGATTGTCCATCTCGGAATGCATTGATCCCATTCATCAAGAAACATGTCCGAAGGGGATCATCAATTTTGAGTGATAAGTGGAGGGCATATGTTAGGGCTTTGGATTTGCAAGGATATAGGCATTTCTATGTCAATCATAGTGAAAATTTTGTTGACCCGCATTCTGGCTGCCACACTCAACATATTGAACGAGCCTGGCAAACAATCAAGGCACAAGTATGGAAGCTGAGAGGAAACCGAACTGAAAACTTGCTGAGGGAGCACCTGACTTTCATTGAGTGGAATTACTGGTTAGGCAAGAAGAACAAGAAAGGAATTATTTCGCAGCTATTGCATGATATCAAAAAGGCTTACAAAATGTAAGTAATGTGATGGGTGTTTTGATTGTTCTAGGGCAACCAAACAATTTCTTATTTTTTGTGTATTTATTTTATAATGTAATGTTGTGTTATTTTTGTCAGAACACAGTAATACTTTTTGAGTTTCAAACTTCCCAAAAAAAATGTAGATGACAGTAACAATATAGGATTTAGTCCTAGGCCAGGATTAAATAAAAACATTGACCCACCCACTAATACATACACAAATCTGTATTTGATTAATAGTTGTCTGCATTGCAATTAGTCCGGGGGAGTGGCAGGAATGTGATTATGTTGTCCAGAGGTTGTTGTAATGCTGTGATTATGTTTTCTTTCAATAAAAAGAAAACAAAAACTGCTTTTTTAATATTCTTGAATTGTGCTATAGCAACTCTTGAGTTACAAATCTGTGTTAGGATAGAATGCAGTCATTCAGAAATCAGAGCGGTTCCTCAGTAGCTACTAGGTAAGAATGTAGCATTTACCCAACTGTTACACTTTACATTAAGTAGGCACTTGCTGTGTAAGTGCATAGTAGTTACACAACTGTTACACTTTACATTAAGTAGGCACTTCCTATGTAAATACTATGAAAGTACATGCTATTTACATTGTGCTTACAACATGCACTTGCATGAATATATTTTATATTCATAATTGAACTGGAATGCCGTACTTTAGTTTGCTAGTATCTATTCTAAGTTCATATTAAGTATGAACAGCCATGAGGTTTGCTAGGTCAAATTGTCAGTGAACACCATAAACGTACAGTAAGTTTGCCAGGGAATTTTTCTCAATAAAGTTATCAATAGCTTGGATGTTATGAAAACAAGACCCTGTTTGTCTTCAGGACTTGTGTGTTACACCCTAGGATAATGTTGACATTAATGTGATAAAACCTTCTTAAGTTTACATATCAAATTAAATTGTACTCCACAAGAAAAGCATCACAAGGAACACAAATATGTAAAACATATAATGTAGGAATTGCTGAAATATTTGTGTGTATATTATCTATATTTTGTAACTACAGTTACAAAAGTAATTACATATCCCAAGATGAGCAAATTGGAACAGTGAGATTTTACAGGCAATTATGTGTGTAACAATAATTATGATTTGTGGAATACATAGTTACATTGTAATTTCAAATGCTGAAGTTTCACTGTTACGATCTTGTAGCTACATATACCGTTCTGAGGCCTAGCACAGTAAATACATTGTAATCATGCACAATTACAGTGTACATACAGTGTAAATAGGCATAATTACACTGGTAGTTACCATATAATTACAGTGTAAATACACAGTAGTTAGGGACACTTAATGTAAAGTGTTACCCTGTTTCTTATGTACGATGAGAATCTTGCAGACAATGTCAAACAGTATGATTTAATTGCCTGCTCCCTAATCCATGTGTTGACCTATGAATTCTGTCCTATAATGATATATATATTCTGCTTAGCTAACTCTCTAAGATAATATAGTAATGACTTTGTGATTGTAACCAGATCTTTGTTTTTTGTATATAAAAGCCACTGACTTTTAAAATGAAGGCAGAGCGACTTTAGGCTCTTCTTGATTCACTGTTCCTCTCTACGCTGCATGTATTAAAGGCATTTTGCGACTAACGTCCAACCTGATTGAAGATGATTGTTCTTCCACAACTGACAGCCCTGTCGATGTGTTCCCTGGGTCTGTCATGCAGCCTACAGGCACGTTGCCTTATGAGGCCGCCCTGTAAATAGTTAGTTCATTATGCATCGTGTCGCGGTGGTGCATGCATCTGGCCTGTATCCCGCTCTGTATGTATATGTAAAATGTGTTAAACAGCAGGACTGTGGCTCCGTCTGACCTGTGCAGCATGGAGCTCACTGCCGCTGTTCCCAGTTGATGGCGCTCGAGTTTCGCTGCCTCACTGTGTATATAGTTCCTTAGTCGGCAGGTCTGTGGCCTGCTCTGGCTGTGTACGCCATTGAGCAAGGAGACTGCCACTGTTGTCCTCCAGCGGAGGGTGCTTGAGTTTCTCCAGTGCCCTGCTGTGTAAATAGTTCAGTTATTTACACTGTAGAGCTGTAGTTGCCCTACGCTAGCTGTGCTTTTCGGCAGGTGTCAACTGCTCCTGTGTTCCACGTGTGGTGCATGAGCCAGCTCCTCGTGATGTATATACTTCATTTGTCACAACATACAAATGTCAGACTGGTATAGACTTGCTTCTAGCTGTGCTAGTGGAGCAAGTGGCCACCGCTCTGATGTCCCATGTGTGGCGCATGAGCAGGCTCCGGTGTCACGAGCGCTAATTAATTGTTCAATATCTGATATGCCGGTGATAATATAAAAGCACGTGTTTTATAGAACCATAAATGGTATGGTAAATGAAGAAACATCATTAACTTATATACAAGTTATATAAATGCAAACATATTGAAAAATATGTTTTTTATTATTTGTATATAGGATTTATTTTAATTTGTGTTTTGTTGTTATATTTTTCTTTCTTTTTTACTTTTTTTCTTTCTTTTTTCCCGTGATTTTATTGTTATTATTTTGTGTGCTTGTATGCCTTGGTAGTTGTGTACAAAACGTTACATAGAAAATTGGTGGTAACAGCTCCAGTAAATCGGGTAACCCATCACCCAAAGGTACACATGTCAGGTACATGTATGATAACTATGGAGTGAAGCGGTGTGCGATGTGCACCAGTGGTTTGACTGGAAAACAGGTGACAGAAAGTTAAGGTTTCCAGAAGATGGGACTTTTAATTCAGATAGACTTGAGCACTTAAAAACGGTTTTGCAAAATAGGAATACAAAGCCGGGAGAAGTAAACTAGAAAGTGTTTATGATTTGGAATGATTAATGTACATTAAAATGAGAAACCAAAGCTAGCTATCTTAAAACATTTGTTAGAGAAAAGAAAGAAAAGACAAAAGGCATAATTCAATCTAGCCTAAGCCGAATGCCCCAAAGACAAATAAAAACAACAAAAAATATTTTTCTTTTTCAGTATAAATGAGTCCTCAAGATACTGAAGGAAAATTACTAGATAAGTAATAAATAAGGGTAGTTTGAGACACTGCAGGTCAACATAACATGCCAACCAAAACCATGGTATCTGAATTTTGTCTTTTTCATTTACTGTATAGTCCAGAATATGACTAAGAGAGTCATAAGTCACAAATAGTTCACGAATGATAGCTAAAAACCACCAGTTAAATATGTTGTAATAACAGACCTACAAGAAAGTAAATATTTAACTGTACACAGAATGCTATTGCAAACAGAAATAATAATACAAAATTAAGTTATTTAAATAGGTCTTACGAATACAGAAGTTAAAAGTAACATGTTAGAAATGGAATTAGAGACAAATTTAGAAATAGGAATCCGAGGCAACCGCAAACATCCGGTGAAGGTTTCTTAGATATTGACAAATAGATAACCAGATATTCCAGGAAATTAAAGATGTGATCATTTGGTAGCTATGAGTTCCACAATGAAGATTTTTTTAAATCCCTAGTTATAAGAACCCTAAATACATTGAATAGGTAAGAAATTAACTATTGATCTGTTCAATCTGGCTTTGGGAAGAGTTCTTCTGAACCTGTAACGGTGTAGATTGGACTTCAATAGGAGAAAGCTGACACAATAAAGAAATATATGAGCCGCGCAGGCAGACAGTCTTAGTGCCCACGCAGGCTCTTCATTGGGGAAATCATTGACTGCACACATTTAAAAAAAAAAAAAAAAAAAAATGTCCTGACGTACCTGGACATCATTATTGAGATAATTGAAAGGGCTTATTTCCCAAAGATTAACTAAATTGCTTAGCTCACATAATGGAGTGAAATATATGTCTAAATAGTAATCATACCTATTGATAAATATAACTTTAATACATTTCTCAAAAGAAATTAGGATTAGGAGAAAGAACAGCTGTTAGGATGCAGAGCACGGGCAAAGGGGCACACGGGCAAAGGGGGGATGTGTGCATCAGTCTTTTAAATTGGTTTGCTCCAGGTTTTATAGTAACAGCTTAGCAATATTGTAGAACTTGCGACATTTGTCAAGCCCATAATCCTGCAAAAGCTCACATGTAAATAGATTGTGTTCAAAAGCTTAAATGTTGTGGATATGAATATATACTTGTAATAATGTATAGGTTTTCTAAATGGGTTGAAGCCTATCCCGTAGAAAGGCTGAAACAGTAACAGTAGCAAAAATACTGTTATAGAATGTTATATGTAGATTTCGCATTCCAGGGAAATTTCCAGCGATAGGAACACTCACTTTACTGGTACAATAGTGCAGGAACTATGCAAACCCCTGTGAGGTAAATAACATTTTCACTGCCCATCACTCTCAGTCAGCTGGAGCAGTGGAGAGACAAAATGGGATATTAAAGAATAAGCTGGTTAAAATATGCAAACAAACAGGGCTCAAACGTCCAGATGCCCTACCTATAGTCCTAATGACAATGAAATCGTCAGCAAATTTATAAAAACTGGTCTTTCTCTGTGTGAGATTATTATGGGATGACTTATGAGACTCTGTCACTCCTCCATTGTCTGTAAGGGAAATGGACATCCACTTGATGGATGATGCTATGTTGTCTTTCCATATGGGACTAACACGTGCATTCGAAGCTGTCCATTCACAGGTGAAAGCCGCCCAGATTGAACCATCCCAGCAGGATTTCCACCCCTTCCAGCAAGGTGACTATGTGTATATCTAAGCACACAAGAGAAAGTCCTCCCAAGAGCCCAGGTGGACAGGGCCGTACAAGGTGCTCCTGATCACCCACACAGCTGTGAAGTGCTAAGGAAAGATGACATGGATCCACTCCTCCCACTGCAAACTTGCCCATCGAAGCGATCAGCACAACCCGGGGGGAGACCAGAGAGATGCTCTGCCTGCGCCTCTTCCTTATCGCCTGCGGGACCATCATATGCACCATAGTAATCTAGGAAGAGAGCGCCTTCAACTCCAAGCGGACGGGATCATCACTGACTGGGGAGACCAGTCCAGAAGAAGCTGACATCGGCATCACCCTGCAGCTAACAGCACAGGGCCAGAGCAGTGGCCCAAAAGGAGCAACAGGACGTACAGTTCCACAAATACCGAGTGACGTGATAGTAACCTCTCCCCTTTCGCATATTAACACCACAGACATAAACATGTACACTGATAAAATACAATTGAGGATTCGACAGCGATGAGACAGCCACCTGACCAGAGGAAACGCCCAACTCCAACTGTCTTATCAGTTTAGAAAAGACTTGAATCTGTCAAGGTGCTGGGTGTGCTCTTATGTGCCCCATAAAACTGAGGGATGCATTCCCATGATCCCAGTTCCCTTGACTGCGGAAGATAACTGTGCTATATGGACACATTATAGAATAGATATGAGTATTTGCAATACTGTTAATGCATCTGCCTCAAAGTTTACTGAACAGATTCATGATCTTACGGATCACATTCGTAAAGAAGTAACTAAAGATCCACCAGATCTCGGAGTGGTCTCTTGGGAGCTGGATGAGTGGCTCCCTCGGAAGAATCGGTGCTATTATAGCCCAAAGTCTGCTTTTCATCCTTGGCATACTCATTCTTCTCTATATTTGTTTTGTACTGATCAAGTGTTGCCGTGCTTGCACTGCTATAGAAATGCAGAACAGCCTTACTTGCCTTGCTGCAAGAACCCAGTGATATAATGGATCTTATGAATATAACCTAATTACACTGAATGATGTCCACTATTCCCCCTGAGATTAAGGTTTACAACTCTATGGTCATATCAAGGCTCTGTACATATGTATGATTGTCCTTCATAGGACAAAATGGGGGAGTGTGGAAGGAAAGTTAGAAATTCTCTCTCTCATATCTATTCTACTCTCTTGTATACTTAAGAAAGATAAGGACAGGCCAGAAGGAAGCTTGATTTCTGTTTGTTATTTACAATGAGAATCTTGGAGACAATGTCAAACAGTATGATTTAAGTGCCTTTTCCCTCATCCATGTGTTGACCTATGAACTCTGTCCTATAATGATTAGCTAACTCTCTAAGATAATATAGTAATGTAGTAATACATATAGTATATATATAGTAATATAGACCTGTGGCATACACCAAAGAAAGCCACCTCACCTCTCCACCGGATCTCACAAAACCCCCCATCCCCCCCGGGAAGACAGATCGTAAATGGACTCAGGCTTGCACCTTCTGATTGGATGAATGGCCTGCAAAATTCTGTCATTTTCTTTTAAAGCTTTACTCGTGATTGTAAAAAACCCAGGTCTCGCTGAAAGAATGCCCTGACGTGCTGCTTCCAAGCTAGCTGGTTTACAAAGTTCCTTTCTGCTTTAACGATTATTTCCAAGAAGGGTTCAACACAGGCACCTTCTCCGTTAAAGCCACGCGGTCGCCACCAGGCCTTGGTGTTTCAGGAAGGTGAACGCAGCACGCCGACCCGGAGGTTTCACCAATTCGTCTCCAAGCCTCCCAAGAAGAACGTAAACAGCCCTATTTGTAGATATTTGTACCGCGTCACAGAATAATTACCATATTGATGGATTCCGAAGGAATGTGCAGGGTGGTGGGGGTCTTCAACTGTTTTTCAAACACTCCAAAATATTTGTCTTTAAGCCAGACTGATTCTTTAGTAAAATAGCTATTTTTCTCTATACGTGTGAAGCTCCAAAAGAGCGCTACGTATACCCTTCAGAATCTTTAGAAAACATAGATATGTTTCCCTACGCTAGTGAAGCTCCAAAAGAGTTGTATTTAAGTCCCCCCGATTTATTTAGTAGAATAGCTATTTTTCCCTATGAAAGTGAAGCTCCAAACGAGCTCTATTAAAGCCCTCCCGATTCTTTAGTAACATAGATACTTCTACTTAAGCGAGAGCCGCAAGGCTGTCTCTTCAACAGGGCCAAAGCTGTTACCTCTTTCAAATGGACAAGGGTCCTGTTGGTCTGGAGCTTTTTGAGCGAGTGGGGGTGGTGAGGAGGTGTCTACGTCTTTAGTAACCTCGGATCGGTGAAGAATTAGTATATTTGGGGGCGGAGTTGACAGGGCACTGAAGGAATAGCCTATCAGGTTAGAGTATGGTTAGAAGAATTTCAATATTTGGGGGCGGAGCTAACAGGGCACTGGTGACAGGTGGGTCTGTTTTCAATTTAAGAAGCGGCTCTGTTGACATTGGAGGCGATGGGCCCCCCGGGCCCCGGATAAGGGAATGTGTTGAGAGATAGCGATCTGTAGAAGCGCTGGGGCTGTGGGCAGCTGGAGAGACACAAGATGGACTGAACTTGAAAATCTTTAGATTTTCAAACGTCTCAAGAGCCTTTTACAATAGGTATAATTATTTATTGATATATTTTTTTAATATTTATAAACCGCCCGGGTGTCTCCGCAAGTTAGGAGCCAGGACTCCCCGGCACATATCCAAACACCGCCTGGACCACCTGCATCACCAGTCAGCGTCGTATCAAATGAAGAAGAAGATCTAACTACAACTTTGCGGGAGACTATCAAATTAATAAGGTCAAATTAATGCCTTAGCAAGCTATATAAACAGGATCAGGATTGAACATGTCTGAAAGTAATAAAAGGACCAATCATGCAGACATTCATGAGCAGGAGTCCAAAAGACCTAGAGAGAATGATCCTCATACGAATGACCCTGAGGCCTTAGCAAATGTACCGATTACCCCCGAGCTATTAGAAATGGTGGATGAAATAAACAACCGACCGACGCCTGCTATAGACTTGTATCCCTCTGTAAATTCTGACTTGTTACAAATGGTTGATTCCTTAGAACACATACCCCTTTCTGAACGCAAACAATTAAACAAAACAGCCCCAACTTATTACTAGTCCTGCTCCAACAGAAAACGTTCCTGAGTATGCATCTAACCACGTTGTAAATGACAATTGTGTTGACACTTTTGAAGGTCTTCAGCATGCTTTAAACAATGTACAACAAAGGGGTTGTGGCGGAGGTCAGAACAGTGAAGCTGCAGGTGTTGACAATGGGTTTAGTGATGTTCAAAATATCAACAAAGAGGCTGAAGATGTTCAGGGGAGTAACGATAGAACAAATACTGATGGTGGTGGGTATTGCCATAATATTGATGCTGATAATAATAATGGGGTTGTAGAGCACGTAGACAGACCAAACTTCGGTAATTTTGAAATTGTTCACAGATTTAGCTTTGCAGAATTATTCAACAGCGACAATTATGCCGAGATATTTGTTACAATGCATGATATTATACAAAATATGCTTGACCGAATTACCAAACGTGTTAGACCCCAGGATGTGGTGCAGTTGGAGCTGAGAGCGGATTCATTATTTAGCAGTGTTTTTACCATAATAAGAGGTGATGAGTTAGATGTTGAGGCTGTTCTGTCTAAAATTGAAAACCTGCTTCCATCTGAAAACCTGAAAACCATCCTGGTCATTAACGTTGTTCGTAACCCAGAGGGTGGTGTTCGTAGGAGATTGTCAAGTTGTCTCAAGACTGAAATAATTAATAAGAAACTCGGGCAAATAGTGAATGAGGGTAATACAAATAACAAAACATGCTTTGCGTATAGTATAGTCCCCCTGCTCAAACCTAATATAGCTGCAGAGCAGGTTTTGCATGATCCTTTGCAAATGCATCAGGCAGCGGGTCTATCGGAACAGGAGATGGTGTCTTTTTCAGATATCCACAAATTTGAGGAGGTGGCGGGTGTTAAGATCATAGTCTGGTACCATTGTGAGATAAATTATGTATTTGACACTTTCCAAATCACTCAGAGTTTAACCCCTACACATTGATTCTTTTCCTTCACGAAAATCATTACTATGGTATTAGAAATTTGAAGGCTTTTCTGGGTTTTTCGTACGTCTGTGATTTTTGCTACAAGGGTTTTAACGATAGGAAGAACCATCAATGTGCCGGGTACTGTAATGTGTGTTACCATCCGCAATGTCGAAAGGGTGAAGCTCCCACAGTGCGGTGTAAGGATTGTTTAAGGATCTGTCGGTCCGCTTTCTGTTTTTCCGAACACAAAGTACCTAGGGGGGGTACGGGTCAAAGCACCAGCCCTTGCGATAAAACAAAATTCTGTCTCCAGTGTTATAGACAGTACACCTATAAAGAGGATAAAACCCACAAGTGTGCCGCTCTGAGGTGTCATCTCTGTAACGCCGAATTAACACCCGAGACCGAACACCAATGTTTCATACAGTCTGTTAAACCGGCACCCCTACATAACAAGTATGTCTTTTATGACTTTGAGTGTAGGCAGGAAGGAGGCGTTCATATAGCGAATTACACTCACCTAAAGGATTATTAGGAACACCTGTTCAATTTCTCATTAATGCAATTATCTAACCAACCAATCACATGGCAGTTGCTTCAATGCATTTAGGGGTGTGGTCCTGGTCAAGACAATCTCCTGAACTCCAAACTGAATGTCTGAATGGGAAAGAAAGGTGATTTAAGCAATTTTGAGCGTGGCATGGTTGTTGGTGCCAGACAGGCCGGTCTGAGTATTTCACAATCTGCTCAGTTACTGGGATTTTCACGCACAACCATTTCTAGGGTTTACAAAGAATGGTGTGAAAAGGGAAAAACATCCAGTATGCGGCAGTCCTGTGGGCGAAAATGCCTTGTTGATGCTAGAGGTCAGAGGAGAATGGGCCGACTGATTCAAGCTGATAGAAGAGCAACTTTGACTGAAATAACCACTCGTTACAACCGAGGTATGCAGCAAAGCATTTGTGAAGCCACAACACATACAACCTTGAGGCGGATGGGCTACAACAGCAGAAGACCCCACCGGGTACCACTCATCTCCACTACAAATAGGAAAAAGAGGCTACAATTTGCACAAGCTCACCAAAATTGGACAGTTGAAGACTGGAAAAATGTTGCCTGGTCTGATAAGTCTCGATTTCTCTTGAGACATTCAGATGGTAGAGTCAGAATTTGGCGTAAACAGAATGAGAACATGGATCCATCATGCCTTGTTACCACTGTGCAGGCTGGTGGTGGTGGTGTAATGGTGTGGGGGATGTTTTCTTGCCACACTTTAGGCCCCTTAGTGCCAATTGGGCATCGTTTAAATGCCACGGCCTACCTGAGCATTGTTTCTGACCATGTCCATCCCTTTATGACCACCATGTACCCATCCTCTGATGGCTACTTCCAGCAGGATAATGCACCATGTCACAAAGGTCGAATCATTTCAAGTTGGTTTCTTGAACATGACAATGAGTTCACTGTACTAAACTGGCCCCCACAGTCACCAGATCTCAACCCAATAGAGCATCTTTGGGATGTGGTGGAACGGGAGCTTCGTGCCCTGGATGTGCATCTCACAAATCTCCATCAACTGCAAGATGTTATCCTATCAATATGGGCCAACATTTCTAAAGAATGCTTTCAGCACCTTGTTGAATCAATGCCATGTAGAATTAAGGCAGTTCTGAAGGCGAAAGGGGGTCAAACACAGTATTAGTATGGTGTTCCTAATAATCCTTTAGGTGAGTGTATATTCACTGTATAGACATGTTGGATCACGAGTGGGCTGCGGCCGGTGAGTCATGTGTTGAGGGTTTCTTTCAAAAATACCGCTGTCCAAAGTATCGAGATTACACATTCATAGCTCATAATGCTAGGGGGTATAACTCTTATATCTTGATGAAATATTTGGTGGAAAAGGGTGTAACCCCCGACATCATAGCGCAGGGCTGTAAAATAATGTGTTTCACAGACCATGATTTCAACCAGCGTTACATAGACTCGCTCAACTTCTTACCCATGAAACTGAGCACTTTACCTAAAGCGTTGGGATTTGAAACGCGAGAAAAGGGCTGGTTCTGCCACTTTTTTAACACGGTCGAAATACAGAATTATAGAGGCGCCTACCCGGCACCCAGTTATTATGGGGTTGAATCCATGATGACTCGGGAAAGGCAGGACTTCTTCAACTGGTATGACACGGTTAAGGATGGCATTTTTGATTTCAGAAAGGACATGGCCGCCTATTGTAAAAATGATGTGTTGATCCTTAAAGAATCATGTGTTAGGTTCAGGCATGAAGTCATTAAGACAGCGGGTCTTGACCCTTTACAGTGTACGACAATACCTTCTCTCTGAAAAATGTTTCGAGCCAATTTCTTGCAGAAAAACACCATCGCCATTACAACACCGGACAATTACAGGTGCCGACAAAAGAGTTTTTCTACGGCCTCCATCCAATGGTTGGAATACATGTCTGACAATCATAACATCTTGATCAGACACGCTTTGAATTATGGCGAGGTCAGAATGGGTCCCTACTTTCTGGATGGTTTTTCAGAGGAAAATGGGGTTCGTACGGCTTATGAGTTTGCCGGTTGTATTTACCACGGTTGTCCCCGGTGCTTTGATGCAAATACTTTTAATCCTGTCACTCATCAAATCTGTGGAGATATGCACTTTGATTTCTTACAAAGAATCGAGACTCTAAAAACCACCTATGGTTAAACTGTGAAAGTGATGTGGGAACATGAGTGGACGGTTATGAAAAAACAGGACGGTAGTGTACAAACGTTTATGAAAACCTTTGATTTTCCTGAACGTGTCGAACCGAGAGACGCTTTGTTCAGAGGGTGCACTAACGCTATCTGTTTACATTACCAGGCGAAGGCTGAGGAGAGAATAGATTACTATGATTTCACTAGCCTGTATCCCTTTGTCAACAAGACAAAAATTTAGCCCGTAGGACACCCCACCATAATTTTTTGCGACTTTCTCGATCTCCAGCAATACTTTGGCTTAATCAAGGTCACGATGTATCCACCCAGGGGGCTTTTCTTGCCAGTTTTGCCTTATAGAGCTTCGGGAAAATTGATGTTTCCGCTATGTAGAACATGCGTTGAAACTGAAAACCAGACGGTGGAGTGTCCACATGAGGATGATGAGAGGTCATTGACAGGGGTGTGGTGCAGCGTGGAGCTTAATAAAGCGATTGAGAAAGGATACAGAGACGGTAAAGTGTACGAGGTCTGGCATTTCTCTGAAAAATCTGACACGCTTTTTGTCGATAACATCATGACACACCTTAAAGGGAAGCAGGAGGCTTCCAGCTACCCTTCATGGTGTACTGATGAAACCAGTAAAGAGAGCTATAGTCAGAAATATCTTGAAAAAGAGGGAATCAGGTTCGATCCGAACAACATAACTGTAAACCCAGCGAAGAGACAGATATCAAAACTGATTCTAAATAGTCTGTGGGGTAAATTTGGAGAGCAGTCTAATAGAATAAACACTACCTTGATTAAAGATCCGTCGCAGTTTCTTCAATTTCTGTTTTCCAAAGAGCATGATGTGTCACACTTTAGCTTTGTAACTGACAGAGTAGCTCAGGTTCAGTGGCAAAGACCGCAAGATTTCCCGACCAAGCCGGGGAATGTCAACGTTTTTATAGCTGTTTTTACAAAAGCTTATGCTAGATTAGAATTGTACAGTTTAATGGATCGTCTGCAGGAGCGAACTCTATATCACGATACGGACTCTGTAGTCTTTGTCAGCAGACCGGGTGATTGGATGCCGCCGCTTGGAGATTATCTGGGCGAGTTAACAAATGAGCTAGACCCCCAAGATCACATCATAGTGTTTGTTTCTGGGGGTCCAAAGACATACGCTTATAAAACAGCTTCAGGAAAGAGTTGTATGAAGCTGAAAGGTATAACTTTGAATCACACTAACAAGAAACTGATCAATATCAAGTCTCTAACAACTTTGGTTCAAAATTATGTTGCAGGCCTAGATCAAGGAATTCAACCTCAAGAGGTGATTACTTCTGGAAATCAGATCGTCCGAAATAATAAGCTCTACACTCTCGAAAACAGGCCACTACAGAAAAGGTTTCGGGTAGTGTACAACAAAAGAGTTCTTTTGCCAGACTATAATACGCTACCCTACAGATATTGACGGGGGATTCGATAACAGACTGCAACACCCCTTTTCATGTATTATATCGGGCCCTTCCAATTCTGGTAAAAGTTTTTTTCTTAAAAGGCTTTTAGAGAATTCTGCAACGGCTATAACACATACTCTCGATAACATAGTTTGGTGTTACTCATGTTGGCAACCTCTGTACGATGAGCTAATGGTTAAAATTAAAAATCTTAAATTTGTGGAAGGTGTCCCCGCATCGCTTTGTGACGATGATTTGTTACCCAGTAACAAATGCAATTTAATAGTGATAGACGATCTCATGGAAACGGCTAGTGACAATAGCGAAGTGGAGAAAGCTTTTACAAAATATACACACCATAGAAATTTGAGCATCGTCTATCTAGTTCAAAATTTATTTTTTCAAGGTAAAAAGAGCCGAACGATCAATTTAAATGCTAATTATATTATTCTTTTCAAAAATCCTAGAGATAAGCTGCAGGTGAACACTTTGGCCTGGCAAATGTACCCCAGACAATCTAAATTCTTTTTGGAATCGTTCGAAGACGCGACTAAAAACCCTTACGGGTACTTGCTAGTGGATTTAAAAGCACAAACTCCCGAAGACTATCGACTCAGAGCGGGTTTGCTGCCCCCAGATTGGCCTGTAGTCTACGTGCTAAAGTGAAGAAATAAAAAATAGAATGTCGGCTAGGATAAGAAGAAACCTACCGCTTTTAAAGATATTATATGAGCGTAATCCTCGTCAGAGGAAAGCTGTGTTGTTGGCCGCCCCTTCTGATCTGATAGAAACTTTATGTGAAATCGCCTTAAACGTTCTACAGGGCAATATACCCTTAACAGCTATTCAACTGGGTGAACTAAAACAACAAAAGTCTGTTATAAAGATCCTCACTAACAAGAAGTTATCCGTTAAAAAGAAGAGAAAGGCTATTAACCAGAAAGGTGGTTTTATAGGCCCCCTCTTGAGCATAGCCTTGCCTTTCTTAACCAACCTTCTAGCTTCCAGATCTGTATAGTAGCGATGGAATACACCCAAAAAATGTTCTTGGTACCTCAAGAACAAATTGACAAACTAACAAAATCCCAGCCGCCTCCAGAATCCCTCCGACAGACTGTGGAAAATAATCTAGACTCTGAAATGAAGTCTATATTGTCGCAATGCAATTTAAACCCTTATGAAAAAGTACAGCTTTATACAGCCGCCTTACAGAGATATCTGAGTATCAACAGGGTTCAAAAAACCAGAGTACTTTAACTTTAATGTTGCCTTCGGAGAAAGAGCAGCTTTCTGAAAGTAGTGCGGTTATTGAAACAGAAGAAGAACACCCTGTAGAGACAGATGTGGTTTTATCAGATGTATTGAAAAGCATGCCTGTAAGAAGTCAAAGAAACGCAAAATATATTCTACATAAAATGTTTAACACACCTCGGGTGACCTCCTGGAATAACCAAGGTGAATTTATTTTTAAAGGTCGGGTGATTAAAGGTTCGCACATGTTTGATTTGATCAAGAATGTAACGAGTTCTAATAAGATTCTGGATAGTAGGAGGCCTACGGGGTGGAGAGATTTCCTCCAAGCTTTGGCGTGTCTGAACATGCCTCAATCAACAATCCCTAACCAAACCACCCGTAACAAAATCCGCCTCTGTAAGGCCGGTGAGAGTGATTGGGTTGATCCCCCCGCCAGAAAGAAAAGAATGAAACCGGCATCAAAACATAGATGGACGCCTTATTAATGGTATACATGTGTACTTGCAGTTGGAAAGGGGAAAAGCAAAGTCTTTGTATGCAACGTTTGATATTTTTATTTCGATGTATATCCATATTTTGACATGTGTTACACAATTTTTACAACATGATTTTTTCTTTTATGATATATTCTTATTCTGTTTTTTTTTAAACATTTTATAATGTAATGATTATATGGGATTATGTCAAATAAAAATGCTTTTGTATTAAAGTGTTTCTTTTCTTTAACACACAAGACATTTTTTTAAATCTTTACAAGAACAGACATTCTGTATACATGTTAGGTATTTAACATAGTTAATATTAGGACACAATGTTTGAACAAACCAGGACACAGTTGTATCATTTTTTCCTAAATAAGCGCCATACAGCGTCATAACATTTGTGTAGGGGAGACCTTTAGCTCTATGATACAAGAAAAACACACAGTGTTGACCGCAGGTTGTAGTCTGTAGACTTTGCACTTGGTGAAAGTTATAAACCGGTTCTTTACAATTGTTAATTAAAAAGTTGTTGATCGTAGCTGGAAAATGAATAAAATCTGGAGGGTTTCCGTAGGAGTCAAAAAATTCGCTGCGATGATCTTCCGTCAGATAAATAGCCAGCCAGTGCTCTCCAGGCATGGTTTCAGGGTGAGTGTTAATTATAAACATGGCAGGTAAGTTCTTTAGCTTCAATTCAGGTAACTGATCGCAGGCATAGACTGCGTGAAACAGCTTTGTAGTGTGGGGGTTACAGTTCATGACAACCGTGAGCTCTCTGGTGTTCATGGTTAATAATAATCATAGAGCACATTCCTTCTCTGATTCACTTCTATAATATTGTCAAACACGGCGTACACAATCATATTTACAGTACCGGCTAGGGGTTGCTTAAAACGTATTTCCAGTCTCATGTTTCCTGTTTTCACCAGAGAGAAATGTTGCCCGCACTCTTCATTGGGGGTTAGGTTGAAGGCGTACAAAGTGTAGCCATTGATGTATTCAGCGCGGTTTATCAGCAGAGGCTGGTCCTTCAGATGTCTCCCTGTAGCGAGAACTAGACTGTAATATTCATGGACCGCGCAACCATTTTCAAAATCAGGTTTGGCGGGGACCTGCGTGCCATCAACGTACAAAGCTATACATTCTGCATTATAATGTTTAAAATTAAATGGATTCTTTGTATATGATCCTGTAAATGCATCCTTATCCACCAGACCGAAAATGACATGTTTTGGGAGCTGTCCGAGGAAGAGGTTTTCCTGATTCATAACGCGAGTTCCTGCCGCGATTCTGTTATTATTATTATTATTTTTATTTCTTGGCAGACGCCCTTATCCAGGGCGACTTACAACATAAGTGCAAAATACAGAGAATTACAAGGCAATCATTACAAATTCAACTTAGCTAAAATATAGCAATTCAAAAATACATTTTACAAATTCCAATTACAAATTTATGCAAGTACAGTAAAAGACTTCCTACATCCAGGACGGTGAAAGCTAAGTGCTGTCAAGATGTAGGGTTACAGACAAGGGCTACGGGAAAGGGAGCAAGGAGGAAAACAATCAAGAACGTGAGGAGCATAATAAGCTGAAGTGCTATCTAGCAGGGATAGAGGACTAATATTACAAGTGCTGTGGGAAGAGATGCGTCTTGATAAGCGCCGGAATGAGGTCAGGGACTCTGCTGTTTTGACTTTGGTGGGCAGGTCGTTCCACCACTTAGGGGCCAGGGATGAGAAGGAGCGGCTCTGGAGGAAGGAGAGTGGAGAGGAGGCAGAGTTAGCCTTCTGGCACTGGAGGAGCACAGTGGTCTGGTGGGGATGTATGGAGAGACGAGTGACTGAAGGTAGCTTGGTGCAGTGTGGTCAAGACAGCGGTAGGTGAGGGTCAGAGTCTTGAAATGGATGCGTGCCGCTATTGGGAGCCAGTGGAGGGAGCGGAGCAGTGGAGTAGCGTGTGCGAATCATGGCAGAGAGAATACCAGACGAGCCGCAGAGTTCTGGATGAGCTGGAGTAGGCGGGTAGTGGATGCAGGCAGGCCGGCCAGGAGGGAGTTGCAGTAGTCCAGGCGGGAGAGGACCAGTGACTGGACGAGTAGCTGAGTCGAGTAGTCGGTGAGGAAGGGGTGGTTCCGGCGTATGTTGCTCAGGAAGAATCTACACGTGCGTGTCAGCGTGGTGATATCCTGGGTGTAGGAGAGCGCAGGATCGAGGGTGACTCCTAGATTTTTTGCAGAAGAAGAAGGAGAGAGTGTGGTGGATTCCAGGGGGATCGAGATGGGGAGGTCAGCAGAAGGTGAGGAAGAGGTGGGGAAAAAGAGGAGATCTGATTTGGAGAGGTTGAGCTTGAGGTGGTGCGAGTGCATCCAGGCAGAAATGGCAGACAAGCAGGAAGAGATGCGTGAGGGGATGAGAGGGTCAGAAGAGGGAAAGGATAGGAAGATCTGAGCATCATCAGAGTAGAAGTGGTAGGAGAAGCCGTGGGAAGCGATGAGTGGGCCCAGGGAGCGAGTGTAGAGAGAGAACAGGAGCGGGCCCAGGACAGCCTTGGGGAACACCGGTGAGGAGAGGTTGGGGGGTGGATGAGGAGCCTCGCCATGTCACTTGGTAGGACCGGTCGCTGAGGTAGGAGGAGAACCAGGTGAGAGCAGTCCCAGAGATCCCAAGGTTGGCAAGGCAGGAGAGGAGGATGGAGTGATCGACGGTGTCAAATGCTGCAGAGAGGTCAAGGAGGATGAGGACTGAGGAGAGGGAGGCGCCCGAGCACGGCTGAGGGAGTCAGTGACAGCCAGGAGAGCCGTCTCAGTGGAGTGAGCTGTGCGGAAGCCAGATTGCAGAGGATCAAGGAGTGAGTGTTGAGACAGAAAGTCCGAGAGCTGACGTTGGACCGCCCGCTCAAGAGTCTTGGAGAGGAAAGGAAGTAGGGAGACAGGGCGGTAGTTCTGAGGAGAGGTGGCATCGAGGGTTGGTTTCTTGAGCAGTGGGATGACAGCAGCTTGTTTAAATGCAGAGGGGAAACAGCCAGAGAGGAGTGAGGAGTTGAGGAGGGAGGAGATGAAGGGGAGAAGATCAGGAGCAGTTGCTTGGAAGAGACGAGAAGAGAGAGGGTCCAGGTCGCATGTAGTGGGTTTGTGACGTAGGAGGAGAGCAGAAACTTAAGCATCTGAGAGAGGCGAGAATGAAGAAAAGGCAGCTTGGTCGGTGGGAGGTTTCGGTGTGATGGGAGATGAGGGTGGAGTATTGAAGAGCCTGCGGATTTCTTCAATCTTGGAGGAGAAGAAGGAGGCGAAGTCATCGGCAGTGAGAGATGAGGGAGGAGGAGGGGGAGAAGAGTTTGCGAGGGTTGTTGATAGTGGATTCGAAGAGAGATTGGAAGTAAGACTTCTTGGCTGAGGTGAGAGAAGAGGAGAATGTGGACAGTAGGGAGCGGTAGAGATCAAGGGCGGCTGGGAGTTTGGTCCTTTTCCACTTTTGTTCAGCAGCACACAGACTAGTTCGGGTTGCATGGAGGACAGCAGAGAGCCAAGGCTGAGGAGAGGAGGGACAGGCAGGACGAGACATGAGAGGACAGAGAGAGTCAAGGGAGGAGGTGAGGGAGGAGAACAAAGAGGAGGTAGCACAGTTGACAGATTTGAAAAACAATCAATGGAAGGCAAGAGTGTGAGGGCAGTGGAGGCAAGGGTGGAGGGGGAGACAGAGTGGAGATTACAGCGGAAGGTGACAGAGGGAGTGGGTGGAGAGGGGAGGGAGGGAAGGGAAAGGGAGAAGGAGATGAAGTGGTGGTCCGAGATGTCCATGGGTGTCACAGAGAGTGTCGAAGGGGAGCAGCCTCTAGAGAAGATGAGGTCTAGCTGGTGGCCAGCCCTGTGAGTGGGGGGAGATGGGGAGAGAGAGAAGTTAAAGGAGTGAAGGAGAGGAAGAAATCCGGCACAGTGGGAAGGGTTGGAGAGGTGAATGTTGAAGTCTCCCAGGAGGATGGTAGGCGAGGACAGCGAGGGGAGAGAGGAGAGAAGAAAGTCGAGTTCATCCAGGAAGGAAGTGAGTGGACCAGGGGGACGGTAGAGAACTAGAAGGAAGAGGTGAGAGGGAGAGGTGATTTCCACTGCATGGAATTCAAAGCTGCGGGTTGAGATAGAGGAGAGAGAGGGGGGGACAGAGAAGAGGAGAGAAGGGGAGAGCAGGAGCCCTGTTCCTCCTCCCCGCCCAGTAAGACGAGGAGAGTGGGACAGGACGAAGAGAGAGGATAAGGCAGCAGGAGTGGTAGAGTTGTCCGGGGAGATCCATGTCTCAGTGAGAGCAAGGAAATCCAGAGACTGGTGGGAAGCGAAGGCAGAGATGAAGTCGGCCTTGTTAGAAGCTGAGTGGCAGTTCCATAGGCCTCCAGAGAGTGGGGTAGCAGGGAGGGAGGAGGAGGGGGGGAGAGGCAGAGAGATGAGGTTGGAGGGATTAGGAAAACAATGGCGCACAGCTGCACACCGAGAGGAAGGAGAGAGCAGGACAGGAATAGGAGAGACCGTCATGGTTGCCTGTTGTTGCTGTGTGGCGTCACCTCGCAGTCTTCTCCTCACTGGAGTCCCCACAGCTAGAGTCCCTGCCCTTTGTAATTGGGTCCCTTCGGAAAAGGGGGCACTGAGGCTGCTGGCGTGGCCACCGGGTAGTTGATAACCCCCACTTTGGCCTCCTTCTCTATAGCCTGTCCTTCTTCAGTCACAATTTTCAAGTGAGTAAAATAAGGGTTTTATTCAAATCTAAATAATCTTCACCATTACCGGCTATGAAAAATTCCAGAGGGGCGGATTCTAAAAATGGCCGAAAGAGGCGGAATCTCCACTATCGATGCTTTTATCGATACTCGTTTGTGTGTAAGGGACCGTAAACAGATCCAGTTCTGATTTCACACATTCTTCTGACATGTTGTGTACAAAAGCCATGATTAAAATATATATCTCGAACAGGTTCTTGACTTTCTTTTAGGTTTTCTTTTAACGGTCTTCTTCTTCTTCTTCTTTTTTGGCTGCCTACTCTTACGAGTTCTACTACGGTCTGTCGCTGAATAAGTAAGTCTCTGTCTTTTGTTAGCTACCGCTCTCCGCCCTCCAGGTGGGAGTCGTCTTTTACGAGAGCCTCTGGCCAGGACCATTAGACCCGAACCCTCCTGATTATCATTGTTGTTGGATCTGGTCATAGTGCTGCTGATCACATCGCTTACGATGTGTTTGGCGGCTGATTTAAGATGCAATTTCGCTATATCAAAGCCTCTCCTGAGAAGAGGCATAGTCATCCTGAAAAGTCCTCGAAAGAGTCCACCTATTCCGCTCCCATACATCACATTAGCCCCAGCTAACCCGGGCAAACTGTTAACGGCCTGCATTTTATAATAGTTCACATAGTCTTTAGGATCGACATAACCCCTCATGATAGTCATTTTAGTCTTGTACACAATGTTTCACAGGTCGAAAATGTAGTTTGCTTATAACCTTACCAAAACGGAAGGGTATGTCAATATTCTGATCCGATTTCACCTCAATCGTAATATTGTCAAAATGAGTCTTGGAGACAGGTACGTAGTGTGGCTTGTCATAAGTAATTGTGACCACATCGTTGTTTTTACCCTTAATATGTACATTTCTTAAAAGGGGGATGTAACTATCCCCCACCCTCTGGTGTGAAATTATGTCCGCGTAGATATAAAGGGTATAAAATCCTGCGTGGATATCCGCGGGGTATGGAGCTATTATATCCTTAAATTCATCCTCCTTGTTGGCGTAAAACCCTAAAATCCAGCCTAGGTTACCGCTGGTTTTAATTCTTATCGTAGGTGTGGACTCTATGTAAACTTTATTTTTAATCGAACTGTAATGTAATCTGACAGGTTGTTTCCCTCCAGAGATATGTTTGTTCGTCTCTTCTAATAATTTTTCAATATTTTCATAATAACCATCTTGTAATGTGAAAGTCCACTGTTTTTTAATTCCCACGTCCAAAATTGAAAAGACAGAGTCTTCATCGTGTTCTACAGCCCAAGTGTGGGGGTACTGTATTTCCGACAACCCCACCTCCCAGGGTCCCCGCAGTTCTATAGGTTTTACAAATTTGACCGTAAAACTAGAAATGGTGTTGTTAGGATAAATGTCGAGGGACGCGTTACTAGGCAGCGTCACATAGAATCCTTCCTCTTCCATCTTCATAACCATAATGAAAGATCCTCCATGAGCTTTCACTTGTATACCGGCTGTATATCCCACACCGCACTAGCCAAAACCCAGCTATTGAACTTTTCAGGCCGCCCCGCCCATTTTATCAACACATATTTTTACCTGTTTTCAGTTTTTTTCCCTAAAATCTTTTCTACTCTGAATACGCTATCATTCCCCACTACAATATTTTGTAACTCCTCCTCATAAAAAGTACCTTCTATAGACTCCCCGTCATAGTCTTTTAACCTGTACACTGGTGGGGTTCGAGACACACGTTCGGTAATGGTAAAATATTCATCCGAAAAAGTTTGATCATAACCTTTTACAAAGGGTCTCCGTAGCTTTGAAACTCTTACATCTTCTACTTTGAACTTGTAAACCTGTTTCTTTGAGACTTTAAACGGAAAATAGACATTTCTAAAGACCTTAAAAGAATTGCTCTTATCTACCTCTACATGTCTCATTTTAATACTTCTATGATAACTGTGGTTGTAAGCGTTCACAAACTTTTGAACTCTATCGAGATACGTTCGAATATTGTTAGCTGTGAAGTATCTCCGAATTTTTGTCTTTATAGTTCTGTTAAATCTCTCCACAATCAAGGCCTTAAGCTCATTTCCTGTGGTGAAATGATGTATTTTGTGTCTTTTCAAAAGATTCTCTATTGAGAAACTCTTTACCTTTATCAGACTGTAGTTTTTCAGGACAGCGCCCTGCAAGAGTATATCTTTAAAGGCCTGCGTAACAACACCGCCGGATTTATTCCTCAACACTCACACCCACAGATATTTTGATAATACATCTATACACGTCACCATGAATGTGTGACCTTTATTATGTTTTGATAAATTTGACATATCCACTAGATTCACCTGCCATTGTGAATCTATGCCTGAAACATACACACGATTTCTTTTAAAGTTAATTCTAGCCGGTTTATGTAGGGTGTAAGCATCTTGCGCAGACAGCAACTCGGCCACACTTATCTTATCTGCCTTAATACCCTGCTCTGACAGCCCTCTCCGGAATCCCTTCCGACCCCCCAAACTCCCTACTTTGGCGGGGTTGTAGTACAAATCCTTCATCCTAGGAGCTTGTCGAGAAATTCTGTAAGAGCACACAAAAACAATGACCAAAGTATTTAGAAAAAGGCTCTTTTATTCATTTTCAGAGTACAAACCCATTTTTAAGCAATTGAGAAAAGTATAACACATACAGCAATTTTTCCCATTATTTAAACAAAAAGATATCAACTGATTGGTTACTTGCTCTATATCAAATACTACACCGGCTTTTATTTTATAAGTACACACATTGATTACATACATGTATAAAATAATAATATGTGCTATTTTAAAAATAAACAACCGTTCATTAAACATGACTTGTAAAAGATTATATAAATGTTGATGAAATGGTCTAACATCGTTCCTTGCAACAGCGATCATAGCCACCCAGTTTTCATAACCCTCAGTCTTTTTCACATCATCCATTAAATGCTCCAGATTTGAAAGTTGAGCATCGTCAACAGTCAAAGCTGTAGAGAAAAGGTGCTCGTCAGCCACTTTCTTTTCCAATACTTTGTACAATAGGGCCCTCAGATTTGTCGCAGTTTGTTGGCGACAAATCCGGTTACAGAAACAACCCAGAACATTCCCCATCTTCAGGTGCTTTCAGTTGCTTTCAGCCTCTGAGTCAGTTTCGTAAAGATCAAATTCATTCTCCTTCATTCACTCTGCTTTACTTTCTTTACGGAAGAAATATTCCTTCAGCTTGCCAGAGGTTTTTCTGCTGCTCTCATCCAACTCGTCAAACAGCTGGTTGAGTTTCTCTCTGATGTACGGGCTCCTTTTTTAGCTCCAACAAAATGTAATCTATAATTTTCTGGACCTGCACGGGACAGACATGCAGATGATGATAAGATAATGCTTTGACTAGCGCTGATTTCAACCAAGGTTTGTTCAGTTTTTTGTAAATATCCTTGAAATAGAGATGGAAATAATATGTTTCTGGTTCAAACAGACAGCTGTGTCTCATCTGACTAGGATGATTCACTTCACACCCCAGACAGACTTCTTTCAAAGCTCGATCGATGAGAGCATTCAGTATATACACCAGGGCGTTCTTAATAATTCTACTTACTTCAGCGCGGACCTCTGGTCTAAAACCGTCGCCTTCGTCACGCCCCCCGGCAGGTTTGATGATCATTGGTTCGCTCAGCGCCGGTTGAGGTGTTTCTAGAGCAAATAGTACAGCTCTCCTGAGACACCGCTGCAAAAGCAGCGATGTTCGGGGTCTCTTGAGCCGGGGAGTCGGTGGTGTTAGTCGTTACTTCCATTGAACAGCGGGCTGTTTCGTCTTGAGGTAGTGGCGGGTAGCTGCAGTAAGAGCGCTCAGGCTGGTATAAAACGTCCGGCTTGTAGGACCAAGGGAGGTCCTCGTTCGTAAGAGGGCTGTAGAGTCTCGTAACAGACATGCTCTTTTCATCTAAACCAAGAGCAAGGGTGGTGGCTACTTTTATACAATATTTTTACTACGTCATGTATTACATCACAGTTAGATGGGTGGGGGTCTTTGGCTGCATGCAACCAACCCCTGACACATTTTTGCCAGTCAAACTCTACATATTTCCTCAAGACCTCAAAACCGTCATTAATTTCTTGTATGACTGTTTTCATTTTCGACCAATCCTGGGCGTAGAAATCAATTTCGGTAACATATTCATTTTCATTCTCAGGATCCATAAAAATAGGTTCAGCATCGTAAAAAAAGCTAATCTGCTTGGCATAGCGTGTTTTCCTAAACATGATTCTGTTGTACCCTGTCATAGTTAGAGTCATTACAGTTCTACTATGATTCACAGATAGAGCGCTTTCCCAGTCGTGACTTTCAATCATCAGAGGCAGCGGTGCAGTTTCACAATCTCTATTCCACTGTTTCAACACTTCTAATGCTTTATCCACATTGCCTTCCCTTGTCCAGTCCTTTACATGCATCCAATCCTTGTAAGCGTACTCAATTCTGGTTACAAAAGACATCTCCTCACCAGCTCTTAACTCAAAAAGCTCCAGACCGACATACCCCTTGTCCATTTTAAAAAGGTATCCACGCCTTGTCTCATCATCCTCCAGAACCCAGATTCGGTCGAGTCTCACATCGTGAAGGAACCCTAGCCCGGGCTTTCCTCTCGGGTGTTTTCTCATAGATACAGTCGGACATGCTGAAGACACAGAATCACTTCACACGTGTAAAGAGAAAAATATCTATTTTACTGGCTTAAAATACAAATCTTTTGGAGGAATTGAAAAAACAGTTGAAGACCCCAACCCCCTTGTACATTCCTCTGGTGCCCTGTTAGCTCCGCCCACAAATATTTAAATTCTTCAAACCAAACTCTAACGTGATAGGCTATTCCTTCAGTGCCCTGTCAACTCCGCCCCCAAATATACGAATTCTTCACCGATCCGAGGTTACTAAAGACGTAGACATCTCCTCGCCACCCCCACTTGCTCAAAAAGCTCCAGACCAACAGGACCCTTGTCCATTTGAAAGAGGTAACAGCTTTGGCCCTGTTGAAGAGACAGCCTCAAGGATCTCGCTTAAGTAAAAGTATCTATGTTACTAAAGAATCGGGAGGGCTTTAATAGAGCTCTTTTGGAGCTTCACTCGCGTAAGGAAAAATATCTATGTTTTCTAAAGAATCTGAAGGGTATACATAGCGCTCTTTTGGAGCTTCACACATATAGAGAAAAAAAGCTATTTTACTAAAGAATCAGTCTGGCTTAAAGACAAATCTTTTGGAGGGTTTGAAAAACAGTTGAAGACCCCCACCACCCTGCACATTCCTTCAGAACCCATCAATATGGTAATTATTCTGTGACGCGGCACAAACACCCTCCCACCCCCTAGGAAGGGGCCCCCCGAGTTCAACTTAAGTTCAGGTCAAAGGTCAATCCCCCGCAACCCCCCTTTCGAAAAAGTGCCCTATATTTCTACTCCCGCATTCTCCAGGCGTCAGGCGCTCGTGTGCCGGTTTCGGGGAAGAGTCGCTCACTTTTCTTGCTGCAGACACAGGCGCAAGGCATTGCCTGTTTGCCGTAAGGTTATCAGACACAACACCTGCAGCATTAGAACGCCAGCTGGCCCATCCAAAGTTCTCCAAAAACGGCCGAGATGCCGCTTCGACGTCGTAACCCCAGGAACGACCGCAAAGGCACTCCAACCCTCAATCTTCCTATCCGAAGTCAGACTGAAGAGACTGTATAATGTTTTAGATTAAAGATAGCATGCAGACTGAGCAAGTTCGATTTATCGAGCTAGCAAACAGCCATTGAGGCACCTGTTCGGGACGTACCCTGTAGAAATTCCTGTCAATGATAAAAATGATCAAACGGTGGAGAAATAGCCCACAGACTGTTTGTTAAAACTCTGTTTGTGGACTGAATGGCTTTCCCAGATTGGCAGGGACTGTTTTTGGTATTGACTGAGGGACAGTTGTAAAAGAAAATGTAAGATATTATTTGTTAGAATGTATTTTTCTATGGGAAATTCTATACCATCTGGTTTGGTAGAGGAAACAGATCTCCTCCTTGTAGCCCCTGGTAGCCCCTGGTAGCCCTGGTAACCCTATCTTTATGACCAGAGACCAAAAGGGACCTGTCCTCTGATTGGCTCTTAGCCAAACTCAAAATGACCCCCACTTCTAGATTACTTTAGCATAAGACACCCAAGTCATGGTGGTGGCAAAATGCTATTGGTTGGAAGGAAACCTTATAAAAGGGAAAACAAAGAGAATTTGAGTTCTCTTAACTTCTTCATCCTGCAACGAGAGACAAGACAGAGCTGGAGAGGAGAGACAGAGAGAGACACACTGCTTTCTGCCTGACCAGACTGGCCTATAAGCTGTACTGTGAGGAGAAAGAAGAAAATGGGTATTATCTGTTTCTTACTGTAATCCAGCAGAAGCTTAATATTACTTATTTTCAGTAATATAATTGAATGATATTAGTTTCCTATTTTTGTAAAAATAAATGATTATTGCACATCTGTGACTTGACCGCATTTTCCCTCTAAAAAGAATCTTAAAAGAGAAACCAATTGACCTATGAGTTTTCAGTTCAACTATTTATTTAGATTGACTGAAAAACCAAAGCATTTCCAAATTCTCTTACGAAAACCTCTCACCGGACCTCTCCAGACATAAGACATAAGAGGAAAGAGCTGCAGACACACAGACGGGAAGAAAGAGCTGCAGACGGACAGACGGAAGAAAAGAGCTGCAAACAGACAGACGGGTTTAAAAAGCTACAGACAGACGGACGGGTTTAAAGAGCTGCAGACAGACGGACAGACGGGAGGAAAGAGCTGCAGACAGACAGACAGATGGGACAAAACAGCTGCAGACAGACAGACAGATGGGTTTAAAGAGCTGCAGACAGACAGACAGGTTTAAAGAGCTGCATACAGACAGACAGACGAGAGAAAAGAGCAGCAGACAGACAGACGGGAGGAAAGAGCTGCAGACAGACAGACAGACGGGTTTAAAGAGCTGCAGACAGACAGACGGGTTTAAAGAGCTGCAGACAGACGGACAGACGGGAGAAAAGAGCATCAAACAGACAGACGGGTTTATAAAGCTACAGACAGACGGACAGACGGGAGGAAAGAGCTGCAGACAGACAGACAGACGGGTTTAAAGAGCTGCAGGCAGAAAGATGGGAGGAAAGAGCTTCAGACAGACAGACAGATGGGTTTAAAGAGCTGCAGACAGACAGACAGACGGGAGGAAAGAGCTGCAGACAGACAGACAGATGGGTTTAAAGAGCTGCAGACTGACAGATGGGTTTAAAGAGCTGCAGAAAGACAGACAGACGGGTTTAAAGAGCTGCAGACAGACGGACAGACGGGAGGAAAGAGCTGCAGACAGATGGACAGACGGGAGAAAAGAGCTACAGACAGACGGACAGGTGGGTTTAAAGAGCTGCAGACAGACGGACAGACGGGTTTAAAGAGCTGCAGAGAGACGGACAGATGGGACAAAACAGCTGCAGACAGACAAACAGACGGGTTTAAAGAGCTGCAGACAGACGGACAGACGGGAGGAAATAGCTGCAGACAGACAGACAGATGGGTTTAAAGAGCTGCAGACAGACAGACAGACGGGAGGAAAGAGCTGCAGACAGACAGACAGATGGGTTTAAAGAGCTGCAGACTGACAGATGGGTTGAAAGAGCTGCAGACAGACAGACGGGTTTAAAGAGCTGCAGACAGACGGACAGACAGACAGACGGGTTTAAAGAGCTGCAGACAGACGGACAAACGGGAGGAAAGAGCTGCAGACAGATGGACAGACGGGAGAAAAGAGCTACAGACAGACGGACAGGTGGGTTTAAAGAGCTGCAGACAGACGGACAGACGGGTTTAAAGAGCTGCAGAGAGACGGACAGATGGGACAAAACAGCTGCAGACAGACAAACAGACGGGTTTAAAGAGCTGCAGACAGACGGACAGACGGGAGGAAATAGCTGCAGACAGACAGACAGATGGGTTTAAAGAGCTGCAGACAGACAGACAGACGGGAGGAAAGAGCTGCAGACAGACAGACAGATGGGTTTAAAGAGCTGCAGACTGACAGACAAATGGGAGGAAAGAGCTGCAGACAGAGGGACAGACAGGTTTAAAGAGCTGCAGACAGACAGACAGATGGGAGGAAAGAGCTGCAGACAGACACACGGATTTAAAGAACTGCAGACAGACAGACAGACAGATGGTCAAACACATCAGCAGTTATAAGACAACATCCAATAATCTCTCTGGGAGCTGACACAGGACAGCATGTTATTAATGTCGTCCAGGGACGTCGCTATAGACTTCAGGTTTTAGGGGGGGCGAATGTTTTATGAACCCCCTGACCTGAGAGCGGGGAGTTGGGGGGGGATGCTCACGGTGTTTCGTCTGGCTATAAGGTGGGTGGGGGGGCTACTTTTATAACACACATTAACCCCTTGTATAGAGAAATATTTTCCTCTTGTCTGATCTCCTCACTGAGAAATCTGTATTACTTCAGGAATAAATCAAGCTGGTTAATATTCACATTAGCTCGCATTGATGTGTATAGTTAGATCTCCGTTCACAAGGCTGATGTACAACAATGCTAAAATAAAGCATTTTGCACAGTATACTGTAAGTGATGCCACATTACAAGACATTCTTACATTTTGTGAAGATTATTGAAAACAACCTCTGTATAAGAACCATTGTATAATTTCATTGAAATATATAAATGAATTTACCTCAGCCATAAGTATATTAACTGTCTAAATGATAACTGGTTAAAAAATGCGTTCAGCCCTGCAGCCCTGATTCATTTGTCAGTATTGTACAAAACTCTTGAGATTGTAATAATTGATGAATAAATCAGTGTTTGAAAAGATGTTATGAAAATCAGCTATTAGGTGCAGATCACATCGACACACAAAATATACAATTAAAAATGTTTTTTTGTTATTTTATTGATTGTAAAACATTGATACTTGACATAAAGATGTGTATTTAAATATATATATAATATTTTAGAATAAAAAATGTAACACTCTGTCAATAATTATATAAAAAAGAGGTTTTGGATCCAGTTGTAATCGACTGATTTTAAATCTTATTCTCCCACACAACAAAAACATACTCTATTGGCTCATTAAAGCTTCACTAACTACATTATAGAAAATAAACACAATTAAACACATGTACAGGGGACAGAAATGGGGATAAACGGGGCAAATGTAATGTGCTATGAATATCTCAATCTCCCTACTGCATCTCTGCCTCTCTCTCCCTGTATGTGTGTCTGTCTATCTATTAGGGCCAGTATTCATCTCGCCTGTTGGGTCAACATTAGGGTTTGTATTAAAGTATGAGCTGCATTGGTTTAGTGCACAGAGAGAGAGAGAATGTCTCCAGCTGTTACAAGGGGGGGTGAAGTTAATCTCTAGTTGTTACAGCTGAGAGTGACAAAGAGATGGACAGAGAAAACGAGTGAGTGTGGTCGGTGACTGCAACAGCAGGTGCTGATGACTGTAATCAGGGCTCCTGCCCGGGAATTAAACGGTATCGGGGGTTTCCAGTAACGGCAGTCCAGCCCTGAGCCTCTCCCTCGCAGCTCCACAGCAGGATTCAACCAGACAAACCGAAAGTAAACAAACCATTTAAAACATGACATCAGAATAAGAATAAAATAAGAATTAAATAGTTTAAATGGTAACTTGTTTTTCTTCTTTTTGGAAGAGACTGACGCTCCCTCCCTCAGGTCCCCCATAATATTAATGCGGTTTTCATTCACTCTTTTAAAGATGATGCAAATATCCCACAATCCTGCAGTGGATCAGACAGCTGTGCCCTGGGAGTCTGTGTGCATCTCCATTGAAGATTTCTTAATATATATATATACATGTATATGTATATCACACTGATCCTTCCATCCATCCATCCATCTATGCATACAGGGTGAAGCAATTGTCACTACAGAGCATTACTTTATTAATGAATGCAGATGAATGACTGTGCTCCCATTATAAACAGTTTCCATCTCGTCCTGTGAATGGCCTTGTCCCGCTGCTACAGTTGGGCTCTGTCACAGGAATCTGCAACCGTCCGTCACAAAGCAGCAGCTGTGCGCTGGGAACGGTCAGAGAGACAGGGAGGTGAAGCTGTGCAGATTCCTTTCCCCCCCACGGCCAAGAGCCCCAAGCCTGCGGTGGAGGGACACAGAGCTCAGAGGGGCCGAGTGTCAGGTGGAGAAAAACTCCTTTACGCTACTGTATGGGACCTTTGCTTCACCTTGTATGTAGAGTCTAAAACTGCCCCCCAAAACCGAAGTAGGTAACAATAAAAACATAATCTTTGATCTCTGTGTTTACGTTAAAGAAAGTGCAGTTTGTGTGGCGCTCCAGTGTATGTTTTCTGCTGTGTCTCGTTGTCAGTGTTTGTGTTGTTTCTGACTGCTTTACCTGCCTTTAACACCAGCACTGTGCAAACTACTGCATGCCCGTCAGATACAACCCTCCCTCAACACACTGTCCGTCTGTCTCACCTGGTCTGTTTTTGTAAACTGAAGATGCGCAGCCCTGTGTGCAGAGGGCGCACTCTCCCTCTCCCCCAGTCTGTGTCTTTCCATCTCCATGTACTGTCAATATCTTAGATTCGCTGACTGACAGCATTCACAAACACAATCAGAAAACCGCACACTCCCTTCAATGCTACTGATGTAACCTCTGACAACGGTCTGAAACTCTGCTTCAGAGGAACTGGGCCCAGTAGCCCGACAACGACCCCTCAGACTGATCCTGTCTACAGCAGAATCAAACTCAGAAAATATATTGGGGGATAAAAGTAATTTTTTTAAAACAGGTAATATTTTTGAAGGTTTGGTTTGTTTAAAAACCACATCACATTTTTGTTCAAGTTATAAAGACAATCTGGGCCCCTTTACTATACTACACTATACTACAGTCTACACAGTGCTGGCCCAATAATAAACAAAAAGTGATCATTAAAAACAGTGAACAAAAAAAACATTGCACTTGACTGTGATCTCTCTCTACCACTATAATCTAAACCACATCACAGGTGGTTAAAGGCAGGTAGAGCAGCACAGCAACACACAAACCCACAACATGAGTCACGTTTGTGTAGTCAGATTTCCATAGGTCTGCGCAGAGATGCACGGCTTCACCAATGGGATTAGTGGGATTCTGCAAATCTGTGCAGAACTGTGTAAAGCTGCACTACAAGAATGCAACCATCGCCTCTAGTTAGTGATCAGATGGGGCGAACCCTGGCTCCCCATTGGCTGATGAAAGGAAAGGCTAAGGCACTGTCTCCAAAAGCGAAAGCAAAAAAGCTGGGGGGAAATCTTTGCCAGGGACCGTCTCCCAAGAGCTGACGTGGCTGAAAAACAGAGGGAGGAGGAAAGGGTTAGAGTTGGGGAGGAACAGAGACCACTAGTGCTAATACAGTGTGCAGGTCTCAGTGCAGTGCTGATGTGCTGTAGTGTTACTCACTGTGTGCACATTAACATGCCTCACACTCACTATTTCTCCCTCACCCCCTGCCCGACTAGTCTCTTGTTCAGTTGGGCAGATTGTTCTGGACCCCCTCTCCCAGTCTTACACACACACACACACACACACACACACACTCTCAGTACTGACCCGTCTCGCTCTCAGTCGGCCAGGCTGTTCTGCAGGCCCCGTCCCTCCTGCAGGGCGGCCATTGCCAATCTCAGGTGCTCCCGCAGCGTCTCGATCTCCCGCTCGCTGCGGCTCTTCATCCCACTCAGCTCCACATACAACTCCTTATAGCGCTCACATGCCGACCGCTTCTCCTGGGGAGAGAGGGGGAGTCAGACAGGGTGTTGGTGTGTCCGTCGGTCGGTGTGTCCGTCGATCAGGGTCTCAGTACCTTGTTGAGAGTCTGTAACTCGTCTCTCAGACAGCTGATCTCCTTGTGCAGATATTTCACCTCGTTCTCCTTCACTCGCAACAACACCTGCAAACACACAACACAATCACTACACAACACCTACACAAGCACTTGAACACTCTCTCATCACACACACAATGACAACAACAACACAAACGCACAATACCAGTAACAAGCAACAAGTGTGCCCAGCCCAGCTAGACACGGGGCCAGAGCCTCGGTGCAGGTCCCAGACTGAACAGAGTGTGGGTGCAGTTGCTGTGTCTGTCCACAAGATGGCAGTATTTCTCAGCATTTCTGCATCTCTTTCCTCACCTCCAGCTCACAGTTCCCATCCTTGTTTCTGAGGGAATTGCCTTCATCTGACCCTTGACCTGTGATGAAGGAACGCAATCGACCAATCTCCTCCGAGAGGCGGGACTGCAGCTCCTGGGAAGAGAGAGAGAGAGAGAGAGTCAGTGAGGAAGAGTGTGTAAGAACAGACAGAGAGACAGACAGCTCAACAGACACTGAGATGCACAGACAGACAAAAATAATCAAACATAGAGCCAGAGAAATGACTGACTGGATCAGTGCAGTGTTACAGTTTGGATAAGTTATGGATCCCAGAGTGTTGTTGGCGTATTCATAATTCTATACAAATGTAATATATTGGTTGTTCTTCAGAATAAGTTCTGCCAATTACAACCAGTGGCTGCGACTGTATATTTCATACTGATATGCCAACACACACAGCTACACAGGACAGCCTTGAGCAACACAAACAGGCACTTAATACTGTAACACAGTTTATTTATCCCACAGAGAAATACTGGAAAATATCTAGGATACTTCATTTATTGTCAAAGTTAATCGGATCATGGTACAGGGAGAAGTCAGATACGTTTGTTTTTTGAACAGCACGTTTACAAAATTAACAAAGGAAACTAGATTAAATGGCACAGATATCTGGAAATTAACTTTTTCCATTGGTGAAATTTTTTTTTTTTTAAGTAATGTTACTGGTTTTGGTCAGATTCTACTTTTGAAAAATCTAGGTGGTACCTGCCCATCCCCACCCCCCAACCCCGCCCCCGCCCGCCATGCTGTCACACTTCAAATGCCCATCCTGAGTATTAATCCCCTATCCCTCTCTGACCTGGTTCTCCTTCCTCAGCTGCTCCATCTGTCTCTCCCTGTGGCTGATCTCTCGCTCCCTCTCTCCACTGCTCTGCTCTGCCCTGTTCAGGTCCAGACACTTCTGGGAGTATCTCTCCGACAGACTGTCCAGCTCTCTGCGCAGGGCCTCTGTCTCTGACCTGAGGGGGACGGAGAGAGTGTGAGAAAGAGAGAGGGAGAGGGAAGGATAGAGGGAGTGAAGGTGTGACAGAGTGAGAGTCCAGTGCGTGTACAGTGGGATGTAATACAGTTCAGAAATCCAGAAGGCCAGAAACACAGGGGATACATTGATGAATTATACTGTGAATATAAGCCATGTTGTACAAGGGCGTGGGAAATAAGGGGAATCAGACATGCGCACACTAGTATGTAAGACTCAAGGTTATAGTACATACACACTGTATGAAATGGCTTCATTTATACCCGTTATTAGACTGGGGTGAATATCAGGATTTTGTTATCGTCATGTAAAAATAAAATCTGATATTCAATATCGTTTTTGGGTAGGGCAGCATTTGACCTTTAACCCGCTAAAAACTGATTTTCCGAGAACCTCAAGCAAATAAAGAACAAGTCTCAATTTTGAAGGTCTATAATAGAATAATTAGTCAAACCAACCAAGTCAGCTATCCGTAAATCATTTAGTATAAACCAACAAATTAAAAATACATTTTTAGTACTCCTTTTAATTAGATCTAACAAATAAAATATGAAGTGTGTAATACTGCCCCTGATGTCTATTAAAACTGTACCTAACAACTGCTGTACTTAGTTTGTATATAATGTCTTAATTCTCTGTCTGTTGCATGTCGTGTAGGAGTGGAAACCCATGGCTGATCGAAACTGCACCCCGTGTTATACAGCAATGTCTAAATATAAACACTGTTCAATCAAAACCGTGTCAAACAAGGGATTACTGTACAGTGTGCATACAGTGCAGTGTAATATAGTGCAGTGTGTAATACAGTGCACATACAGTACTGCTATGATAGAAAGGTGATGCTTCAGAAAATGGTCAAACGAGACAGTACTGTTACAAGCTCTATCTTGTCAAGCCTCCCAATCAATACGCCCATTAAAAGAACAGGGTTTCCACAGAAATGTGCACAGGCAAGGTGGTCTGTTACTGAATTATAAAGTGGAGGGGGGGTGCTCATGGAATAGCGAGCAGGGGGTTTAGCTGTGGCAAATGACTGTGGGACTCAAAGCATGGGCGCTTGTGCTTTACGTTTTTTGTTGTTGTTGTTGTTGTTGTTGTGGGAGGTGGTATTTTTTGGGCCCTTCACACATTTGTTTGGCCAGGCGGGCTGCCTGTGGGAAGCCCTGTATATATTGCACTGGACTTCTGCCACTGCTTTAAGAGTTGCATTAGGAGTGATGGGTGTTCTTCCCTGCTCTGCACTGAATAAATGATCCAGAGCTGAGAATCAACCCGAGTCCTGAGTCTCTGTGGATAATAAGAGAATAACTAGTAACACAGTGCAGTACAGACTCACTGGTGCTGTGCTCTGAGGGCCTGCAGGTCCGCCCCGCCACCCCCCAGTCTCCGGGCTCTGTCCAACTCCCTCTGTAACTCTGAGAGGTGCGCCTTCCTCAGTGCCTCCATTGCTGGGGAGAGAGAAAGAGAGAGGGGGGGAGTGAATAAAAAAGATCGGTATTTCAAAGACACTAACTACCAGTACACTCCCTCTCGCCACCCGTTGCACCACCCAGGATGGCGCACCCCCTCAGTACCCTGTGCTGTGGCGTGCGCCTCCTCCTCCAGCAGCCGCTCTTTCTCTCTCTCCAGCTCGCTCCTCTCCCGCTCGTGCTGCCGCTGCATCTCCTCCAGAGCCTGCCGGTGGGCGCGCTCCATGGCCTCCAGACTGCGCCCACACGAGCCCCCTGCACCGCCACACTGGCCCCCCCCACCCCGCACGCGCTGCAGCTCCTGCTTCAGAGACGCCACCTGAAGAACAGGGAGGGAGGGAGTGAGACAGAGGAGAGACACTCCTACAGAGAGTCAGACTCACAGCTAGAAACACACAGACACAGACGCGTCTCCCATCGCAGTACCTCCTTCAGCAGCGCCTCATTGGCCGCCTGCCCTGAGCGTGCACCAATCAGAGGGAGCGACCGCATCTCCCTGATCGGCAGCTTCTCAAACTCCGCCCACCGCTTTTCCACCTCCTCCTCCAGACGCTGCCTCTCCTCGGCCGTGACGGGCACTGTCCCCTTCTGGGCCAGAAGGGCATCCCACTGGCTGTTGGCGCCGCTTGCTTTGGAAGTGGGGGGCGTGGTCTCGAACCAGCGGGTCCTGTCCTCCAAGCGCTTCCCCAACCCCTCCCCCACCTCCCTCTCAGTGGACGAGGGCGGAGGAAGTCCCGCCCCCCGGGGCTCAGAGGCCACAGGAGCCAGCTCCACGTAGTCAAAGCGCTGCGGGGCCGGCACCTCAGAGCCCACCTCGAGGGTGTGGTGGGAGGACGGGCGGCGGGATGAGAGGCGCTCATGATTGACAGAGTTCTCCTTGTTGCTGCCTGTGTCTGGGAGCCTGTGGGAGAGGGAGAGAGAGTTGTACAAGAGTTAGATTGTGTGTCAGTGCGCAGGGCTGTCCCAGTGTGTCAGTCAGTGTGCAGTACTGCTCAGTGTGTCTGTCTGTTTGGTGTGCAGTTAAATCGGTCTCAGGGTGTGTCAGTACTGCTGAATGTGCCACCGCAGCCATGTGCTGTGCGAGAGCGTCAGTGTGTGCTGGCTCACCGCGTGACGTCGGGGGGGCTGCTGCTGGGCCGGACACTCTTTCGCAGAACCTCGATCCAGTTCCTCCGGATCCCCGAGGTCATCGCTGACAGTGTGAACACCGCCTCCCGCGTCTGGCACAGAGAGAGACACAGACACAAATGGACAGTCAGACCACAGATTGTGTTTCAACTCCCAGACACACCAGCAGACAGACAGACACAGACAGAGAGTCGCAGAAAGTGAGAGTCAGAGAGCTGAAACGGACTGACACACATACAGACACACACAGAGACGGGGCAGGACCGACACACACAGACAGATGCAGTGGGGACTGACACAAACACACACGCACAGACATGGGGGAGGATCGACACACACACACACACACACACAGACACACACACACAGATGCATGGGGGACCAACAAACCCTTATCTGAAAGCCGTAGTTCTTCTCCACATTATACTCTGACACGTCGATACAGGAGTGCAGCTCTATTTCACCATCCAGATCATCCTTCTGCAATACAGAGAGAGACACATAATACTTCATTGCTTCATTGTTCCTATACCATATATATGTTAAACGTTATGCAAAGTGTTGAATAAATATAAAAGCATCTTCAAGGGTACTTACTATTGTTATTACTACCAATTATAATGAATAACAATAAAAGTAATAACAAATTTACATTCATGCAATGTTGCATCTACTTTGTCGAGAAATCATCCAGTCGGCCGGAACTGTGGTAAATCAATTTTGGACTCCTAACTTCTGTGTATTTCTTAATCTAAGCTGTTTTCTGTTGTGGCAAATCTGTAATTTGGGTTGAAAAGGGGATTCTGACATTTAGGTTGACCAGCTGAATTAAACCAGAAACATCATCTTCTGCACTGTCACCTCCCCTCGCAAATACATCCTCCTCATCAACTTCTGCCCCCCAATCACTGTCATCGCTGTCTTCAATACTAAACAATTTGCCCAATTAAAAGTTTTATTGATTTCAGAATCCGTTAAAACATTCCTCCTTTGAATCCAGAAAAATCACTCTCTCTATATCTGCCATTTTTCACAACTCCTCTTGGACATGTTTATTTAAACCAATACAAATCAACCTGTTTGTTTTAAAAGCATTTTAATGGTTAATATTACACAACCCTCTCTGCTATTGGTTAAGACAGTTTGTAGCTCATAGTCCAATAAAAAAATGTGTAGACCTAAAATATGGGCAGAATGTACAGACGATAAGCATGTTGTTGAAGACTAAATTACCCTGAAGTACTCTGAGGATTAACCCAGTGTGATTTATTACTGTTGCCAAAGGTGCCCAATTCATGTGAATGCACTACTAAACATAGCATTGATAAAACTACTACACCATTAAAACACTGGTAATCCATTCTTAATACACTGGAATGTTAGTACATGGTCTCACCTCTTCTGCCACCGAGTCCCTGTAGTATCTCAGGCCTGCATCCGTTAGCACAAACCAGTGCTTCTTCCACTGCGGAGACAGAAAACCAGTTACAGTGCACACTCCGGGACACAACCAGTCACACCATTACAGAACACACTGATACACCAGTAAACAAAAGAGCCTATGCCCAGTAAAAATACACCAGATATACAGTGTACACAGCGTCTATATGTAGCACGGACACAGAGCTCAACACAGATGATATGGACAGCTCCACTAAACCAGTATAAATGACAGTGAGACCAGTACCTCTCCATTCTCATCCAGTTTGGACATCCATCCTTTCTTGAAGTTCAGAAGATCAGGCTGTGGAGAAAGAGGGACAGAGGAGAATTACACTTTTTAAAATCTATTGGAATTTTTCACATAAAAGTACAAACAATTACCTAGAACTGCTGATTAAAACTCATTAACTATAGAATATATACTGGTCATTGCGTATAATCCATGGGAAAATGGGTTACACAGTATTGTGTAATGCAAATGTTAGAGGTCAGTCTGTGTGTGTGTGTGTGTGTGTGTGTGTGTGAGAGAGAGAGAGCGCAATAGTGATTATAGCAGAGCATCAGTGTGGTGTGCACATGTATGTGTGCATCAGTGTGTGACTGTAAGTGTGTGTATATCAGTCTGTGACTGTGTCAGTTAACTACTCTGTGTGTGACGGGGTGTGTCAGGATCTGTATGTATTCTGCGTGTTACATACACAGGCTAGTGTAAAAACAACCGGAAACACCCAGACATTTTCAGAAAGTTAAAGAGAGAAAGAGAAAGAGAGATGGTGAGAGATGGTGTGTGTGTGTGTGGGTGAGAGAGAGAGAGAGAGAGAGAGAGAGAGATGGTGTGAAACATCATGAGCACTGTCTCTCCAGTGCTGAAGACAGAGTGATTGTGGTCAGAGAGGAGTGGAGTCTTTATTAACCCTCCATCTACATCCCTGCCTCTCCCTTTTGTACAGTACACAACCAGCAGCCCCAAAATAATAAATCATCATAATAACAATTATAATCATAATAATCATTAAATTACACAATAATATCAATTATAATCATGTACAATTGTTAGGTCATAATGTGAGCTAGAAATAAGGAGAGACAGGGAGAGGTAGAGTTAGAGAGCCAGATAGAGGCAGGCAGAGATGGAGATAAAAGAGGGGTACAGGTAGAGAGAGGTAGAGGAACACTGTTCAGGGACACTAGAGCAAGTACAATTATGTGACAAAAAGACACAGACTTGCACTTAGAAATTATCAAAATACAGAGTGGGGAATTAGCTGTCATTAGAGTTATTATTTGTAATCATAAGCGCACGCGCACGCACGCACACACACGCACACGCACACACACACACACACACAGCGAGAGAGAGAGTGAGACACGTGTACAAACAAGAGCTGGTTCATTCCAAGGACAAATCCATTTCCTCAGTAAAACATTGTGTTGATTCGTAACGAACCAGTACTGCTGTGGTGTCAAGGCTGAATAATAATAACACCGTATTATTTTGCAAAGACTGAAACAGGATGGATACAGTACTCAAAATAGCGGGAAATTCTATTTTTAACAGCTGCTGTACTCAACTCCTGTTTTGTTTCCAGTTACAAAGTGATTGAAAAGTACACTCCCCACACAGCAGCCAAACGTGCCTTCAGAAAAGTGTGTGCAATTATTAAACCACATTATTAGTTGCAAATTACTTATTATTACCGAGAATTATTTTTACCCATTACGGATAATTGAATATGATGACCATGCTCTTCTTTTTAAAAACATCCTTTGAAAGAGTTACAGTCAGCTGGTTAACTAATCGATACAGGGTCTTGTGACAGAGTTACCTTTGTACGGCAATCTGGGGGGGGGGTTTGGAGAGAAGTTCAGCAATCAATAGTGTATGTTTGTGTGAGAGAGACAGAGTGTTGTGCATGAAACATACACTGTATTAATTGTAAAACCGAGGTCAAGTTAGTGACTATTCTGCAGTCCAGTCCAGTCGGTGACCCTGCTGTAGTCCAGTCCCGTTGGAGACTCTACAGCAGTCCAGTCCAGTCCAGTCGGTGACCCTGCTGTGGTCCAGTCGGTGACCCTGCTGTGGTCCAGTCGGTGACCCGGCTGTGGTCCAATTCAGACGGTGACCCTGCTGTAGTCCAGTCCAGTCGGTGACTCTACAGCAGTCCAGTCCAGTACAGTCGGTGACCCTGCTGTAGTCCAGTCCAGTCCAGCCGGTGACTCTACAGCAGTCCAGTCCAGTACAGTTGGTGACCCTGCTGTAGTCCAGTCCAGTCCAGTCAGTGACTCTACAGCAGTCCAGTCCAGTCCAGTCGGTGACCCTGCTGTGGTCCAGTCCAGTCGGTGACCCTGCTGTAGTCCAGTCCAGTCCAGTCGGTGACTCTACAGCAGTCCAGTCCAGTCCAGTCAGTGACCCTGCTGTGGTCCAGTCCAGTCGGTGACCCTGCTGTAGTCCAGTCCAGTCCAGTCGGTGACTCTACAGCAGTCCAGTCCAGTCCAGTCGGTGACCCTGCTGTGGTCCAGTCCAGTCGGTGACCCTGCTGTAGTCCAGTCCAGTCCAGTCGGTGACTCTACAGCAGTCCAGTCCAGTCCAGTCGGTGACCCTGCTGTGGTCCAGTCCAGTCGGTGACCCTGCTGTAGTCCAGTCCAGTCCAGTCGGTGACTCTACAGCAGTCCAGTCCAGTCCAGTCGGTGACCCTGCTGTGGTCCAGTCCAGTCGGTGACCCTGCTGTAGTCCAGTCCAGTCCAGTCAGTGACTCTACAGCAGTCCAGTCCAGTCCAGTCGGTGACCCTGCTGTGGTCCAGTCCAGTCGGTGACCCTGCTGTAGTCCAGTCCAGTCCAGTCGGTGACTCTACAGCAGTCCAGTCCAGTCCAGTCGGTGACCCTGCTGTGGTCCAGTCCAGTCGGTGACCCTGCTGTAGTCCAGTCCAGTCCAGTCGGTGACTCTACAGCAGTCCAGTCCAGTCCAGTCGGTGACCCTGCTGTGGTCCAGTCCAGTCGGTGACCCTGCTGTAGTCCAGTCCAGTCCAGTCAGTGACTCTACAGCAGTCCAGTCCAGTCCAGTCCAGTCAGTGACCCTGATGCAGTCCAGTCCAGCCCAGCCCAGTCAGTGACCCTGATGCAGTCCAGCCCAGTTCACCCCTCACTTAAGTATATGTACTGCAAACCACTTTGCATAAAAATGTGTGTAAATATGAGGCAGTAATATACCGCAGTACCAACACACGACTGGAACTGAGCAACCAAGAACAGAGACGCACACAGTGGCAACACAGACAGTCAAACAGGCGCGATGCATCCGCACACAGGCAGCCACAGATACAGACACACAGGTACATACAAACTCACACAGATGCATGCCACCAGACACACATATACACAACAGATAAGCGGTCAAAAACAAAACACTGATTATAACCTAAACAGATCCTCTCCCTCCCTCTCACGGGCAGGAATAGCAGGCACACAAACACACAGTTGTTCTCTTCTGTACAAATGTAAAGCAGATTAACCTCCAGACGAAACAGCAACCGAGCCGCATAATACTGAGCAACAGGAACTTAATCTCCTCAGCAGGGAGACGCAGTGTTACTACTCTGCGCAAGTTATAGTATTATATTATATAGTCTTGCTGTGAAGGACTTTCGTTAACGCTTTGATTGGATGCAGATCGCTGTGTAAGGTGAGCAGGACTTACCGTCATATTTGGCCAGATGTGAGAGAGAGATAGAGGAGAGATTTGAGCAGCCAGTGATGTCTCCCAAGATCAATCCCCGAGATTTGGACAGCAGAAGAAAAAGGCAATATTAATAAAAGCAACAAAACAAGCTTGCAGAGGACTGGTGAAGTCGTTAGCGAATCTGGGTAAAACGACTAGTTATTTCCCCCCCAATCCGACGTGTTTTGTTTTTGTTTTTTGTTTTACTTCAGGTTAGCAAACACAACCCAGAAGTAGAGAAACTATCGGAAAAAAGTGCCTCGTTCGGCCGCATTGCCCATCTCTCTGTACCGCTGCATCGCTCTCAGCCCGCGGAAAGGGGCGAATCCCGGTTATAACAGCAACTAAATAAATAAAGTGAATAAAAAGTTTGTATTTCCGACTCTGCGAAAAGTTGAGAAGTTTCACGGCGAGAGGACCTCGCTGTTTCCCTCGACTACTTCCTGGGCGGATCCCCGACCAATCAGCGGCCGGCAAGCAATGGCGCCCGGCCAATCAGAGCCGGCCCTGCACTGCATTAACCCCCACTGCTTGCAGGAGTATCTATTAAACTCTCCTTCAAATCTGCAGTGTGAAAAAACATCCGAGCTGGTTTATTTTTCAATCAGGTCTGTGTTCATATTATATACACAGTTATGCCATAGTTTCTATTCAGACATAACAGGGTTTTAATCATGATGACAATACAAAAAAGACTGTATATAATATTATGATTGTATTTATGATGGTGGTGTGACAATCTCTACAGCAATGTAAGTCCTCAGTCTCTCGCTGACTGTACTGCCACCCACCTCAACACTGCCTCCAGAAGACTAGAACAGAAGCGTGTTGCTACTAGGCAGACACTCCCTCTCTCCCCCTTCTCTCTCTCTCATATCTCTCTCCTGTGTCTTCTTCACTCTCTCCTATCTCATTTTCTCATCTCTCCCATCTCTCCCTCCTTATCCCCTGTCTGTCTCTCACTTTCCCTCCCCCATCTCTCTCTCTCTTTTATTCTCAGTCCTGATCTATGAAACTATGGCCCCCAGTCTTGTTTCAGGAATGCTGAAGACAAGCCCTGACAGTGAGACGCGAGTCAGTAAATCACTTCCCACGGGATTCCACCTCTCCATCCTCCTCCCTCTCTCCCCTTCTCTCCCACCGTCCCTCTCTCCTTCTCTCCCCCCTAAGTACTGACCTCCTCCAGACTATGACGTTCAGTACACTGAATCCACTGTACACTGAGACCGATAGATAGATAAACAGGCAGATAGTAAAACTGTGGCACAACACCTAACATAAAACAATCCAGGACTAAATGTGATCTGGTTTCCTTTTGGGTGTGTTCCATGGCTCTACGTACATGCAGAGAGTGAGTGAATGTATGTCTCACCTTGTTGCCCTGTGTTTGCTCTAGCTCCCCCTGCAGGTCAGAGGAATGCATGTCCAGCTGGGAGGCCCTCTGTACAGAAGTGAAATAACAGGAGCTGGTTAAACAGATAAATATAGTCACAGCAGCTGTCAACTTCAGAGTGTCATCCAAAGAGTCAGGTAACAGGTTTCATTGTGTCTCATTGCATTACTGGAGAGACTGGGAGAGAGACACACACAGAGAATTAGAGAGACACACAGAGATGGAGACAGATATATATATATATATATATATATATAGAGAGAGAGAGAGAGAGACAGAGAGAGAGAGAGAGAGAGACAGTTAAATAGAATGATCTATAAAGTGAGAGAGAGATACATTTACACTGCTTTGACAATACCTGTACTCATCATGCCAATAAAGCACTTTGAATTTGAAATTTGAAAGACACAGAGAGAGAGAATACAAGAATACAAGGAGAGAGAGAGACATGTACAAAGAGAGACAGACCTGGCTGGGGGGGGTGTCTCTGGGGGGGCGCAGGTTGGATTTCCAGGAAGTGAGGTCTTCTCTAGGGGGGCTGCTGGATCTCTGAGGTGGGGGGGGGGCAGCAAAACACTGTAATACTGTACTGCAGCAGAGTGTAGTGCACACCAGTATATACTGTGTGGTGTTACGTACCTGAGTGTGCAGTGAGGTTGTGGACTGGGCTCGGGTTAGTCGTCCCCCTGCCTCCCCCTCCTGCCACACCTGACTGGACGGATCCCCGGACTCCTCCCATTCCCGAAACACCTCCTCCCGCCTGAGAGAGGCAGAGTGAGATAGATTGAAAAGATGTGATACCACAGAGAGAGAGAGGTGGTAATTTAATACAAGCACACACAGAGACTGACTGACGGACTGACACACTGACTGACTTATTGATACACTGTCTGACTGGCTGCTCTCAGCCTGCTCTTGTACCTAAACAACCGCTCCATGTCCTCCCTCCCAGAGCTGTGTGACCTGTAGCGGCCCCCCTGCCCCACCTGCACCCCCTGGCTGGGGGAGATGCGCCTGGCCCGGGGCAGGTCTGCCATCTGTGCATAGTCTCCCCTCCGCCCCCTCCCTGAGCCATAGGACACCAGGCTGCTCTCCGACTCTAGAGAACTCTGGGAGGAGCTGAGCCGCCCCCCCCCACCACCCCGCAGGGAGGGGGACGGGCTCCGGCGCTCAGGGGAAGGACTGCGATCTGATCCACGCCTCCGCATAGAACTCCTCCCACTGAGGCTCCCGTGGTTGTGGTCCGAATCCCGCGGCCTCAACAAATCAGAACCCTGATATTCCAAGCCCCGCCTGCTGGAGGAGGGGCTGCGAGGATTGCGGTCCTGGACATAGTGGGAGGAGCTACGGTGGCTGGGGGAGGGGCTCGGCTCAGCCCATGGTTCACTGTTGGTAGTCTTCCTCAAGTGGGAGGGACTAGGAGCTTCATAGGACTGCCTGGGAGGGGAGGGGTTATGGGGATCTGAGCCCCGCCCTGGTGAAGGGATAGAGGGCTCTGTTTTGCGGAGGGAGCTTTTCAAGTGGGCAAAGGGAGACACAGAGGCCGAGGCCTTGGGTTCGGCGGGTTTGAGGCTCCTGTAAGACGAGGAGGAGATGCTGGATTCTATACTTCGCCCGAACAGGCTGTGGGAGGGGCTGGCTCGCTCTTCCCCACGCCTCTTGGATGAGCTCGTGGCCTCAGAGTTACGCCAGGAGTGGGAGGAGCCAGAGAGAGACTCGGTCTGTGGGAAAGAGGAGGTGTTTTTGGAGCGGGGGAGGGCGTTGTTAGGAGAGTCAAATTTCCGGCGAGAGGAGGATCCAGTCACTTCAGTCCTGGAGGAGGAGGAGGAGGAGGAGATGGCATGGCTTTTGGAGTAAGACAAGGGGCCAGGGGAGTCAACGTTCCGGCGGAAGGAGGAGCCGGAGTTGTCTGTCTTCTTGAGGGAGGAGGAGCCAGAGAAATCAGTCCTGGAGGAGGAAGATGAGGCGACAGCATGGCTTTTCACATGAGGGGAGGGGCCAGGGGAGTCAATGTTCCGGCGGAAGGAGGAACCAGCGAAGTCAGTCCTTGAGGAGGAAGAGGAGGAGACGGCATGGCTTTTAGAGTGAGAGGCAGGGCCAGGGGAGTCAACGTTCCGGCGGTAGGAGGGGCCAAAGTTGTCTGTCTGCTTGAGGGAGGAGGATCCTTTCGATTGGGAGGCGTGGGCCGCACTGTCAATGGTCCGCCTGTGGGAGGAAGACAGAGCTTCTGCCTGCTTGAAGGGAGTGGGGCTAGCAGAGCGTGAGGTGGGGCTCTGAGGCTGGGGTTGGGGTTCTAAGCTCCGCCTTTGGGAGGGGACTCCCAGATCAGGGTTCCGGAAAGGGATGGTGGCTTTGGGCTCTGGGCTGCGACTGGTCGGGAGAGCTCTGCCCGTCTCCTGGTGTCGCCGGGGAGAGGCGGCCTGGGTTGTGGTCTCCCGGGGCGATGGCTGTGACGGGCGCCTGGACAGAGAAAGGTAACCGCTCTCTACTCGGGACGCCGAGGACCGATCCCTGAGAGAGCCTGGGGAGAGAGAGGGAGGGATACAGAGAGGAAGAGAGAGGTAGTGGGAGGGAGAGAGAAATGTCAATACAGTACAAATAAACTGCCTGACACTTAACACAGAAGGAGAGTCAGGGGGAGTCAGTCTGACCTGTGTGTCTGTCTCTGCCCGTCTCCCTCCCCCTTGCCTCCTCCAGCCAGGTACGGGGGCTGGGAGGGGTTGCGGTGGTGCCAGTACGACGGGTCATCCCGGGGTGGGGCACCTCCTCTTCTTCCTCGTCCCACTCCTCGTCCTCCTCCGCACTGACTGAAACACTGAACTGAGAGTACTGATCCTGAACACTGCAGACAGTGTTCAGGATCAGTGTTGAATTTGAGTAAGAGTACACATAAATTGTGAAGACACACACACACATACACACCCACTCCCTCTGCTACCTGAGAGTGCTCTCCTGGTCCTCAGCACAGATATACAGCTCACAGTCTGGAGTCAGAATACACAGGGAGCTCTCCTCATAGCCCCGCCCATCTCCTGTAACGCTACAATAGCTGCTCACCGTCGACAGCCTATCAGATTCGCCCTGTGGGAGCAGAACACCCAGTCAATCAAGCAGCAACCATACCTTTACTGAACTCCTTACACTCGCCCTGAAATACAATCAAAATGGCCTCCACCCTCCAGTCCCTAATACTGCACACAGGACTGACCCAGACAAGCCCTAAACACTAACTAGTCACAGCCCTAACCCACCCCATCACTGCCCCCAACTCAACCCCAGGTGTCAACCTTGAAGAATTGTATTTTCCCTTTCCTTCAGATTGACACACAGATACAGACACTGACACACACAGACATTGACACAGACAAAGACACATCCCAACACACACATACACACCAACACGGACACATACATACATACAACTCAGACAGACACACACCAACACGACACATACATACACACAACACAGACAGACACACACCAACACGACACATACATACACACAACACAGACGCACACACACCAACACGACACATACATACACACAACACAGACGCACACACACCAACACGACACATACATACACACAACACAGACGCACACAGACACATGTACACAGACTGACAGACAAACATACACAATACTGACCTGTCTCCCTTAGTACTGTCCATCAGAACAGACTCCCTCTGTCCCGGGCTCTCTCTCTCTGTGTGTTGCTAACCTACAGTGACTCTGCTGTAACTTTACCTCGTTAGTGGCTGAACTCATTATTATTTCATCGCTTTTCTGTCACAGCCCCTCCCCCTCTCTCTGTACTTTCTGTGTGTGTGGATCTGGTGAAGTCTTTGCGCAGTTTGTACTTATTGTCAGTACTATACTGTATTGCTCAGATGCAAGGGACTGGCTGTACAGTAGGAAGTCAGCCTGGTTGCTCAGGTCCTGACAGCAGTGTGAACTGGACCCATGCAGTACCGTTGGGTTTTAAAACACTGCGCTCCTGTGGCACTGTGGTCTCTGTGTGTCTGTTGTGCCGCTCCAGTGGCAGTGGCAGTCCTCCAGGCTGCACTGCGGTATTAATGGGTATCTGTGCCGTGTGGGTCTTTCTGGCCTATTTGACTTGCAAAGCAACCGTCAGAAAAAATATCTTTCTTTTATCACAGAATTCCCTCTCTTCCTCCCCGTCTCTCCATCTCCCTCCATCTCTGTCTCTCTGAACACCATACAGAGAGTCCAGTGTGTTTAGTAAGAACAGTACCTGCAGTGAGGGAATCTAATCCACTATGTTTGTTTACCCGTGTGTATTTCATACCCATCACTGTGTTTGTGTGCCCGTGTGTATATCATACCCAACGATATATTATTATTGTATTTTCTAATCGTATTCTACTTTATCTTACATATGGGTAGAGTGGAGCCTGTGTGAGTGTGAGTGTGAGTGTGTGTGTGTGTGTGTGTGTGTGTGTGTGTTACTGTGTGTGTGAGAGAGAGTGTGATGCCTGTCTATTAGTCTTAGTATTGAGTTACTGGCATTGTTTCCTGAGGAACAAAACAATCATTAATAAATTAGCTCTAGTCCTGCCGGCCCCACCTTCCTCCTCCTCCTCCTTCTCACTCCCCGCCCTCTCTCCCCTCTCCTCTGATCTTGACAGTCAGTGACTGCAGTAGAGTCTGTGGTACAGTCTAGTAAGCATCCAGTCAGCTACTCTATGGCAGTTTCTCTCATCGTGTACCTCTGTGCTTGTCTGTCAGTGCATATCTGTGTGGTTGTCTGTCAGTGCGTACCTGTGTGGTTGCGTGGGGGCCCAGGCCGGGATGCAGGGTGCGGGGCCGCAGGCAGTGCAGGCAACGGGCTGGGTCGAAGACGTTGGCCTCGAACCGGCGACAGTACAGCTCTTCACACACTGGGAGCATGGCGGGTGCTGGCACTGTACACACACAGCACAGAGAGCCTTTGTTACAGCACAGAACACTACTATAGTATAATATATTACACACAGCACAGTACAGTGACACACAGAGCAGTACAACACAGAGCACAGCACTACTGACAGATACAGCGCAGCACTGCACAGCACAGTATTTCTGACCACTGACCGCAACATACAGGTCAGGGCATCTGTGACTGTTACCCATGCAGTGAACAGCTCTGCACTACAGCACAGTAGTTTATCATAAAACATTAGACTTGATCACAGTGAGGTACAGCTGTCTAATAGTGCTGTACTATTAATTAATAACATGAATTCCAATAACTATAATTAACCCACATAGTACAATGACTAATTACACATACAAAACACGTGATTCATATTTACAGAGGTGCTCTTGTTTTTTCACTATGCGGAAGGGAGAAAGACAGAAGGAAAGAGAGAAGGAAAGAGAAAACGAAGTATTTTTTAAAAGAAACTTGCCAACGCGTCGCCGTCCTGCTCAATAGAAAGCTGTCATTTCCAGACAGATCCATCTCTGTGCGGCCGCGGAGACACGCCCCCAGCGCCCAGCCAACCAATCCGATGCCTCCGTGCACAATAGCGGGGAAGCCGTCCGACAGGTGAGGAAACTGCACCTTGTTGGCCGCCATTGTGGCTCAGCTTGCTACTTGACCCTCCCAGTTACCGTATGCCACCGATTGAGCCACAATGGGGTTAGTTTCGTTGTGGCGGAACTGTGCCGTATTAAATATCCCGAGGCTTTGAAAGGAAAGGGAGCGACTGAGCGTGGATGACAGCTGTCGTGTCCCGGGCCCGTGTGCGTTTCTGTGCGGGCGGCTAGTTAGTTGAGAAAAGCAATAAACGCTTTAAAAATAATAATCTAAGATACCTGACCCAGCAAACACAACCCGCGCACACACATAGCATTATCACAAACCATTCATCATTTACGTACAATCATTTTAATTTATCTGAAACACATAAAAACATTTCAGAAATTTCATACGTTAAGGAATTGCACCATATTATCATTAGCTTGAACCATTAAATGGCATCTTACACTTCCAATCGAAGCCTGGCTCTCTATAGGGATGTGCCTGCAGTCACCAACCTGACACACAAGGCGCCAGAACGAAACGAACCACAAGTGTCTGTTAGGGCTGCTCTGAGGCATCTTACTGAAAAGACGCTCTGTCGCTTTGCTTTCACTGCGCTTTACCCACATTGTGTATTGAGAATTTCAAATTACTTTCTCACTGGATAGAGTGAAATAATAGACCAATAGAGAGAGAGAGAGACAGAGGGGAGCCACATGCACAGACAGCCATTACTGGATTTAACAGACAAGACAGTAAATATACTGAAGCAACAGCAACATTACAGATCAGTATGTTCCTTTTCTGTTTAGTATTACAATTTTTATTCAATCTTTGACAGTTTGTATCGTATTTTACAGTACAAATGTGGCCACAATGGCACTGTATATACACACACACAAGAAATTCTCGCTGTTCCTACACACACAGACCAACACTTTCACTTACACACGTAGACCAACACACACACACACACACACTTCCTCCCTCCTTCGCAGCTGGAGGCTGCAGTGTGCAGTTCCCGATGCCCGTACTCCCACTTTAACCCCCCCCAGTCTCAGTCCTGGTGTCTTCTGTTCTTCCCAGTCCTCTGGCGTCTCTGTTTCTTGCTGGTTCGGCCCAGTCGGCTCCTGGGCCCCGCTGACCCCGGTCCTGCCCATTTCTTCTCCGTCGCCCCTTCTTTGCCGCGCCCCACCCCGTCCCTCCCTCGCCCCAGCCCCTTGCCCTGCCCTTTCCTGTTCTTCTGTTTGGTGTGGGCGTGCAGGGAGGCAGTAAGGGAGCAGACCCTGAGAGAGAGAGAGAGAGAGAGAGAGAGAGAGAGAGAGAGAGAGAGAGAGAGAGAGAAAGCACAGGAATTATATACAGACCCCAGAGACACTCCTGACACATATAACCTAAGACAGACCTCACAGACCCTCCTGACAGAGACCCTGATACAGACCCCAGAGAAACTCCCGACACATAGACCCCAATACAGACCCCAGAGACACTGCCAAAACAGAGACACACAGACCTGAATACAGACGACAGAGAGATACACACACAAATAAGTTTTACTTTTTAGACAGAATGGGTTCCCCAGCTTTCCTAGGCACAGTGCTGATCATTTTCTCTCCTTCATCATCCCCCTCTTCCTTGCTGTCCTCTCTCTCCTCCCCACACTCCTCTGCATCCTGCAGAAAGCAAACAAGTTAAGTAATTGAGCATCCGACTGTCACACGAAATGACTGAAGAGCCAGTCGGGAGGCCTCCGTACCTCACTGGCTCCTGTGCTGCAGAGGCGCCCCCCTGTGAGGTCCAGGTCGCTGATGGTTGTCACGGTGACGGTGTGGTTGGGGTGATCATACTGAACGGACTCGGTCGTCGCGGTAACCAGATCCTCCAGCTCATCTGCCTCCTCTAGAGAGAGAGATTGAAGTTTACTGCATACTGGTCTTTCACTTCATCACAGAGTAAAAGTCTGTCAGTCAGTCAGTCAGTCTCTCTCACCCAGAGCCTCCTTCCTCTCCTTCAGCAACTTCTGGTATTCTTTGTGTCTCTGTGGGAACAGGGCAGGCAGTGAGTCACTCATCTCTCTCTTCTTTTTGTCCCTCCCCACCCTGCTCTGCCTCTCTCTCTGTCACACCTCTCGCTGAATCTCCTCCTCCTATTCCTTTCAGGCCCTCTCTCCCTTCTTTGCCATTCTCTCCTTCTGACACCTCCTGCTTCTGCCATGCCTCTCTCCCTTCTCACCCCCTTCTCTCCATCACCTCCTCTGTCCCTCTTCCTGCCTCTCTCACTTACCTCGCCCCACTTTAACTCCCCACCGACCCCTACTCTTCATGCCCTCTCCTCTTCCTCTCTCTCACCTCCTCTCTCACTTTCTTCTGCTCCTCCTTCAGTCGGGTCTTGATCTCCAGCACGGCCTGCTTCCTCCTCTCCACCTTCCGCCGATGGAAGCCCGTCAGGTACTCACTGCCACACAGATCAATAACCCATCAATAACCCGTGAACACTCAGCCCTTCTCACTGACAGAGCCCCGCGCTTCAGGGCCCCACAGGGCAGGCAGAGAAGATCAATAACTGATGGAAAAACAATAGCTGGTCCATACTCAATAGGCCTCAATCAGTCTACTGTTGATGGGTAAAAATGATCAATAACAATCAACAATCGGTGATCTCCCACACTGACAGGAGAGAGGGAGAGTTTTTAATAAAATAAAAAAAAGTGTATAATTAATGTACAGACAGACAGTGATAAACTGAAGAGAACCATCTCTACAGAAATGGTGAAATAAGACAGACAGAGACAATCCTGCTGTACAGGCTGAGACACCATCAGACCGACATGAGTGCAATGTGTATTAGGACAGTGATGTTGAGTGCAGACTGGGTCGCTGTTACACAGACAGTGATGTTGAGTGCAGACTGGGTCGCTGTTACACAGACAGAGGTTTTGAGTGCAGACTGGGTCGCTGTTGCACAGACAGAGGTTTTGAGTGCAGACTGGGTCGCTGTTACACAGACAGAGGTTTTGAGTGCAGACTGGGTCGCTGTTGCACAGACAGAGGTTTACAGTGCAGACTGGGTCGCTGTTACACAGACAGAGGTTTACAGTGCAGACTGGGTCGCTGTTACACAGACAGTGATGTTGAGTGCAGACTGGGTCGCTGTTACACAGACAGAGGTTTTGAGTGCAGACTGGGTCGCTGTTGCACAGACAGAGGTTTACAGTGCAGACTGGGTCGCTGTTACACAGACAGAGGTTTTGAGTGCAGACTGGGTCGCTGTTGCACAGACAGGTTTACAGTGCAGACTGGGTCACTGTTACACAGACAGAGGTTTTGAGTGCAGACTGGGTCGCTGTTGCACAGACAGAGGTTTACAGTGCAGACTGGGTCGCTGTTACACAGACAGAGGTTTTGAGTGCAGACTGGGTCGCTGTTGCACAGACAGAGGTTTACAGTGCAGACTGGGTCGCTGTTGCACAGATACAGGTTTAGAGTGCAGACTGGGTCGCTGTTACACAGACAGAGGTTTTGAGTGCAGACTGGGTCGCTGTTACACAGACAGTGATGTTGAGTGCAGACTGGGTCGCTGTTACACAGACAGAGGTTTTGAGTGCAGACTGGGTCGCTGTTGCACAGACAGAGGTTTACAGTGCAGACTGGGTCGCTGTTACACAGACAGAGGTTTTGAGTGCAGACTGGGTCGCTGTTGCACAGACAGGTTTACAGTGCAGACTGGGTCACTGTTACACAGACAGAGGTTTACAGTGCAGACTGGGTCGCTGTTGCACAGACAGAGGTTTACAGTGCAGACTGGGTCGCTGTTACACAGACAGAGGTTTACAGTGCAGACTGGGTCGCTGTTACACAGACAGAGGTTTACAGTGCAGACTGGGTCGCTGTTACACAGACAGGTTTACAGTGCAGACTGGGTCGCTGTTGCACAGACAGAGGTTTTGAGTGCAGACTGGGTCGCTGTTACATAGACAGAGGTTTACAGTGCAGACTGGGTCGCTGTTACACAGACAGAGGTTTACAGTGCAGACTGGGTCGCTGTTACACAGACAGTGATGTTGAGTGCAGACTGGGTCGCTGTTACACAGACAGAGGTTTACAGTGCAGACTGGGTCGCTGTTGCACAGACAGAGGTTTTGAGTGCAGACTGGGTCGCTGTTGCACAGACAGAGGTTTACAGTGCAGACTGGGTCGCTGTTACACAGACAGAGGTTTACAGTGCAGACTGGGTCGCTGTTGCACAGATACAGGTTTAGAGTGCAGACTGGGTCGCTGTTACACAGACAGAGGTTTTGAGTGCAGACTGGGTCGCTGTTACACAGACAGTGATGTTGAGTGCAGACTGGGTCGCTGTTACACAGACAGAGGTTTACAGTGCAGACTGGGTCGCTGTTACACAGACAGAGGTTTACAGTGCAGACTGGGTCGCTGTTACACAGACAGAGGTTTACAGTGCAGACTGGGTCGCTGTTACACAGACAGGTTTACAGTGCAGACTGGGTCGCTGTTGCACAGACAGAGGTTTTGAGTGCAGACTGGGTCGCTGTTACACAGACAGAGGTTTACAGTGCAGACTGGGTCGCTGTTACACAGACAGAGGTTTACAGTGCAGACTGGGTCGCTGTTACACAGACAGTGATGTTGAGTGCAGACTGGGTCGCTGTTACACAGACAGAGGTTTACAGTGCAGACTGGGTCGCTGTTGCACAGACAGAGGTTTTGAGTGCAGACTGGGTCGCTGTTACACAGACAGAGGTTTACAGTGCAGACTGGGTCGCTGTTACACAGACAGGTTTACAGTGCAGACTGGGTCGCTGTTGCACAGACAGAGGTTTTGAGTGCAGACTGGGTCGCTGTTACACAGACAGAGGTTTTGAGTGCAGACTGGGTCGCTGTTGCACAGACAGAGGTTTTGAGTGCAGACTGGGTCGCTGTTACACAGACAGAGGTTTACAGTGCAGACTGGGTCGCTGTTGCACAGACAGAGGTTTTGAGTGCAGACTGGGTCGCTGTTACACAGACAGAGGTTTACAGTGCAGACTGGGTCGCTGTTACACAGACAGAGGTTTACAGTGCAGACTGGGTCGCTGTTACACAGACAGTGATGTTGAGTGCAGACTGGGTCGCTGTTACACAGACAGAGGTTTTGAGTGCAGACTGGGTCGCTGTTGCACAGACAGGTTTACAGTGCAGACTGGGTCACTGTTACACAGACAGGTTTACATTGCAGACTGGGTCGCTGTTGCACAGACAGAGGTTTACAGTGCAGACTGGGTCGCTGTTACACAGACAGAGGTTTACAGTGCAGACTGGGTCGCTGTTGCACAGATACAGGTTTAGAGTGCAGACTGGGTCGCTGTTACACAGACAGAGGTTTTGAGTGCAGACTGGGTCGCTGTTACACAGACAGTGATGTTGAGTGCAGACTGGGTCGCTGTTACACAGACAGAGGTTTTGAGTGCAGACTGGGTCGCTGTTGCACAGACAGAGGTTTACAGTGCAGACTGGGTCGCTGTTACACAGACAGAGGTTTTGAGTGCAGACTGGGTCGCTGTTGCACAGACAGGTTTACAGTGCAGACTGGGTCACTGTTACACAGACAGGTTTACATTGCAGACTGGGTCGCTGTTGCACAGACAGAGGTTTTGAGTGCAGACTGGGTCGCTGTTGCACAGACAGAGGTTTACAGTGCAGACTGGGTCGCTGTTACACAGACAGAGGTTTACAGTGCAGACTGGGTCGCTGTTACACAGACAGAGGTTTACAGTGCAGACTGGGTCGCTGTTACACAGACAGAGGTTTACAGTGCAGACTGGGTCGCTGTTGCACAGACAGGTTTACAGTGCAGACTGGGTCGCTGTTACACAGACAGAGGTTTACAGTGCAGACTGGGTCGCTGTTACACAGACAGGTTTACAGTGCAGACTGGGTCGCTGTTGCACAGACAGAGGTTTTGAGTGCAGACTGGGTCGCTGTTACACAGACAGAGGTTTACAGTGCAGACTGGGTCGCTGTTACACAGACAGAGGTTTACAGTGCAGACTGGGTCGCTGTTACACAGACAGTGATGTTGAGTGCAGACTGGGTCGCTGTTACACAGACAGAGGTTTACAGTGCAGACTGGGTCGCTGTTGCACAGACAGAGGTTTTGAGTGCAGACTGGGTCGCTGTTGCACAGACAGAGGTTTACAGTGAAGACTGGGTCGCTGTTACACAGACAGAGGTTTACAGTGCAGACTGGGTCGCTGTTGCACAGATACAGGTTTAGAGTGCAGACTGGGTCGCTGTTACACAGACAGAGGTTTTGAGTGCAGACTGGGTCGCTGTTACACAGACAGTGATGTTGAGTGCAGACTGGGTCGCTGTTACACAGACAGAGGTTTACAGTGCAGACTGGGTCGCTGTTACACAGACAGAGGTTTACAGTGCAGACTGGGTCGCTGTTACACAGACAGAGGTTTACAGTGCAGACTGGGTCGCTGTTACACAGACAGAGGTTTACAGTGCAGACTGGGTCGCTGTTGCACAGACAGAGGTTTTGAGTGCAGACTGGGTCGCTGTTACACAGACAGAGGTTTACAGTGCAGACTGGGTCGCTGTTACACAGACAGTGATGTTGAGTGCAGACTGGGTCGCTGTTACACAGACAGAGGTTTACAGTGCAGACTGGGTCGCTGTTGCACAGACAGAGGTTTTGAGTGCAGACTGGGTCGCTGTTACACAGACAGAGGTTTACAGTGCAGACTGGGTCGCTGTTACACAGACAGGTTTACAGTGCAGACTGGGTCGCTGTTGCACAGACAGAGGTTTTGAGTGCAGACTGGGTCGCTGTTACACAGACAGTGATGTTGAGTGCAGACTGGGTCGCTGTTACACAGACAGAGGTTTACAGTGCAGACTGGGTCGCTGTTGCACAGATACAGGTTTAGAGTGCAGACTGGGTCGCTGTTACACAGACAGAGGTTTTGAGTGCAGACTGGGTCGCTGTTACACAGACAGAGGTTTTGAGTGCAGACTGGGTCGCTGTTGCACAGACAGGTTTACAGTGCAGACTGGGTCGCTGTTACACAGACAGTGATGTTGAGTGCAGACTGGGTCGCTGTTACACAGACAGGTTTACATTGCAGACTGGGTCGCTGTTGCACAGACAGAGGTTTTGAGTGCAGACTGGGTCGCTGTTGCACAGACAGAGGTTTACAGTGCAGACTGGGTCGCTGTTGCACAGACAGAGGTTTACAGTGCAGACTGGGTCGCTGTTACACAGACAGTGATGTTGAGTGCAGACTGGGTCGCTGTTACACAGACAGTGATGTTGAGTGCAGACTGGGTCGCTGTTGCACAGATACAGGTTTAGTAAGACAGTCTGGAGAGTCAGGCAACGTGAGCGAGCGCACAGAAAGGTCTGAACCCCCCACGTGTTCAGACGCACTGCTCACGTCCTCTCTCCTGTCTGTCTGTCGGCCGGCCCGGTTTACTCACTGCCTGTCTTCGTCGTTGAACGTCAGCTCGGTTCTGCTGGTTCGTCTCCTGGCCCCGGCGCTGCTCTTCCTGCCCATTTCAGCCTCAGCCGCGCCGCATGCCGCTCTCTGCGCGCGGGGATGTAGTGATGCCGCCACTTCCGGCCCGGCTGCTGCGCGTGCTCCGCTGACTCCGCCCCTTCCGTTCCCACGTCACAGCAGCGCGCGAGCCGCACTGTGGCTGTGCAGAGAAGAAACCCGTCAGCCGCGCGCTTACATAACATTAGAGCATTATAAAAGTGCAGCACAGCATAATACTGCAGATACAGGTACACTACAATTACACAGACCTCAGGGAATTAGTATGTTTCAGGTCGGCTAGATAGCACGCTGACCTGTCACTAGCGTCACCGTCTGCGCTCCTGCTGCCAAGTGTGCTGCCTGCGTCGGCCGTGAAGCGCCTGTTCGCCGCTGTTTCTTTCTGTCGCTCAGACGGACACGGTCCGCTGCGGTTCAGGAGCTTCATTTCTGTGCGCTCTGATACAAACATGAATTAAAATGGTATTCGCCAGCAAGGCTGTTTGGGGTTGAAAGAGATCAGTCCACCCTCACGAATTTGGTTCAGGTCCTACCGGCTCATAAATGAAGCGCGTGAAGCACATTGAACGCGAGCCGCGCGGCGCATGTGCGGAGCGTCAACACTGAGCTGCGGAAAGAAACAACATACTAAATAAATGACTCATTTTAATCGATTACCTCAATCGATAATCTGATTTGACATCTAGGTTTCGTTCCCCTTTGTTAAGACTGAATACAAATGACATACATTTCCAGTGTTGGACGTGGTTTTCTCTAAGCTAAAACCGAGGAACAGTGAAAATACCTCGATTGTTTAAATAAAATGTTGGATTAAAACCTCAAATCAATCTCTCGTGAAAGTAGATACATACTTGAATGAATATATATATAAAGTATCTACTTTCAAGTGTACTTAAGTATATATATATATATATATATATATATATATATATATACACAATTACTGTTTGAATGGGAATCATTTTATAGCAGTATGTTTTGATATTTTTGATAAGAGTATTTTTTCTTCCACTATTCATAACTTCTGACTACTTTTTACACAACTGTCTCTATCTGCATGCCAGAGTGCGTGTAGTGTACAGTTTCTGTGTCTGTCTCTATTGAACAAGAAACACCTGTTCCCTTCTTGCCACACCAGTTACAGCACATTCACCTTGACTGGCACACTGATAGACAGAGGGAGGGAGAGAGATACAGTACAGTAGCCTTGACACACACACACACACACACACACACACAGATACAGTACAGTAGCCTTGACTGACACACACACACACACACAGATACAGTACAGTAGCCTTGACACACACACACACACACACACACAGATACAGTACAGTAGCCTTGACTGACACACACACAGATACAGTACAGTAGCCTTGACTGACACACACACACACACACACACACACACACAGATACAGTACAGTAGCCTTGACTGACACACACACACACACACAGATACAGTACAGTAGCCTTGACACACACACACACACACACACAGATACAGTACAGTAGCCTTGACTGACACACACACAGATACAGTACAGTAGCCTTGACACACACACACACAGATACAGTACAGTAGCCTTGACTGACACACACACAGATACAGTACAGTAGCCTTGACTGACACACACACACAGATACAGTACAGTAGCCTTGACACACACACACACACAGATACAGTACAGTAGCCTTGACACACACACACACAGATACAGTACAGTAGCCTTGACTGACACACACACACACACAGATACAGTACAGTAGCCTTGACTGACACACACACACAGATACAGTACAGTAGCCTTGACTGACACACACACACACACAGATACAGTACAGTAGCCTTGACTGACACACACACACACACAGATACAGTACAGTAGCCTTGACTGACACACACACAGATACAGTACAGCAGCCTTGACACACACACACACACACAGATACAGTACAGTAGCCTTGACTGACACACACAGATACAGTACAGTAGCCTTGACACACACACACAGATACAGTACAGTAGCCTTGACTGACACACACACAGATACAGTACAGTAGCCTTGACACACACACACACAGATACAGTACAGTAACCTAGACACACACAGTTGGCACCAGTAGACAACTGGACCGGTTTTCTGTTGTGGAGTAAGACGGAGACACTTATAAAACAGACATATGTCCTACAGCTGCCTTGACTGAAAGCTATTACTACTGTACAGATATATTGACAGACAGAGAGAGGGAGCTTTCCTTGGTGTAGAATATGGAATGTAGACAATGATACACTGAATCAGAGAGATAAAGTTTATCAGACAGAAACCTTGACCCAAGACATATAGCGAGTTACCATAGCAAGCCTGAAGGTTGTGTGTGGTGTGTAGTGTGGTTTGAGAAGGGTAAACTGCAGAACCACAGCAAGATACCCTGTTAAACTCCATAGGAATCTTCCAGAAGGGTGGCTATAGCAGTAGCTAGTAGGAATAATAATAATTATAATAATAATAGTTATAGTGGAAATAGCCCTCAAGACTAATTAAGCGATTGTTGCATCATATCTCCTTTAATATGTAAATATGAACACAATAAGGAAATGACAAAGTGTGCAGGACAAAAAGTGTAATTCAGTATTAAACGGTGTCATACTTGATCAAACAATGTCTTACAGTACTGACATACTGTACTGTAAGCCACTATATGGTACTGTACAATATTATTATAACATTATATTGTGCTGAACTCTACTACACAATAATGCCACAACACCAGCTAGGACAGTCTTGAGCAGCACTGTGTGTTGTCACACACAGGCTGGCAGCGTATCAGTGAATCAGTGCCTCACAAAACTGTACAGGAGAAAGGCGTGTCCTAGGTGATGGGTGTGTAATAGAAGGCAGGTCAGCCTCATCTTTGGCACATATAGTTAAACTGCTAATTATGTTAACACTACACCTTTGCTCTGTGTGCCTGCAGTGTGAATAGACACTAGACCCAGGGCGTGTAGCGTCAGTCACAGTACTCTTCTGTCTGAACTGATGTGGGACAGTGGCCTGTCTACATGTCCATAATATTGCACTTGCACAATTGTTGTACCAAGATCGTGTAAGCCATGTATTATTAATTTTTTTTAAATTGGGGGGGGGGGTCCTATATAACAATTAAAATGAACTGATCTCTGAGAATCTGTACTGTACTGCAAAGGAAAGCAACTGAATTCATACTGCGGTTGGTATTTCATAGGTCTCTTTATTCCCGTTTGACGCAGGGAAACACAATGAACCCAGAAAGAGTCAGAAAGTTCTACATTTGTATACAGTAATAGTCCCTCCCCTCCTCCAGAAAGATATCACTGGTAAAGAATTACAAATCAGCCCATTTTTTATCCCACTCTAAAACCGACCTTTAAAAAACAAAATAAGAACAATTAAATAGCAAAAACAATTACATTGTGGCTGCTCTCAGAACACAAGATAACAAAAAAACAAAACAGAATAACAACAACAACAATAATAATAATAACAGTCACAGACACATTGACAGAAAAAAAAACAAAGCAAAATTAAAGTCACTGAGACAGAGCTACCATGATAAAGCACAGAGAAGTGAGACGTCTAGACTAATTCCCTCAGAGAATACAGTGTCTAACACCGGCTCTATATACAGTCATATACAAACACTGGCTGCCTGTGTACAAAATAGGTCTCTTTATGGAATGGGTGTGGAATAGCACTGTACTGTATGAAACCAATCGAGTGTGACAGCACTGTGCTATAGTATTGCCAAAGTCTGCTGTACTGCCCTGCACTGCAGCCAGCATCCTGCACTAGAGCTAGTCAACTGCACTGAACTCTACTGCAGTGTCACCCCTGTACTGTAAGGTCACCTATATTTGGAGACAGCCCTGTATTGAGCCACAGCCATTCCGCACTACACTGGGCTGTGGCTCACTTCTTTATTTAACTGCAGCCACTCATTCGCTGTATTTTACTGTGACCGGTCTGTATGGCTTTGAGCTGCAGGTACAGTGTTGTTTCAGGCCATGTATTACTGTACCGCACTAGGAACGCGGTGCTGGAGTTCGAGTTTATTGGTATTGCACTATTGCCAAGTAATAAAACTATATTTTCACCTAGTACATAGAATTTGGACTGTGGTGTCTGTGAGTGGACTGAGACCGTACTACACTGCTGTCAGTACTGGTCTGTAAACTGTGCAGAATCACAGACTGCTGCTCTGTGCTGTAGCCAGACCGTATGGCGTTGTGCAACAGGCTGAGAGGACAGTACGGCACTGCAGTGACTGACTGATGCTGGAGGGAAAGATGTGGTTCAGTACGTGACTGAGGCCTGTTGACTCCGAACTGCCCTGTGCTGCAGCCACCGCTTGGACTCGTTCCTGCTGATCCATGTGGTTTTATTAAGATCTCAGAAAGCTGCCCTTTCAGTTGTGTCCCAGTGTGATCGTCCCACTGACAGGCCGACACATAAAAACACACACACACACACACACACACAAAGAATTAGACAGTGTCCCCCAGTAACTCACCCTGACACACACACTGTGAGTGAGTGTGTGTGTGTGTGTGTGTGTGTGTGTGTGTGTGTGTGTGTGTGTGTGTGTGTGTGTCAGTGCGTCTGTGTGTCAGTGTGTGCGTCACACTGAGCGTCAGGTGCAGTGTGGTGCAGTTCTGCAGTCTGGACACTAGGAGGCAGCGATGGTGGTGCCCCCGCCCAGCCGTAGCAGGATGTGCTGGCAGTCCTGCAGGGGGCGCCGCTCCCCCGCCCTCTCCAGGGTGCGCTGCGCTTCGGCCAGCAGGCGGGCACGGTGCCCAGGTGGGGGCAGCAGGGGCAGGGGCAGGTGGCGGCAGGCAAGCAGAATGGCCTGGGCTCTCTCCCTCTCCCCCAGCACACACTCCCCCTCTCCTGCACCGAGAGGGTGGGGAGAGAGGGGTTAGAAACAGTGTTAAACTGAGTTATATACCTTGTCATTAACTGTGTCTTAAATACAGTGTCCAGTGAGTTACAAACTTCATACGTTCTAGAGGTCTGTTTGTAAGTGGAAAATGTCGAGAAATGCTGTATATTCTTCATGTCTTAGATGTGAATGACACAGCATCTTCTTGCGGCTTCTTTTATAAAAAGGCTTTTGTCTTTTCGTTGTCTATGACACTTGAGAGCATCCTGCACAGCTGCCAACTGCAGCAGAGCTTTCATTATTTGCGTCCTGTACCTCAAAACAACTAGTGCTTTTCTACCCAACTGAAGCCTGGAGTGGAGCCTAGGGCGTCCCTGCCCCCCCAGCAAGCCCTCTGTCCCAGTGACAGCCTAACTATGCACCCACTGATTGGCTACATGTCTGGGTTTCCCCAGAACAGAAAGAGAACTGCTAGGGCTTTGTTCATATCCTCGAAAGATCGTAAGTTGAAAGTGTAAGTTAGGGACCCACTGTATAGTGTGTGCAGTGTTATAAACTGTGTATATTACAGATAATATATATTTACAGTGTTATAGACAGTTAATGCAGTATATAGACTGTGTGCAGTGTGTGCAGTATATAGACAGTGTGTGCAGTGTACTGGCGGGGCTGTACCTGTCTTGCTGCCCTGGGGGCTCCTTCTGCGCAGGCTGTGCTCCAGGAGCTGGTGGGTGCGGGTGGGGCTGGCCCCCGCCATCAGCCTCACCGATGTCTCATGGAGGAACAGCTGAGCACACGGATGGACAGACAGACACAGAGAGAGAGAGTCACAGACAGACACAGATAGATAAAGAGACCAAGAGACAAGCATTAGCAAGAGTCAGCAAGACAGCAAGAGTCCGAACATGAATCTTCAATAGATAAGGACAGATTCTAAATGCTGTTTCTATTACTATTATCTACTACTACCACCATCAGCAGGACTATAATAATAATAACAAAAGCAATAATAACAATAATAATAATCAGACCTTGTGCTGGGCCTGCCTGTAGCTCTGTCCCAGTCTGCGCAGGGAGCTCAGATCTCGCTGGAAACCGGCCAATTGGGACCCAGAGGCGGGGCCTGGCTCCCCACTTGCCCCGCCACCACGCTGCCACAGGCTGGTCCTCAGGGTCAGCAAGAGGTCACACACCAAGAGCTCCACTCCCTGTGACAGCAACACAAGTAGAGGGAGAGATGGCAATAATGCACAGCAGGGCTCCGATACAAAACGATCCTGAACGCCCCTCCTGTACTGACTGTGTGTTGGCAGCTGTGTACAGAGACAGGGTCCATACAGTGTGTCTAGTGACTGGCAGGAGGTCTATACTCTGCAGTTGAGTGTATAGTGGGAGTGTGGGGGCTGTGTGGGGCCTGTGCAGCTGGCGGGAGTCTCTGTACTGCACTGCAGACACATTGCACGTGTGCTGCAAGATCATGCAATGCAACTACAATGCACCACAGCCACCCCCTGGGAGCGCCCACGCACAGCCCCCGAGTAAGGAGAGTGTGCAGTGTGTGCGGAGTGCGTAAAGTGAGTAGAGTGTGTAGACTGAATAGAGTGTGGGGCGTGTGTGTGTAGAGTAAGTTTATTTGTTTTTTATTTTTTCCTTTTTAATTGTTTCTTTATTTTGTTCAATGCATTCTCAGTTATTTTCAATGTATTTGACCCTTTTGTTGGTGGGCAGTTTTTGCTTTTATCACGTTTGTTTTGTTGTTTTGGGCACGTTTTTTTTAAGTTAATTGTTTTGTTCCTTGTTAAATCACAGATTTAATTTTTTTTTTAAGTGATTTTAAGGATTGATTTTAAAGATTTTAATCATAAGTATTAAAAAAATTGAATTGTTTTATTAACGTAAATGTAAAATACTAAATCAAATAAACAGTAAGTGTACTCAGTGCAGTACCTTGTTGATGCCTGCCCGGCTCTCGGTTGGTGGCAGGTTGATGCCGCCCCATAGGTGGCCGCTGGCCCGGTCGCAGTGTGCCAGGCAGGCGGGCACGGCCTCGCCCCTCGGGGTGCCCACGCTGAGCTGCACTGCCCGGCACAGTGCCAGCACCGCCCTGGGCAAGGGGTGACTGCAACACACAGAGAGACAGACCCGGACAGACACGTCAATACAGAGAGACACTCCTAACATGGAAAGATGAATACAGACCCTATTACAGGCCCCAGACACACTCCTAATATTGACAGAGATGCAGACGAACAGACAGGCGGACAAAGGGACAGAGAGGGCCAGACGGACTCACTCCAGGCTCTGCAGAGTCTTGGGCATGCGTTCCACCTCAGCCAGCAGTGACTTCACCATTGCATCATCGCCCTGCAGCCAATGAACAGCAGCCTTCAGGACCGACGCCCACCACCTGCAGACAGGGTCTCCTACTGAGCAGAGCAGGGTGAGAGAGTGAGACGCACATCACTTCATTAACACAGACAGACAGAGAGACAGAGCGCACTGTTTGTGTTCAGTATCTTACCTGGGGACGGGGGCTGGCTGGCCTGGACAGGGAAGGGGGGAGAGGGGGAAGGGGGCTCCTCTGTGCAGCTGTTCAACAACTGCAGATACTCCAGGGCACCAGAGAACTCCCTGAGAGAGAGAGATTTTATCTTTTAGCCCAAGGGCTTGTCTTAAATGAGTACTTACGTTTTGTTTTAACATACAAATAAAGCAGCAAAAGCTGGGCTGTCAGTACCGTGGGGGTCAGTAGTAGTATAGCAGTACAGCAAAAGGAAGAGAGACAGCGCCTTACCCAGAATCCTCCCTGCGGCTGTCGGGTGCAGACTCGGGTTCGATCAGAGAGTGGACGGCTCTCTCCAGCAGCTTCTCACAGAAGCCACGGTGCAGCTGGGCGATCGGGTCCGCTGGGGGACAGATGGACAGGTCAGTGTGTCATTGTGTGTGTGGTTTATGTGCAGTGTATGGTTAATGTGCAGGGTGTGGTTTATGTGTCGTTACCTGGGTCTCTCTGAGAGGTGTAGAATCCCTCTTGGGCTCCTGACTTCACTGACCAATCACAGCCCAGAAAGAACTGCCTGCCCAATGGGGTGAAGAGCCAGCGCAGCCAATCGGGGAGCAGCCTGGGCTCTGACTGACAGGCCACTGTCTCCGCACAGCTGAGCAGGTAACCCTGAGAGAGAGAGCATTAGCACTACACTAAGAGATCCAGCTTCACAGAGACTCAGCTAGAGAGGGACAGAGAGAGAGAGAGAGAGAGATACAGAGACACAGAGATACCCTTGGACACAGAGACACTCACCGGCAGGCAGCGCATTCTATGCCCCAGGGCGACACGCAGGGCGATGGCGGCGGTGACGTAGACCTCAGCCTGCATGGTGGGGGGCACCCTGTCCTGGGCACTCTCACACAGGTTCACTGCACTGAGCGCCAGGCTCACCCCCCACACACTGCCCCGTGCACCCAGCTTACCTGCAGAGAGAGGGGGATTAATAATGTACATAAATATTAACTTCTGGACACTACAGTCCATTAACACTGACTGTCTGACTGGACACTACAGCACATTAACACTGACTGACTGACTGACTGGACACTACAGCACATTAACACTGACTGACTAGACACTACAGCACATTAACACTGACTGACTAGACACTACAGTCCATTAACACTGACTGACTAGACACTACAGTCCATTAACACTGACTGACTGACTGACTGGACACTACAGCACATTAACACTGACTGACTGGACACTACAGGGAGAGAGAGGGACAGAGACAGAGAAAAACAGAAAGAGAAAGAGAGGGGGGACAGAGGGAGGGAGAACTGACTGCTCTCTCCACACCTGTGAGCTGCAGCTGGTTCAGCCTGTGATAGACCAGTGCTGCATCCCTGGCGCTGGTCTTGGACTCCTCCTCCTCCTCGCGCCGGCCTCCAATCAGGCGCAGCAGCCAGCGCATGGGGGCGGGCCTGTGCAGGCAGTAGCGAATGACATTCCAGGAGAGGGAGCAGGCCAGGTCAGTGTTGGTGGAGGGGAGTGCCCTGGACAGGACTGACAGGCAGGTCTGCAAATTAGCCACCGCCGCCGGATAGTCACCCTGAGAACGAGAGAGGGGGAGAGGGAGAGGTTACACACACAGTGACACAGAGAGAGACAAGAGATGGCCATATTTACAGAGAAGATGGACAGTCCTCGTACCCGCGCCAGCTCCATGTCGGCCTGCTTCCTGTGCCTCCAGAAGGAGACGGACTTGGGGGAGTGGAGGGGGGTGACGGGCTCCCACAGGTACAGCAGCCGCACGCACCCCCACAGCGCCCCCACCCCGCTGAGCACCCACACACACAGCACAGGCAGCACCCCCCACAGCCAGCCTGCACACAGAGGAGGGGCAGATATTATAATTTACACAGACTCACTTCAATTATACTTATTCACAGTCAGTGTACACTGACTGACTGACACACTGACTGACTGACACACTTATCCGTTGTGTCCATGTTATATACAGTGAGGGAAAAAAGTATTTGATCCCCTGCTGATTTTGTACGTTTGCCCACTGACAAAGAAATGATCAGTCTATAATTTTAATGGTAGGTGTATTTTAACAGTGAGAGACAGAATAACAACAAAAAGTCCAGAAAAACGCATTTCAAAAAAGTTATACATTGATTTGCATGTTAATGAGGGAAATAAGTATTTGATCCCCTATCAATCAGCAAGATTTCTGGCTCCCAGGTGTCTTTTATACAGGTAACGAGCTGAGATTAGGAGCACTCTCTTAAAGGGACTCTCCTAATCTCAGCTCATTGCCTGTATAAAAGACACCTGTCCACAGAAGCAATCAATCAATCAGATTCCAAACTCTCCACCATGGCCAAGACCAAAGAGCTGTCCAAGGATGTCAGGGACAAGATTGTAGACCTACACAAGGCTGGAATGGGCTACAAGACCATCGCCAACAGCTTGGTGAGAAGGTGACAACAGTTGGTGCGATTATTTGCAAATGGAAGAAACACAAAATAACTGTCAGTCTCCCTCGCTCTGGGGCTCCATGCAAGATCTCACCTCGTGGAGTTTCAATGATCATGAGAACGGTGAGGAATCAGCCCAGAACTACACGGGAGGATCTTGTTAATGATCTCAAGGCAGCTGGGACCATAGTCACCAAGAAAACAATTGGTAACACACTATGCCGTGAAGGACTGAAATCCTGCAGTGCCCGCAAGGTCCCCCTGCTCAAGAAAGCACATGTACAGGCCCGTCTGAAGTTTGCCAATGAACATCTGAATGATTCAGAGGAGAACTGGGTGAAAGTGTTGTGATCAGATGAGACCAAAATCAAGCTCTTTGGCATCAACTCAACTCGCCGTGTTTGGAGGAGGAGGAATGACCCCAAGAACACCATCCCCATCGTCAAACATGGAGGTGGAAACATTATGCTTTGGGGGTGTTTTTCTGCTAAGGGGACAGGACAACTGCACTGCATCAAAGGGACGATGGACGGGGCCATGTACCGTCAAATCTTGGGTGAGAACCTCCTTTCCTCAGCCAGGGCATTGAAAATGGGTCGTGGATGGGTATTCCAGCATGACAGTGACCCAAAACACACAGCCAAGGCAACAAAGGAGTGGCTCAAGAAGAAGCACATTAAGGTCCTGGAGTGGCCTAGCCAGTCTCCAGACCTTAATCCCATAGAAAATCTGTGGAAGGAGCTGAAGGTTCAAGTTGCCAAACGTCAGCCTCGAAACCTTAATGACTTGGAGAGGATCTGCAAAGAGGAGTGGGACAAAATCCCTCCTGAGATGTGTGCAAACCTGATGGCCAACTACAAGAAACGTCTGACCTCTGTGATTGCCAACAAGGGTTTTGCCACCAAGGGGTCAAATACTTATTTCCCTCATTAACATGCAAATCAATGTATAACTTTTTTGAAATGCGTTTTTCTGGATTTTTTTGTTGTTATTCTGTCTCTCACTGTTAAAATACACCTACCATTAAAATTATAGACTGATAATTTCTTTGTCAGTGGGCAAACATACAAAATCAGCAGGGGATCAAATACTTTTTTCCCCTCACTGTAGATACAGATACATACTGGATTCCCTCATAATAAAATATAAAAATCAGTATGATAATGAACATCTCAGTCATAACATCAATATCTTCATCAATATCAGGGTCATGAGCAATATGATCCCAGTCTGTGTGCCGCTGCAATGGGACTCACCCAGGTTCTGGGGGCTGTTCTGCAGGCCCAGCATGGTTCTGGCCGGCCCGTGCCCCGGCGCCCCCTCCATTCCGCCCTCAAACCCGGGGCCCAGCAGCGAGGGCAGGGGGTTGAGGGAGAGGCAGAGGAAGGTGAGAGCGCACAGAAGCACACGAGAGCGGTCCAGCACCCCCAGGGAGGCGGGGGAGTTCGGCTCACTCTTCACCTGGGGGAGAGAGAGAGGGGTTAATACAGACAGTGTGTGCCAAAACTGCTTCAATGGTGTGTAGTTAGAGCATATTAATAGTGTGGTAAGCCTGTAGTAAGCCAGTTACAGTGCCACAGTGTGTAAGAATATAGTTACACTATGACTGCACTAGCGCAATGTGATGTGCAGTACCGGTCCTGTGTCCAGCAGGGGGCTCCCCGGCTCGGAGTCGATGGAGTAAGGGGAGAACTCCCCTGCAGAGCCCGAGTCAGAGGCCGGTGGTGACATCATCACCAGCTCCGCCTTCATCTCCACATCCTCACACACGCTCACGTCGGTGACTCGGCACTCTGCAGCAGAGGGAGAGACAGAGACATTATGAGTGAAGTACAGGAGACAACTGACAGATTTATTTTCGGGGGGTGGGGCAGAGAGACACCGAGCTTCTGTTGTACACTGCAGCACAGCCACTGCCAGCTCGTTATCCAATTAGCTCACTGAAGAGACAGGGGCACTGATTAACTAATTTAATTGTCTGCAACCCTGCCGCATCCCCCTCCTTCACTCTGTCTCAGCACTGGAGACCTGGAGACAGACTGTGGAGAAAGTGTGAGTGTGTGTCTATCAGTGTGCGTCTGTGAAACTCAGGACAAACTCACTGTTCTTCTGGTTGCCCATCTTGAGCGCCAGGTTCTCCTGCCTCAGCTTGTGGTTGACCTGTTGCAGGTACTTGATGTAGTCGATGGCCTTCCTCAGCACCCCAGACTTGTGCATCTACACAATACAACACACACAGTTACACTCAGCTGTAGACACGGACACAGGCACAGTAATTGCCCCCCCCTATCTCTCTCTTTGGCATCTCGGCCCCACTAAGCAAGCCAGCCTGTCCTATTGTTACGCTGCTCTCCCTGTCTCTCCCCCACTCACCTTGGCGTCATTGCCCATCACCAGGTCCTTCAGCTCGATGATCTTGTCGTTGATGGAGGAGCGGTATCTCTTCTCGATGATGTTGTGGGTGGTCCTCCTCTCCCCTTCCTTCAGCCCCCCGCACCCCATGCCCATATCTGGGCACTGCCCTGCTCTGGCCCCGCCCCCACCTGGTGACCCACTCGACGACAGCTGCTTGATGGGCACCTTGTCCCCGCCCATCATCACAGGCAGAGTGGTCAGGATGTTGCCGCCCATCAGAGTCTGAAAGAGGGGGGAGAGAAAGAGAGAGAGGGGGTCAATAGAGACAACACTAGACAGTCAGTGTATCAGTCAGTCCGTCAGTGTCCGTCAGTCAGCGTGTCAGTGTTTCAGTTAGTCAGTGTGTACAGCAGCAGTTCTGGTACTGGTACTGGCTCCGTGTATACCGGGACCTGCAGGGCGGTGGTCTGGAGGGGGGTGGTGAGGGTGGTGATGCTGCCTGGGTTGACATGGGTTGGCATGGTGGACAGAACCTGGGTCCCATCGGGCTTCAGAGTGGTCAGAACCAGGGAGTCCGTCTTAATGATCTGGGGCTGGTGGACCAGCACCTGCACAGCACACACACAGACAAAAACACCACAACACAGTCAAGAGAGTCTCACGCACGCACGCACGCACACACGCACTCAGCTACAGAATGTCAGTCACACACACAAATAAAACACTCAATATTCTAATAACAACCTACATGTAAACGTTTGAATATTTCTACCTTCACCTGCAAACATCTGAAGCATGCAAATCATCAGATGGTACAGGTGTAACAATTACACTTAATGGACATTCATATTCTTAATTATGAATTTTTCTATTCACAATATTCCTGTGTACTGTGATGCTTTGAGTGCATTACGGGACAAACGTCCGGCAAAGTGTAAACAACCAGCGGAGAATGCTGTTTTAACATTACACAATGTAGCACACAAACAACTTTAAAACAAGACAACATTACTCTCCCTCACCCCTCTACCATCGAAGGACGGGAAGATTATTTGAAACAGGGTCTTTTTTTTTTTTGGATAAAAAATTAAGAACTTTTATTTGAAAAATGGTCAATTCCATGTATTCTGGTGACATGTTCTCAGTGACCAGAAATACACGCAACATATTTTATTATTGGTGATAAGACAGTCCTGTCTATGTCTTGAGTATATTTCATCCCAAAGAATCGGATGACAGTGAGACTCAAAGAGACTGAGAGACAGTTGTTTGCTTGTCTTGTTCAACTGTTGGTAGACGATGGCATGTCAACCAAGGTGGACAAGAACAGACGTTTTTAAGGGTGTCTGATCAAAGCACTGTTGACTTCACCATATGATCAGTTTAGCCTGGTTGTGTTGGCAGTCACAAACAATGTTGCACTTTTAAATTCACTAGATCTAGAGACACTTTGTGCTAGCGTTAAGCTTTATCCACACAGAAAAACAGGTCAGTAGAGCAAACAACGGTTAAACCAAATACTTGACCAGCTAGGAAACTGGTAGCAAACAACACGAAATACACTTGTCGGAAGCTTTGTCCATAAGACCAAACGCACAAATCTCCCTCGGAATATTGTGGATAGGCTTGTGAGGTTTATATAAGGCCTTTAAACTACAGCCTCTCTCTAAAACACAGCCCTGTCAGGGTCCTGAAGCTCCCCCTGGTGGCGCTGGGAGGTCCTGAGGTACCTGCTGGACCTGCTGTGGCATGGCCTGGACTGCCGGGGACGCCAGCGTCTGGATGGTCTGGGCGCCTGTCTGGGTCAGCACTCTCTGGTGCTGGATGGTCATCGGCTGGACCTGCGGTGATGTCACGATGCTCTGCACCTGTGGTTGGAGGACTGGGTAGAAAAAGGGGAGGGAGAACTTAGCTGAAAAGAAAAAAAAAAAAAAAAAATCAAAGGAAAGTGGAAGCCCTCAACTTGGAACGTAGTGCCCTTCTCACTCTCTCCCTCTCTCCCTCCCTCACTACTTCCTTCTTCCTCTCTCTCTCTGACAGCTGGATCCCTCACCTTGGAAGCCGGTGGTGGGGCTCTGGTGGTAGATGACCGGGTGCTGGATGATGCGAGACTGGGAGGAGCTGGTGAAACTGGGAGCAAACATCACTGTCTGGGTCTGTGACTGGCTCTGCACTGGGAGCGACTGGGTCTGTACTGTGAGGGTCTGCGTTTGGACCGGGAGGGTCTGCGTTTGAAGTGGGAATGTTTGGGTCTGTATTGGGAGGGTCTGGTTCTGTATGGCGAGAGTCTGGGTCTGTACTGGGAGAGTCTGGGTCTGCTGGATCTGCTGCACTGTCTGCACCGCCTGCGGCCTGGGCTGCAGGAAGGGGGCACTGCGGATCTGAGTTTGGGGCTGGGAGATGATCTGGATGGGGGTCTGTGGGGGAGTGAGGGGGAGGGCCGGGGGGGACTGGGCCTGGGGGAGATGGGGAGCCAGCTGGGACTGGGGGGGCGCTGTTCCATTCTGGAATATGGGACTGGACTGGGGGGCAGGGGCAGAGGCTGGGGTCGGGGCAGGGGCTGGGGTCGGGGCAGGGGCTGGGGCCGGGGCAGGGTTGGAGGTTTGGGGGTTGTGTTGGCTCTGTGTTGGGGTTTGGGGGATGGACTGACGGAAGCCACCCCCGCCCAACTGGTCTTCGAAGAGGTCCGGGAAATCGCCCACTTGGTTACTGACGAACTGTAGCATCTCTGTGTGGAGAAAGAGAGGGAGGGAGGGAGGGAGGGAGGGAGGGAGGGGGAGAGATGGAAAGGAAGATGTGGGTGGAGAGAGAGAGTCAACAAATGTCTTCGGTGTTCAACTTCCTTATTGACACCTGACTCCTTCAGAAACAGTAAAAATACATACTAAGACAATAAACCACCACACCATCCAAGTGTGTGTGTGTGTGTGTGTGTCTGACTGAGGCTGAAGTGGGGGATCATCGAAAGGGAGAGAAGGAGGGGAGTGACTGGGGCAACAGCTCTAATCCCATTATTCTATATGAGATTAAACGCACTGTTACGCAAGCACTGCTCTGCTGGGCTCAGCGACCCCGCCTGTCGGCAAAAGCCTGGTCTTGGCAATGGCAGTGGACACCAGTCATGTCAGTGCTGTCAGCCAGGTCCCAGTGCAACAGCTCAGGGCTGGCACAGGCTTCCTAACTGCACTGGTGCAAAATAACCGCCCCCTCGGCTATCTGTCTGTCACAGAGAGCCCCAGCTCTGAACTGGAGAGCGACAGTACAGTACAGTACAGTACAGTCTGGAGCTCTACGGTACCACAGGGTACTCAGTGTGTGCTGTACTGTAATGTAGTCAGTGTAGACTGGCAACACCCCCTCCACTCCCCCCGTGCTGGTCTGCACACCACCCTACAGCACAACACAGGTCTCCTGTTTCACTCGGCCTCTGACTGTGTGTGTGTGTGTGTGTGTGTGTGTGTGTGTGTCTGTCTGTCTGGCTGTGTGTCTCTGTATGTCTGGGAGTACAGGTGGGCATTTGTCTGGAATAATTTTCTATTTTATGGAAGGAAAAACAAGTTCATAAATAAGCAAACATACATTAAACAGAATTAACACCCACCTATCTACCTAACTGAAATCTGTGCAGTACTTTAGCAATTGTACTGCACTGCGATTTCATATTGTGGACATAAACATAGGATTTTGTTTATCTTGAATAAACTGAAAACACACACAGTAATGGGGATTCACTTCTGTGTTTTTTCGCTTCAGAGATGTCATAAAAAACAACTCCCTCGATTCAGGGAAGTTTGGATATTAATAACCCCCTCGCTATAACGTGTTATCTCAGTTTACTTTCCGATTAACTGACGCTGGTAATAACGGGACACCCCTGCACTATATGCAGTCAGAGCTGCTGGATTAGCGGGTTAAACTGCTGTCACGCCAATCAATGGAGTGTTCACTGGGAAATCTCCAGTGACGTCATGCGCTCACTATACCTCACTATTAAAACAGCAGCGGCGCTACACCCTGGCTGCGCACTGACACATTACACACTCACTACACACTCACTACACACACCGCCGCGCGGCCGGCCACTACGAGCTGCTAACACAGTAACACAATAACATACTAACACAGCAACTGTGTTAGTATGTTATTGTGTTACTGTGTTATTGCGTTACTGTGTTACTGTGTTAGTGCGTTACTGTGTTAGTGTGTTTCTGAGCTGCTCACTGCTGTGTGCAGTTGTGATCCAGTGTCACTTCTCTCCTGCACCTCGATTTCTCACACTTTCACTGCGTTTATAATGAGACTGTGTTACGCGAGTTCGTTTAAAGAGACATCGGCCAAATCCAGAACATACACAATACTTTTTAACACACTTTAAAATAAATAAGACAACATATCCGATAATAAACACAGATCAGATAATAAGATATAAACAATAATACATGTTTTAAATTAAGAAATACGCTAATGTTAGTCACTAGACAATGTAATTATGACACAACCCTACACAAATATATTACAATGTAATATTATTATTATTATTATTATAAATCACGAATTTACATGCAGACGAAGTTACTGACGAAGTCTACACGTGTGTTGACAGACAGACGGAAGCTCTGTAACTCATCACACCCCGGTGTCTAGGAAGCGAGAGACGCGCCGGTAATGACACACTGCCGCCCCGCACCCCGGCGCCCCCCGGGCGGAGCTCAGGCTCAGAGCCGCTCACCGTCGATGTCGCCCAGGGTGAACTCGTCCCCCAGCTCGGACAGGGTCGGGTCCATGCTTTCCATCGCCGGCAAGAACTCCGCTTCCATTCTCCGCGATGTCGGACCCGGCGGACGGGGTCGGAAACACCCCGGGATCCCCGAGCTCAGCTCAGAGGAGCGGTTGTGTCTCCCGCTCACGATGGTTTAAATGCACACGACGTCACTGTGTTTAAGCACAAAACGAGGTTATAATATTTGTTTTCCCAGCGACAGGCGAGCTGTCAGGCAGGCGAGAAACATCTGAGAGCCACCGGCCTCCATCTTGCTTTCCACAATGACGTCATTTACAAACAGTGGCCGGCCGGCCCAGCTGGGCTCCTGATTGGCGGAGCCGCGGCTGTTGTTGTCATGAGACCAGGCGGTTCCGGCCAATCAGGCCGCTGCGAAGGCCGTGGTCTGATAGTACGTCAGCGATCAGACGCTCCGGCCTGTTTTGCATTGACTCCGCCCACCCTCCACAGCGCTGCATTATTCATGAGCTGTTGCGAGGCGCCGCCTCTACCCGCGGACGCACAGCGGAGCTGCGTTAATTATTCATGAGCAAGGTCGTCCTTATCCTTTATTTACGAGCTACAGGAGATATTTAAGTTCACACATTTTAACTTTACTTAAAAAAATGTTTGTAAGCTGTGGTGAAATTTACCCTGCAAGTCAATATATCTCGGTTTGTACACACGGAGAATTAGCTTGTGTTACTACGCCTGTGCATTTCGCAGTTTGTTATTGATAAGTTAAAGAAAAAAATACAGTTACATTGTATTTCAGCCGACTGGGCACAAACAGAAATATCTCACACTCAGAAGCAAAACGTGTTTCTATAGCCACGATAAGAGTAACAGCAATGGCAGTGGTAGCTGTAGGAGCCAATGCAGTGCAACAGACACGCAATGCAAACAGTGATCCTCTCTGTGGACCATTGTCCACTACAGGAGTTGCATGATTTTTTATTGTCATTCATAAATCCACCAATTTAATTCAACTGTCTCTGCTATTTAGAAACAAAAAATACCATCACTGGGGAGGCAATGCATCTGCCCTTTTAATCTGTGTCTACAGTGAGGGGAAAAAAGTATTTGATCCCCTGCTGATTTTGTACGTTTGCCCACTGACAAAGAAATGATCAGTCTATAATTTTAATGGTAGGTGTATTTTAACAGTGAGAGACAGAATAACAACAAAAAATCCAGAAAAACGTTATACATTGATTTGCATGTTAATGGGGGAAATAAGTATTTGATCCCCTATCAATCAGCAAGATTTCTGGCTCCCAGGTGTCTTTTATACAGGTAACGAGCTGAGATTAGGAGCACTCTGTTAAAGGGACTCTCCTAATCTCAGCTCGTTACCTGTATAAAAGACACCTGTCCACAGAAGCAATCAATCAATCAGATTCCAAACGCTCCACCATGGCCAAGACCAAAGAGCTGTCCAAGGATGTCAGGGACAAGATTGTAGACCTACACAAGGCTGGAATGGGCTACAAGACCATCGCCAAGCAGCTTGGTGAGAAGGTGACAACAGTTGGTGCGATTATTTGCAAATGGAAGAAACACAAAATAACTGTCAGTCTCCCTCGGTCTGGGGCTCCATGCAAGATCTCACCTCGTGGAGTTTCAATGATCATGAGAACGGTGAGGAATCAGCCCAGAACTACACGGGAGGATCTTGTTAATGATCTCAAGGCAGCTGGGACCATAGTCACCAAGAAAACAATTGGTAACACACTACGCCGTTAAGGACTGAAATCCTGCAGCGCCCGCAAGGTCCCCCTGCTCAAGAAAGCACATGTACAGGCCCGTCTGAAGTTTGCCAATGAACATCTGAATGATTCAGAGGAGAACTGGGTGAAAGTGTTGTGGTCAGATGAGACCAAAATCGAGCTCTTTGGCATCAACTCAACTCGCTGTGTTTGGAGGAGGAGGAATGACCCCAAGAACACCATCCCCACCGTCAAACATGGAGGTGGAAACATTATGCTTTGGGGGTGTTTTTCTGCTAAGGGGACAGGACAACTGCACCGCATCAAAGGGACGATGGACGGGGCCAAGTACCGTCAAATCTTGGGTGAGAACCTCCTTCCCTCAGCCAGGGCACTGAAAATGGGTCGTGGATGGGTATTCCAGCATGACAATGACCCAAAACACACAGCCAAGGCAACAAAGGAGTGGCTCAAGAAGAAGCACATTAAGGTCCTGGAGTGGCCTAGCCAGTCTCCAGACCTTAATCCCATAGAAAATCTGTGGAGGGAGCTGAAGGTTCGAGTTGCCAAACGTCAGCCTCGAAACCTTAATGACTTGGAGAGGATCTGCAAAGAGGAGTGGGACAAAATCCCTCCTGAGATGTGTGCAAACCTGGTGGCCAACTACAAGAAACGTCTGACCTCTGTGATTGCCAACAAGGGTTTTGCCACCAAGTACTAAGTTGAAGGGGTCAAATACTTATTTCCCTCATTAACATGCAAATCAATTTATAACTTTTTTGAAATGTGTTTTTCTGGATTTTTGTATCCTGTATCCTGTATCAGTGTTAAAATACACCTACCATTAAAATTATAGACGGATCATTTCTTTGTCAGTGGGCAAACGTACAAAATCAGCAGGGGATCAAATACTTTTTTCCCTCACTGTAGGAGAGGCAAGTCATATTATGTGCTGTCAATGGGATGTCATAGAACCCTTGGTTCACCCTTAGAGCACTCCTAGGGTCTGGGATCCGAACCTCTCCTACCACCTGCAGGTAGTTCAATAATCTAAAAATAAAATTACAGCTAATTCATCCATATGATATATACAGATAATAATAATTATTATTATTATAAAGTCTCAATTACAACCATATCTCTCCAGGTGTTATCCTGGATAAATAAGTGCAATACACACACACCTCCTCCTCCTTAGGTTGTCCTTTGTGAATGAAGATGACTGGCACTACTGAAATAGTTTGCTGATGACTGTATAATCCGATGCAGAATACACAAAGTGCTACAAACAGGGCAAACACACACGGATTGTGATACACATATAGGCTGTACACACACACACTCAAGAAGGCCAAATATACCTAATAATGCCTACCACCCCCCCACCCCGAAAAATATTAAAAAATAAAGTAAGTAGTATATTTACCACTGCTTATTATTTTTATATCTATAATATGTATGTACTGCTTTATATTGCTCTTTTTTAATTAAAATGAAGCATTCATGGCTTGTAATTGTGGTAAAAGGGTCTTGTAGCCCAGGCAGTTATTTGACCGCCAGACCACTGGTTTATTTAGGTTGCTCACCACTGGCCTATGCAGACTCAGCCTGTCTGTCCCCTACAACACGCCTTGTACAATGGGACATGTTGTGTATGTTCCCTGCTGCAGCCACAACTCTATTGTAACATGTATTATTGTGCTCGACTGTCACTACACACCCAGCCGCTGTACTTGAGTGCAGTAATGTGTAGAAAATAAAGCACTGGATCAGTAGAGTGGCAGACTATTGATTGTGGGTTTAAGCACCATATTTTAAAGGATTAAAAATGAAATGAATCAGAAGTAATGCTTAAATATGTGTTTTGTCCTCATTAATCATTTCACAACTCTACCTGCATTTCTCACCACAGTGCAGATGGGGGCTGCAACTACACAGGAAAGTACACAGAGAAAGGTGGGTAGCTATAACAGATATGATACATACATGTGCTACTGCTACATGTAAACACACACCAGATATTAGATGATATTGGTATTGCAATTGCAGTGCTTGTAGATTTTACAGCTGAAATGAAACCGAAAAATACCATAAGAACATAAGTAATATTGATGAATTGAAGGTCTACCTGTTTTTCGCAGCTGAAGAGAACTCAGAGCTAGACACCAGGGGCTACAGTAATAGCAGAGTAAACTACATTTAAAGCATCTGAAGATGTGACAGATTACTGAACATGTATTATTTTGTTACGATGCAGGTTAATATCAGTGACAGTTTGTGATCGTAGTAGTAATAGTGGAATTTAGGTAAGGAGTGGTATGCGACAGTAGTAGTTAGGGTTGCCACCCGGCTGGTGTTTTAGTGGACTTTCTGGTATTTTTATATACTTTGACCCCCCTCTATGTATTTTTGGCATTGTAAACCATTGGATATGCCGCTAAAAATGTGTTATAATCTCTGTAACTTGGTTATTGAAAGAAAGCATTTACAAAATAGGCTACTTTAATTTACATTTTACCATTTAATGAAAACAATTCAGTCTGTAAAATACATTTTCTTTTTATAAAAAGGCAACCTTGTCCGTTTTCAAGTCACACTACATAATCTTAACATAAGGCAGGTACAAGTCTTCTAAACCATCACTGATTGAGGAAATATCATTACTTTTGATAGTGAGAGCATCTTATTAAAACACGAATAATATCAGGCTGTTGTGATTACATGGTAGCACGTTAGTTCAATAGCCCATAGTTTCTATGTGCTCTGTGAGAAACAAGATCCATCAAATGATTTAGAAATGTATTCATGGCAATACAAATTAAATGTGATCAGTATTTAAAATAAATAAATAATAATAATAATAATAATAATAATAATAATAATAATAATAATAATAAATTCTTCACCATATTGTTAACGTTGTCTCAAAAGGTCTTGGGCTAATACTGTGTTTTCTTACGAGTAATCGCCTTCACAAGGATGGACCTCCACAATATTTCAGCTCTGCAGGGCAGTGAGACGGTCTCAGTCTGCTGGCACTGGAACAGGGATCCCTCTGCCCGAGCTAGAGCTTTCCACAGGCGGTTCAGTGTGTGGCTTCACATCCACGCCCTTCCAAGTGCTAAAGCTTAGTTTGACAAGAAATCTAGTGCAGGTCAGCTCTCGGGGTCTCAGCTATAGTGTATGTAAGTTGAATTACACCCAATTACAAAGCTGACTGGGGGCTGTAATCTGTATAGCCAGGCTCACCCTATAGCTGCTGTGCTAAAGCTCATTTATACATGTCTAAGAGGGGAAAAATCATCATCAACAAAGTGCATTTTCAGTCGCACTACTTGTTCAAGTATATCTCGAAGGACTGCCTCTCGGTGGCGGGGTCGCCCTGCGAGGTGGGGCCCGCGCGCGTGGTTTCCCTCACTATTCGCAGGGCCAGCCCCCCTGCCACCACCATGCCGGCTGCTGCCCTTCCCAGCTCCACCGCAGCTGTCAGGAGCGCCCCTGAAATGCCCCTCCCGGCCTGTGTACTCCCAGCAATGACTGCCCCTGAATTTCCAACTGTCCCAACTGCTCCTGAACTTGCAATTGCCCCAACTGCCCCTGAAGCCCCAGAACTTCCAGCTGCCCCAACTGCCCCTGAAGCCCCAGAAATTCCAGCTGCCCCAACTGCCCCTGAAGCCCCAGCTGTCCCTGCAGTATTCACCACTGAGCCGCCCACTGCTGCTCCAGCCCCCACCATGTTCCTCCCTGCCACTCCTGCCACTCCTGCCCCAAGGCTCCCGGCTGCCCCCAGCGCTGCGCCTACCCCCATGGCCCCCCCAACCCCCGCAGCTGCCCCCACTGCCACGGCCCCCATCCTCGCCACTGTTTCCGCCGCCTCCGCCACTGCCTCTCTGGGCCCAGATGCCTCTACTCCGGCCATGGCCCCCACCGAGCCCCCCAGTGCCCCCCCCACAGCCGCACCCACCGTCACCGCTGTCTTCCCTGCCGCTGCTGCCACCACGGCCCCGACCGCCTCCCCTGCTGCTGCCGTCGCCCACACCCCCCCCACCTGCCCAGCTGCTAGCATAGCCGCACCCCCCATTGCCCAGGCCCCTCCTGCGGCCGCCAGCGGAGCCGCTACCCCAAACAGGGCCCCCACCGCCAGACCCGAGGCCCCCCCCGCCACCAGCCCCCGCACCCGCTGCAGCACCCTCTCTGACAGCTCCGCCCGCTGCCTGAGCCGCACCAGGCACCCAGAGCGTCGCTGTGCCGGCCTGACCTCGACGCTGCCACCCACAGCACCACTGACCCTGCTCTCTCCTTTCTCCAACTCCTCCTCCTTCCTCTCCCTTTCGTGTCCTTCCTCCAGGCACCACTTCCTCTTTCTGGCCAGCCGTCCCCCTACCCCAACATCCACCCCTCCCTCTGCCACCATCTCTGTGCCCTCCTCCTCCTCCTCCTCCTCTCTCAGCAGCCTCTCCTGCTCCTCCCTGACGGCCGCCTCCGCCTCCCCGAACATCTCGCTGGTGTAGCAGCCGCCCCCGTTGCCCTCCACCATCCTGTCAATCTTCTCCAGCAGCTCCTCCACCTGCCCCCTGTCTCCCGCATCCCGGTTATTGAACAGGTGGTACCGGCCCCCACACCTTCCCAGCAGCGCCTGCAGTCCCGGGGGGGCCGTCTCCCTCAAGAACCCCTCCAGCGCCAGGCCCTCCAGGTCGTCCCCACGGGTGAAAAGGACCAGTGTGTAGGCAGCCGCCTGTGCCCCGAAGATCCCCTCGATAGCCCCCGCCACTCTGGCCTCCTCCTCTGTGAAGCGGCCCACGGGCACCACCAGCAGGAAGGCGTGGGGCCCCGGGGCGCTCAGGGCCACACACTTGGCGATCTCAGCTCGCAGCTCCTCGGGGGACAGCTGTGTGTCGCACAGCCCCGGCATGTCCACCACCGCCACTCTGCGCCCTCGCCGCTCCTCCCCCCCTCCGCTGGTTGCACCTGCCACCACCTCCCCTCGCCTCTTCTCGCACAGCCGTGTCACCGAGCAGTAGCTGGGCTCCGAGCGGAACCCTCTCCGGCCCAGGATGGTGTTCCCGGACGCGCTCTTCCCCGCTCCCGTCTTCCCCAGCAGCACTAGCCTCAGCTCCCCCTCTCCGTCGGCCTCTCCCTGCTCCTCGACCGCATCCATTTCCTGCTCTTCCTCCTCTCTCTTCTCTGGAACAAGAAAGGGAAACAAAAACATTTCATACTGGTGCTGAGATGAGAAGTAAAGATGAACTGCAACTCCCTCTCCTTCTTCCTCTCCCTGCTGTTCTCCTCCTCCTCCTCCCTCCTTCCTGGAATGAGAGAGTAAAACAAAGACATTCTATTTTGACAATTCTACTTCTTTCTTCCTCTTCCTCTCTCTCCCACACTGCCTCTGCCTCCCCTTCCTCCACCTCTCTTTGCAGCACCACAGTGGGCAAATCAGCACTTTATAATCACAGAGGGGCTGCCATGACTAGTGGCTCCCAGTGTGAATGATTAGGGACAGTCTGTTCCCACTGCAGTGTGTCTTCAAGTGTGGCACCATGTCGGAGGAAGTTGAGGAAGTTCCTCTTCTGTGTGGTTGCCATATCGTTTTTTTATTGACCTTAAAATGTTGTAATAACTTGCAATTGTTTACTGGTGTTTTCAGAGTGCTGGGACTGCCAGTGATAGGACCTTAAACAGGAAGTCTTGAATGCTGCATTATTACTACACTATTGTACACACCCACCTATAGGCTATAAATAAACAAACACTGAGACAAGCATACTTTTAATGGGAATGTAACTATAACGTAACTGTAATGTACAGCAAGGTAGAATAAATAATATGTTATAGTGTGACTTTATTTTGAGAACCTCTGCTGAAGATTATTGGGAAAGTATAGCCTATACTGAAGAGCCCGTTTCCGTTCCCCTCACTCAGACAACAAGGGAATCATGCTGTTGTGATTGAAATTCATAGACGGTTAAAGAGATCAGTTAAATCCCGCTGCACCGCTGGCTGCACATGTCCGTGGCAGCTGTGTTGCCTCTGTTTGTTCACGTGTTGCACTTTTGCTGGATATAACGTATCACTATATTGCAGTCCAACTGCATTTTAATATTTTAACTGAATGTAACAATGACAAACCGATTCAAACACGTTTGGGTATATGACCGATAAGTGTTTATTTAATACGTTGAACTTTTTAACGTCACAGAATATGTAAAGTGGTTTGTCTTGGCTCGTGCAGTAGCAAGCGGATGTTTACGTCGCGTCGCCTTTATTACGTCATCAGCTGTCAACAGACCCTGCAGGTCCAACGTCAAGACGAGCTCAACCGGACTCTTAATGCGTGACGTTTGGCATCTTAAAAGCTCTTGCGTCCATCCCATTGTGACCGACTCATTGTGAACGCGTTGGCAGCGAAATGAGGGAGAATATTTTCATAAAGTCTGTACACACAATATCAGATCCTGGTACAGCTCATACAGTTACAGATTAACGAAATTACGTGGTTTCACTGTAGACGTTAATTTATCACCTGAATCGGCAGGGTTCATTTCTCAGCCTGTTTCAGCGCCGGCTTGTCCTCTGTCTCTGTGGGTAAATAATGGCGATCCCGCCGCCCAGTCTGCACAGCCTGCACACTGACTTCACGTCGCTGTGGAAAAAGAAACTAAAATTGTCCACTGGGACTGGGACTGTAGCAGGTGGGCGCCACCTTTTGGACAAACTCTGATCAGCAGTAAAGCACCGTAAACTTACTGTGCCAAAAATGTGATTTAAAAATAAATACCTAAATAATTAATGTATAATATAATAATAATTATTATTATATAAATGTATTTCTTTATTAGCAGATGTCCTTATCCAGGTGCAATTTACAGTTGACACAAGAAACATTTTAAAGCAGTACGACGGTGCAGTAGTACAATCAGTTCAAAAGAAAATAAACATAATTCCTATAACAGTGAGCTAGTAAGTGACATAACACTTGTAGTAATATTTTAGCAATGTAAATAATTCGTTTTAGATCAAGCTGTTGTTGTGCAGCACAGTTCAACAAAAATAGGTGAGAAATTATGATAATTTTAATATTCTAGCTAACCTGTGAATTTATCTTATTTTTCTATGTTTCTGTGTAAAATGAAAACACACAGAAAATAGCTTTTCCTTGTTTCATTATTAAACATTAAGCCACAGAGAGCAGGTTTAGGTCAAAATCACACAGAGCACATATGGACGAAATATGTCTTACACAGACGATCCAAGAAACTGCTAAGGAGACACAGCCACTGCCACTGATGCGTAACAGAACACAAAGACTTAGAAATACACCTGTGATCTATAACATCTGAAAATGGCTATAGAGTACAGTGTACATCATATACCACACCATGTTGTCCAGCTAAGTGCTATGTGAGCAGCCCATACCAGTACTACTCATATAGGTGCTGGCTCATGTAACAATTCAACATTAATATTAGTTAACAGGTCTTGTGAAGGGTTGTTTAAGAGATGTCATCTTGTTCAGTTTGAGTGAGAGCACAGGCTATACAAACCAGACAACCTTCACACAACCTATTAACTCATTATAAATCACACACATCAGGACTAGACACATACATATCTTTAGAATTTTTTTTTATTTTCCTTATATTTAATTTCTCTCCCCCTAAAAATGTTTTGGGAAAGGATCCATAGTGACTGACAGTAGCCAATCTGTGTTGTGTTTTCCTGCTGGTTAAACATCATTTAAACTATTAATAATGCCAAATTCCTGGATTTTTGTATAAACCGATTTTAAATAACTCATCTCACTTCTCACTTCATGCTTCACACAGGTAGGACTATTCTAAGGAAATGGAAGTCACATTTTGGTTCAGAGGAAAAATATCCCAATTTAAAAAGCATTCTTTCATAAAACCGACCTGAGCCTGAATGCTTTACACAAATTATACACCCAACACGAACCCAACAGACATATGTGGGTCCCGTTGGGGTCGGGTCGGTTAGACAGGTCTTACAACAAAGGTCCCAGCTTCAAGCTGGTGAAGCACATTTCAATACTCAGTTGATTCAGTAGGTGTCAGTATGTACACATAAATCCATCTCACTCCAGCTTGGCCAATTGGCAAGCAAACTGAACAGTATGGAGTTCATTACCATTCGGTGTTTCGCATACGCTGCGAGTCAGGAAAAGACAAGTTAATAAACCCTGTAATAAACACTATCAATCAAGTACTGTTAGTCATAAGCAGACGTTCACTGAACACACACAGTGTCTGAGATCCTTTAGTGAGGTCTGTTGGGCACTGATGTTGAGTGCTGCTCCGTCTTTCTAGTCTGGTTAAGAGCTCAGTGTGTGTCATCCCCTGCAGGCCTACTAAAGACCCTAAACACTGACCCCCTGACGCAGATGAGCAGAAAGCCTTTCATTATGTCTTTCATTTCTGGATGGAAGTGCATGAAAATGGCAGCACTTATGGAGTTTCGAACCGAAGTGTGGGAGGAGGACAGCCCCAATCTCACAGCTGACTTCCACCCTATACCAAGCATAAGTATCCTCTAAAGCTGGTGTAATGGGAGTTGTGGGAGGTGCTATACTTGATATTAAAACAGTCTGGGCACTGTTTTGCATTTAGTGATCTTCAGGTGTACTCTAAGAAGCGAGTCATGGAGGAAGTGAGATTAAAGTTTTAATGTCACTTTAAGTTATATTATCAGTGAAATCAATACATCAATTTGTATTGGGTATTTCGCCCTTTGCAAGGCTGCTACAGGGCGTTTCACATAGTATATACGTTTTTTTTGCATTCACACCCGTAAACTATAACATCTGGATAATGGCTATAGTATACAGTGTATATCAGATACCACACCGTCATCCAGATAAGCAGTATGTGAGAAGCACAGACTGGTGATACAGCGCACCACCTCCTGCTTCACCGCCTCCAGGGGCATGCAGGTGTCATACAGGCCCGGGGTGTCGATCAGAGACAGTCTCGCGCCACCCGCCACTGCCCTGGCCTTCTTGCACTGCTTGGTGATGGAGCTGAAGGTGGGCCTGGACTCGAAGGCCTCTCGGCCCAGGATGGAGTTTCCTGTAGCGCTCTTGCCCACCTCGGTCTTGCCCACCAGTACCAGCCTCAACTCAGTATCTCCTGCACTGTTTGATGCTGAAAAGCACATATATGTACATATTTATATATATTGATAACATTACTTATATAAATGGATAGCATTTACTCTATATTGTTACAAGAAGTGAGCCCCACAGTACACAAGCTTCCCTTTCTGGTTCATTAATTCTACCAAAAGGAAGTTTATCACATGACTGTTTACAGCAGGGGTGGGGAACGTCTGGCCTCTGGGGCGCATACGGCCCTTGGGGCTGTTTGCTCCGGCCATAGAGTCCATTTGAAAAAAATAATTTCTGTGACATACACTTAACACTAGAAGCACTGAGCTTATGTAATAAACATCTCTACTGCGTTTTAACTGCATAAACACAAAAAGAAATAAGTAGCCAAAATGGGGTTATTTTCACCGGTCATTAAAATACATAATAACTCAAATATAACCCATAATTCTGCCTGCCCTTTACAATATAGTCAGTATGGCACTCTAGTGGTGATCTCTAGCTGTCTACAGTCTTTCATGTGCTTGAAAAACACACGCATTGTACAGCATTACAGGTGTTTTCTTACAACTGTAGTCAGATTGAGCTGATACAGTGATTACCCGCAAATAAACATGGATTCGAAACTGAAGAGAGCTGGTTTTGGACGTGCCGTGTATATGAACATGACTGATTCAGGGGATCAGTGATACTGGCAATGACAGATCATTGGTGGGTTTGTGCCAGTGCTGTGAAAACATTGCGAGTGATACACCAGGTCCAAATGGCACCGAGTGCTTTTACTCCACTGATCAATACGCGATGCTACTGCACAGTACAGAGAGCAATAGCGCAGCACATCCAGCACAATAATGATTAATGGATATTATCAGCTGAGGAGCATTTATTGCGAAGCTATATTTTCTTAGAGTAAAAGTGTTCACCTGGAGAGGCTGTCAAAATGCAGTGTGAGGTACGAGCTCATGCAGGGAAAGTGCAGAAACGTGTCCTGTGTGACTGTACGAGCTGTCAGGTGTGCAAGCTAAATATATAGTAAATAGTTTATTGAAATACACTGATTTTATTCACTGTAGCTTTGTATGTTGAAAACAAAGTTTACACAGTGTTAAAAATGTTTACTTTAGTGTACAATTATGTTTTGATAAATGCCATATAAATGCAGTTTTTTTAACTTTTGAGCATTATTCCAATATTTATGTTTATACTTGTTTCATTATCTTATTGTATGCCGTTTTTAAGCTTTTTGCTCATGTTTTGATAGGTGTATTAATTAAGGTTGCAGCCCGTGAATACATTTGTGAACACTCAAATGGCCAAAAAGGTTACCTACCCCTGGTTTACAGGAACAGAGACTGAGAAATGTATTTGCATCCATTGGTGTTTCAATAGTTTATAAATTCTTATAAATCCAATGTTTTTATATTTGTATTAATTTACTGCATTTTTAATATAAACACACAATGTCACATTTTCATAGTTGTTGGATTTTCATTTCTAATGCATCTTTTCCAGATGCTTTTACTTTGCAAATAAATAGGTGTTCCCCGCAATAGAAAATAAATTAACTTTGTAAGGCACTAAACATACATAAAATCTGCCTCTTTACAAGTAGTGCATTCTCCCCTTGTATATGAGCATAAAGGAGTGAAAACATCAAGTAATTAAAAAAAACGAGAAATGATCTATTTCTTTTTTACACAATTACCACTGTTGCCATACTGAAGTTCTGGTGGTCATTATAACTCACCGATTTCAGATAACTGTATTACTTCGGCCATTTCAGATCCTCTTCAGCGTTGCAGCAAGTTTTCGGTTCCTCTGAGCAGGAGCTTCGCCACCTCAATGACGTCGTCTGTGGGAATGGCGTCACACGCGTTCCCTGGATGAATAAAGTGATTATAGGGATAAAACGCACAAAAAAGGACTACAAACACAGTACAAACGAGTGATTTCACTCAATCAATCAAAAATATTAAAAATAAAATACAAAACTTGTGGCCCACCCCCCAAAAAATAAAAAACAAATATTTTTATATAAATAAATATATTGCATTATATTGCTATTATTATTATTATTATTATTATTATTATTATTATTATTATTATTATTATTATTGTTGTTGTTGTTGTTGTTGTAAAAGGGGTCTTGCGGCCCAGGCAGTAATTTGAGACCTGATTAATTTAGGTTGCTCACCACTGCTTTAGAGGCAGGGCAGACACCCTTCGCATCAGTGGAGCAGATAAGGGAACCCTTCCCTACTTCTCTTATTACTAATAAAATAGTTAAAATTAACAGTAAATGGCTTGTTATTTGATGAAAACAAAAATATATAATTGCATTTGTATTTAACATGATTCGGTTGTTAAAAAATAGACGTCCGTTGGTATTACTTGTATTTGTAACGAGATAAAGACTCTGTGCTCTGAAGGACTAATTTAATGTATACATATAATTAATTCTGGACTTTCAATCTAGTGCGGCGACGTTTGTTTTAAAGGCAGGAGGCAGACGTGCATCAGATAAGAAACCCTTCCCGTATTATAAATAAAATGGTATGTTAAAATTGTAATTGTATGTTAATTTAAAATATTTAGGCTGCGAAACATAACTTATTTTATGTTAGCAAATGTTAGAAATGTTTGTATATTTATTTCAAATACTTCGGTTGAAAAAATATGCAAGTTGGCAAAATTAATAGAAACAACGTTGTTTCAACGGGTTTTATCCACATTGAAAATTGATTGGATGTGCAAATGGAATCGACCTTGAATTGTCAACGTTTGATCAACATCAATTTAAAATGCAACCAATAGCTGTTGGATGAATATAGAATGAAAACATTTGTGTATGTCACATTGTATTTTCTTATTTAAATTAACAAATGCTTTGCAAATTGTTATAATGTGCTTAAATACTACTTTTCCCTGTGTCATTTTTGACAGTAGTAAGCAGTTAAAGATTTAAGCAGCCCATTCCAACATTTTCAATAGCCTATACAAACATAAATAAAGTCTTACTTTACATTTGGTCCACACAGCCAGTGTGAAATGCAGCCTCTTGTCTGATGGTCTCCGAGGAGAACAGGTCCTTCTCGCGTCTGATTGGCTGAAGCCCCTGTGACGCGGCGGCTCGGCGCTGTTAAAAGGCTGCTGCGCCGCACAGTCAGTCCAGAGCTTTAGCGCCGGATCCCTCCTGCTTGCTGCGGCTGCTTGCTGTTACACACGGGGACGTCGGGGGGTTGGAAAATAAATGCCGAAGCACTGTTACTGTTGGTGCAGGCGGTTAACACTGTACTTATGTGTGCGGGGGGTTATGTCACTTTAATGTGCTCATATCATAAGTTATGTTCAGTGCGCTAAAACTTATTCAATACATATTTGCGCTCCACTATGACGGAATTAATACTTTGTGGTCCGGGCGCACCTGAATAAGGACCTCAGACTATTTGATGATGATGTCATTGATGAATTCAGCATCCCAACAGGAGACTGCCATTCACCTGGACACTCCAGCTGCGCCAGAACAGCTGCTGTCCAGTGGCGCCGCGCATGCGCAGCCGCGCCGCTTCAGTCACACCGCTGCTCCGCTGCACGGTCGCTCATGGGAGATTTGTCGCCGGTGTCCCATTGGGATGAGTGGTTGGGAAGCAAAGACAGCCCATGTTAGAGTCACGACTCCTGCCTATAGACGTGCAGACGTGCGTACAGTACGTCATTCACAGCGGCCGAGTCTGCGCTCTGACCGGGGCTCACCAGCACGTCCAGATCCCCGTAATCCATCCCCACTGCCTCTCAGCAATTATAGCAGTTGATCAAACACTCAGGGAACAACATCAATTCGCAGATTATAGAGGTCATAACATTTTCTAGTCCGTAAGGGAAAAAGTCCAAACAGTTCATCGCATTTAATATGACACGAAAGCAATACAAATAAGACGGGAAACAAACATGACATCGAAAGGAAAAGGGTGTTATTTTACTGCCAACTTAACACACATGTTAAACAATGTAAACTAGATATGAATGATTCAAACACACGTCTTCTCTTTTTCCCAGTCGTGGGTGAATATGAATTACTGACCTGAGGCTGAAGTCCAGGGTTCATTCTGTAACAGACCGGTGGCACAATAGCAAACCCCACCCAGCAAGAGCATGTGGAACCAGAAACAAACGCCAGAAATCTCTCTCCATTCTCCAACCTAACACTTCTGTTGAGTAAGATTGTCCTTCACAGTTAAAAAAGACACACAGACAACAAAGAGTGGATTATGTCCACTGTTTAGTGCAAATACTGTAATTGTGATGCCCAAATTAGGTTCAACTATAATCAGATACCTTAACTGAATTAATCAACCAGAGGAGCTCAAGCCTGGAATGTGCAGGAACAAGATACAACAGCATCACATAGTTAGCATGTATACAATGCAATCTAAATTGATTAAATAATCCAAACAAAAGTAAAGCCATTTAACATGTTATAATTAAGTTACAAAACCATGTATTTATATTGTACCGATCCTGGGGCCTCGCTAAGGGGCCTTGATTCGGATCTCGTTGTGGCACCTGAACCCCCTTTACAAAACGTATTCATATTGCAAACTCATAGTGGCACACAATAACCATACATAACCCACATCATTAACTGGACAAGGGCGTCTGCTAAAAATGATAACAATTTAACCTGTATACTACTAGCGATCCTATGATATAGGAAATCACTCCGGGCTTGCTTCTTACAGGTGAGGCTGCGTATTTGAGGTGCTCTGAATTGTAATATTATCATTTAGATTTTTACATGTATTTGATTGGTACATATATGTTTATGTTATAAGATACACGTATAGAGCATTATGTGTTAAGAAAAAATAAAATTGTATGCTGAGTGCGGCGAAACGTGGGTAGCACGTGTTAATATTGTATTACACTTATTTTATCTGAAGTGACTCCAGGCTTGCTTCTTACAGACCCGACACTGCATGCGCAGAGCAATAAAAGCCATTGATTTATGAAATATTGTCCTGTCTGCTTTACATGGAAATCAGCGCACATGAAAAGAGAGGAAAAAAAAGTTTCAACGCAGAGTACGAAGGATGTGGGTTACATTTGGTGCTGTGACCTGGATGGAAGATCAGCTCAGCCGATCGCTGTGGGACAAAAGTGTGATTCAGGTCCTAAGATAGTGCAGACAGGTATAGGGGAGGTGACAGGTGCCATGATAACGAGATTATCAGTGTTATTCACTTCACCTGTCAATGTTCATAATGTTATGGCTGATTGGTGTATAATAAATAATATTAAAAGTAATAATAATAATAATAATAATAATAATAATAATAATATTAACTGGGGAAAAAATGGCTATATAATGGAGATATAATGTATATAAATCCCATAATTAATCTTTTGTCTTAAAAAGCACACTGTGCTTGTGTCACAGCACCATCTAGCACTTCCACTTTTCCCCACTAGATGTCCCCATCAACCTTTCTAACCAGTCACTTCCCCCAGCTTCCTTCAATCAACATTCCTGAACACCATGTGCACTTGTCCAATTTACCCCTACTCCCATTCGTCCTGTACCTTCCAACCTGGTTCTCTGCTCCCTATAAAGACCTCTCATGAACACTCCCTCAACGCAAAGTTTTGTCAGTCTAATCTACATCTCCAAGCATTACTCCCCGTGTCTTATCATTGCCTTGTTCCCTCGATTCCTTGCCTGACCTCCCGACCACGACTTAGGACTTCTTCTTGACTTTGTTTGCCTGATCGCCCGACCCTTGCCTGTGACCACGACCACGTCTTTGCCTTGCCCTTGATTGCCCTGTCCTGCTGGTACCCGACCCACACCTGTCTGACCACCTCTACTATGCACCGCAACTGTGTCCCCTGTTCCCATGCCCCGCGGTACATTACAGCTTGACAAGTTTATGATGTTTCTGTATTTTATATTATATTCATGTATCCTTGCTTGGTACTGTGTGAACTATTGCCTAAACTCAATATAAATAATTATTTAAAAAAATCACAGGTGAAATATTGCATCAACAAAGCAACACATACCTGTGTGACATCTACATTCCCCCCTCAGACTCCCCCTACTTTAAATTCCACAACCTCCAGACTGAAACGAGTCACTACCAGACCGAGGGTTCGGTGCTACTGTGTGGAGACCTCAATGCCAGGACTACATCAGTGCAGAGGGGAATGGACACATAGTGGGGAGTGCCTCTCTTTACCACACACCAGTAACCTCCCGAAGACACAGCCATGACAACATTGTCAACAAGAGCGGGAAGCAGGTACTGGGTCTCTGTGAAGGCCTGGGTCTGTACATTGTCAATGGCAGGACCAGGGGGGACTCTTGGGAGATTCACCTACAGCTCAGCCCTGGGGAACAGTGTAGTTCACTATGCTGTATCAGATTTGGACTCTGACAATATACATTATTTCATAGTGAAGCAACAAATGCCCATTTCTGACCACAATCAAATAGTCCTCCATTTGAAATGATAACACACAAACAAGAACCACGACCCCCCAACAAACTAATTAAACTCAAACCCTCATACATGTTGGAAAAACTAATTTGAAAATGTGTACCATCCAGTTTATGAAATACTAAATTCTGATTAGGTCAGCATCACTGAAAATCTTATTGCCTCAGGGAGTTTCAATCAGGCCACCAACACACACACAAAAAAAAATGCATGTCAGGCTTTCTACGCCATAAAAACACAATTTGGCCAAACAAAAATACCCATTCAAATCTGGCTGAAAATTTTCCAATCAATTATCCAGCCACTCTATGGGAGTTAGGTGTGGGGTCCGCTCACAAACCCCACCTATACAGTCTGGGACAAAAGCCAGATAGAAAATCTACAACTTGAATTTTGTAAGCACATCTTGCAGGCCCAAGCACTACTGAGCAACCAGCTCTCCCCGGAGTGGGACCCTCTGGGCCAGCTGGCTCTGAGGCTCACGATGCCGAGCTGCATGGACACCGGAGAGCCTCAGGGCCAGATCTCCACAACAACCAAAACAATTGACCTTAACCTAAAGGAGAAATACAACTAAATTTGGGAAAACAAATTAAAATTATTTGAAAAACTTGAATGTTATCGGGCCCTAAATAGGAATATTCACCTGGTTCTCCTGCTACCTCAACGACCAGATCTATCAAGTGGCATGGTTCCTCATCCACCCCCCAACCTCTCCTCACAGGCGTACCCCAAGGCTCCATCCTGGGCCACCTCCTGTTCTCTCTCTACACTCGCTCCCTGGGCCCCCTCATTGCATCCCATGGTTTCTCCTACCACTTCTACACTGATGATGCCCAGATCCTTTCTGACCCTCTCATCCTCTCTCGCATCTCCTCCTGCTGTTTGCTATCTCCACCTGGATGCACTCGGACCACCTCAAGCTCAACCTCTCCAAATCAGATCTCCTGTTTTTCCCCCACTCTTCCTCACCTTCTGCTGATCTCTCCATCTCGATCCCCTTGGAATCCACCACACTCTCTCCCTCTTCTTCTGCTAAGAACCTAGGAGTCACCCTCGATCCTGCGCTCTCCTACACTCAGCACATCACCACGCTGACATGCACCTGCAGATTCTTCCTGAGCAACATACGCCAAATCCGTCCCTTCCTCACCGACTACTCGACTCAGCTACTCGTCCAGTCACTGGTCCTCTCCCGCCTGGACTACTGCAACTCCCTCCTGGCCGGCCTGCCTGCATCCACTACCCGCCCACTGCAGCTCATCCAGAACTCTGCGGCTCGTCTGGTATTCTCTCTGCCCTGATTCGCACACGCTACTCCACTGCTGCGCTCCCTCCACTGGCTCCCGATAGCGGCACGCATTCAGTTCAAGACTTTGACCCTCACCTACCGCTGTCTCGACCACACTGCACCAAGCTACCTTCATACATTCCCTCCAGACCACTGGGGTCTTCCTGCACCAGAAGACTAACTCTGCCTCCTCTCCACTCCTCTTCCTCCAGAGCCGCTCCTTCTCATCCCTGGCCCCTAAGTGGTGGAACGACCTTCCCACCGAAGTCAAGACAGCAGAGTCCCTGACCTCCTTCCGGCGCTTACTCAAGACACATCTTTTCAGACAGTACTTGTCATTTAGTCATTTACTCTCCTGTAAGATTGCACTTATACAACGTTTATCATACTAGTTGCCTAGCGTTACTAGTAATTATACTGTTTATTTTGATTTCCCCTATGCTTCCTTCCCCGGGCCCTTGACTGTGACCTAACATCTTGTCTGCACTTATCAGTTTTACAATCCAGGAAGTAAGACCTCATATATTATGTAAATTGGAATTTGTAATGTTATGCCTTGAACTGCACTGTATTTTTGCACTTTGTATTGTGCTTATATATGAGTCGCCCTGGATAAGGGCGTCTGCAAAGAATGAAATAATAATAATAAATAATAATATTAAATTCGCAGAATACCTAAAAATCAAAAACCCAAAAGAAAGGCAGACATTGACAAGGCTCATCAGAGAGGAGCACTGTGTGGCCAATGTGAGCAGGGAGAGATTGAAACAGAGACACACTTCCTGCTGTCCTGCTTGGAATACACGCACAGATGAAAAGAATACACCCCCAAATTTCTGAACCATATCAGAGAATTCACGCTCCTCCCAGATACTGAAAAGGTCCTCATCCTTCTGGGAGAGGAAGAGAACACAGCTGATATAGCAGCCAAATATGTGTCTGTTTGCCACAGCCTGATGGACAATGTGGACAGTGGGTGGACAGTGTGGACAGTGGGTGGACAGCCTGCAACCGCACGTGCCCACTGCTACAGGGAGGGGGGGCAGGAACACAGCCCATATTCTGATATCGGATCAGCGTATCAGAGAGAGGGCAATGTTAGAGCTGCTTTCTAAGGTGGGGGAGGAAGGACTTTACTAGGAATGAGGAATGATTTATTGATGTCTTGTTTTTTTTCTTCTGAATATTATTACTATTATTTACTATGATATATATTACTTTTATTTATTGAAATGTACCTAATCATACTATCATCAATGATTTTCTTTTTATTTATTTATTTCATTATTTTAATTATGTTTAATCTATATATTTTTTATTTTTTACTTTATTTTCTATCAATCTACACCGATCAGCCATAACATTATGACCACCTGCCTAATATTGTGTAGGTCCCCCTTTTGCCGCCAAAACAGCCCTGACCCGTCGAGGCATGGACTCCACTAGACCTCTGAAGGTGTGCTGTGGTATCTGGCACCAAGACGTTAGCAGCAGATCCTTTAAGTCCTGTAAGTTGCGAAGTGGGGCCTCCATGGATTGTACTAGTTTGTCCAGCACATCCCACAGACGCTTGATTGGATTGAGATCTGGGGAATTTGGAGGCCAAGTCAACACCTTGAACTCGTGATTCATCAGACCAGGCCACCTTCTTCCATTGCTCCGTGGTCCAGTTCTGATGCTCACGTGGCCATTGTAGGCACTTTCGGCAGTGGACAATGGGCACCCTGACTGGTCTGCGGCTACGCAGCCCCATACGCAACAAACTGCGATGCGCTGTGTGTTCTGACACCTTTCTATCAGAACCAGCATTCACTTTTTCAGCAATTTGAGCTACAGTAGCTCGACTGTTGGATAGGACCACACGGGCCAGCCTTCACTCCCCACGTGCATCAATGAGCCTTGGCCGCCCATGACCCTGTCGCCGGTTCACCGCTTTACCTTCCTTGGACCACTTTTGATAGGTACTGACCACTGCAGACCGGGAACACCCCACAAGAGCTGCAGTTTTGGAGATGCTCTGACCCAGTCGTCTAACCACCACAATTTGGCCGTTGTCAAAGTTGCTCAGATCCTTACGCTTGCCCATTTTTCCTGCTTCTAACACATCAACTTTGAGGACAAAATGTTCACTTGCTGCCTAATATATCCCACCCACTGACAGGTGCCATGATAACGAGATTATCTGTGTTATTCACTTCACCTGTCAGTGGTCATAATGTTATGGCTGATCGGTGTATATGTTCCTGTTTATATGTATCAATTATATCACATGCTTTGGCAATACTTATATACAAATGTCATGCCAATAAAGCTTGCATTGAATTGAATTGCGAGAGAGAGAGAGAGAGATGAAGGTGAAGGTGAAGTTGAAGGAAGTTGGGAAGCCCTTGTGCTTTTTTGGGGGGCAGATATGGGTGTTGTTGCAGGTGGAGCTGCTGTGGCTGTGCGGGCCAATGAGAGGGCAAGGCTGGAGATGAGAGCAGAAGTGCGTTGGGTGTGTCGGAAGGAGCCGTGTGAGAGGGCTCGATCTGCGGGCTGAGTGCAGCACTGATTCTGAGTAACGCAAAGTAAACAAGATAAGTTAGCTGTGTGTAACCCTGTGTTCCCTCATAAACTAAGTTGCTGCGGAAGAGTAGTGAACCTACAATTGAATATTAATATGATTTATTGTATTAATGCTGTGCTTTTTTTTACAGACTAAGAGTTGGTTTGACTCTTTCGCACTGTCTGCACTTTATTCACTCCTCGCTGTGAACATTACTGGGAAGAGCCCAATTCCCTTTTCTTATTGGCTCGGATGTTTGGGTGGGTGTGATTTGGACAATCAGGGAAATTGATCTGCTTTGAGAGGGTCCCTTGCCCCCTCTTGTTTTTCTATGAACATAGGGGCAGTGTGTCTGCAGGCCACCCATTAGGGCTGGCTTGTTTCGAGGGGCAATCCCTGCTCTGTATCATAGGGGACCCATGAGCTACATTTTAATTGTTTTATTTATTGTATTAAACTGTCTTTTAAAATATTTAATATAGAATAGCACAGTGGAATTGTGTTTTGTGGTCCGACGAGTCAACATTTCAAATAGTTTTTGGACAAAACAGCTGTTTTCTTCTCCGGGCCAAACAGGAAAAGAACCATCCAAGCTGCAGGTCCAAAAGCCAGCCCCTGTCATGTTATGGGGGTGTGTCAGTGCCCATGGCATGGGTAATTTGCACATCTGTGAGGGCACCATTAATGCAGAAAAATATGTACACATTTTGGAGCAACATATGCTGCCATCCAGACGTCGTCTTTTCCAGGGACATCCTTGCATTTTCCAGCAGGACAACGACAAATCACATTCTGCCCGGATTACAAGCGCATGGTTGTGTAAGCAGAGAGTGCGGGTGTTAGCATGGCCTGCCTGCAGTCCTGACCTGAGAATGTGTGGTGAATTATAAGGCAACGAAGGCCCTGTACAGTTGCACAGCTGAAGAAATGCATAATGGATGAATGGGGGAAAATTCTGCTTGCTAAACTTAACCAACTGGTGTCTTCAGTGCCCAAACGCTTAATAAGTGTTATTAAAAGAAAAGGTGATGTTACACAGTGGTAAACAGTTGACTGTCCCAACTTTTTTGGAGTGTGTTGCAGTCATCAGATTTGAAATAAGTGTATATTTTCAAAAATAAATTAAATTCACAAAGTAAAACATAAAATAATATGTTAATAATGTGTTTTCAATATAGTACAGGGTGAATTTAATTTTCAAATGAATCTTTTTGTTAGTTTTTTTGCATTTTCCATACTGTCCCACATTTTCGGAATTGGGGTTGTACACACGTACACTAGAGTTTTACATGGGAAAACGAATATTAGTTATTCCTATGTTTTTTTTCTGAAATATCGCCACAATTTAACAGGAAATGAGGGCTGAAATAACATCTACCCCAACTTAAATTAAACATTTCAACCTTATTCAAATACACGTATATAGTAATATTTGTGGTTCAGAGAACACAATTCACATGAACAAACCATATTGACTTACCTGTCCCAAAGGATCCCAATTTAAAAAGAATTATAGAGCCTATATTAAAATGTGAGCTCACATAACATGCATACAACATTTGCAAACATTTAACATTCAGCAAACAAGGACAAGAACAGTGCACTAAATATAAAATATCTCTCAATGTTGACCTGTATATGTATTTTGATGTGGCCCTGGGATTGTACTGTGGATGTTGAATTGGTGGTGGATGTGTATGGATTATTTGGAGCACCAAACACCGGCTATGACATGAAACTGCATATTGGCCTGGAGTGCCATATACTCTCTGCATAGCAGAACTTCAAGTACTACTTTGTCATGGGTATGATTCCTGGACATTAACAAGTGCTCTCAGTAAAAAGCTTGATGTGGAAGGAAAGTTAGAAATTCTCTCTCTCATACCTGTTTTACTCTCTTGTATACTTAAGAAAGATAAGGTCAAGCCAGAAGGACAGGCCAGAAGGAAGCTTGATTTCTGATTGTTATTTACGATGAGAATCTTGGAGACAATGTCAAACAGTATGATTGAAGTGCCTGCTCCCTAATCCATGTGTTGACCTATGAACTCTGTCTTATAATGATATATATTCTGCTTAGCTAACTCTCTAAGATAATATAGTAATGACTTTGTGATTGTAACCAGATCTTTGTTTTTTGTGTATAAAAGCCTCTGACTTTTAAAATGAAGGCAGAGCGACTTTGGGATCTTTTTGATTCACTGTTTCTCTCCACGCTGCATGTATTAAAAGCATTGCAACTAACGTTCCAACCTGATTGAAGATGATTGTTCTTCCACACATGTATACTCGGACACTAAGAACTATCTTTAACACCTCCTGGAAGTTGCATCCCACAAATAAGTCATTATATGGCAAGGTCCCGAATATAACAACCATCATCAAACATCGCAGCCTTGCTCTAGCAGGCCATTGTTCCCGACATGATGAACCAGCTGGCAAACACCTCTTTCAGACCCCTGACTCCAAGCATCGTGTTGGCCACCCTAACATCACCTTGAAGTCACAGCTTAAACAAGACACAGGTCTAACTGATGCTGAGCTAGTTACCTTAATGAAGGATAGGGATTATTGGACAGCGAACTTTGTGCATGCTTCAATTGTTCCATCTTGAATAGGATGAAGGAAGGAAGGAAGGAACTACACAACGTTTTGGCAACATTAAAGTGAACAAAGAATGGCAGCACAGCTTTATTAGATTTCAGAGGATGTTTCAAAACCTTTGAAAAATACCCGTTATACAATAATAAAAATACATTACAGGGAATAATACAAAACAAATAAAAAATAATGCAAGTAATCATTTCAAAATAATGAAAATTACATTTTAGTGGAGCAGAAATGAAAATCAATTTGCAAAATGAAAGTAAAAAAATGTTATGCAAAACATACCTCAGGATCTGTTCCTGCTGTGCAAGACCATGCTCTACATCCCTGCCCCCCTCTTATGACAGTACACGGCCATTCTCTGCTTTTGTTTTTTTCCCCCTATTACTCCCATTATTATTATTGTTATTATTATTATTATTATTATTATTATTATTATTATTATTATTATTTTTATTTATTTATTTATTTATTTATTAGCAGATGCCCTTATAAGAATATACAAAATATAAGAGCAATACAAAGTGCAATAATATAGTTCAGTTCAAGGCATAATGCAATTTACAATTAACACAAGTGTATAGGAGATATACAGTAATCAATATATGTCTTACATCCTAAATTGTAAAAGATAATAAGTGCAGATAAGATGTTAAACTAAGGGAAAGGGGGCATGGGGAAATCAAAATAAACAATAAACAATATGAGTACTAGTAATGCAAAGGCAAGAGTATGACAACTTTGTATAAGTGCAATTTTATAGGAGAATAAATGACGAAATTACAGGTACAGTCTGAAAAGATGCATTACTACAGTTACCTCCCACTGCTTCCTCCATTCCTGCTCCCAGTGACCCACCTGCTGCTCCCATTGCTCCTCCTGTCACTGCTCCTCATCCTGCTGCCCCTACTCCTATTCCAGTCATTATAATTAATGGATTCAAAATTTCAGCTTGCTCTCTGGCCTAATCAAGCTCTTCCTTATAGAGATCTGTCATGGCTTTATCCAGTTCCTCCCCCTGTTTTCAGCTTCTCAATTCATACCTTATAGCTCCTGCTCTCTACTTTGTGATCCTGTCTCGCTGTTTTTGGATTGCTGATGCTATGACTCACATAGCACTCAAATAGAGCTTTATTGGCATTAAAAAGTTTCACCTGTTTGCCAAATCATTTACAGGGGGTTCCAGTGCAAATACAGAAGTTTAGACATAACATACATTAATTAATATACATCAAACACAACATTTATGAAACAAAACTACATTCATTGATATTATGCATATGTATACATATAATACAATGTCTATACACTGCCTCTCTCAGTCTATGGCAGATCAGCACATAGTCAGCAGCCAGCTCTGCAGTGTGTTCATCCTCTCCTAGCAGCAGTTTTATTTGGGAGCATGTCAATTCATCCCAGACGACAATTCGTCCCCACCATAATTTGCCCCCATCATTATACGTTCTCCACTTGAGCATTTGTAATCATCAGTGCATTCACTTATTACATAGCCATAGAACACACACATGTATATACAGTGAGGGAAAAAAGTATTTGATCCCCTGCTGATTTTGTACGTTTGCCCACTGACAAAGAAATGATCAGTCTATAATTTTAACGGTAGGTGTATTTTAAAAAGAAAGACAGAATAACAACAACAAAATCCAGAAAAACATATTTCAAAAAAGTTATAAAATGATTTGCATGTTAATGAGTGAAATAAGTATTTGACCCCTTTGACTTAGTACTTGGTAGCAAAACCCTTGTTGGCAATCACAGAGGTCAGACGTTTCTTGTAGTTGGCCACCAGGTTTGCACACATCTCAGGAGGGATTTTTTCCCACTCCTCTTTGCAGATCCTCTCCAAGTCATTAAGGTTTCGAGGCTGATGTTTGACAACTGGAACCTTCAGCTCCCTCCACAGATTTTCTATGGGATTAAGGTCTGTAGCCTGCCTGCTATATTTACACATGTGTGTGTTCTATGGCTCTGTAATAAGTGAATGCACTCATGGTTGCAAATGCTGGAGAAAGTAGAGAACATATAATGATGGGGCGAATTGTCGTCGTGGACAAATTGTTATAGGGGCGAATTGACGTGGGGACCAATTGTCGCGGGGACGAATTGTTGCTGGGACCTATTATCATGGGGTGAATTGTCGCAACGGCGAATTGTCACAGGGGTGAATTGTCAGGGAAGAATTGTCATGGGCCTGTTTTATTTTGCATTCATTTCTGTGCTCTTGGAAGTGTGTGACCTGGGCTGAGGATTTGGACAGGTGCATGTCCCTGACTGTGGAGTATTTTGTATAGTGCAGCAGGAAGTGCGTCTCATCTTCCACCTCCCTCTGCCCACACTGCCCACACAGTCTCTGGACTGCTAGGTCTGCCTATGTCATCCCACTTCTATCTCCAGGCTGTGGGCATGGGGTCTGTACAAATATGTTTTCATCTCCTGTGTTGATCCTGGTGTCCACTGTCTGCCCATCGTGGTTGGGGTGACTCCGCTCAGTGAGGGGCAGTGCCAGTGTATGGATGGCACACGGTTTAGGGGCGTGCTCCTGGCTCCTCAGTGCAGTGTGGCATTATGAGTGAAGATGATGCCCTCTTGTGCACAGTGAGCAGCAGTGGAAAGCAGCCTAATTCAGCTCTGCATGCATTGTTGGCTTGCACTCCAGTGAAGCCAAAGCAGGTATCTGCAGATCTCCAGGTGCAGGCCTTCAGTCGGGCTGCTGTCCTACTTGTTGTAGTTATGGAACAAAAAAAAGTTATGGAACCCCATACCATACAAGAAGATTGGGAATATAATACTATCAAATATCTGGAGCCAGATTCTTGTTGGGGGTTTTATGTTGTAATGTAATTTTTGTATTGTATAAAAAGCCCTGCATGCCTTTTCTTTCAATGCACCTACAGCTATTATATTCTAATGTTTTGTCAAACAATAATAAACTTATTGACCATGTCTGCATGCTTTATACAGTTAGGTCCATAAATATTTGGTCAGTGACACAATTGTCATCATTTTGGCTCTGTATGCTACCACAATGGATTTGAAAGGAAACAATAAAGTGTAGACATTCATCTTTAATTTGAGGGTAGTTACATCCAAATTGGGTGAAAAGTGTAGGATTTACACACATTTTTATATGTGGTCCTCCCAATTTTAGGGGCTCAAAACTTGGTTGCAAACCATATAGACCAGGTGCTGGGTTTCTTCCCTGGTGATGCTCTGCCAGGCCTATACTTCAGCTGTCTTTAGTTCCTGCTTGTTCTTGGGGCGTTTTGCCTTCAGCAAGTGAAATGCTGCTCAATTGGATTCAGGTCACGTGATTGACTTGGCCATTGCTGAACATTGCACTTCTTCACCTTAAAAAAGTCTTGGGTTGCTTTCGCAGTATGCTTCGGGTTATTATCCATCTGCATTGTGAAGCGCCGTCCAATGAGTTTTGAAGCATTTGGCTGAATCTGAGCAGATAATAAAGCCCTAAACACTTCAGAATTCATCCTGCTGCTTTTGTCAGTTCCCTTGGCAGCCATACATGCCCATGCCATAACACCAGATTTGAGTTTGCCAAGAAACATCTAAAGAACCCTGTACAGTTCCGAAACAACATCCTATGGACAGGTGAGACAAATATCAACTTCTACCAGAATGATGGGAAGAGAAGAGTATGGAGAAGGGAAGGAACTGCTCATGATCCGAAGCATACCACCTCATCTGTGAAGCATTATAACCTTCTACAATGCACTTCCCAAAGGTACAGTTATAACAACAAGGGGGGTCCTACAGCACTAATCATTCCTGTCGCAAATCAAATTAACATGCACAACTAAACACCATACTATGAGCGTCATTTACTTTAGTAATCCCATCCCAAAACATCACCCCATTACACAATATCACATATCATACTAAAAGTCAATCATAGTCAAATAGAGATCATTTCCAGTATAAATGGTGTAGCATTATGATGGGTGTATTTTGATAAGAGCATTGTAGCTCTGAGCTGAAGCACTGATCTAAAGACCTCTCCCCCCCAAAGTTATCAGATTTCAATAAAGCGTTTGCATCAAAGTGACAGTCTTGGGAGGATGGCACCAAGAATAGGCCAAATAGTTTGGAATCCTGCTGTGAGATGTCTGGGGAAGGGGGCCTGTAGGTAATAAAAACTCTTTGAAATGGACGAGAGACGAAATCCCGACACAGAGCTACAAACTCGGGCCAACCGGCATTTCCAAAACATGGCATGGATTGACATCAGTCATAAATCAAGCCCCACCTCCAATAGGACACTGGGGGCTGAAACCGAAATCCAATCTCACAAACTCAAGAACCAATCAATCATTGATCTGTCAGGCGTATAAAGAACAGCGCATGGTCTCTCTCTCTCTCTCTCACCTGAACCAGAAACTCGCTGCCGACAACAGAAGAGTTAAACTGGGAGAAGGAGATTGAGCCGTACGAAGAATTCTTTTAAAGGACTTTATTAAATAAAGAACTTTACAGACTGCGCTGCCCGCCTGTGCCCACCTGATCAGTGGAGTTTTACAGCTGGACAATTGACTAAGTCGACTGTATACGAAAGTGTCAGTCATTTAAATAGCTATTGAGTCTTAAGAAACTCGACCCTTGGAACCAAACAGGGCCCTGCTTTCCTCAAAGACTTTGTCTTCAAATAAGTACGGTGAGAGACCCTGCTTGCCAAGAAGATTTTGTGCACATCCTTGGAGCCTTCAAACCAGTGGAAAATTTGTTTGGAAAAGACTCTGTTTCGCGAAACCCCAACTTCCAGGTGCATCGACTGAGTGGAAGTTCTTGGACAAAGCCGAACCGGACTGCCTTTGTTCCAAACCACACGGACCTCGTGCCGTGTGCTGTTATCTGAGGCCGAAGACAGAGAGGCCTCTCTGCGACGAAGTTCAGATAAGTTTAACAGTTTGGAGTTTGTGATTCATGACATTTGAGAAATCAATTAGAAATGTTAATCTGTGATTCATAACTCTAGAATGTGTAATATCATTTAGTTTTCTTAAATATAAATGTGTGTTGCATTAAACTGTTTTGTTAATTTTAGAAATAAAATCTGTCAACGCCGAGAAATATCTTCTCATTCCTGTTTAACTGTTTAGTCTGAAATTGACACAAGTTAATAGACATTAGATTATTGGTGGCCCTGCCTATCCTTAATCATTGAATAATAATCAGTTAAGGGAAATTGTGGTAACAAGTAATGATAGGATCTTTCTCGGTACCTAAACGTAAATGAGACTGATATATATATATAACGAGAAGTTACCTGACATAAATACTAACCTGCGTAGATATTTAATGTCTGACTAACAATACTAATAAGAGACTCACCTTCGTCTTACTAACCGGTATTGTAGTCAATGTGTTTATAACTTTTTTTGTTTAACGATTTGTGTGTTATCATATGCGATCCCATGGTCTTTGATTTGGTCACGGAAGTGATTTGTCTTTGATTTGTTGATCTAGAGTTGAATTTTAATTAGTTTTTCCCTTTTGTATAATGAGTGTAGTGCTACATTTAGTCTTTGTTTTTGAATACATTTGACAATTTATATCTTTGGAATTGGTGTCTGCGTCCAATTATTACAGAAATTGAGTTCTACAAGATTCCAGGATTCGTGATAAGGTGATACTATAAATTCACTTCTTTAATTGAATTAATAAGTGTACCTTACGCTACAACGGGGATACCAGGTAGAGTCCAGTGCAGCTTCTGGTTTGTTGTAAATAGCGTCTCACTGGGAAAGCTGAATGGGGATTAAGTGAACCAGTTGAGGGTAAGATGATCAAGATGTTGGACGTGAAGAACTTAGAAATCTGTTAGTCAAGGGGCAGGATCACAATCTGGTGTTGACAAACCGGCCCTGATGCAGCCCAACTAGTAGGCCGAGCCTAGCCCAAAAGTCCTTCTGCATCACAATAAAAATAACCATCATAAACAAAAGAAGACATCAACAAACAACCACATATACAAAGAAAACAAACATTTCCCCCATCAGCATAAACATGTAACATTATTACAAGCAACAACAAACAAAGCCTGAGGTATCCAAAAAAACTAACATTTCTTCCAATACCTTCAAAATAAGATATTATAGTTCGATACTCACTTTTGTTGAGCATAAAACATACGTTTCCCAACTTTACGACATCTGATGGCATAGGACTGCCGAATAAACTGTCTCCCAACCAGAGCATACACTTGCCTTCCTATACCATTTCCTTCACCACTTCTTTTTTCATACTGAGTAACTAGGAGACTACCTCCTCCCTTCTGCCCCCAGAGGCCAGGAGGATGAATGGCATACTAGCCATCAGTGAAACAAAACATGTTAACAGATTTGTAACTGTTACAGTATGGTGGAGGTAGTGTTATGGTATCTTGATTTTTTCCTTTCAAATCCATTCTAAAGGAATGGCGTACAGAGCCAAAATGATGACAATTGTGTCACTGTCAAAATAGTTATTGACCTAACTGTATATTGAGTTGCAGCCAACAAAGGAAGCATGAAACATGTTACATCCTGTAACGCATATCCGCTTTTTCCGGCTGTTTTGTGTGTGAAAGGGTACCTCCCAGAATTTTCCAGCATTCAAAATCAGTATGGGGGTGCAATAGGAAAAATGCTAGAAAACACTGCCTGCTTTTTGCTGGTATATGAATATGAAAGGGACTATATAAAAATGTCCACTATAATTACACTATGGGAGGAATAGAACTGGATGAAGTAATGCATGAGAAAGACCTAGAAGTCTACATGGACTCCTCACTTTCTCCATCCAAGCAATGTGGGGAAGCAATAAAAAAGGCAAACACAATGCTAGGGTATATTATCAAAAGTGTAGAATTGAGAACAAGGGCAGTGATGTTCAGACTGTACAATGCACTAGTTAGAGCTCATCTGGATACTGTGTACAGTTCTGGGCTCCACACTTCAAGAAAGATATCGCTGCTCTAGAGGCAGTTCAGAGGAGAGCAACCAGACTTATTCCAGGTCTGAAGGGAAAGTCCTACTGAGAGACTGAGGAACTGAACCTTTTCACCCTGGAACAGAGGAGACTACGTGGGGACTTGATTCAAGTCTTCAAAATCATGAAAGGCATCGACCACATCAAACCAGAGGAGCTTTTCCAGATCAGCAGGGCCACACGGACCCGGGGACACAAATGGAAATTGGGCTTCAAGACATTCAAGATGGAAAACAGGAGACACTTCACACAGAGATTTCTGACAATCTGGAACAAACTCACCAGCGATGTGGCTGAAGAGACAATTTGGGAACATAGACTGGATAGGATCCTTGGATCACTTAGTTATTAATGGACACCAAACAAGCATGATGGGTCAAATGGCCTCATCTCGATTGTAAACTTTCTTTAGCTTTTATGTTCTTATGAGTGTGGGACAAACTGTGCCCCCACATTCCTCCCATTCTGCAGATTATAATCCAGTTCTGTGAGATACAAGCACCAGGGTCTGGTGTCACTTTCACACTTTCACACTCAGACTGGCATCGCTGTGTCAGCTGTGGCTTCCTGGCCAAGGTCAGCTGCATGATGGTGACTTTATAGTCTTGAAAAGCTCTAATGGTCACCTTGTTCTTGCTACTTTTCCAGTTTATATGGCTGTAGGCATTAATGTATATACAGGTATACCCATATGGAGGGTAATCCATGGCAAAATTTAAATATAAATAAATAAAATAGGAAATAAAATATGAAATCAATAAATAAATACATATAAAAAGTAAATGCATCGAAATATATTTCCTTTTTGAAATTTTGACATCCTTGTATTTCCTCCTTGCGTCATGATTCTTGGAGGTGGGAAAAGACATGTAAAGAATACTTTCAAAAATATTAATCATTTATATTTATCAATTAACTACATGCAAAGTGAGTGAACAGAAGAAAAATCTACATCAGCATTTTTTGTATACAATATTGTTTTTCTTTGGTTTCAGTTATCGGTTTGTCCTTCCTTTCTTTGTTTATTGAAGTAATTAATATGGTAATATAAACTAACTACCAGAGCACTGGATATACACAGATTTCAAGACAGTTTTGCCCTAGTACTAAATAATTGCCTGGAAGTAGGGATGCCACCAAATTAAATGGAATTAAAATTAAATTGGAATTAGAAAAAGGAATTGGTGTGGAAGGAATATTGGATTGGAATTGCATTTGCGGAATTTATCTGTATTTGGAATTGAGATTAATTGAATTGAAAAGGAATTTTTGAAAGTGGTTTGGATAATGAATTAATTTTATGGAATTTAAAGGGATAAATAATTTAATTGGAATTGAATTAGTGGAATTGACTCCAACCCTGCTAAATATGGCATCTCTAATAGTTAATTAGTAAACAATTAATTAATTTATGAGATCAAGGGACAGCAGTCATCAATGCAGGGCTCGGTGCGAGCATTTTACTCACATTTGCGAGTAAAAATAATGTGCGAGTGTGAAATACAATTTGGGCGCACAGTGCGAATACAATATTAGAACTCTATAAGGAAATAATGATAATTATTATTATGATTATGATAATAATGGTATTTTACACAAATCATTATTATGGTAGCAAATGTGGGAAATGTAGTTCGGTTGTGGATTGTCCCAATTAACCGAAGGCAATGAAGTCCTGTGAGTGACGTTTATGACAGTGTTTCAGTGGTTCATTAGGCTCAATATCCAAAGACCTTCTAGCTGGCGTTAGCCGTCTAGTCATTAAAACACACTTTCAGCTACAATAGTACTCAGCGACAATAGGGCTGCAACAACTAATCGATAACGTGGATTATTAAAATCTACTAAAATCTTAATGTAATTCATCATCGATTATTTGGGTCTACCTGGGGTGCAGCTACAAAAAATGTAAACCTAAAACTTGAAAGATGGCAAAGGCTACACCAGTGGAAAATATAGGAGCACTTTACATTGAATTTCGTTGAAGACAGTTTGCTGAACATGTGCACAGCTGAACTCGCATGGCGTGAGCATGGCAATGATGCATGAGCACTGAAGAGAGATGCACTGGAGCCATAATGACAGGGCTGAAGTGGCCAGCACGGCAAAGCCTGTTGCCTTTGGATCCAACACGTCATTTGTAGTCCGTCATCCGAAAAGTTGTCCATCAAGGACGGCACATTGGATCCGTTAAAACCGCACAAAGTAGTTCTTGAACTGGTGTGCGTCTCACACGCTGTGTCTGTCCCCTTTACCTCCTCACGCTACACTAAAGCAGAGTCAAAACAGACACAGCAAAGACAGGTGAGCCATCAGTACAATACATGAAAACAAGCAGCTAGGTTAGCCAATAAAGGGGAGCAAGCAATAAAAAGGCTGAAAAGATTTTAAAACTTGTAACTAACAGAGATCCTTCACTTTTAAAAAAAGGTGATTTAAGACATTTCTTTAAACTATCCTGTGTAGGGACACTTCTCAGAGCTTCTGGAGGTGCATTGCACATCTGTGGTGCATTATTACAGAAGGCTCAGACTATATGATCAAACTAGTGGCATAAACATTGAATTAAAAAAAATAAACATATATCATGAATGGAAAACGTTTGAGTTTAGTTTTGAGTTTGCAACGGTGCTGCTGTGTGTGCATATATTTACACAGGGATATGCAGAGCGGGGCGGGGGGTAGGGGTGGCATGAGCCATTGCCCCTTCTCTTTCCCCTAAGTGCCCTATATGGCACTTCCCCCTTGCAACACGACTTCGCCGGTGTTCTGACAAACTGATGAGCTTCTCTATCAGGATGAGCTGCCCAGTAGTCTTAAAAAAAATGGGCTACCGCTTGGAATGAGCGGCCCCAATTGAAAACATTAGGAAGCTCATCCTGTCAGACAGAAAGGACCTGTCAGAATGGGCTTCAACACTCATAATGTATTGGAAGCCTTCAAAACCTGTCATCTATGTGTAAATAGCAAATTAGTCACTATGTGAAATAACAGGGGCAAAATCATTTTAAAAGTACATAATTACCAGTAGATTTATGGGCTTGTTCACTGCGCATGTGTACTTTTGCTAGGTAGCTCATTCTTATCTGAGTATCTGAGTTTGTCAGAACACCTGACAGTCACCCTGGACAAGGGCGTCTGCCAAGAAATAAATAAACAACAACGGCACTCACCACCCCCCAGGGACGCCCCTTTTTGGTTTGAGCCATTCCCCCAATGAGGCTGTATTTACATGTCTTGAACATAGTTGCATTTGGTTTTTTTTAATTGAAAAATGTAGGGGCAAAGTGCTCCTCAGGAAAAAAGTAAGCACAGAGCCCTGCAATGAGTGAAAAAAAGAGTCAGTGTAGAACAGTGTACAGTCAGTATACAGCAGAGACATCTCTGTCTTTCCATCTGTTTCAGGACAGTCCTGTTCATAAACTGAAGCAGCTTCCACTTCAGTCCATCGAGCAACATGGGTTCAGACAACTCAAAGACAGTGCGTCGACAATCCCCTGGGAACACAGGTGTGTGCACAGCGGTGTGTGTCTCAGTGATAGTGTGTTTGAATGTGTCTCTCAGTAATACAATGTTACACAGTGGTGTGTGCACCAGTGTGTCAGTGATACAGTGTTACACAGCTGTTTTTATGTATATCTGTAATAGTGTTAACATGTGTGTGTGGTGTTTGACTTTGTCTCAGTGATAGTGTTTACACAGTCACAGCTTAGAAACATGCAATGTCAGCTGACATGGCCAGTTCCCTTACTGTAAATCACATGACTTCCAAGAAGCACAGAGCTGGCTGATGTCTTGTGCAGAGATGATTTAATGATTGTGTTTGTTTTTTGCATTCAGTTTTTTTTTTATTCAAATCTTGTCTTCCTTTTTTCAGCCTTCTGGTTGTTCTTCCTAAAAGGCCAGAGTGCTGTACTGTGTCTTGTATAATGAGTGAAAACCTGTAATTCATCTTCTCTTACTGTGAACCATGTGACTTCTGATAAGCAAGGAGCTGATGATGTTTAAGCAGGGTCGGCTCCTGGCACCATCTGTCGCCCCTCTCTCCCTTCCTTGTGACTTTAAATTTAACAATGTATTAATAATATAATGTGTAATATAATATAATATAATATTTCTCTACATATTACTCATTCTCAACATGACTGAGCAGCCTGCATTGTAATGCCAGACAGTTCACAATGTAATCACAGAGAATAACAATGAAAAGATCATCGAAACTGTCAGGTGCACAGGGGTGAAAAATAAAGATAATCAAGGGATTAGGGAAAAACTAAACTCAAAACAGAGGTGTGTCATCATGACCATTTAGGCTAGTTTAGCTGATCTTGGATTGACAAAATCTATGCGATCAGCGGCCCTGTCTGTGGCAGAGCTGTTTCCCAGAAAACAGGCTTTCTGTTGCCTTGTGTGGCAGTGTTTCTCTGTGATTCCTGGCTATATCATAGGATAAATCTCCTTTTACTGCCTCGCTTTTGATTGTTTTATTCTGTTTGTGCTTCCTTTAAAATATCGGTGTATTTCCACCTTCTTCTGTCACAAATAAGTTTTGGACACTATAAAAAGGTAAATTGGTGTTTAATATTATGTTTTATCTAAATACTGACCAAGTTTCATGATGAATACATTATTAGAAAGTAATTGCACTATACTTCATTCTTAAGATGCTGGATAACCTGGTTTTGCTGAAAGTTTAATTCAATTATCTTTAATTTTAATTAGCTTTTTAAAAATGTTTTCGATCATAGTTTTTTGTTCAACTTCAATGGTAAATCAATGGAAATTATTTTTGAGCAATTCTTTTAAATGAGAGAAAGCAAGCCTCGGAATGTACATTGCATGTACAAATATGACATTGTGGCATGTGGGTCACCAGTTTGGGTGTCTATCCCCAATCCAGAAACAATTCCCCAGTATGAAAGTATTGTAGCACTATTGTACCTTAATGCCACTATTACTTTTACAAATTCTGTTCAGTTTAACAAATTGTAGAACATTTGGATTAATTATTATTATTATTATTATTATTATTATTATTATTATTATTATTATTATTATTATTATTATTGTTGTTGTTGTTGTTGTTTTTGTTGTTGTTATTAGTATTAAAGTTAAAGTATTCATATTATTTACACTATGTAAAACAATATTTTCAAACACAAGTTTCTGAAAGCCCAGAATAAGTATTTTTCATTGTTGCACGTCTTTGTAAATCTTTCCACTATTCCGGCGTTCCGGGTTTCCATAGTGATGATATTGTTGCGCAATACTGGACATTTTCTAAAATACCCATTTCCTTCATACCGTTAGATTTTCCACTTTTGATTGCTTTCTGATCGCCTGTTCTGGATTTTCCCCTTGTGTTATTTCTAATGAAAAAATAAACTAGACCAGATTAACAGTTAATTCAATCAATTCAGGAGACATGTTCTCAGAGAACAGACATGTAATACGTAATATATAATGCATAATTTAAACAGTTACGTTTACGTTTTTAATATATTTCATCCAGAAGAATCAGATGTTTTTATCAGATTTATCTTCATTCAAGAGAAGCGCTTCCTTTCGGCAAAGTGAGACTCATTAAAGAGACTGAGAGCTCGGAGACTTCACTCCAAAATACAACACTCAATAAATATAGACATACATGAGCACCGACAACTATGGATCGTTACTGGGTGTATATCCAAATGCTCTTTCTGCGTAAATATGCAATGTGTTATTAACGATATTCAATTATCGTTTTTTTTTGTTTTTTTTTTAAACTACTTCGAGTGTTGAATATACAGTATTTGTAATATACATATGGTATTCATGAGACGGGTGTAGATTACAAATACTGTATATAGTCTGGATATCTATTTTATTAAATTATAACTGTTACATTGATTTATTTATTGTGTTATTTATTTATTCATCCACGGAAGAAACATAATGAGGAGAAAAACTGCCACATACGTACACCTAAAAAAAAACAGATGAGCCTAATCTCCGTCTTTGTTTCTGTCAAAACCCAGACACGTAAATAATCATGCGCACACACACACACACAAGTATAAATACACACACACACTTCTACACACACACACACAAGTATAAATATACACACACACGTATAAATACACGCACTTCTACACACACACACACACACACACCCCGCCCACACACACACACACGTATAAATACACACACGCACTTCTACACACACACACACACACACACACACCCCGCCCACACACACACACGTATAAATACACACATGCACTTCTACACACACACAAATGCACTGAGACATCGACACACTCACCCTGCAGTTGCGCGCTGAGGCGCAGAGGCGCTGGGGCAGAGGACACAGTGATACGAGATTACAAAAGCAGCAGCAAGAAGACAAAACGGAGGGACGACAAAACCAGTAGGTAGGAACTATTTATTCAGGCCAGATTTGCCGTACACTTGGGGATGGAGTCAGGCAGCCTGAGCAGTGATGTAGTGTTATTTGTCATCTCCCAGTGGGCGAGAATTTCTCTCCCCAAATCTACGCCACTGGTGGCAAACCATGAGGCGGCACTTAGAAGAGGTAGACTGGAGCACACTGGATACAGATTCCGTTGAAAATGGATGGTTTTATTTTAAGAATATACTACTTGAGGCTCAGGAGAAATTTGTACCAAAGCTTAGCAAATTGAGGACCAAAAAACACTGGCCAAAATGGTTTAACAGAAATATGCAAAAAAATATAAAGAGAAAGCAAAACTAATGCAAAGAGCTTTTTTCAATACTACAACAGCAAGAGGTCAATAAAGGAGGAAGTGAAACAGGAAAAGGGCAAAAATGGAAGTATCTTGGAAAACGAACAAGATGTGGCAAATGTTCTAAATGAGTATTTCACAGAGGTTTTTACTAAAGAAAAAACAGATGACATGCCACAGGTTAACAATCAGTCCAGTCAAACCCTAAGAGAGATCAGGATACATGAGGAGGAGGTACTAAAGGGACTAGCAGAATTAAAAACCAACAAATCACCTGGGCCAGATGGTATATTTCCAACAGTACTTAAAGAAATTAGGGAAATTATTTTTAGGCCACTAACTCAAATATTCCAAATGACACTTAGAACAGGGGATGTGCCAACTGACTGGAAGACAGCAAATGTCAAACCAATCCACAAGAAAGGGGACAAAACTGAGCCAGGAAATAACAGACCAATCAGTCTCACCTGCATTACTTGTAAAATGTATGAAAAAATTATTAGACAGAAAATAAAGGAGCATCTTAATGAAAACCATATTCTTGGAGATAGTCAACATGGGTTTAGACGAGGCAGATCATGTCTTACTAATTTATTATAATTATTTGAACATGCATTATTTGAACAACATGAGGTTGTTAGTGGAGTTCCACAGGGATCAGTACTAGGGCCTTTGCTTTTTCTAATCTATATTAATGATCTGGACTATGGGATAGTTAGCAAACTTGTCAAATTTGCAGATTATACTAAAATAGGTGGCTCAGCAGTTACAATCTTGGCAGCACAGGCTATTCAGAGGGACTTAGATCATATCCAGTTGTGGGCCGACACCTGGCAAATGAAATTCAATGTGGACAAGTGCAAGGTATTACATGCAGGTAACAAAAATGTCCACTATAATTACACTATGGGAGGAATAGAACTAGATGAAGTAACGCATGAGAAAGACCTAGGAGTCTATGTGGACTCCACACTTTCTCCATCCAAACAATGTGGGGAAGCAATAAAAAAGGCAAACAGAGTGTTAGGGTATATTGTCAAAAGTGTAGAATTGAGAACAAGGGCAGTGATGTGCAGACTGTACAATGCACTAGTTAGGCCTCATCTGGATACTGTGGACAGTTCTGGGCTCCACACTTCAAGAAAGATATCGCTGCTCTAGAGGCAGTTCAGAAGAGAGCAACCAGACTTATTCCAGGTCTGAAGGGAATGTCCTACTGAGAGACTGAGGAACTGAACCTTTTCACCCTGGAACAGAGGAGACTACGTGGGGACTTGATTCAAGTCTTCAAAATCGTGAAAGGCATCGACCACATCAAACCAGAGGAGCTTTTCCAGATCAGCAGGGACACACGGACCCGGGGACACAAATGGAAATTGGGCTTCAAGACATTCAAGACGGAAAACAGGAGACACACAGAGATTTCTGACAATCTGGAACAAACTCGCCAGCGATGTGGCTGAAGAGACAATTTGGGAACATAGACTGGATAGGATCCTTGGATCACTTAGTTATTAATGGACACCAAACGAGCATGATGGGTCAAATGGCCTCATCTCGATTGTAAACTTTCTTTAGCTTTTATGTTCTTATGAGTGTGGGACAAACTGTGCCCCCACATTCCTCCCATTCTGCAGATTATAATCCAGTTCTGTGAGATACAAGCACCAGGGTCTGGTGTCACTTTCACACTTTCACACTCAGACTGGCATCGCTGTGTCAGCTGTGGCTTCCTGGCCAAGGTCAGCTGCATGATGGTGACTTTATAGTCTTGAAAAGCTCTAATGGTCACCTTGTTCTTGCTACTTTTCCAGTTTATATGGCTGTAGGCATTAATGTATATACAGGTATACCCATATGGAGGGTAATCCATGGCAAAATTTAAATATAAATAAATAAAATAGGAAATAAAATATGAAATCAATAAATAAATACATATAAAAAGTAAATGCATCGAAATATATTTCCTTTTTGAAATTTTGACATCCTTGTATTTCCTCCTTGCGTCATGATTCTTGGAGGTGGGAAAAGACATGTAAAGAATACTTTCAAAAATAGACATGTTAATAGATGATATTTATCAATTAATAAAATGCAAAGTGAGTGAACAGAAGAAAAATGCACATCAAATCCATATTTGGTGTGACCACCCTTTGCCTTCATAACATTCAACATCAATTCAGCATAAATTCTTCTAGATACACTTGCACACAGTTTTTACAACTAACCACAGCTCTTCTGTGGATTTAGGCAGCCTCAGTTGCTTCTCTCTCCATGTAATCCCAGACAGACTCGATGATGTTGAGATTAGGGCTCTGTGGGGGCCATACCATCACTTCCAGGACTCCTTGTTCTTCTTCACACTGAAGATAGTTCTTAATGACTTTCACTGTATGTTTGGGGTCATTATCATGCTGCAGAATAAATGTGGGGCCAATTAGATGCCTCCCTGATGGTATTGTATGATGGATAAGTATCTGCCTGTACTTCTCAGCATTGAGGAGACCATTAATTCTGACCAAATCCCCAACTCCATTTGCAGAAATGCAGCCCCAAACTTGGAAGGAACCTCCACCATGCTTCACTGTTGCCTGCAGACACTCATTTGTGTACCGCTCTCCAGCCCTTCAGCGAACAAACTGCCTTCTGCTACAGCCAAATATTTCAAATTGACTCATCAGTCTAGAGCACTTGCTGCCATTTTTCTGCACCCCAGTTCCTGTGTTTCCATGCATAGTGGAGTCACTTGGCCTTGTTGCCACATCGGAGGTATGGCTTTTTGGCCGCAAGTCTTCCATGAAGGCCACTTCTGACCAGACTTCTCTGGATAGTAGATGGGTGTACCAGGGTCCCATTGTTTTCTGCCAATTCTGAGCGGACGGCACTGCTGGACATCTTCCGATTGTGAAGGGAAGTAAGCATGATGTGTCTTTCATGTGTCAAGTTTCCTTGGCTGACCACTGAGTCTACAGTCCTCAACGTTGCCCGTTTCTTTGTGCTTCTTCAAAAGAGCTTGGACAGCACATCTGGAAACCCCGGTCTGCCTTGAAATTTCTGCCTGGGAGAGATCTTGCTGATGCAGTAGAACTACCTTGTGTCTTGTTGCTGTGCTCAGTCTTGCCACGATGTATGACTTTTGACTGTAAACTGTCTTCAGCAACCTCACCTTGTTAGCTGAGTTTGGCTGTTCCTCACCCAGTTTTATTCCTCCTACACAGCTGTTTCTGTTTCAGTTAATGATTGTGTTTCAACCTACATATTGAATTGATGATCATTAGCACCTGTTTGGTATAATTGTTTAATCAGACACCTGACTATATGCCTACAAAATCCCTGACTTTGTGCAAGTGTATCTAGAAGAATTGACGCTGTTTTGAAGGCAAAGGGTGGTCACACCAAATATGGATTTGATGTAGATTTTTCTTCTGTTCACTCACTTTGCATGTAGTTACTTGATAAATATAAATGATTAATATTTTTGAAAGTATTCTTACTTTACAGCATTTTTTGTATACAATATTGTTTTTCTTTGGTTTCAGTTATCGGTTTGTCCTTCCTTTCTTTGTTTATTGAAGTAATTAATATGGTAATATAAACTAACTACCAGAGCACTGGATATACACAGATTTCAAGACAGTTTTGCCCTAGTACTAAATAATTGCCTGGAAGTAGGGATGCCACCAAATTAAATGGAATTAAAATTAAATTGGAATTAGAAAAAGGAATTGGTGTGGAAGGAATATCGGATTGGAATTGCATTTGCGGAATTTATCTGTATTTGGAATTGAGATTAATTGAATTGAAAAGGAATTTTTGAAAGTGGTTTGGATAATGAATTAATTTTATGGAATTTAAAGGGATAAATAATTTAATTGGAATTGAATTAGTGGAATTGACTCCAACCCTGCTAAATATGGCATCTCTAATAGTTAATTAGTAAACAATTAATTAATTTATGAGATCAAGGGACAGCAGTCATCAATGCAGGGCTCGGTGCGAGCATTTTACTCACATTTGCGAGTAAAAATAATGTGCGAGTGTGAAATACAATTTGGGCGCACAGTGCGAATACAATATTAGAACTCTATAAGGAAATAATGATAATTATTATTATGATTATGATAATAATGGTATTTTACACAAATCATTATTATGGTAGCAAATGTGGGAAATGTAGTTCGGTTGTGGATTGTCCCAATTAACCGAAGGCAATGAAGTCCTGTGAGTGACGTTTATGACAGTGTGTCAGTGGTTCATTAGGCTCAATATCCAAAGACCTTCTAGCTGGCGTTAGCCGTCTAGTCATTAAAACACACTTTCAGCTACAATAGTACTCAGCGACAATAGGGCTGCAACAACTAATCGATAACGTGGATTATTAAAATCTACTAAAATCTTAATGTAATTCATCATCGATTATTTGGGTCTACCTGGGGTGCAGCTACAAAAAATGTAAACCTAAAACTTGAAAGATGGCAAAGGCTACACCAGTGGAAAGTATAGGAGCACTTTACATTGAATTTCGTTGAAGACAGTTTGCTGAACATGTGCACAGCTGAACTCGCATGGCGTGAGCATGGCAATGATGCATGAGCACTGAAGAGAGATGCACTGGAGCCATAATGACAGGGCTGAAGTGGCCAGCACGGCAAAGCCTGTTGCCTTTGGATCCAACACGTCATTTGTAGTCCGTCATCCGAAAAGTTGTCCATCAAGGACGGCACATTGGATCCGTTAAAACCGCACAAAGTAGTTCTTGAACTGGTGTGCGTCTCACACGCTGTGTCTGTCCCCTTTACCTCCTCACGCTACACTAAAGCAGAGTCAAAACAGACACAGCAAAGACAGGTGAGCCAGCAGTACAATACATGAAAACAAGCAGCTAGGTTAGCCAATAAAGGGGAGCAAGCAATAAAAAGGCTGAAAAGATTTTAAAACTTGTAACTAACAGAGATCCTTCACTTTAAAAAAAAGGTGATTTAAGACATTTCTTTAAACTATCCTGTGTAGGGACACTTCTCAGAGCTTCTGGAGGTGCATTGCACATCTGTGGTGCATTATTACAGAAGGCTCAGACTATATGATCAAACTAGTGGCATAAACATTGAATTAAAAAAAATAAACATATATCATGAATGGAAAACGTTTGAGTTTAGTTTTGAGTTTGCAACGGTGCTGCTGTGTGTGCATATATTTACACAGGGATATGCAGAGCGGGGCGGGGGGTAGGGGTGGCATGAGCCATTGCCCCTTCTCTTTCCCCTAAGTGCCCTATATGGCACTTCCCCCTTGCAACACGACTTCGCCGGTGTTCTGACAAACTGATGAGCTTCTCTATCAGGATGAGCTGCCCAGTAGTCTTAAAAAAAATGGGCTACCGCTTGGAATGAGCGGCCCCAATTGAAAACATTAGGAAGCTCATCCTGTCAGACAGAAAGGACCTGTCAGAATGGGCTTCAACACTCATAATGTATTGGAAGCCTTCAAAACCTGTCATCTATGTGTAAATAGCAAATTAGTCACTATGTGAAATAACAGGGGCAAAATCATTTTAAAAGTACATAATTACCAGTAGATTTATGGGCTTGTTCACTGCGCATGTGTACTTTTGCTAGGTAGCTCATTCTTATCTGAGTATCTGAGTTTGTCAGAACACCTGACAGTCACCCTGGACAAGGGCGTCTGCCAAGAAATAAATAAACAACAACGGCACTCACCACCCCCCAGGGACGCCCCTTTTTGGTTTGAGCCATTCCCCCAATGAGGCTGTATTTACATGTCTTGAACATAGTTGCATTTGGTTTTTTTTAATTGAAAAATGTAGGGGCAAAGTGCTCCTCAGGAAAAAAGTAAGCACAGAGCCCTGCAATGAGTGAAAAAAAGAGTCAGTGTAGAACAGTGTACAGTCAGTATACAGCAGAGACATCTCTGTCTTTCCATCTGTTTCAGGACAGTCCTGTTCATAAACTGAAGCAGCTTCCACTTCAGTCCATCGAGCAACATGGGTTCAGACAACTCAAAGACAGTGCGTCGACAATCCCCTGGGAACACAGGTGTGTGCACAGCGGTGTGTGTCTCAGTGATAGTGTGTTTGAATGTGTCTCTCAGTAATACAATGTTACACAGTGGTGTGTGCACCAGTGTGTCAGTGATACAGTGTTACACAGCTGTTTTTATGTATATCTGTAATAGTGTTAACATGTGTGTGTGGTGTTTGACTTTGTCTCAGTGATAGTGTTTACACAGTCACAGCTTAGAAACATGCAATGTCAGCTGACATGGCCAGTTCCCTTACTGTAAATCACATGACTTCCAAGAAGCACAGAGCTGGCTGATGTCTTGTGCAGAGATGATTTAATGATTGTGATTGTTTTTTGCATTCAGTTTTTTTTTTATTCAAATCTTGTCTTCCTTTTTTCAGCCTTCTGGTTGTTCTTCCTAAAAGGCCAGAGTGCTGTACTGTGTCTTGTATAATGAGTGAAAACCTGTAATTCGTCTTCTCTTACTGTGAACCATGTGACTTCTGATAAGCAAGGAGCTGATGATGTTTAAGCAGGGTCGGCTCCTGGCACCATCTGTCGCCCCTCTCTCCCTTCCTTGTGACTTTAAATTTAACAATGTATTAATAATATAATGTGTAATATAATATAATATAATATAATATTTCTCTACATATTACTCATTCTCAACATGACTGAGCAGCCTGCATTGTAATGCCAGACAGTTCACAATGTAATCACAGAGAATAACAATGAAAAGATAATCGAAACTGTCAGGTGCACAGGGGTGAAAAATAAAGATAATCAAGGGATTAGGGAAAAACTAAACTCAAAACAGAGGTGTGTCATCATGACCATTTAGGCTAGTTTAGCTGATCTTGGATTGACAAAATCTATGCGATCAGCGGCCCTGTCTGTGGCAGAGCTGTTTCCCAGAAAACAGGCTTTCTGTTGCCTTGTGTGGCAGTGTTTCTCTGTGATTCCTGGCTATATCATAGGATAAATCTCCTTTTACTGCCTCGCTTTTGATTGTTTTATTCTGTTTGTGCTTCCTTTAAAATATCGGTGTATTTCCACCTTCTTCTGTCACAAATAAGTTTTGGACACTATAAAAAGGTAAATTGGTGTTTAATATTATGTTTTATCTAAATACTGACCAAGTTTCATGATGAATACATTATTAGAAAGTAATTCCACTATACTTCATTCTTAAGATGCTGGATAACCTGGTTTTGCTGAAAGTTTAATTCAATTATCTTTAATTTTAATTAGCTTTTTAAAAATGTTTTCGATCATAGTTTTTTGTTCAACTTCAATGGTAAATCAGTGGAAGAAAATATAATTATCTGAGTGTTAATTGTTAATAAATTAATTAATTGTGTGTTGAGTTTATGAACGTGTGTTCACGTTTATAACTGTTGATGTATTGACAATTTAAGTAGAAGTTATTTCCATTGCATTCTTTTTTAAATATATATTTAAAATTCTGCCTTATGTATACACTACCATTCAAAAGTTTGGAGTCACTTAGAAATGTCCTTGTTTTCCATGAAAATATGCATGAAATGAGTTTGAATAGGTTATATGGCAAAATTAATAGAAAATATTGTCATTGATAAGGTTAGATGATTTTTATTTTAAATTATATATGTGTCCTTCAAACTTTGCTTTTGTCAAAGAATCCTCCATGTGCAGCAATTGCAGCCTTGCAGACCTTTGGCATGCTAGTTGTCAATTTGTTGAGGTAATCTGAAGAGATTTCACCTCATGCTTCCCGAAGCACCTCCCACAAGTTGGATTGGCTTGATGGGCACTTCTTATGTACCATTCGGTCAAGCTGCTCCCACAACAGCTCAATAGGGTTAGAATTAGAATAGAATTCCAGCTGACTGCTTCTTCCCTAAATAGTTCTTGCACAGTTTGGAGCTGTGCTTTGAGTCATTGTCCTGTTGTTGCACAAATTATTATTAATACTTGCAAGTAATCTTGAGTTAAATCAACAAAATAAAATTACCAATAATAATAATTATAAATATTAATTATAATAGAGATACACCCATGAGTAAGACATTTCTTAGCAGACGACCTTGTCCAAACAATATATTAAATTGAATTAGATTAATCATGTTGGCTAAATAATGTTAATACTTCAAATGCTGTTGTTATCTCCAGGAATTAAAATATATATTTGGCTTCCTTCTTTAAGATCCCTTTTACCCTATACAAATCTGCCACCACCACCAAAGCACCCCCAGATCCTCACATTGCCTCCACCATGCTTGACAGATGGTGTCAAGCACTCCTCCAGCATCTTTTCTTTTGGTCTGCATTGCACGAATGTTCATCTTTGTGATCCGAACAACTCAAACTTAGATTCGTCTGTCCATAACACTTTTTTTCCAGTCTTCCTCTGTCCAGGGTATGTGTTGTTTTGCCCATCTTAATCTTTTCTTTGTATTGGCCAGTCTGAGATATGGTTTTTTCTTTGCAACTCTGCCTAGAAGGCCATGATCCAGGAGTCGCCTCTTCACTGTTGACGTTGAGACTGGTGTTTTGCGGGTACTATTTAATGAAGCTGCCAGTTGAGGACTTGTGAGGCGTCCGTTTCTCAAACTAGACACTCTAATGTATTTGTCCTCTTGCTCAGTTGAGCACCGGGGCCTCCCACTCCTCTTTATATTCTGGTTAGAGACAGTTTGCACTGTTCTGTGAAAGGAGTAGTACACAGCATTGTACAAGATCTTCAGTTTCTTGGCAATTTCTTGCATGGAATAGCCTTCATTTCTCAGAACAAGAATAGATTGACGAGTTTCAGAAGAATGTTCTTTGTTTCTGGCCATTTTGAGCCTGTAATCGAACCTACAATTGCTGATGCTCCAGATACTCAAATAGTCTAAAGAAGGCCAATTTTGTTGCTTCTTTAATCAGCACAACAGTTTTCAGCTGTGCTAACATAATTGCAAAAGGGTTTTCTAATGATCAGTTAGCCTTTTAAAATGATAAACTTGGATTAGCAAACACAACGTGCCATTGGAACACAGGACTGATAGTTGCTGATAATGGGCCTCTGTACGCCTATGTAGATATCCCATTACAAATCAGCTGTTTCCAACTACAATAGTCATTTACAACATTCACAATTAACACTGTATTTATGATCAATTTGATGTTATTTTAATTCTTTCGAAAACAAGGACATTTCTAATTGACCCCAAACTTTTGAATGGTAGTCTATACACACATACTACACACACAGAGCTAACTAATAATTTAGCCATAGTTTTTATTATCAGTGCTAGTGTGTGCTTGCCAAATTGTTTTCTAATAAATAATTTTGTATCAGTATTAGTATTGTTGTTCTTATTATATGTAGTAGTAGTAGTATATGAAGCACAAAATCACTATAGCAATAAACAGAGTAAATATAAAAAATTAAGAAATGCATGTCAGGACCAGTCTTACTGGCATAGTGAGTGTGTTACTCCCCACTGGGCATACAACCTTACAAAGACATCGTTTTTTGGTTGTATTTAAGTCGTGACATCGGGCAACCAAAATACAACCAACACACAACGTCTTATTGCTGACGTCTGTCTTAACGTCTTTTAGTGGCTGTATTTGAGTCACAACGTCTGGCAACCAAACCATCAATTACTTACAGAAGTGCAAAATAAAAAACGGAACTATTTAAATTAGTGACGGGAATTGTATTTGTGATATTAACGTTGCATCGAATTTGTTATTAACATCAGAAGTGTTTGATTAGGGGGGAAGTATTGGAAAAAATAAATGAAACGGGCCTCATATAAACAGTAAACACAGGAAGGTATGGGAAGCAATGTGCGTTCACACGGGTGACATGCAATAATGCTGAATATTTTACATTGTGCTCCCTGTTTGTGTTTCATTCCGTGGGAACTTGAATGAGACTCCGCCCCCTCACACACCGCGCAGGCGCACAGTTCGGTTCAATAATACAGGCGGATCCGACTCGATTCATTTGATTCAGTTCGTTCCCTGATTCACTCAAGTCAACCCAAACACAAATTACAGTCCGAAAAAGCTCCCATATACCTTCAGAGCATTACTTTTACCCCATCTTTCACAATAACAACAGCATCCTGCTCTTGGTCGAGTGATCGATCGATTTAAGAAAAATAATCAATTAAAGCTGTTATACACTTAAGTGGTTAGATTATGCCTTAACTTAGATATGTGCAATACCAAACAAAAAACACAAAACGAAATTGTCACTTTAACCCTAAATGTAGTTTTAAGCATCTTGGATTTTCTTTACGTGGTGTCATTAAAAATATGTTTTAAATCTTAATAAAAGTAAAAATATTAATAACTGTTGTGTATGTATCTTCATAAATATATTTAACTCAATACGAAATGACGTTAAACTCGTTTAATGTAATAACAGAACGTACTTAACTGGAACAACGCTGTGTTTATCTGCGCATGCTCTGATATAGTAGACGGTGCTTACGTCAGCTACGTGTAACAGTTAACCCTTAAGCTTCTGAGCAATAACACAACATAACAATAACCACCATATGTATCATAGTACAAGACCTTTGTCCAACGTTTGAACGTGATAGTTGATGCATTTGTATCGATTTGTGTGACCTACACCTCAAAGCAGTGTCAAATGGGTCACCATTACGGCTGAAGACGTTTTATGTGAGCCTGGTTAAATATGTTGTATTGGTTAAAATAGGCGAGTCTGCTCCTATTGGCTAGGAAGACTCAAGTGGGTTTGGCACAGAGCATGATTGACAGTTGGTCTGTTCGTCTGGAAGTTCATTGGTTTGTAAGTCTGTCTGTGTATATTAATTAATAGCCACATTAATTACATAGTTGATCAATTTACACACAAACGGACAAATTGCTTGACAGATTCCTGGATGAATTTACTACTATATGGCCAAACTGATGAATTCCCCAATGAACTATCAAATTGCTGGACAAACACTTGACTGGACTGTCGCAGCAGAGCGCAGCCGCCGCCGCCGTTCACTGAGCATCGCTGCGGACCACACCGCTGCGCCAAAAATACCGATTCATACAACACGATAAAACGTTCCTACAGTATAGTTGAGTTAGGCAATACAGTCAAATATAATGTGCAATATTATATTCAGTGCATATTCATTTTCAGTTAAGTAGTGTGAAGTGCAACGCAAGTTCATCTTTTGAACTGATCAATAATCGTGCCCTGTGATTACCAATAGTAAACCGCGTATCTATTGCCAGGAGAATGGCAATATGTTTGCAGCACATTACTGTAACATGATCAAGTACCAAGAACATTGATTGTAAATAGATTTCAATGTAATTGCAAACAGTTCAGAAAATAATATACCTGTGTAAAGTTGATTCCTTATTCCTTTTTCCTTATTCCCTTTTTTTAAGTAATGGTTCTGATTTATCAAAATAAGTAATGATTACATATTTATTTATTTATTTATTTATTCACTGTTTCTCGAGAAATTAACAGTGCATACTTATTTCTTGTTACTGTTTTCAGTTTTTCTGCAAAATAAGTAATGTTTACTGATTTGTGGTATTCGAAAAATTAGTAATGGGCTCATTCCTTATTTCAGATTTTTGTGAAAACTAAGTAATGGTTCCTTATTTCTGTTTCACTGTTTTCGAAATATAAGTATAATTACTTATTTTTACTTTTCGCTGTTGGTTACTTTTTCAGTTTGCCTGTTTTTTTATTTCTAGTTTTATCACGAAATAAGTAATGGTTTCATATGTCATATTTCCCTCCCTGCTAACACACAACCTTGCCACAATGTTGTAGCAACGTATTTTACCTGTTGTAATTTTCTTTAGTACATGTAGGACAACATCATTAATGTCATGGTTCTCAGCCTATACCCTCTATCACCACTAGAGGCCACTGTTTCCCTGCTTTCTCTCACTTCTCCCTGCTTTCATCCTTCCAATCATCCCATTAACATTCCTTAACACCATGTGCACTCTTGCTTCCACCCTCTGTTCCCATTCGCCCTGCACCTCCCCACCTAGTTTACTGTTCCCTTTATATTCCCCTCTCTTCACCTCAGTCTAGGTGAAGTTTTGTCTCTTGTGCCTGTGGCTCTTGTGCCATGGCCCCGCCCCAGTCACTTCTACAAGTACTGCACTTGGGTCCCCTAGTTCCAGTGCCCTGCAGTCCATGTAACCGTGACAGAAAACGTTGCAAAAAAATAGACCCGGCAGCGTTCCTCTTTGGGATATGCCAGGGAAAATGTCCCTTGGAGGAGTATGTAGAGGATTTCTGCACTCTGGCCAGCAAGGTTGGCTTCAATGATGTTGCTCTCGAGGACATTTTTTGTTTTGGGCTAAACGAGTCCATATCCTTCCTGCTACCTGGTGGTAGATGTGATTGGTCTTTAGTCACTTTCATTGACTTTGCTCTCGTTTTGAGTGGCTCGACCTACACTCTGGGTGTAGTAGAAGAGGTCCCAGCCCCAGCCACCCAGCCAGAGTTCCTGGTCCCGTCCATGTCTGATGAAACAGAGGTCCTGGTCTTGGTCCCGGCCGCCCAGCCAGAGGTCCCGGTCCCGGTCCTGGCCACCACCCAGCCGAGTGCCTGGCCCTACCTGCCACGAACTGCGAGCCAGCTGTTCCACTGTTCCCATTCGCCCTGCACCTCCCCACCTAGTTTACTGTTCCCTTTATATTCCCCTCACTTCCCTCAGTCTAGGCAAAGTTTCATCAGCTCAGCCTGTCTCTTGCACCTGTGTGTCTCTCTCTCTCTCTGTCTACTTGTTCATGACCTTTGCCTGTGAACTCGACTACATCATTGCCTAGCCCTTTTTGCCCTTATCAGCCACCTCTACAAGTATTGCACTTGGGTCCCCTAGTTCCCATGCACTGTGGTCCAAGTGACCGTGACAATTACAAACACATCAATACAATAACATATGACAATACTTCACGAGCTGACAGAGACACAAAGTAATGAGGTTATCAATGAGTAATGCTTCATTTCACAGTTTAAGGACACTTACTTATTGTTAATAAAAAGTAAGGTACAGTATTGTTTACTTCAGGCAGCCCCCTATAGAAGTCAGCAGAAGATGTAGTGATTGAAGTAATGGTATTTTGGGCTGAACTCACTTGGCGGAGGGAACGACAGCCTGGCCACAGCCCCCCACCCCCGGCTCCATCTGGAGTTGAGCGAGAGCCTTTGTTAGCTAGACAGTTGTAGAAATTGTTCAATTATGTATCAAGGAAATAATACATAGATAATATAAAATGATTATATAATCATGATTTATATATACGATTAGAAAGTTCAGCCAAAAAATGTTTCAGCAGCAATCAATTAATTACTGAAGTAGTAGCGTATAAAAGGAGGTGATATTAATGAGCAATGTATTTCAAAATAAATAGGTAGGTACTTTTTCGGTCAAAGGCAAAGGCGCTGAATGCTGGCCCATTGAGCGCTTTTAGTCACATGAGTGTACACTTGTCGAAGGGTGTAGGGAGCAAGTGAGCCATTTGGGATGCAGCCCTGTTAATATCTCTGTACCACTGCGCCCTGAGAGGCACTGCTCCCTGTCACTCAATAGGAAAGGCTGGCTTTTCACATTGGTGTGCAGAGAAAAAAGCTCTTAGTTTTGACGCACAGTTTTATGTTTACTGTATGTGATGGATTTTGTATTAATAATCTATGTAGTATTTGGACCGGATGTTTCTTAGATTTTTTCTTTGAGAAAACATAAAAGTAATTTGAAAACAGCGAACGTAAATGCTTGTAACCTCTTCACGGAGAGCTTCTTCACTCTGTGATAAATGCTGTTAGGGAACGGTCGACCTCCCTACTATTGGTCACAGTGCTCAGTCCAAAGTTAAAGATGGTCTGACTCATCACAATATCAACACTCATGGCATGTATACATTGTAATCCTGACCGAGATATAATTGTAGCATATTATATTTGTTGTTGTGTTGAAAACCTCCAGTTTGACATTGTCTGGTGGAAGAAAATGTTATCCAAAGCTGAAGAATATAATACAATTGTCCGTTTAAATAATACTAATAATAAAGGATTTTTTTTCTTTCAATGCATTTTTTTATCAATTTTATAACGGGATAACCAAATAGGAGCAGGTTGCATACTTAACTACCAAGCAGGATTTGAAATCAATTCACTTCAAAACTACATTCTAGTTAAAACATGATGGGAAATGTAGTTTTGAAGCCAATTTTAAGTCCTGCTTGGGAGTTAAGTCTGTTATGGTTTAATGCACCTGGCTCCAGGTCTTGTAGGTTGTGTTGTGTTATATTAATAAAGTTGCGACTAGAATATTGAATCTTGAATAGGTCAGCTGGTGTAGTTGTTTAAAATGTGTTTATTGCTGATCATATTCGGGATTCAATCAAGAATTCACATTACCAGATTTTTCAGTGACAACAAAAATTGACCTTATATTTGCAGTGCCCCCCATCTGAAAAATGGCATATATGAAACGAGGAACAAAATGTCATGATGAAGTCAGAGCGCTTGCTGAAGTCAGTAGCAGGAATGAGGAACAAAAAGACGCAGTTGTAGTCCTCAGAAACTGAAGTGATGTTCATGAACAAGCAGACAGAGTGATGTGGAGAAAGTCAGGACATAATGATAATGATTTGCGATATATTGTCAGAGTCAGAATTCTGATTTCTGAAATTTCAGGTTAGATTTTACTATTAATGAAAAATTGTATTAAATAAATTATGACTTGAATTTAGTTTATTTCTTCAAAAGCCTTGCATTATTTCAATTTTATGAATAATTCAAGTGGTGTACTAATAGCATTCTTTAATTTAATAATTGTTTAACTTAAAGTCAGACTTGCAACATTGATATGATTGATATAATAATGTTATACAGAAGTCAGAATCTGACATCAGATTTTGATCATATAATGTTGTATGTGAAAGTTGGAATGATGTCAGATTCTGACGTTATAACAATTACATTATTCTAACGTCAATTCAATTTTCACATACAACCATTATATGACCAAATTCTGATGTCGGATTCTGACGTGTATGCAACGTTATTCCAACTAACTGTGCCAGCTGGCTCTGCTGGTGTAGCTCTGTGGGTCAAACAGGCACCCCAAATTTCACAGATGTACACAGAGGCAAACAGCCAGCATCACTTCAACAATTTTGACTTTGCTTGGTGCTGGCCAAGTTTGCCATTGTCTTGTAAATTGTTAGTGTCTTGTCTTGCAGCTAATGGCTTTGATATATCCATGCTGGCAAAGTTGTACTCCATAGTTTTCTGTATCCTGGCCTATTGGCTTGTTATATCCTCTTTAGATGGCTGAGCCCTCTATGTAACGTTGATGAAGTGTAATAAAAGCATCTTTGAGAACTATAGAAAATGTCAAAAATGTCTTTGCCCATCTTTGTCTTCATGCTTGTGTCTTAAAGGGTCATCCGAGATGAGGATTGTACTGCTGGGGAAGACAGGTGTTGGGAAGAGCAGCACAGGAAACACCATCCTGGGAGAAGAGAGGTTCAATGCCAAACCGTCTTTCATCTCAGTAACACAGAAGTGTAAGACAGGAACTAAGGAAATCAATGGCAGGAGTGTCACTGTGATCGACACACCAGGGTTCTTTGATACAAATGTTTCTGAGGAAACTATCAGAGAGGAGCTAATCAACTGCATTACTGAGTGTTCCCCAGGGCCCCACGCCTTCCTCATCATGCTGAAGGTGGATCGATACACAGAGCAGGAGAGAGCAGCAGTGAGGAAAATCCAGGAGCTGTTTGGAAATGAGGCTCTGAGGTTCTGCACCGTCCTCTTCACCCATGGCGACAGGTTGGAAGGGCAGAGCATTGAGGTGCTCATTAAGGAGAACCAGCAGCTGCTGGAGCTGGTGAGGAAGTGTGGAGGCGGGTATCACGTCTTCAATAACAAGGACAAGAGCAACTGTGCTCAGGTCTCTGAGCTGCTAGAGAAGATAGACATCATGGTGACAATGAATGGGGGGGACTGTTACACCAATGAGATGTTGCAAAAAGTGGAAGCAGCCATTGAAGAAGAAATGTGGAATATAATGGGAGATGATCAAGCGCTCCTCAAATCTGAAGCCAGAAAACAAGCCAAAGACAGAGTTAGAAAGAAAATTCTGAATGTGACAGCTGGGGTGGCAACAGGGGTTCTGTTGGGGGCCTTACTCGGTGTCCCAGTAGGCATTAGTGCTACAGTACTTTTACTGGGGGGTCTGGTAGTAGCTGGAGTGAAAGCAGTCCATGATAAAATACTAGCCAAAGCAGCTGTACCAGTGGCAGCAGCGGCAATGGGAGCAAAAGCAGCACTGGCAGGGACAGGAGTTGTAGTAGTAGCAGCAGCTGCAGGGACAGGGGCAGCAACCGCAGCTGCAGGGACGGGGGCAGCAGCCGCAGCAGCTGCAGGGACGGGGGCAGCAGCCGCAGCAGCTGCAGGGACGGGGGCAGCAGCCGCAGCAGCAGCAGGGACGGGGGCAGCAGCCGCAGCAGCTGCAGGGACAGGGGCAGCAGTTGCAGGGACAGTGGTAGTGGGGGTAGAGGCAGCAGGGGCAGCTGTTGCAGGGACAGTGGCAGCAGTGGGGGCAGAGGCAGCAGGGGCAGCAGCTGCAGCAGCTGCCGGGACAGGGGCAGCAGCCGCAGCAGCAGGGACAGGGGCAGCAGTTGCAGGGACAGTGGCAGTGGGGGCAGAGGCAGCAGGGGCAGCAGCCACGGCTGCAGGAGTTACAGGGGCAGCTGTTGCAGAGACGGCAGCAGCAGGGGCATTAACAGCAGGAGCAGCAGCAGGTATAGGGGCAGGAGTTACTCTGTCAGTGTTTGCCTTAGCAGGGGCAGTGGGAGGGGGTATCTTGGGCAGAAAAGCAGGATTAGAAGCAGAAACACCAAAAGAGGCAGCAGACCTAGCAGCCACGTCTGTATTGATAAAGGGAAAAGACATCATGAGAGGAGCTTTAGAGCTACCAAGGCAATTAATACTCAGGCAGGCCCCCACGGGATATAGCAGATATAAAAACTCAATGTCATATTAAGATTTGGTCTCCACTTTTAATGTCATAGTTTAGCTGACAAAGAGACATATGTGCTTCAAATGTATCACCTGGTGTTGGTTCACATTATACATATGTAAGAATCTGTTGTACCTGTCTATCAGAGGAAGGTGATCTATTGGTTTGAGACTCTCACGACTGTGTGCCTAGTGGTGCTCTGATACTGTCAACTCACGTGTGTGACAAGTGAACATCGTTGTCACACTGACAATGATCATCACAGAATGGCAAAATAAACTCAACAGAGAAAGATCTCCAGCCTTTGTTTGTGCTGTTTCCCCATTAACACTTCACTTCACTTCATAGAACCACAAGAAACATTACTAATTTAATTTCCTTTCTTAAGAGAGCTTGCTTTTGACCTTTTACTTTTACTGTCTTTTACTGCCTTGATCACTGCCTGTCTATGAATCTCTCTCTTCTCTGGCTCTGCTGATTCCATCTCCATGTCTTTTCTCTTAATTTATGTATCTCTGTTCACAATCTCTCTCCTCTCTCTTGCTCTGCTCTCCATCTTTCTCCAACTCTTCCTCCTAAACTCTGCTCCCTACATTGTTTTAGGGGAAGGAAGTAGCTGGAAATGTCCCCACTTTTAAATTTCATTTTCATTTTTCCCTACAGTATTGAAGATGTAAAAAATATAGGTTAATCTATGTCTTACATGTTTACGGCATGATTAATCATTAATATGTTGCTTTATTCTGAAATAATCATAAAAGAAAAATGTAGCTAGCAGTGTGAAAACTGTATGAAAAATGTATGAAATAAAAACAAATTACAATTACAAAAGAAAACGTTATTGTCACAATAATGGATTTAGTAATTCATTTTAAATACTCAACAAGTTACCATTTATGAAGAACCCAGTCTTGATGCACAGAGGATAACATGGATTTATTTTACATGCCAGGCCTGGAAGGCCCAACATGGAAGCTCTCCAACAGAGACTGTTTACAAACATGAGTGCAGCTTTATAGGAAGATGACGTAGAATGTTGTGTAGGACACTCTTCCGAAGGGAGGGAGTCATCATGGAAGCAGATGTTTCCTGTTATGGCATACAAACTGCCCGATCTCACAGTTTCTCTTTAACAATGGACAATGAGGTAATCAATCACCATAATGTAGCATCTTCATCCTTGAGAGGAGAACAGGAAACCCCAAACAAACACTAAGCAAACTGGAATCTGTGGGCTATTTATCTGTTTGGGTGCTCCTCATATCATAGTAAACAGAAGTCAAAGTGGAAAGGAGAATGTCCAGAGTATATACCCTAAACAACTGCCTGTTGCTAGCTTGATGAATCTACTTTGCTCAGTCTGCATATTATTATCAATATAAAACATAATACAGTTTATATAAAACATGAATAACGGCTCTTCAATTTACAACCAAGAAAATGAAAAAGAACCACAGCTTGTATCTACCATGGATGTATAATAAGAGCACTGCTACTGTTAGCTTAACTGGCACCAGCATATGAGTAGCATTAGCCTAACAGGAATGACGTGCACACTTGTGACACTTAATAAACATATAGTCAAACATTGACAATAACTCAATTACAACAAAAATGTACACAATACACAATACCAAAGTGTGCTTTGAAGGTACACTTATTTACTCACCTTAAATACAAACATCAATGAAAAATGCATAAGAACATAAGAACAAGAACAAGAAAGTTTACAAATGAGAGGAGGCCATTTGACCCATCATGTTGTTTTGTGTCCATTAATAACTGATTGATCCAATGATCCTATTCAGTCTGACTTTAAATGTTCTCAAATGTTCAGCATCTACCACATCGCTGGGGAGTTTGTTCCAGATTGTGACAACTCTCTGTGTAAAGAAGTGTCTCCTGTTTTCTGTCTTGAATGTCTTGAAGCCCAATTTCCATTTGTGTCCCCGGGTGCGTGTGTCCCTGCTGATCTGGAAAAGCTCCTCTGATTTGATGTGGTCGTTGCCCTTCATGATTTTGAAGACTTGAATCAAGTCCCCACATAGTCTCCTCTGTTCCAGGGTGAAAGTGTGGAGCCCAGAACTGCATACAGTATCCAGATGAGCTCTAACTAGTGCATTGTACAGTCTGAACATCACTGCCCTTGTTCTCAATTCTACACTTTTGACAATATACCCTAGCATTGTTTTTGCCTTTTTTATTGCTTTCCCACATTGTTTGGATGGAGAAAGTGAGGAGTCCACGTAGACTCCTAGGTCTTTCTCATGCATCCTATTCCTCCCATAGTGTCATTATAATGGACATTTTTGTCAACTTCAAGCCGATGTAGCATAAGGTACACTTATAATTTTCAATTAAAGAAGTGAATTTATAGTATCACCTTATCACGAATCCTGGAATCTTGTAGAACTCAATTTCTGTAATAATTGGATGCAGACACCAATGCCAAAGATATAAATTGTCAAATTTATTCAAAACAAAGACTAAATGTAGCACTACACTCATTATACAAAAGGGAAAAACTAATTAAAATTCAACTCTAGATCAACAAATCAAAGACAAATCACTTCCGTGACCAAATCAAAGACCATGGGATCGCATATGATAACACACAAATCGTTAAACAAAAAAAGTTATAAACACATTGACTACAATACCGATTAGTAAGACGAAGGTGAGTCTCTCATTAGTATTGTTAGTCAGACATTAAATAACTACGCAGGTTAGTATTTATGTCAGGTAACTTCTCGTTATATATATATGTATATATCAGTCTCATTTACGTTTAGGTGCCGAGAAAGATCCTATCATTACTTGTTACCACAATTTCCCTTAACTGATTATTATTCAATGATTAAGGATAGGCAGGGCCACCAATAATCTAATGTCTGTTAACTTGTGTCAATCTCAGACTAAACAGTTAAACAGGAATGAGAAGATATTTCTCAGCGATGACAGATTTTATTTCTAAAATTATCAACAAAACAGTTGAATGCAACACACATTTATATTTAAGAAAACTAAATGATATTACACATTCTAGAGTTATGAATCACAGATTAACATTTCTAATTGATTTCTCAAATGTCATGAATCACAAACTCCAAACTGTTAAACTTATGTGAACTTCGTCGCAGAGAGGCCTCTCTGTCTTCGGGCTCAGATAACAGCACACGGCACGAGGTCCGTGTGGTTTGGAACAAAGGCAGTCCGGTTCGGCTTTGTCCAAGAACTTCCACTCAGTCGATGCACCTGGAAGTTGGGGTTTCGCGAATGTAGAGTCTTTTCCAAACAGATTTTCCACTGGTTTGAAGGCTCCAAGGTTGTGCACAAAATCTTCTTGGCAAGCAGGGTTTCCACCGTAGTTACTTGAAGACAAAGTCTTTGAGGAAAGCAGGGCCCTGTTTGTTCCAAGGGTCAAGTTTCTTAAAACTCAATAGCTATTTAAATGACTGAACACTTTCGTATACAGTCGACTTAGTCAATTGTCCAGCTGTAAAACTCCACTGATCAGGTGGGCACAGGCGGGCAGCGCAGTCTGTAAAGTTCTTTATTTAATAAAGTCCTTTAAAAGAATTCTCCGTACGCCTCAATCTCCTTCTCCCAGTTTAACTCTTCTGTTGCCGGCAAAGACTTGGTTGGTTTCTGGTTCCGGTTCGGGCAACAGAGCTACAGGTTGAGCTGTGGCAGCGAGTTACTGGTTCAGGTGAGAGAGAGAGAGAGAGAGAGAGAGAGAGAGAGAGAGAGAGAGAGAGAGAGAGAGAGAGAGACGCTGCGCTGTTCCTTATAGTCTGTCAGATGTGATTGGTCCCTGAGTTCTTGAGATTGGATTTCGGTTTCAGCCCCCAGTGTCCTATTGGAGGGGGGCTTGATTTATGACTGATGTCAATCCATGCCATCTTTTGGAAATGCCGGTTGGCCCGGGTTCGTAGCTCTATGTCGGGATTTCGGCTCTCGTCCACTTCAAAGAGTTTTTATTATTATTATTATTATTATTATTATTATTATTATTGTACAGGCTCAGAGTTGATTCAGTAATATTTCTTTGTTTGAAAGGTGATGACTATTTCAGACAGAAACACACTTCATCATTATTTCAGTTTTTCTCAGTTGTTTACACTCTGAAGCTACAGACACAAAGAACAAAAGCTCTAAACGTGTCTGAACCCTAAACCCGTCTGCAGAACCCCAGGCTCACTGCGCTCTATTCACTCACACTGCATCTGCACTGCACTCTGTGGCCAATAAAACCCACACAGCTCTACCTTCAGCACAGTTTTCAAAATGAAATCTCCGGTGTTCGTATGGAAAACACAGCTCTCATTCCCAGTGGAGCTCAGTCACGCCTCACTGTGCACCCCCACCCTGCTGACCTGAAGAGCCGTTATTAATGTTTTATATAAACTGTATTATGTTTTATAATAATAATAATATGCAGACCAAGCAAAGTAATGTATTATGGTAACAACAACCATTTTGCAAGTTGTTCAGGGCATACCTTCTAGACATTCCTGTCAATAATAGAAAAGATCAAACTGCAGAGAGAGAGAGAGGGCCCACACTTCTTTGTTAAAAATCTGTGGACTTAATCTTTTCTCCAGATAGGCAGGAACTGTTTTTGTTAATGTGCGATTGACAGTTGTTAAATAAGATCCATGGGAACGGACCTTTCCTAGTATATCAAAGGAAGACATCTGTTCTTTGGATCCCACACCTCTTCCGAGGATGACTACCATGAACATTACCAGGGTTAGAAATCTGACCTTGAGATAACACTCTGGCAGACTCCGGCCACAGAAACACATGTCCTGCAATGTATATAAGGCCGATTCATTTTCAGTTATTTTCAATGTATTTGACATTTTTTGTTGGTTAGCAGGTTTGCTTTTAGCACATTTGTTTTTCTTTTATGCACATGTTCAGTTATTTTGAATTTAATCACTTTGAGATTTTTATTTTTTTTAAGTGATTTTAGTAATTGATTTAAAAAAAAATTAATCACAAGAATTAAAATTTTGAATGTTTTTATTCGTAAAATGTAAAATACATCAAACAATAAAACAGTATATAAGGCTGACCACTTGTGCTGTTCAATAAGTCTCTGCTGAGGTAGAGTGCTTCCATGTCAGGCCCCTTCCAGGCCTGGCATGTTAAATAAATACATTTACCATCTATGCATCCAGACTGGGTTCTTCACTCCGTCACTCACCCGTCAGAGCTTGAGCACGAATAAAAGAGCCCACAGATTAACTCTCCGTTGCTGGAGGACACTGGACCCCCATGCAGCGCAGAGAGGAAGATATAGGGAAGAGCAAGAGAAGAGGACCCAGTATTTCTAATTAAATCAGTGCAACTCGTAGATCAGGTCATCAGCCGTGGGTTGGAGGTGGAGGCTTTGAGCCATTCAGTCCTCAGCTGCGCTCTCTACAGACACTTACAGTGCAGTATCATACAGTATGGAAGTGATGCTGAAATGAAGTGTGGGTATATTCTTCATGTTTGTATCAAATGGAACTCATAGCCCTGTATGTCAAGCTGCGGACTGTCTATCCTGTATGTTTACAGAGTGGACAGGAGACCCTCTGCTGATGACAAAACAAGAGACTGCAATAGTGGACATAGTGTTGGTTCACAATGCGATCAGACTGTGGGAAACTGAGGCACAAATGAAAGAGGGGACCGAACCAAGTGAGGATGACACAGGGACACCGTGATCTACTGGAGAGAAACTCTGAGCAGGCGAAGGAGGTGCGATATCAGTTTGTGCCCGTGAGTGTCATATGATTGACAGCATTGTGTTCTGCGCTGCACAGATACAGTGCCGTTGACAGCGAATCACTCTGCTGCTGGTCTGATATTGTCCAGATTTCCTTTGCAGGGAATACCTGAGCTCCATGCAGGGGTCACTCCGTAGGAACACGCCTTTATGGACAGGCAGGATCAGGAGGAGTTGACGTGGAAGGCGCATCATCGGCCACCGTGCAGCAATGGCTGTGCCTGCTCAGCGTGGGGGGGAGTGTGTAACAATGTGAGCAGCCAACATGGGGTTATTTCTGTTTTGTATTTGTAAATAATTTAGAACAATTTGCAGACTATATTTCACACTTCGACATTATGGACTGTGTTGATCAGTGGCAAACATTCCTGATTAAATCCATTCTGATTTCAATAAATTGTGGAAAAGTCCAAGGGGGTGAATACTTTTGAGAACCACTGTAGATCTAACTTTCTGCACCACACACAGTATGCATTTCTACAGTAATCTTTGTCCAAACGTATCCATTGCATAAAGTCAGAGTCCTTCATCCAAGCCAACTGAAATGAGCACTCTCTATTTTTTTTCTGAGGATTTTCATTCAAATTGTCAGAATACATTTTTTTGTAACATTAGCTATCGTTAGCTATATTAACCTTCAGAGGACTGAGCCCATTTTCCCATTTTACTACTTTTGAATTCTAGCCGATATCAAATAAGCAAATGCATATTGTTTATCTATTGTTTCAGACTACCTCTGCTAATCTAATGTTTCACGTACAATGTACTTGTAAGACAGTATGTGAGTGGACAATGTGTATTAAAGTTAAAAAAAAGAAAGAAAAGAAACTGAATTATAAATCTCCCTCCCTCCTCTCTGGCTCTGCTCAGTGTCTGATCTATTCCAGCTGCCCGAGACAGGGATTTTGGATTGGCTAATATAATGAGCAGATCTCTATGACACACACAGTAACATCCTCTCCATTGGGCAACTCCAGCCCCATGTACTGCACTGCACAGCACATTAACACACAATTGGGATACCTCAAAAGATACACTTCATTTAAAGAGTCCTTAAATCACCCATACTACCCTTACACTGGAACTAATTAATATAGTGAAGAGAACAATAATCATTTCATATCACAATAAATAAATCACACCATTATAAATATAATGTCCCAATACAAACTCTTCCTAAGAAACTGCAGTTTGAACTCTTATTTAATCCCAGTTATATTCTATAAGTTATATGCTTAATAAAAACCTCTCCACATATTCCTATCAATATTAAGAAATTTACAGTCATAAACCCATCCCACAACGGGGTTTGCGAGAACCCAGACACACACGTCTGCTGCTGACGGGACTACAAGTTCAGATCAGGGGTAGCACATACACTACCCCACCAGTCTAACTCCTGGATCATATTATTCTCACCCCAGTTGCCTCCTCAAGGCTATCAATAGTTTTCTACCCAACTCCTACAATAATGCAGCGATGTAGTGGCTTTACAACTCACCACACCACATAGAACAGTTAACTACGCTGCAGACACCTCTCAGTCCTGGCGTGCGTCTCTGGGGTCCCGCAACCTGCCTGTCTTTGCTTTCCCTGACACTCTCTCTCTTCCAAAACATTCCTCCCTGCTTTTAAGCAACAATCAATTCAAGCATTCTCATCTGTTGATCATGACCCAATTAAACAAACCTTTATAACCCCTAATAGTCGACCCCTCTACACTACAGTCTGGCTACAATGTGATAAGTGGATGTGATTGATTATCAGAAGGAAGATTTTCTGATGGACTCTGGGACTGGGCTTCACGCAGGCAGCAGCACAGAAAGTCCAAGAAATCCTCATCCCTGTGAGCACATCTCAAAGAGTTGTGGATTGTGTAGTTGTGTACTGAAAATACATGAGCACATCCCAGACTGAGGAAAAAATCTGTCAGTTTGTCTGTTGACTGAAGATTTTTCTTTGTCAGCACAATGAGGGGATATGAGCCTGGAAAACCAGAATCAGAAAAGCAGATTTTATTGTCAGTTCTCTTTGTTTGCTTTTCCTCACTAAACCTACATCCATGCTGACTGACAATGTAATCTGACAATTTTTACTGTGAACTAGTGATAAGAGGTATCAGTTTTAAATATCTGAGTTTTCTACATTCATTTGATACAAAAACCATCTTTGTAGCAAAAAACAAAGCACACTGTTATACAGTTCAAGAAAAGACTCGTCTTCTTGTCACCTGCAAGTTCCTTTAAATCACAAAAGAGCAGTTTGATTTCCGTCTCAATGGCATCTGTCATTTCCTTATCAGCTCTGAAACAAAATAAACAAATATATACATATCTACATACATACTTTCCTGCTGATGTGAGCAGGCATTGAGCAACAAACTATGTAACAGGCTACTGAAGCAGTTAGGAGACTTCAACTGGAGGTCATAAAAACAATGACTGTAAAATCCTGTGCTTGACCCAGAATGATCAGTTATTTCACATAAACACTGTAGTGCAGAGTCTGCTGACCCACAAACACATGGGAAAAGCGGTCCTATGGAGAGGAGAATTTGACAGAATTACAGGACTTTTCTAGAACTTTCAGGTACAATTCGAGATTTACGCGATATATATATTTACTTAATCTCCATTTACACATTTTTCAATTAGTAATATGTGGATTAGGGCAAACTGGTTACCTGTACACAAAGACATTAATGTACTGCTTGGACTTCATCTCGTCTCTCCACTCCGACAAATACTGGTCGCGTATATTTTGGGTGCTCCAGAATGTGTCGTCTTTGGCGGTTCTGAACAGTATGTTCTTCTTCAGAGTTATTGATTTAGTAAGTTGTACCTCTGTGTATTCCTTGTAATACTTTTCTCCTTCTAATTCAGCCCCAGCCGGGTTTTTAAATTTACATGCATTCTCATAAACATAACAGCAAGAGTTCATGAGGGAGGGAGTCCATGATGCATAAGACCCAGTAGCCGGACTGTGAGCTGCTTTGAAAAGTTCTGGATTTTCAGTCGTCTTCCATTTTTATCTTCTCGGGGATAAAAAATAAAGGTAGAATCTGGAATGGTTTTGTAATATAATAATGATAAACATACAGTAACAAGATTACCATTGTATAATAATATTGTGCCCTCAATGTAGCAGACTAATTATTTGTTATTATATGTTGTGGACATTGGGACTCTGATTGGGAAGCTCACATGTGAAAGGTACCATGAACTATCCCTGTCAGGACGATCCCTGCCAGGACTCAGACGTCACTTCACTCTGATTGGCCAGGAGGAACTGAATTACGATTGGCTCTCATTCCTGTCCTGCTATTGGCTGCTTGAATCACCTTCTGTTTTAAATGTTTTTGGTGGACTCTGCTACATCAATAGACTGCTAGCTGGTAGACCTTTCCTTAAGAGAAGATTATAAACTGCCGTTTAGACTAAAGTAGTTAATTATATACATGTGTAATCCTCAATTAGTTCCACAATCATCCGTTTTATACAGATAAGTTTTCTTCCATTATATTGTCCCTTTCTCAATCCAATGGAAGAGTTATTTCCAGCTGGGTGTTGGAATCAACCAGTGAGGGACCCAACTGCAGGCAGTGGAGGAGGCCTGTGGGGACAGCGGGGCATGATGCATGCCAGGGGGGGATCTGCTTGGCCAGGCACATTATTATTTTTTTTTTAATTTCTTGGCAGACGCCCTTATCCAGGGCATATCCAACATAAGTGCAAAACAAAATGCAAAAATACAGTTAAGTACAAGGCATCAAACATTGTAAATTCAAATTCAAATTTACATTAAACAAAGCAATTCAAGATATAATACATTTTACAACTTCCAATTTATACAGTTAAGTACAGTAAGTGCGGACATACATCCTGGAAAGTAAAGCTAAGTGCCGTCAAGATGTAAGGTACAGTCAAGGGTTACGGGAAAGGGAGCAAGGAGGAAATCAATCAATATTGCAAGAAGCATGATAAAAAGCTGTGAAGTGCTATCTAACAAGGATTAAAAGGACTAATATTACAAGTACTGTCTGAAAAGATGTGTCTTGAGTAAGCACCGAAGGAGGTCAAGGACTCTGTTGTTTTAATATTACCCCGTCGTTTGCCCAGGAACACACAGCTTTTGATGTCGATGAACACCTGTGGCCAGACAGAATGTTTTTTGTTTTATCATATATATATATACACTCACCTAAAGGATTATTAGGAACACCATACTAATACTGTGTTTGACCCCCTTTCGCCTTCAGAACTGCCTTAATTCTACATGGCATTGATTCAACAAGGTGCTGAAAGCATTCTTTAGAAATGTTGGCCCATATTGATAGGATAGCATCTTGCAGTTGATGGAGATTTGTGGGATGCACATCCAGGGCACGAAGCTCCCGTTCCACCACATCCCAAAGATGCTCTATTGGGTTGAGATCTGGTGACTGTGGGGGCCAGTTTAGTACAGTGAACTCATTGTCATGTTCAAGAAACCAATTTGAAATGATTCGACCTTTGTGACATGGTGCATTATCCTGCTGGAAGTAGCCATCAGAGGATGGGTACATGGTGGTCATAAAGGGATGGACATGGTCAGAAACAATGCTCAGGTAGGCCGTGGCATTTAAACGATGCCCAATTGGCACTAAGGGGCCTAAAGTGTGCCAAGAAAACATCCCCCACACCATTACACCACCACCACCACCAGCCTGCACAGTGGTAACAAGGCATGATGGATCCATGTTCTCATTCTGTTTACGCCAAATTCTGACAGAAATCGAGACTCATCAGACCAGGCAACATTTTTCCAGTCTTCAACTGTCCAATTTTGGTGAGCTTGTGCAAATTGTAGCCTCTTTTTCCTATTTGTAGTGGAGATGAGTGGTACCCGGTGGGGTCTTCTGCTGTTGTAGCCCATCCGCCTCAAGGTTGTACGTGTTGTGGCTTCACAAATGCTTTGCTGCATACCTCGGTTGTAACGAGTGGTTATTTCAGTCAAAGTTGCTCTTCTATCAGCTTGAATCAGTCGGCCCATTCTCCTCTGACCTCTAGCATCAACAAGGCATTTTCGCCCACAGGACTGCCGCATACTGGATGTTTTTCCCTTTTCACACCATTCTTTGTAAACCCTAGAAATGGTTGTGCGTGAAAATCCCAGTAACTGAGCAGATTGTGAAATACTCAGACCGGCCCGTCTGGCACCAACAACCATGCCACGCTCAAAATTGCTTAAATCACCTTTCTTTCCCATTCAGACATTCAGTTTGGAGTTCAGGAGATTGTCTTGACCAGGACCACACCCCTAAATGCATTGAAGCAACTGCCATGTGATTGGTTGGTTAGATAATTGCATTAATGAGAAATTGAACAGGTGTTCCTAATAATCCTTTAGGTGAGTATATATATATATATATATATATATATATATATATATATATATATATATAGAGAGAGAGATTTTTTATTTTTTGAGGTGGGGGGTTGGGGTCCTTATACCTTGAGATTTTATTTTTGCTTACAGATACTTTATGGCTTCATTTGCTGTGTCTGCATAGAAATGTTTTGAACACAATATCTTCTTGACATGTTAGATATGCAAGAGCTATTGATATAATGATGTGTGTATTGTTTGGATGTCAATTTGTCTGCAGTTAATACATTTTGTTTCATATGTTTCATTGATATTTATAATACTATAATAAGGAATGCAACTTTCAAAAGTATATAATTTGTTTTTTGTTCTTATTTATGGTGTTGCTTCTCCATCATTAAAAATGACCCATTTAAATGGAGGGGGAAAAGTCCAGATTGAAAAGACAGTAGATTGAAGTCGACTCTCTTAACAGATCAAAATTTCTCACAAAGCCGCTTTCCCATTGGACACAGCCACCTGTACAGTGCTCACGTGCATCATCTTCGCATGTGGAAGTTGTCACTTTCTGGACATGCACGTGCAGGGGAGGGACTCGGACTCAGTGCCCAGTAACAGCCGCTGTGATTGGCTGTCTGACCAGCGAGTTAAACCGGATGTAGCTTGATTGTCTTGACCTCTTGGCAAGTTCATGAGGAAGTCAATGACGTCAGCTGATGGAGGTTTTTACCAGAGCAGTTCTCGGGACCTAATTTAAACTTAAAACTAGTATATCAAAGGAATATAGTCATTTTACTGACATTTTACTATACATTATTTGAAGTAAACTTTTTAAAAAGCATTTTATTGAAAATGTATATTGTATTACATAACAAAGACTGCACGTTAAGCAGCAGTCAGTGTTATTGTTCTTGTCGTGCTTCATGTTATAAATGGAGTTTGTGTTGTTACTGAATAAGAGGCGCACTGTTCGCTTGTGCTGCGTTCCTCACTTCAGTACAGCTTCTCTCTACCTGTGCTGCCTGCAGTGTCATAGTGGAGAGCAGAGAGATTAGCCATGGTTGTGCACAGATGAATCTGATATTCCTCTTGCATCACCCTAATGATAACTGTCACACCATCTTTACTGACACCTGTATCCCTAATTAATATTTCCCTTTGCCAAGTTTTCTAATTTGCTGTGTTTGTGTTGTGTTATGCTGAATCTGACCTCAGACATCCAATTCTACCCTTTACACAAATGTCTATTAATAAGCCCAACGCCAAAGGAAAAGTCGAAACCTGTATTAATTCTGAACTGTGAAACTGCATGTATGTTGAGTCACTAACTGCTCTCCACTACTAGTGCAGGTATAGGAATTGAAACAGACTCACACAAACACAATACACATACACAAACACACAAGTATATACACACAATGCACCACCCCACACACACACACGTATAAATACACACATGCACTTCTATACACGCACTGAGACATCAACACACTCGCCCTGTACAGTTGGGCACTGAGACGCAGAGGCGCTGGGGCAGAGAACACAGTGATACGAGATTACAAAAGCAGCAGCAAGAAGACAAAACGGAGGGACGACAAAACCAGTAGGTAGGAACTATTTATTCAGGCCAGATTTGCCGTACAATTGTTTACAAAGGCCCGAGAACAAAACACTGAACATGAGCTTGTCTATCGCCGGCATGAAAAGACTCCTGGGCAGGCCTCTGCTGATTGGCTGTTCACAGGTTGTTGTTGCTCCACTCGGACAGGGCCTGGTGGGACCGAGCGGCCTGACTCTTGTTGGCCCCACAGGTGTCCTTCATCCACTGGGTGAACTTCTCCTCACTGCCGCCATTCTGCAGGTAGGCGCCCAGCATGTTGGTAGCCTGGGGTGGAGGGGGGAAGGGAATGTGAGAGACAGGGCAGTCTGAGCAGTGATGTAGCATGACTTTTCTTCTCCTAAGGTGGGCGAGAATATCTCTCCCCAAAGCTACCCCACAGTGGGACAAACTGTGCCCCCCCATCCCTCCCATACTGCAGATTATAACCCAGTTCTGTGAGATACACGCACCAGGGTCTGGTGTCACGTTCACACTCAGACTGGCATCAGTGTGTCAGCTGTGGCTTCCTGGCCAAGGTCAGCTGCGTGATACTATATAGTCTTCAAAATCTCTAATGATCACCTGGTTTTTGCTACTTTTCCTGTTTATATGGCTGTAAGCAGACATGTATGTAAACCTAGGGCCAGCGCTACCACTAGGCAACCTTACACTGCTGCCTAGGGCTCCTCTGTTTAAAGGCACCAAAAATGGGCAAAATATCACAGGATTTTACCCTGCATATCATGTGCTTTGGTGGCAGTCCCCATAGGGCACAAGTTACTCTGGGTGCACCCCCCTCCCCCCTTTGCACAACCCCACTATGCATGGAATCATGAAATAAACGAATGAACTGATTAAAAATATATATTTAAAAAACATTAAAACATAGAATGTTAGCAAAACAGAATAATCTAATATGAAGCAAAAGAGCATCACTCAACAGCCAGATCGTTGGCACATTCAAATTTAAATTCCAATAAATGATCTGATGAACAGCACATTTATGTTAGTATTTAACTTATTTTCATGTTTGTTTTCTCATTAGTGAAACCTCCATAATTGCACAGGAGGCAACGGACACATGCGAGGGATGCTGGGTGCTGCGCTGGCGGGTACGAGCCCCGTGCTGTACCTGGGAGTATTGCTTGGTCTCCAGCCTGCGGCCCAGCGTGTCCCCGACCCCGGGCACGGCGCGCACGGACTTGTTGAGCATGGGCTCGGACACGAAGCTGGAGTACTTCTTGGATGTGGAGCTCATTGCGGCTGCGCGGCTCGATTTCTGCTGTGCAAATACAAGCCAAAACCCAGACTCGTCAGCTGCTGCGGTCCCGGCCCCACAGAGCCTCCCTCCCCGGCCTCTCAGAGCCTCCCTCCCCGGCCCCTCAGAGTCACCCTCCCCGGCCTCTCAGAGCCTCCCTCCCCGGCCCCTCAGAGCCTCCCTCCCCGGCCCCTCAGAGTCACCCTCCCCGGCCTCTCAGAGCCTCCCTCCCCGGCCCCTCAGAGTCACCCTCCCCGGCCTCTCAGAGCCTCCCTCCCCGGCCCCTCAGAGCCTCCCTCCCCGGCCTCTCAGAGCCTCCCTCCCCGGCCCCTCAGAGCCTCCCTCCCCGGCCTCTCAGAGCCTCCCTCCCCGGCCCCTCAGAGTCACCCTCCCCGGCCCCTCAGAGTCACCCTCCCCGGCCTCTCAGAGTCACCCTCCCCGGCCCCTCAGAGTCACCCTCCCCGGCCCCTCAGAGCCTCCCTCCCCGGCCCCTCAGAGCCTCCCTCCCCGGCCCCTCAGAGCCTCCCTCCCCGGCCTCTCAGAGCCTCCCTCCCCGGCCCCTCAGAGCCTCCCTCCCCGGCCCCTCAGAGTCACCCTCCCCGGCCTCTCAGAGCCTCCCTCCCCGGCCCCTCAGAGTCACCCTCCCCGGCCCCTCAGAGCCTCCCTCCCCGGCCCCTCAGAGCCTCCCTCCCGCAGCGACACCGGTCCGGGTCCCGCTCATCAATTCAGCAGCGTGTTTAGTAAAGGCGCGTCTCATTCGCAGCAAGTGAAAACATTGATCAAATAGAAATTGCACCACATACTGAATATTATTTTACAGAAAACTAACACAAATAAAATCATTATGAACGTTTATTCCAAATTTTCAATTTACTAAAAAAAATAAAAAATGTAAATATGTCCACTATTCAAATTCTTCATTTTTACGGAACTTTCACAATATGTAATTGATACGCGTTACACGGACCGGCTAGCTTTGTTTCTGTTCATTTTCTATTTCAAATGGATAGTTTGAATTTTCAAACGTGCTTTAAATTCTAAAACAATTGAAAAAACAAAAAAAGCTTAATTGCACTGCGGGTTCGCGCGCGTCTGCAGCTGATTGAGCACATTTTTTATACAATATTTCGTTTGTTGTTCAGAATTGAACATTTAAACTAAACGTGAATAGTAAAGCATATTTGTAAAGTTTGGTTTACTGAGTCACATTAGCTTGTTTAAGACCAAGGGCCTTATTTTGTAAGTCGCCCTGGACAAGCGTCTGCTAATAAATTATTATTATTATTATTATTATTATTATTATTATTATTATTATTATTAATAATAATAATAATAATAATAATAATAATAACAATAATAAATAAGGGCCGGATTAAATGAAAACTTTGACCCACAGCTCTTAGCAAAGCGCAGACGGTGAAAGTGGCATCTGACTGAAATGAAGCCCAGCTGAGCGCGGTGCTGGAGTTCCCTATAGCGGGTCGCTCATTTTGATTTAGTCTGTATGGGTTTCAATATGAACACTTTCCAGAGGAATGGACATTTTGCCACAATTACATTTAACAACACAATCATTCGTTTTGGACAATGTTAATATTGAATCAAGGTGTACTTGCCTTTAGTGCAGTGAACACAATGAAGTCTCTCCGGTCTACAGTGACTCCTCTGTCTCCCTCGCTGGTACTGACTGGGAATTTCCACAATAAACGAAACCTAAGTTTCCACAGCTTTCCTTACGTTTCGTTTCAGCCATTTGACGTTGATTTCTGTGCCACGATGTGAAGCAGTGGCAGACTGCATCAGACATACTGGACCTCTGGGTCTACAGGGAGGCCGGCAGAGGACAGTAACAATGGTGGGCTGTAACACCTTGAATTTCCCTAAACTGATGTCATTCAGTCAGTCGCACAGTTCGGGTTCCTACCTGCCTGTGAGGGATGAGCTGACTGCATTTCTCCCCCCAAGAACATTTTTGTTAGCTTTGTTTTAACCAATGTTATTTTTGTGATATAGTTCTGTGCCCCCAGTTCACATTCTCACAAATTATTATTATTATTTTTATTTTGATCATTAATATCTGTACTCTCTAGTTACATAATTGCTAGATTGCTAGAGTGTTTTTGTCTCTTGTCTACAAATGAAGTTTAGTCCTGGCTTTAAGGGTGGGGGTCAGTTGTAACACGTTATTTTTATTTTTTGCAGATTTGTATTATGGTCTGAGTCCCCATTAGATCAGCACAGGATCATACATTTCATTCTGTGACACAATGGTGTAAGCAATTGGTATTTCCTTAATTTATTCAAACTGAACAGTTGGAAGTGTGTTTGAACATATTTTAAAAGAAAAAAGCAATTCAATTAAAAATCAGATACATATGAGTCTATAGTCTCCAGGTGTGTTAAACTCTGATATAGTGCAATGAAAAAAACATAATGAATAATGGAAACAAATGTATAAATAAAGACAGTGAAGAAAGGATGAGTCCAGCGCGGGTCCTGCACTCTCTGGACCCGTGAAGCACCGGAGCAGCGAGATGAACAGAGGAGCTGAGTCACAGTGAGACCTACAGGTTTCTCACATTCACAGCTTGAAAAGTTGCTGCTTCTGCTTCAGCTGAACAAAGGCTGCAAGACACTGGATATGCAGCCTAAGGAATATAATGAACCATATACATTTTTAAATAAAACAATATATCAATTAAGATTTGAACTTCTGAGTTAAATATATGGTGTTTATTTTATTTTATGATTTTTCACAAACTTGTTACATTTGTCCCAGGCTACTGTTACAGCTGACCCGGAATGGGGTGGAATCTGGCTCCTTGGATTTGAAGCAATACAGCACTCTGCACGTTAGCTCTAAAGACATAAGAATTGTGTGGAATCACAGCAGACAGAAGTTGTATTCATTCAAAAATCACCAAACCAGTTCAAACTGTTTCAGAGTAATCGAGCATTACCGTATTACTGATGTTCCAACCTGTTATTATTATTTCCATTAGCATTATTCTTATTTGTTATTCTTATTATTATAATACAGGTACAGGGTTGATTCAGTAATATTATTTTTTTGTTTGAAAGATGATGACATAACATTATGACCACTGACAGGTGAAGTGAATAACACTGATAATCTCGTTATCATGGCACCTGTCAGTGGGTGGGATAAATTAGGCAACAAGTGAACATTTTGTCCTCAAAGGGCCAAAATGTGATGGCTAGACGACTGGGTCAGAGCATCCCCAAAACTGTAGCTCTTGTGGGGTGTTCCCGGTCTGCAGTGGTCAGTACCTATCAAAAGTGGTTCAAGGAAGGAAAAGCGGTGAACTGGCGACAGGGTCATGGGCGGCCAGGGCTCATTGATGCACGTGGGGAGCGAAGGCTGGCCCGTGTGGTCCGATCCAACAGACGAGCTACTGTAGCTCAAATTGCTGAAAAAGTGAATGAATCACGTTTTCTTTTACATCATGTGGATGGCCGGGTGCGTGTGCGTCGCTTAACTAAACACATGGCACCAGGATGCACTATGGGAAGAAGGCAAGCCGGTGGAGGCAGTGTGATGCTTTGGGCAATGTTGTGCTGGGAAACCTTGGGTCCTGCCATTCATGTGGACGCTACTTTGACACGTATCACCTACCTAAGCATTGTTGCAGACCATGAACACCCTTTCATGGAAACGGTATTCCCTGATGGCACTGGCCTCTTTCAGCAGTATATTGCGCTCCGCCACAAAGCAAAAATGGTTCAGGAATGGTTTGAGGAACACAACAACGAGTTCAAGGTGTTGACTTGGCCTCAAATTCCCCAGATCTCAATCCAATCGAGCATCTGTGGGATGTGCTGGACAAATAAGTCCAATCCATGGAGGCCCCACCTCACAACTTACAGGACTTAAAGGATCTGCTGCTAACGTCTTGGTGCCAGATACCACAGCACACCTTCAGAGGTCTAGTAGAGTCCATGCCTCGACGGGTCAGGGCTGTTTTGGCAGCAAAAGGGGGACCTACACAATATTAGGCAGGTGGTCATAATGTTATGGCTGATTGGTGTACGTATATGACCTTCAATATCATCTTGATATGTTAGATGTGTAAGAGCTTTTGATATATTGATGTGTGTATTATTTTGATTAAAATATTTGATTGTTAAGATGGTTTTGAAGGAAATGCTTCATTTTGCACAAATGTTACACTACAGTCTGATGTGGACGCAGATGACCAACCAGTGGATGGTTTTAAAAGGAATTTAGAAACTCAAACACAACAAAATAAGTAAAAAAAATGGGTTTGTTTTGAAAGCAGGAATATTTTTGTTTACATATCTGTATTTATTCATTTTGTATAGTTTAATTAGTGGATGTGGGCTGGAGAATACACCCTACAGTACAGTACAGTATAGACACTGCAGTATATACACTACAGTATAGACTACAGTATAGACACTACAATACAGTCCAGACTGATTCAAACTCATAGACACACAGACACAACAGGTCTCTGCGTAGAGATTTCTTCACAGTGAAAAATCCTGAGAGTAAATTACATAATTGGATAAAATCTCATTTCTTCAACCCATAACTCTAATGATCGTGTCCTATAGCTGGACTGAGTCTATCTGGACCAGAACTCTGGGCCCATCAGTGCAACCAATAGGGATCAATTACATACAGGTAAACCTTGCTTTGCACCAGAACCAGAAATACATTGCCGAACAATTTGTGCTAGAAGGGGCCACAAATACACTGAATTAATGAACACGAAAACGAACATGAAAACGAGTTCAATACTAGTATTAATGTGCTGCTCATGAGCATTCTCTCTCGTTTCAGAACTGAAATAATGAAGCTGAATGGATGTGCTGTTGTCAACACTGTATTCAAGGGGGTCAGGCTGACTGCCGTGAAGGAGCATGTTTGGAGCGTTTGTTAGATTTTTGACTCATTTTGGGGATTCAAATAATTTTGCTTTTAAATGACACCATAACTGAGATCTGTTGCCATCTATCTATGTGAGGCAGGTGCTAACGTGATATTTAAATGATTTTGAGTGTTTTATTTTGAAATTAATTAATGAATTGTGCTATAATTAATCTGTGCATAGCTGGGTCATGCAAAGCAGGGTATACCTGTAGTTTGAATCGATGGCAGACCGTACCTCACCTAGCACACGGTACATGTTTTCTCTGTGGGAGTCGCAGGGCGGTGTGGGCAAGTGTCTTGGCTCAGGACTGTGAAGGGGAGCTGATCCACTCCACCAGGCTCCTCTCGGGGAGACTACGCCCCCTGCAGGTCACTGGCTCCCCCTGGCTGTCACAGCGGGGCAGGGTGGTGGGGCAGGAGCTGGGCATAGGGGCTGGGGGGGAAGAAGGAGGAAGAGGAGACGTAGGGAGGGGTGGCTGGGTGCTCCTTTTATTAGACTGTGTTCTGTACCGGTCCTGCCCCACAGGTTGCACACACACATCTAGGCCCCCAGCCTCCCTGCCCAGTCTGGGCCCAGTTTCTGCTGCTGGTTCTGGTACAAGGAAGCCGGTGAGTCGCAACACTGGACCACAGTCCCCGCAGGCCCCCACAGTCCTGGGTTCCAGCTCTGATTGGCTGACTGTGGGCCGTTTCCCCAAGGTGGGCCAATCACAGCCCTTGATACTGGACTTGGTGTGGTCAGTAGTCTCTGGTCCCAGCTGCACTTGGCTCTGCCCTCCCAGCTGCTGTGTCTCTCCACCGTCTCTGCTTCCTGGTTCTGCTTGTCCTAGTTCTCTACAACTGGACTCTCCACTAATATCACTGCTCCCTAGTTCTGGCCGAGCATCTTTGAGTCTGGATTGGCTGTGTTCAGTACTCTCTTGTTCAGCCTGCATCCAGTCTTCTGTCCTTGACTGTCCACTCTTACTTCTGCCTGGTTCCAGGTGACCCAAGTCTCTACAACTGGACACTCTGCTGTCACTGTGCTGCAGTTCTGTCTGAGACCAGTCTTTGTAACTGGAATGTGTACTCCCACTGGTCCCTGGTTCTGGTATAGCTCCATCTCCAACACCTGCCTGACCCCTGTGACTGGGCTGTGGCCCTGGCCTCTCTCTCCTGGGCTCTCCCACATCGCAGGTCCATGGCTCCGGTGGGTCAGAGCCCTCGGCCCTCCCAGTGCAGCACCCATTGTCCGATTCCGAGCCCCTGCAGTCTGAGAGAGAGGAGAAGAGTGTGTGTAAATGTGTGTGTGAGTGTGTGTAAATGTGTGAGTGTGTATAAATGCTAGTGTGTTATAGCTCACCTATCTTGTTGTTTGGGAGAGGGATGGAGGTCTGGGGGGGCGGGGCCTCTGGGGCAGGAGTGGTCTCTGTGGTGACAGGCTCATCAAGGATGCGGCCGAGGGGAGCCCCGGGGGCGCCGTGTTTGTAGCGTGCGCAGTGCAGTGCGTCTGTGATCCAGCGCACCCCCCGCCACAGCTCGTCCACACGCTGAGGGACACGGGACACAGAGACAGGCTGAGAGACATTCAAACACATCAACGCTCACTGACACACACACAGTCATACTGAGAGAATATTGTAGAGTAGAAACGCACACACACACTAACACTAACACACACAGGCATACTGAGACAGTACAGACACATGCACACACACACACTGCTGCCTCCCCAGTGTCCCATGTGAGGGATGTAAATGTTATAATAATACAAATAATAATAATTATGTGTTTTTATTATTATTATTTATTTATTAGCAGACGCCCTTATCCAGGGCCCTTGTCTGACCTGGCTGAGTTGCTGCACCTGCTCCAGCCTCGCTCTGGCCTCTGACACCTCCTTCTTGTCCAGAGCCTCCCGCAGTGCCTGCTGGGATAGCTGGGCCTCCAGCTCCAGCAGTAGGGAAGCCTGGCAGAACTGAGAGAAGAACTCTGGATCATAGACTGAGAAATGAACTGCGGAGACGGAGACGGGGGGGGGGGAGAGAAAACTGTTAGACTGACACAGTGACAGCAGACTCACTGAAGCAACCAAAACACACCCACACACACAATCAATCAATCAATCAATCAATCTCTCTCTCTCCCTCTCCCTCTCCCTCTCCCTCTCCCTCTCCCTCTCCACCCCAGTGTTACCCAGCTCAAAGATCTGCAGGGGCAGTGTGAGGAAGCCACTGGGTGCCCCCTCCCCCCCGGGGGAGGCACAGAACTCCTCAGAGGGGGGCAGCAGCAGTAGGAAGGACACCTGCTCCCCGAACTGCAGCACTTCCTGTGTGTAGAGCCGGTAGTGTTGTGCCTGGGGGGGCAGAACAAGGCAAAACATCAAAACCACACTTTCCACTGTCTGTCCGCACCGCCTCTCTGAGCACTGAGCGCTGACGGGGTGGGGTGGGGTGGGGGGGGGGGGAGTGTGTCGAGGGTGCAAGAAATGACAAAGTGAAAGCAAGTTGTTTGTCTGTTGAAGCCAGAGAGCTGATTCTTATTGGTAGTGGTGGTGGTAGCAGTATTATTAGTAGTACTATTATACTGTATTGTACTCTACTGTACTCAGCTGTATTACACTGCATTGTATGGCATTGTGTTCACATTGCAGAGCTCTGTGTTCACATTATTGCACTGAACAGTGTGTCTCTGGTCCAGAGGGTCTCACCTGGCACAGCGGGATGCTCAGCTTCGTCAGCAGGTGAGTGATGGCCGCCCTCAACGACCTGACGAACTCCGCCAGCACCCCCTCCGCCTGGCCAGCCCCCTCCTCCGCCCGGTCACTCACACACAGCCCCTGCAGCCACGCCCACTCCTCCCTGAGAGAGAGAGAGAGACTGTTATTATTAGCATCATTCTGATTATTAATTTTTATAATAATTAGTATTATTGTTGTTGTAGGTTCATCTTCTTCTTGAGATCCTTATTATCATTATCTTGATCATTAATATCACCACTATTATTATCATTGTGATGAGATTATTATAGTGCGTATCACAGTGCTCTCTGTACCACGGGGTCGTCAATATCATTATCAGATTATTATTATTATTATACAAAGAGATGTGTGGTTGTGTTCCTTGTCATCCTTGTCATTATTATTATGAAATAGCGGTTGGACCGCTGACAATACCGGGAGACGTGTGGGTTGTGCCGGACCCGGGAGTGGCACAGCAGGTTGGGCAGTCTGAGTGGCACCAGGACCCGGATCTGATCCACCGAGCTGCACAGCTTCAGAACCCCCACGTACAGACCGGGCCGGGCACACTGCACACTGCGCCTGTGATAGCACAGCTGATCCTGAGGGAGGGAGATAGAGAGAGAGGGTCAGTCAGTATGTGAGAGTGAGTAACAGTGCATGAGTCAGTGTATTCGTTTTAACAGTCAGTCAGTGAATCAGTCAATCAGTGAATGTCAATATATCAGTCAGTCAGTGGCTCAGTACATTAGTGTGTCAGTCAGTTGGTGTATTAGTGTGTCAGTCGGCCTCACCCTGATGTTTTCAGTGAGGGTGTCAATGGCGGTGGGCTCATGGAGCAGGTGGTTGTGGTGGCGCTCTCGGTGCAGGCGGGACAGGGGGGCCCAGTGCAGAGGGTCCGGGGGCGCACCCCCCCCGTGCTCCCTCAGTGTCACCAGCAGCAGGTTGCCCTGGCGATCCTTAATGGGCTCATGGTACACCTGGCCCAGGTCCACCACGCCCAGAGAGCCCTGTGTGAGACAGAGGGGTAGGGGGTGTTGGTACAGAGACACTGACACTCCTCCAGACACACAAACATACCAGCACACGAGTCTGCAAGCACACAAGCACAGACACAAACACATGGGGAAGTGCACACAAGAGAGAAACAGACACTCATACATGCAAACACATCCACACACGCACTCTGTCTCTCTCTGACCTGTAGCTGGGAGACAGCCAGCAGGATCTTCTGTCTGGTCTGCAGGAGGGAGGAGGAGGAGGACAGAGTCGAGCCCATCGCCTGCTGCAGCCACGGCACAAACTGCCATACACAGGACAGCTGAGAGGAAGAGAGGGGAAGAGAGAGAGGGATGGGGAGTGGGAGAGGAAGAGAGGTCCATTAGAAGAGTCAGTCCATTAACACTGACTGACTGAACACTACAGTCCATTAACACTGACTGACTGGACACTACAGCACATTAACACTGACTGACTGACTGGACACTACAGCACATTAACACTGACTGACTGACTGGACACTACAGCACATTAACACTGACTGACTGACTGGACACTACAGCACATTAACACTGACTGACTGGACACTACAGCACATTAACACTGACTGACTGGACACTACAGCACATTAACACTGACTGACTGGACACTACAGGACATTAACACTGACTGACTGACTGGACACTACAGTACATTAACACTGACTGACTGGACACTACAGCACATTAACACTGACTGACTGACTGGACACTACAGCACATTAACACTGACTGACTGACTGGACACTACAGCACATTAACACTGACTGACTGACTGGACACTACAGCACATTAACACTGACTGACTGGTCTACAAAGAGAGAAAGAAAAATGGAGCCGCAGAGACTGAGCCAACAAATCCAACACCAGCATCTCTCCTGGGCTGATTGACAGCTGACCTTGGCAAACCACAGGAAGTCCTGGGTGACGGAGGTGGAACAGCTATGGATTTCCACCAATGGGAGTTGCTCCTCAGCTGTGACCAGGACGTTGTCTTTGTCATAGAAAACAGTGGTCAGGTAGACGCCCCTGGAAGACACAGAGCCTGAAGTCACGGCGACTGGGAAAACGGGGACAGACAAGACAGCACAAGCTCACACTGTCCTGCCTTACAATGCCCCAGCTCGGCAGGTTGCGCTGTGTGCAGAGAAGTGGATGGCTTGACATAGAGTGTGTGTGTGCTTATGTGTGTGTTTGTGTGAGTCTGTGAGAGAGAGAGTGTGTTTGTTGTATTCATGAGGGTGTTGAGTTCAGCAACAATTGCAGATCAGGAAACTGTGGCATTCCATACAGACACACGGTCATGTATTAAAAGAAGTGTCTGAAAGCCAAAATGCAGAAAAATGTTGAAAAACTCTGGTAGAAAAAACACTTGAAAAGTTAAAACGGGGTCAGTGCACAGTGTCAGGACACAAGGTAAGAGCACAGGGTCCAGGTGCAGAGTCAGGGTGCTGGGTCAGGGCTTTGGGACACTCACCTCTGCAGGCTGCGGACAAACTTGGTTGCCGACTGGAAGAGCAGCTTCAGACTGCGGGACACTGAGACCCTCTTGCTGGGGCTCGGGGCCTTGGCTGCCTCTGAAGACACACCGACACACACAGATACATACAGAAACACACAGGAACACACAGACAGACACAAGGACACAGAGATAGATAGGAAGATGGAACAATCAGTCAGTAATTTTTTTACAGTGTAGTGTCTATACAGTGTATATATATATATATATATATTATTATTTTTATTTATTTTTTCTCTTGGCAGATATAGCCCCTATGATGCAATATAAAGTGTGTCTCTATGTTTTTTTATGTAGTTGTCCCTGTACTGTAGAAGAAAGTGTAGTAGCCCTAGTACAATATAGTGTGTCTCTATGGTTACCTATGTAGTAGCCTCAGTATAGAACAGTGTGTCTCTATGGTTACCTGTGTAGTAGCCCCAGTATAGAACAGTGTGTCTCTATGGTTACCTGTGTAGTATCCGCAGTATAGAACAGTGTGTCTCTATGGTTACCTGTGTAGTAGCCCCAGTATAGAACAGTGTGTCTCTATGGTTACCTGTGTAGTAGCCCCAGTATAGAACAGTGTGTCTCTATGGTTACCTGTGTAGTATCCGCAGTATAGAACAGTGTGTCTCTATGGTTACATGTGTAGTAGTCCCAGTATAGAACTGTGTGTCTCTATGGTTACCTGTGTAGTTGGCTCAGTATAGAACAGTGTGTCTCTATGGTTACCTATGTAGTAGCCTCAGTATAGAACAGTGTGTCTCTGTGGTTACCTGTGTAGTAGCCCCAGTATAGAACAGTGTGTCTCTATGGTTACCTGTGTAGTATCTGCAGTATAGAACAGTGTGTCTCTATGGTTACCTGTGTAGTAGCCCCAGTATAGAACAGTGTGTCTCTATGGTTACCTGTGTAGTAGCCCCAGTATAGAACAGTGTGTCTCTATGGTTACCTGTGTAGTAGGCCCAGAACAGTGTGTCTCTATGGTTACCTATGTAGTAGCCCCAGTATAGAACAGTGTGTCTCTATGGTTACCAGTGTAGTAGCCCCAGTATAGAACAGTGTGTCTCTATGGTTACCAGTGTAGTAGCCCCAGTATAGAATAGTGTGTCTCTATGGTTACCTGTGTAGTAGGCCCATTATAGAACAGTGTGTCTCTATGGTTACCTGTGTAGTTGGCCCAGTATAGAACAGTGTGTCTCTATGGTTACCTATGTTGTAGCCACTGTACTGTGGGTCTCTGATCTGCTCCAGCAGCCTCCGCACTGCGGCCGCCCCCTCTCGGCTCCTGAGCTTCACGCTGCTGCACTGTGTCCAGCCTGCAGGGGGCGACAGAGAACCCAGGACAGTCACAATAGGAAATCGCTCTCGCACTGTTAGGGCTCCTATCATACAGAGTAAGTACAGCTCAATGCCCCCCCCCTGATGTTCAGACAGGCCATGTTCTGTTAACAGACCACCAGCATCTATATAGTATTATAGATCCCTATACTTATACTATATTATTATTATTTATTTATTGGCAGACGCTCTTATCCAGGGCGACTTACAAAATATATATATAAGTATGTATGCTTTGAATTTTGTCTTTATGGTTCTTAAATTGTACTGTAATTGTATTAATGCTTAAATTGAAAATTGTATTGCATTGCATGACTGCACTTTTGCAATGCTTGTGTAAAATGTCGGTTGACCTGGATAAGGACGCAAATAAATAAATAAATAAATAAATATACTGTTTTGAATACTGTTGATACAGTCCACGTGCTGCTCACTGGCCTGGATGTGGCACGGCAGGTTGGCTACAGTATGACACCTTGCTTTAAAACACCAGTTCATTGTCATTGCTGCCGTTTGTATTTAGTGTTTAAAGACGCAGTTCAGTTGGTTGTGAGTGTGTGACTCATCGGAGCCAGTACTCACTGGAGGGGGCAGCGCAGGGGGGGCTGCAGGGCTGAGCTGGGCCCCATCCCCTCACATTGTAGGCAGAGACTCTGATGAAATAAGGCACTCCCTGGAACACACACACACAGAGTGAGACACACAGAGTGAGACACACAGGAGTGATAAACACATAGACTGGGACACACAAACATTAAGACAGACACACACACACACACACACAGAGTGAGACACACACAGTGAGACAGTGAAAGACACACACACAGTAAAACACAAACACAGAAAGAGCATAAGACAACACAGCAAAGAAACACACCCTGCCACAAACACATACACACATTCACACTCACTCTCACACTTTCTCTCTCACACACGCACACACAGTTGTCCCCTTGTGTGACCCTGTCTCACACTGACAGCCCAGGCGTCAGCAGAGCGCGGTGTGCACACGGCACAGGGTTTCTGAGATCATGCTGCACTGAAACTCTCAAGAGGCCCCCTGTTCTCCAGGCCTGCGCTGTGGTTAGCAGGCCTCGCTCTCTAAAGCAGGGTCTGAGTCACTGCGGTCTGTGAGTTGTGCAGATAGGAGCTCAGCAAAACATCAACAGGCCTGAGCTCAGACACAGGCAACACGGCAGTCTCACTGGCATAGCGTCCAACTGGGCAGTGAGGGCCGGTCGGTGTCCAACTGGGCAGTACTGGGCAGTCAGTGTCTAACTGGGCAGTGCTGGGCGGTCAGTGTCTAACTGGGCAGTGCTGGGTGGTCAGTATCTAATTGGGCAGTGCTGGGCGGTCAGTGTCTAATTGGGCAGTGCTGGGCGGTCAGTGTCTAACTGGGCAGTGCTGGGCGGCCGGTGTCTACAAAGAGTTTGTCCAAACACAACAGCCGAGATTTCAAAAGGTCCAAAGCTTACATTCCCTTTCGTTACTCAGGTCAGTCAGTCTAGGGTTCAGTGCACTGGTCAGTGAAACCAGCAGTATGTATGGTCAGTGTTTTGGTTAGTAAACAGGTTAGTGTAGGTCAGCATAGCAAGCAGTAACAGCTCAGTGTAGTAAAATACTGTTTATTGGGTTGAGTATTTTACATTTCTTAAAATAAAACAATTCCAATTTTAATACTTATGATTAAAATCATTTAAAATATCAATCATTAAAATCACTTAAAAAAAATTAAAATCTTTGTGATTTTAACTAAAACAATTAACTTTAAAATAAACGTGCTCAAATCAAATAAACAAAACGTGATAAAAGCAAAAAATTGCACACCAACAAAAGAGTCAGATACATTGAAAATAACTGAAAATGCATTGAACAAATTAAAAAAACAATTAAAAGGAAAAAATAAAAAACAAACAAAAAAAGTCCAATGCATTTTAAATTAAACCCAAAACGGTCAATGTATCTGACAGCTCAGTGTAGTAGTCAGTGTAAGTGGTCAGTGTCTTACGGTGTACAGCCCAGAGATGGTGAAGTACAGGTTCTTGGTGTCATGTACCAGCGCCGAGCTGCTCGGGGGGTCAAAGGTAGCTGATCTGCTCCACTCCACTGCAGGGGAGGACAGAGGACAGAGAGACAGTTAGCATTGAGGCACAGGGTGAGACACATGGAGGGTGTCTGTGCGCAGTGTGTCTGATAGGGGGGCTGTGTGTGTTTATGCTGGGGGGTCGCTGACCTCGGTAGCGGGTGATGAGTCCGAAGCTGGTCCCCCTGGGCTCCCTGAAGGACACGCTCAGAGAGGTGGCACTGGACACCAGTATGCACACGTTAGTGGGAGGGCCTGGGAGCACTTGGGAGAGAGAGAGAGAAAGAAGGTGTAGAGATACAGTGAGACAATGTGTCCACTCAAGCCCACACAAATCTAGTCAAGTCTAGATTGGTATAGTCCAGTCCAGACCCGTTTAGTCCAGCCCAGCCCAGCCCAGCCCAGCCCAGTGCAGTGTAGTCCAGCTAGTCCAGTTTAGTTTGGTCCAGTCCAGTCCAGTCGTCTCTCGTACCTGTGCAGTGGAAGCTGTCTCTCATCCTGCTGTAGAGCTGGTGTCTCAGTGTCCAGACACGCAGCTCCCTCTGGTGGTCCCCCACCTGTGGCCCCCCGGCTGGCCCCGGCCCCTCGCACACCACCCGACGCAGTTCCCCCACGCGTCCCCCCGCACTGCGCACCACCTCCTGTAGCTTCATCGACCACTGCGCTGCACTGCACACTGAGAAAGAGGTTAATATATACATTGCACACTAAGAGAGGTCAATATATACACTGCACACTGAGAGAGAGGTTAATAAATACACTGCACACTGAGAGAGATTAATATATACACTGCACACTGAGAGAGATTAATATATACACTGCACACTGAGAGAGAGGTTAATAAATACACTGCACACTGAGAGAGATTAATATATACACTGCACACTGAGAGAGATTAATATATACACTGCACACTGAGAGAGAGGTTAATAAATACACTGCACACTGAGAGAGATTAATATATACACTGCACACTGAGAGAGAGGTTAATAAATACACTGCACACTGAGAGAGATTAATATATACACTGCACACTGAGAGAGAGGTTAATAAATACACTGCACACTGAGAGAGATTAATATATACACTGCACACTGAGAGAGAGGTTAATAAATACACTGCACACTGAGAGAGATTAATATATACACTGCACACTGAGAGAGAGGTTAATAAATACACTGCACACTGAGAGAGATTAATATATACACTGCACACTGAGAGAGATTAATATATACACTGCACACTGAGAGAGGTTAATATACACACTGCACACTGAGAGAGGTTAATATACACACTGCACACTAACACACACACACACACACACACACAGGGAGTCTCACAGTGGGGGTTTTCTCTGGCTCCCGCGCGGCTCAGTATCCGGAGGAGGGCGGAGTTGAGGGTTAGAGCCGCCACGTCCAGCGGGACCAGCCCGTCCGAAGACAGCGCATTGACCTCCGACCTCCACCCCCGCTGCCCCGCCGTGCCCACCTTGGCCCCAGAGAGCATCTCCTGCACCGCCAGGCTGTCTTCATTCTCCACTGCCTCCCACAAAGACTGGTACTGAGAGAGAGAGAGGGGGGGTTAATATACATATACTGACTGGGCAGTCTAGTACATTACATTTTTTATCAATCGCTTTGGCACAATCGTTGAATGACTATCAAAATGTGTCTAACAGTTTATGAAATCACAGCATTCACACCATTAGGTTATTTGCTCACATGACTAGTCATTTCTCATTGCTTTCACACAAAATGCATTGAGTAAGCCTTGCTGATCAAAATTGTTTACTTTCATTTTCTGTTGAATGACATTACTCTCACATGCAATTATACACGTGTTCATTGTGTAAATCCTTACATGCTCAATAGATCAATCAACAGTCACAATAACCTGTCAAAAATATATGAGATAAATAGCAGTTATTTGGTATTGTTGTAATAGTTGTCAGGTGGATTGACTAGATGGGAATCAATTACATTTTCTCACATTTCAGAGCAACCATTTGCATATGCTGTCAAATTTACAGCTGCAACTCTTAACCTATTAGTTCTCAAACCCATTTATACTGCGAGGTCAAGACTGAATTTTACATTTGTGGAATATGGAACAGGCAGAAGACAGACAGGGGCAAGAGCCTGCGGGTGCAAGAGGAAGGGGCATTACAGTGCGTGGGGGTGTGGAGAGGGGGGCAAAGAGGAAGGCAAAGGCACAGAGCAATCTCACATGATGTACGGGCAACAATTATAGACCATGTAATCAACCATGGCCTAAGTATGACAGAGGCGGGTCGGAGAGTGCAGCACAATGTGTGCCGGTCCACTGTGTGATCAATAATCCAGACATTCAGGAGAGAAAACAGGTGTGTAATCATGTATTGTACTGCAATATTTCTGCTGTAAACACAGCCAATGCATGTTTCAGAATTAATGAGGAATACATTGACTTTATGTGCTGTATTTACGATCTGGGATTGAGCGTCTACCCCATGGTGGTGGCAGAAAAGTAGTTCTCACTGCTCAACAAGAAATTGAAATATGTAATATAGTCATAGCAAACAATGCTAACAGAAATTCAAAGTGCTGTCATACAAGATCCAACTGATAGGGTGCTGAAGAGAAATCACATGCGAATGAAGCAACTCTACAAGGTAGCTTTTGAGAGGAATGGTGAGAGTGAAGGAGCTGAGGTACCAGTAAAACAGGTAAGAATGAATCATTGTACACTACACAGTGCTGTCAACTCAGTATTGACAAGCACAATCTGTATATGCAGAATATATTGCACAATGTGGGATGTTTTGCTGTAATTGTATGATTTACCATGTCTACTGTAAATTATTTCCTAAATGGCTTTTGTATCTCTTATAGAGAGTGATGGAGCTGGAGGCTAATGATTCCCCACACATACATGTGGATGAGGCAGGACTCAACTTGACCAAAGTCAGGAGATGTGGCTGTAATATCCTTGGTCACTGAGCCACTGTTGCTGTGCCAGGCCAGCGTGGAGGAACACTACAGTGTGTGCTGCCATATGGGAAAGTGGTGTCATCACCCACATTCCCATGATTGGGCCCTATAACACAACGTCTCCTCAATTTCCCGGACACTCTTTACAGGGATCTCATTCCTGAGAATGAGAGGGGGTTGGTAAGAAATTACATGCCAACTGTTATAGTTTGGGACAACGTAAGTTTTCAAAGTTACAATACAATCAGGGAATGGTTTGTCGCCCACCAATGTATTTTGATGGAGTTTCTCCCACCATACTGCCCATTCCTCAATCCCTCTGCATGGAGATGGATGGTACATGATCATCATCCTCCAGCTGTCCTTACTGGGTGCAATGGATGCTGGTTGTGAGCATCTCAGCAGATTGTTGTAAGGGGTGGCTGCATCATGCCAAAAGATTTTCCCCTCATTGCATTGCAAGGGAGGATATCAAGTGTGATGCAGATGAGATGTTGTGGCCAGACACACAGGAGAGACTGGGTGACTCATAAGGTTGATGAACTTGTAGCATCTTTTATTTTTTTATTTTACATATACTGCAGTTCCTAATTTAAATACTTTTGCTATTTTATATTTCTGTTCTGTGTTGTAAAAGTGTTTTTAATTCTGTTTGCTGTAAAGGCAGCTACATACAGTAATGAGAAATGTGTACAGTGTGTGCCATGACTTTGACATGTATTGACAGCAATACTATTCACTTGGCTACATAGACAATGTTTTAATAATTTGACAGTATTTTATAGTGGGCAACTATCACACTATAGAATACACTGTTATTTGACGATATGTCTTGACTGTTTTGGTTTAGGCAATGATAAAGGAACCTTTTGTTTTGGTGACAAAGATTTATTCATTGATGGATTTATTAACATTTGAAGCATGTGTTAATTGTCTTGCTAATACTGCATTGACAGAGGACGAACAGAGAGAGAGTGAGGGAGATAGAGGGGTTAATATAGATACACTGACTTGTCACTACAGTAATTTTACACTGACTGACTGAGTGGTTGACTGAGCACTACAGCATACTAACACTTCACTGACACACACAGAAAGAGAGATTGATGGGAGGGAAAGAAAAAACAAGAAAAAAGCTTAAATGAGGAGAGCTATGCTTACTGAGGCCGCCGCCTTTCCCTGCCTGGCAGAGCTCAGTGATTGGTCGCTCTGAGTCGAATCCCCACCCCTCAGTCTGACGGACAGGTTCCTGTAGATGCGTTTAGGGGAGACCGGCCCCAGGGACCGCCGCCGCTGGGGGGGCTCCCGGACCGACAGGGCCATGGATGGGGCGAAAGTCACAGAGGTCACAGGGGTCACTGTGGTGTGCCGTATCTGTCTACGATATAGAGAGTGTCATTGTACTGGACACTGGTGACTGACTGACACAATTATTTACTGACACACTGACTGACTGACTGACACACTGACTGACTGATATATAGACTGACTGAATGACTGACTGACACACTGACTGACTCACTTACTGACTGACTGACACACTGACTGACTGATATACAGACTGATATACAGACTGACTGAATGACTGACTGACACACTGACTGATACACAGACTGACTGACTGACACACTGACTGACTCACTTACTGACTGACTGACACACAGACTGACTGACTGACACAAAGACTGAGGGACTGATACACAGGCTGACTGACTGACTGACACACAGACTGACTGACACAGACTGACTGACTGACACACAGACTGTCTGACACACAGACTGAATGACTGACACACTGACTGACTCACTTACTGACTGACTGACACACAGACTGACTGACACAAAGACTGAGTGACTGATACACAGACTGACTGACTGAATGACTGACACAGACTGACTAACACACTGACTGACTGACTGACAGAATGACTGACACACAGACTGATACACAGACTGACTGAGACACAGACTGAATGACTGACACACTGACTGATACACAGGCTGACTGACTAAGTTTCCACCAGAAGCTGCAGGAGGACAAAGGCACACTAGCAGTGACAGAGCCATAGGTGGCAGCTCTACGACAGTGGACAAATCATTAATCTATTCATATTCTTAAAAAATATATATAATAATAATAATAATAATAATAATAATAATAATAATAATAATAATAATAAACCCCCCACTACAAAGCATCTCTCCATTGTAAAGCTGTCTGTTCTGTCACTAACAGTGTTGAATAAAAGATTATGTTTTTTCCAAAAGACAGAGGCTCCGCTGATAGATTTCCAGCTGTGAACCCAGATGTATCGCACCAGTCTGCTAATAAGGTAAAGGGACACAATGAACACTGCAGAGTCCTCGCCGAACACTGAGTCACATTCATTAGCAGGAATATCACACCGTGTGCTGTCGCCTGACTGTAAAGGGCTTTGAGGTAGTGTGCATGGTGAAAGGCGCTATATAGTCTGATCCCTGCTGTACTGTACTGTCTCTCTCCAGGACCAGGGCTGTGTATCTGCCAGTTATGTGTGTGCGCTGTTCCTAACTGTGCCAGTATTTATGCCACTGCTCTCCAGTCAGTGGGAGACGGACTGGCAGCTGTCCAATAACAAGCCACTTCCCCACACTTGTCACCTGTCTGCAGCACACACCTTCATTATTAAACACACAAAGAACAAAACTGTGATAAATTATTGAAGGGAATCCAAAGTGGCGGCTCGTTAATTATGTAAGCAAATTGGGATTGTTACATTCTTTCTTCCCGTCTGTTCCCATCTGTCCTTCTTCTCACTTTTTGTTATTACTCCCTTCCACTTCTCTGTTTCTCACTGAGTCTGAGTATGTATCTGAAACCATAGCAGGGCTCTTCAGAGCTGGGCAAGAAATGACAAACTAGTGTCCCACGCTCTCTCTCTCTCTCTCTCTCTCTCTCTCTCCCACTCATCTGCTGTCCAGACCACAGGCAGAGCATCTGATAGTGGGGAGCAGTTTGGAGATGACTGTGCTCTCTCTCTCGCTGGGAGCTGTTATAAATAATAACACGCACACTGGCTGCCTGACATTTCCTTCACAGTGCACTTGCAGGCTCGTTGAATTGTGCTATAATACTGAGTATGACCAGTGGATGTGTTCTGTTTTGTACAGTACAGTCAGGTACTCTACAGCAGTACCACACAGTGTGTGTGTGTGTGTGTGTGTGTGTGTGTGTGTGACTGTTTCTGTGTGAGTGCCACTGGGTGCCGGCAGTCTGTATTTGTCTGCCCTGCAGTAAGCCTGGCCTGCTTGTGCAAATCCCTGTGTGCTGCTCCTGTCATTAATCCCACAGCCACCTGACCCTGGAGAATACACTGCACTGCACTCAACCATACAGCACGCACAGTACCATACAGCACAATACAGCATGGTACAGTACTGCACAACGAAACACAACCCGGTATGGTACAGTACAGAACAACACAACACCACACAACACAATACAACACAGTACAGTACAGAATAGCACAACACAACACAGCACAGAGCAGTCCAGCACAGTATAACACAGTACAGCACGGTAGAGTACAGCACGATACAGCACAATACAACATGGTACAGTACAGAACAACACAACGCAATACAGCACGGTACAGTCCAGCACAAGACAGCACAACACAACACGGCACAATACAACACAACATAACACAGTAGGCTTAAAGTACAGTACAGAAAAACACAACATGGGACAGTACAGTGCATTAGAGTTAAGTACAGCACAATGCAACAGTGTGTTGCAGTAAATATAGTGCAGTACCACACAGTTCACAGCAACACAGTGCAGCGCAACAGCGCACAGCATCACAACACACTGACCCAGCGGACAGATGCGCCGCAGCACAGGCACAGGACCGGCTCCGTTCACACCGTGCAATGACACACGTGTGGCCGTCAGACAGGCCACTTCAATTCCAATAAAAGAGAAAATAAAACTAAATTAAAAAGTAAGTTTGACTTTTAGCCAGGCACAGATTCAAAACGGTTCTAAAGTGACTGATACAATGTATCGATTCTTATCACAAGGGCCCCTTCGATCGCGACGCCCATCAGCTGAAATAATAATATAATAAAAACTCCAGTTACCGAGGTGTCCTGCAGACGGGTGTCCCGGCTCCGAGCTCCCGCCCGCAGACACGCCTCCGCGGCGCCGGGGGGTCGGCAAAGACGACGCAAAACCTGTTCAAATGCACAAATGCAAGGACTAATATTGTTGCTATTGCTATGTATGTCTAAACTGTAGTGTCTTATAGTAAAAGGTCCAATTTTAGGAAAAGTCGGACCCAGAGCGAAGTTTCATTTAAGAGAAGTCTAACGGACTGGCGAATTACCCGACTCTCTCTCTCTCTCTCTCTCTCTCTCTCTCTCTCTCTCTGACGCGGCGCAAGTGGGAGTGGGTGTCAAAAATAAACTTCCAGACAATAGCTGTGACTAACCGAGGCGCGCTACCCTCACAATTAGTTTTACAGTAATTGACACGCACACAACGCTGGATGCTTTGAGCTGCACGTTTATGCCGACATTACGGTAATTGCGGCTCAGAGGAGCGGGGTGTGCGTGCGGGTTATACCTGCAGAGCCCGGCTCACACACAGGTCCAACTGCCCCGGCTGTGCAGTGTCTGCGGGAGAATGACAGCTTGCCCTGGGATCATTATGAAAATTAGTGTTTGTTGTTGTTAAAAAACAAAACACATTGAAATTATTGAAAGTCAAAATAAACAACATTTCTAATACCTTCTCTGCCATATGCTGCCATACACGACATCCGGCTTAAAACGGTGCATGCATTACATTAAAACCACAACACGGTGTTTGTTTTATTTATGATTGATGTATGTTCTCCAAAATCCCCTTTTATGCGCACACAAACATGTACTAATATATGTAAAAAGCCATCTCTCTCTCTCTGCATCTGCACACCCTCTTTATCCCTCTCTGTCTCTCACTTTTCATCCTGTTTTGTGATAACACTTCCATGTTCAGTTTTAGTATTATTATCAGTATTATTTTGTTGGGTGGGAATTCTGTGCCTGTATATATGTAGGTGTGTGTGTATTTATGTCATAAGGAGTAAGGGGGGGATGAAACCCTGCAGCCAAAATCAGATTGAAACTCTGTGACATTTCACAGTGCTTGTGGTTTCCATTGTACAAGACAACAGATCTCCCCTCTTTCTCACACAGACACACACTCATGTACACTATACACACTTACAAAGACACACACACAGTCCAAAAAAAAGTGTGACATTAGTCTGAGTCTTACTGCTGCTGTGAGTTTGTGTGTGCTAGCGTGAGGGTGCACCTCAAATAATGTATTTATAGAACCACCTCTGATACAGACACACACACACACACACACACAACCACATACACACATGCACAGACACACACACACATAATAACTTCTAAAGAAATCAGCCAGTGATGCGTGTGTCAGGAAGTGGTTCCCATTGCTAAGCAGAATTAGTGCATGCAGGCGCTGTCTGATACTGGCTCTGGTCTGCTTGTTTGGCGCTGTGCTGAAGCCTGGTGTGTATCTGGCTCTGTGGTCTGGATGAGGTGAACACCACTACAGACTGGAAGATGATGTAAAATTGTACTTCAGTATCCTTGCATCTCGGCCACTTGCAAAATGAGCACAATGAGATTGGTAAAGCAGTTCCATATGGACAGTGATTCCACAGCAGTCCAGTCGGTGGCTCTGCACAGGTCCAGTCCAATCCTGCGCAGTGTGTTCTGCGTTTGCATGCTCATTGTGCTGCTGTGGTTTTTCTAGTAAAACAGGCCCCTCTCCTGTCTTGTGCATCTGATAGGGATGTCATGGTGATAAACAAATTGTGACCTTAATGCTGAATGAGCCATTGTATGTAAGCAGACAAACACACACATGCTGTTAATAGATGTATAATGCTGTTTGTTAATGATCTGAATGGACAAGGGCCAGGTTAACCCATAGACATACACTACCGCTCAAAACTTTTAGAACACCTCAATTTTTCCAGTTTTTATTGAAATGTAGAAGATTTAAAATCTCAATGTAATCTGAAATTAAAGCATAGAACAAATAAACAATTGGAAATAAAAAATAAATCAAGGAATTGTTTTGTTTAACAACATTTAACCCCTCAAGCTGACAAACCCCTCTGGTACCCCTCTGGTAAAAGGGCACCGAATCCATGTGCTTCTCTTTGATCCCAGGTGTGCTCTTCACTGTTGTGTTGTTTGCCAAGTATTTGGTATCCCATGAAAGCTCAGACTCTCAGCTTTCTAACGATGAGAAGCATTCTCTGATTTGAAAATGTTTTTTTTAGACAATCTATTGATTAAAACAAGACCATGCACGTTTTGGTAGAAGCAAAACCCCCGTAGAGCTCAACATGTCAACATGGAACTCTGTACAGTGAGTGACCTGTGACGTCTGAATGAGCCCGTCACACATCTCGTCTCTGATTGGTCAGATTCACTTTCCCGCCCAATCCGGCCTCGTTTGCGTGCGCGACGTGCGGACAGATGCTTGGAAACAGAAGATGATACAGCATAATAATATAAATGAATATTAGTCATTGATACAAATAAATAATACAAGTAATAATCAAGGAAGTAGCGGGTAAACCAGTTTCCAAATATTACACACATTTACAAAGGTACTGTAACTATTGTACATAAATATAAAGTCAGGCTACATCGTAACTGAACCAATAACTTCCCTGAGCTTCTCACTTGCTCTCTATATCAGCATGTATACCGACTAGTATTACAGAATATCGGTAACGAACAATGTTTTACTAAGCCATCTCGCTGTACTGTAATGTAATAAAACACATAATGGGGAGAATATGCGTAATCACTGTGTAACAGCGGGTGATGTGACCTCAGGCAATGATGGCGGACGCAGAGCTGCTCTACGACAAGACGCACTACCGGCACGACCAGCGCTGGGCGGTTCGGCTCGGCTCGGATCGGCTCGGCTCGGCTCGGCTCGGCCCGGTCCTGTGCGTGGCGTGCGTCATCGAGATCCTGGAGGACAGCGAGGTGTCGGTGAGAGAGAGAGAGAGAGAGAGAGAGAGAACTGGGCAACTTCCACATAAAACCGCAGCATATATTAAAATAATCATGATTAGAGTTATTTGTATGATTGTGGTAATTGCTTTCTATAATTGTAATGCTTTGGTAGAATTGGAACGCTGACCTGCCTATACTATATTTAATCACATAATATACAAGGATCTCTGACTTTTGAATTAGTTGAAATAATACGTGTCATTATTATAAAAGCTCGTAACATAAGCCCGAAGGCGCCGTCGTTTGGTTTTAAACCTCCTGTCCCGTCGCTGCCGAGTGTGACGGAGACGCACACGCACTTCCGGGTGTTGTCGTCACGATAGCAGAACCTGCGCGCAACGCGCATCCTCCGAGAGCCGCCATCCGCCCAGGAAACACGTTCAGACTGACAGCCTGTTTCCTCATTGCACTGAAGTGTGCATTAATCACAGCATTCATTACCAGAGCAGACTGCCCTACCAGTGTAAAGCCAGTTCACAAGTGGAGCCATTTTAAAACCGACAATTAAGTGTAAGGGACAGTGTTGCCAGAAATCAAAATGCACTGTAGCCCACAATCAATACAAATCTAGCCCCAAACCAGCCCAGTGTGTATTGTGACAAAGCCAAAGTAATTCAATATGTGTGGTGTTGCCACTCTCCACTACCTGTACAGAAATAGACCCACTCTCCCATTCTTTCGTGTAAATGTTTTTGTATTGAAACTATGTACCTGTAATTGTATTAAATCAGCAGCCCTGATGAAGAAACTTGCGAAGAGTGTACAGACTTGCTAAACTAGAGCGTGAGGTAGGGCTGGTACACAGTTTAGTCACACCCTGAGTTTCTGTGCAGAAGCAGACCAGTGGAGTCTTGTGTTCACAGACATCTCTCTGAGCAGATCAGGGGGGACATTAGTCAGAGGCTGCACAGCATCTGAGATTCATGGATGCAAGACTTTTAGCAACATTAGTGAAAACAACAACGGAGAGTGTTTCTGCCACATTCCTTTTTTTAATATGTATAATTTGGAATTCATTCAAAATACACATTACATTAACACCTGCGAAATGTAGAAAAAAGCTGCCCAAAATGTAGATACTTTACTGTGAAAAATGTAATGTTAGTGACAGCAATATGAATATAATAGTACTGTAATAATAATACTGTGATAGTGTAGGAGGAAGAGACTCACAAGGTTTGAAGGAGTGCAGTGTAATCAATGAGCGTCGGCAATGCTGTACTTGCAACATGCACTGCTACATATTACACAGTAGTGTTCATATGGATACAAAGAATGTGCGTCTGTGTGTGTCTGAGTCTCTGTGCTGTGTGTGTGTGTGAGTCTGTGCTCTGTGTGTGTCTCAGTCTGTGCTCTGTGTGCAGGTGTTGAGGAAGAGACATGCCCTCTGCTGTCTGCGCCGCGTCACTGAGCACTTTCCCTCTGTCACTGCCCAGTTGCTGCTGCAGGACCAGAGGGTGTGTCTGCACTTCACTGGCACCCTGCTTGGTATGAAATGCACACACACCCACACGCCCACACACCCACAGAATCAGACAGACAGACAGACAGACACCGAGACACAGACAGACAGACACTGAGACACAGACAGACACACTGTGACACAGACAGAGAGACAGTGAGACACAGACAGATACACACTGAGACACAGGCAGATACACAATGAGACACAGGCAGACGGGCAGGCAGGCGGAAAGACTGAGAGACAGAGAGACAAACACAGACAGAGGGACAGGCTGACAGGCAGGCAGAGGCGACTCTTTATGTCCACACAGACCGGGCTGTGGGTGGCCAGTTCAACACAGAGCTGCTGTTAACAGCTGGGCCTCTGTCGTTCTGTCCAGGCATGTTGCACACGGTGGAGGACACGGCCACGCTGGAGCAGGCGATTCAAGGTAGGGAAAAACGGCATGGCTTCCTGTGACACATGGTATTACGCTGCAGTGCATCACATATATAACTGTTTTTAACAACCTCTAATAATGCTGAAAGATTAATAAACAATAAACATATAATACTCATATCGCACTGTGGGTGTGTGTGGCTGTGGCTGTTTCTGTGTATCTCTCTGTGTCTGTGTGTTTGTATATATGTGCTTGTGTGTGTGCACGTGTCTGTGTGTATGTTGCAGTGCTGCTGCAGCTGGTGTTGGAGCTGAAGAATGATGAGTTCCTGCAGTACCTTCTGAAGGAGAATGAGAGGCAGGTGAGGGAGCCCTACGGCCCAGGGGTCAGTGTCGACCAGGGGTCAGTGTGGACTAGGGGTCAGTGTGGCTCAGCAGGGGTCAGTGTGGACCAGGGGTCAGTGTGGCCTAGGGACAACACCCTGAGACATAGCAGGACTATTTAGCACTCTGGGGAAAATTGTCAAGAAACTCACAGAGAAAAGCCAGACTGCCTTTGTTTGTCAGTCAGGAAAATTTAAAATCTTGAAAGAAAATCAAATGAGGCTATGGGGAGAAAACAGTGGTCTGGAGAAATTATAAAGTCATTAAACTGTAATGCAATGAAAAGTAATGAACTGGTCACATTGTGGGTCTTCGACAGTGGTTTGAAGTTGGGCATCTAGGTAAAGACTTGTGCGTGTTTGATATCTTTATACAGAGTGCAGCTGCTTCAGAAGACACACTGTCCAGTGACTCTGCGGCCCTGTCCTCTGTGTCTGTCTGTGTGTATTGAGTACCTGTGTGTTTGTGTTGTTTTTATTTTGTTTGCGTTGTGCTCCATATAGCTGTGCAGTCAGGCCAGTCTGAGAAGCTGCCTGCCCTCCTTCATCCTGCTGGGGAGGCTGCTGGACACGGTGCCGACGGTGGCCGAGATGCTTTCTGAGATGCTGGTCGCTCATCACGGTGAGTGTGCAGCTCAGGGCGGCCATTTCTATGCACTTTTACCCAGAGCTGCGGAAGGCTTACTGAAAGAGTGCCGTGTAGATGAATGGATGGATGGATGGATTAATGAATGAATGAATTAATTAATGATTTGAAGGAGTGAGTCTGCAGGGCCTCTCCACCCACCTCACAGGTCCCTGAGCCCTGGCCTCCCCACCTCTCTCTCCCTGTCTTCCTCTCTCCCTCTCTGTCTCTCTCTCTTTCTCCTTCTCCCTCTCTCTTCCCATCCCCCTCTCTCTCCCTCTCCTCCTCCCTCTCTCTCTTATTAAGCTGCAGGGAGGGTCCCGTGTGCGGTGGATTACAGTATTAGCTGCCCACAGTGGGGGTTACAGCAGCGCAGGGGGCCTCAGCACTGGGATCTCAGCCCTGTTCCCAGGGGAATTAAACCTGGAGCAGGAAGTCAGGCGTCCTCAGCCAGAGCCATGTGCAGGAGTGTGTGAGAGAGTGTGTGTGTGTGTGTGAGAGAGAGTGAGTGAGATTGTGAAAGTGTATATGAAAATGAGTGTGCATGTGTGTGTGTGAGAGAGTGTGTGTATGTGTGAGAGAGTGTGTGTGATTGTGAGAGTGAGTAAGTGTGTTTGTGAGGGAGGGTGTGTGTGTGTGTGAGAGAGAGTGAGTGAGATTGTGAAAGTATATGAAAGTGAGTATGCATGTGTGTGTGTGTGTGTGTGTGTGAGAGAGAGAGTGAGAGTCTGTGAGAGAGTGTGTGTGATTGTGAGAGTAAGTGTGTTTGTGAGGGAGGGTGTTTGTTTGTTGAGCTCAAAAGATTGTATTTGAGAGTGAGTGTGCATGTGTGAGAGTGAGTGAGGACTATTGTGTGGTTGTGCATTTGTATATGCGTTACTGAGTGTCTGAGTGTACATTTGTGTGTATATATAAACGGTATGTGTGTGTGTGTGTGTGTGTGTGTGACACAGTGGCGTGTTTGGAGTTAAAGTGTTGTGCTGCTGTCGCATCACAAGGCCCTGCTGAGGGAATGCACAGAGTTGTACACACGGCCCAGTGCTGGGACAGATTACAGCGGGGCAGGACGGCTGCTCCTCTGGAACAATGTGTGCTAAAATAATAAACCCTCAACAGCTTTATTATCAGTCTCTTTTAAAAGCTCCCTGTGCTGGCAGTGGGCCAAACCCCCTTGGTTTTGCTGAGTGACCAGAGCACTGAGGGCAGCAGTGTCCAGCAGGGGCAGCGCAGCCAGGATGTCATAGTGCTGTGTGTTTTCAGTCAGTGTGCGTGAACTGTTTCATCGATATCTAGTGTTAAGTAGAATAAAGGAGTTAGTGTGTGTCTGTGTTGTGTGTCAGTGCAATACATCAGTATTGTGTTGTGGTGTAGGGTCCCTGCTGGAGTGTGTATGTGCAGGGCTGTGTGTCAGTGTTGTGCAGTGTGCCAGTGTTGTGTTGTGTTGTAATTTCCCTGCTGGAGCGCGTGTGCGAGGATCTGTGTCAATGTTGTGTTGTGTTGTGCTTCAGGGTCCCTGCTGGAGCACGTGTGCGAGGATAAGTGTCAGTGCTGTGTTGTAGTTTCCCTGCTGGAGTGCCCGTGTGCAAGGATGTGTGTCAGTGTTGTGTTGTGTTGTAGGGTCCCTGCTTGAGCGTGTGTGCGCGGGGCTGCTCTTCCCAGACGAGGCCCTGAAGGGGGCTGTGGTGTATGTGCTGTGCCGGCTGTGGAGCTGCCCCCCCGCCGTGGCCAGGCTGCCCCCCCCCCTCACACACAGACTCTGCCGGCTGCTGCTCTCCACACTGTCCCACGGACACAGCGCACAACTGCTCCTCAACTGCCTGGGTGAGGGAGGAGGAGAGCTAGGCGGGACTGGGCTGTATGTACCATGTTGTACTGTGTTGTACTCTGCTGTGTTGTGTTGTGTTGTGCTGTGCTATGCTATGTTGTACTATACTGTGCTGTGCTCTGTTGTACTGTACTGTGCTGTACTCTGCTGTGTTGTACTGTACTGTGCTGTACTCTGCTGTGTTGTACTGTGCTGTGTCAGGGTTTCTGAGGCAGTTGCTGCGCTGCAGTGAGGCTGTGTCTGTGCTGATGAGCCCCGAGCTCTGCGCCGAGTCCGACCACGACTGCAGCACCGAGCTCACGCTGCCCGGCTGCTCCCTGCCCCTCGCCCTGAAGAAGGTACCGCTGTTGGCACTCCTCCTCCTCCTCCTCATCATCATTACTATTATTGTTATTATTGGGAATTATTATGAAATACTGCTCATGTTTGTCTACATGTCTTCGTGCATCTGTCTTTGTTTTTGTGTTTGTCCATTTGACTGTCTTCCTATCTCTGTCCATATGTGTGTCCTGCAGCTGTTGCTCAGTGGGGACGAGTCTCTGCAGATGGCCAGCTCTCAGTGCATGGTGGCCATACTGCAGCACTCGCCCAGCCAGTACGGCACCCAGCTCATACAGGCAGACATACCCGGTGAGACAGAGACACTGGCACACAGTGTCAGTGAGGTGCTGCATGTCTGTCGCTCTGTGTGTCAGTGTGTCAGTATGCTATGCTCAGTGTGTCAGTGTGCTGTGCTCAGTGTGTCAGTGTGCTGTATCTCTGTAGAGTTCCTGTTTGAGCGGGTGTGCTGTGCCAGTGAGATGCTGCTGTGCTCAGTGTGTCAGTGTGCTGTGCTCAGTGTGTCAGTGTGTCAGTGTGCTGTGCTCAGTGTGTCAGTGTGTCAGTGTGTCAGTGTGCTGTGCTCAGTGTGTCAGTGTGTCAGTGTGCTGTATCTCTGTAGAGTTCCTGTTTGAGTGGGAGTGCTGTGCCAGTGAGATGCTGCTGTGCTCAGTGTGTCAGTATGCTGTGCTCAGTGTGTCAGTGTGTCAGTGTGCTGTGCTCAGTGTGTCAGTGTGTCAGTGTGCTGTGCTCAGTGTGTCAGTGTGCTGTATCTCTGTAGAGTTCCTGTTTGAGCGGGTGTGCTGTGCCAGTGAGATGCTGCTGTGCTCAGTGTACTCCTGTCTGCTGCTACTGACCCAGGAGACGCTGTTCTTCACCAAGTGCCACGCGGTCTACGGTCAGACTGCACCTCCGCTCACCACCCGTGTAGTACTGATAGTAGTAGTAGTGTAGTAGTAGCAGCAGCTGTTAAATTGTGGTCTCCACAAAATCAAGATATTGTCACTTTTCTACACAGCACTTACTAATTATTACTATTATTACTATTAATGTTACTAAATATTATTATTAATTATTAATATTTAGTATTATTATTCATTATTACTAATTATTATTATTACTATTACTATTATTATTATTATTATTATCATTATCATTATTATTATTATTATTATTATTATTAATGCAATAATTATAAGTCCCTGGTGTGCAGGAGGCTCTGAGGCTCAGAAACCATTATTATTATTGTTATTGTGATTGTGCTTGTGATGGTGATGATTGCTGGGTCAGGGCTGGAGTCCCTGGTGCGCAGTGTGAAGGAGGCTCTGAGGCGCAGTAACCAGGAGGTGCAGAGACAGGGGCTGCAGCTGCTCACTGAGGTCCTGCACAGGTGGGGGGGCAGTCTGTGTGACTCTCTCGTTTTGTATCCCTCCCTCCCTCTCTCTCTGTGTGACACAGGCAACAGTCTCTCTCTCTCGTTCTGTATCCCTCCCCTCTCTCTCTCTCTCTCTCTCTCTCTCTCTCTCTCTCTCTCTCTGTGTCACTGCACTGATGACAGCCCAACTCTCCCCCAGGCAGCCGGTGGGTATCCAGCTGTTCTCCAGTGCCAGTGGCTTCAGGGAGGTGGCAGAGGCGGTGCAGCTGGGCCTCAGCATTCCCTGCCTGCAGGTGGCGACCCAGGCGGCCTGCGCTGCCTCGGCTCTGCTCAGGTGGGTGTGCCAGACCGGCGGCCCTGTGTCCCGAGTGTGATCCTGAGCGCATCTCCTTCCCTTTGCTCTGCTTTGCTTCCTCATAATCTTCATTTTTTCCTGAAGACTCTGAAGTTTTGTAAGTATCTGTCTCTGTTCCTGTCTCTGTCTGTCTCCCTTTTTCTCTCTGTCTCGATGCATCTCACTGTCTCTCTCTCTCTTGCTGTGTTTCTTTCTTTTACTCTCCCAGTCTCTCTGTTCCTTCATCTATCTCTGTCTCTCCGTGTTTCTGTCTTTTTTTCTGTCTCGGTCTGTGCCCCTCTCTGTCTTGTCTCATTCTCTCTGTCCCTCTGTCTCACTCTGTCTCTCTCTCTGACCCCAGGCTGAATCACCTGTCCAGCCCGGTGCAGTACAGGGCTCTGCAGGGTGTGTTGGAGGCGGCGATGGACAGGTGTAAGGATCTGCCCCTAGTGACTGCAGGAGCACAACGCAGAGCCGTGAGTGTCTCTCTCCACTGCTGCTACTGCACTATCAGTGACCGGTGTCTCTCATTGTATAAGACATGCCATCTGGAGCTGTGTGGGTGAGAGGCCTGCGAAGCTGAGCTACACAAACTGTGCTACATGACCCCTTATACAGTAAGAGACACCTTCACACACCAGGATTAGACACACATTAGACACAGATATATTTACAGTGGGAAAAAAAAGTTTATTTTTGTTAAATGTAACAATCTTCTCTCCCTCTAAATCTTTTTGGTACAGGATCCGCTGCAACTGACCTACAGTGGCACCTTTTCTGCATTTGTTTTACAAATGAGCATAAAATGAAAACCACTGAACAGAAACTCACGATGGAGCTCTATGGTCTGGTGGCCATATTGGATTCATTACACAGTATTCAAGCATCTTCTCTGAAACCTCTATGCAAATCAAATTACACCTACTGCCACTTTACATATTATATTTAGACTCATCATAAATCACACATCAGTTATTATTTTTATGTTTAACCTAGCATTACCATGTGCCATATCCATACAGATATGTGTGGCCCCTACACTGCTGCTGGCAGCTGTATTTATTATTCTTACATATCATTGCTTGTGGAAGCTTGTCACTGTCTGTAGTAATGTGACATCCTGATGTTGCGCCTCTATGTCCTAGGAGGCAGAGCCCAGCAGCCAGGCCTCCAGAGGGGGGAGGTTTCTGCTCCAGGCCCTGGTCACACTCCACACAGCCTGCAGGTACAGCATGGCGCTACACAGTGTGCATACAGCGCAGCACAGAACCACACTGGCCACCACAATGTCAGGCCCGGCCTGTAGAGATCCACAGCCACTCCAGTCGGCTCAGTAGAAACATAAACCTCAACATGCGCTCACTGTGGCCCCTGACCCTGAACCTCAAACTAATCTGATCACCAAGCTTAATTTCAGTGCAACGTTTTACTGCATTACTGAAAACCATTCTCTTCCATGTCAGTTCTAGCCTTTAATAAAACTGAGCCGGTCACATTCTCATTTTATTGTGGCATTTTTCTTGAACCATCCCAATCCGAAAAATAACCCCAATTGAACTGCTGAATGAATCCGTATGCCCGTGTGCGTGTCCCTAGGCTGGCGGCCCAGTGTGCCAGTGAGCCCGGTCTGCAGGACAACGCCTTCACGGCCCCGGACCGGCCGGGCGAGGAGAGCCTGGCCTCCTTCAGCCTGGGCCTGCTGCACATCTGTGACTCGGTCTGCATCCCCACGGTCACGGTGAGCGCAGCGCCGCAGCTCCGCAGCTCTCAGCACTGCACCCCAGCCCTGCTCTCAGCACTGCCCCCCAGCCCTGCTCTCAGCACTGCACATCTGTGCCTGGGCAACTTTAACTGCACTGAAGCTCCACAGAGGCTCTCTTCCTGTAACACTGACTATGAAAGGCTCTGCGCTGTATCGGGTGACGTCCTGCTTCACACCCACACTTCACACTACAGTCGTTGTATTTTACAGTGTGCTGTAATGCAGTTGAGAAGTGTGTCATGTGACGACTGTAGCCCCGGTTACCCTTTCAGCACAAACCCATAGTATTAATCTGTGGTGGAAATGTGTGGTGCTTATAGTTTGCATACACCAGAATGAGATCCTTATATTTGTGTATTTAAAATACACAGGGATATTTACACGGGGTTCAAATAAATTGTAGTCTGTGAGTCTAGTTTAGTTTGAATATATAGTAGAAATTAAACCTCATCATATATATCATGAACATATAAATCGCCTATATGCGCAGGAGGCTTCTGTAAACCCTCACCACACCGGGGGGTTACACTGCTTCAGAGGTGTTTGTATATCATGATGGGTCCAATTAACCAATTAAGGACTGAAGGAGGTCTGTGTGTTTTGCAGAAGCTGTGTGAGAGAGGGCTCAGCCCAGCCGTGCTGCAGGTCTTCTACGCCATCCTGAGCTGTCAGTACACCCTGACTCCCAGTATGATGCCCCAGTTCTCCACCAAACTGGGTGAGTGGGGCTGGGCTGCCTGACACAGGGCTGCTGAGGGTGTGTGAGAGAGAGGCTGAGAGTTGTGTGATGATGTTGGGAGGCTGATGAGGCGCAGTGAGAGAGACTGGAGGCTCCAGAGCTGCTCCTACGACTCTGACTGCCCGTCTGGATTTGATCCGCAGCCTCGTCCTGCTTCTACAGGCTGACTCTGGAGCTGAAGTCTGCCTTCTGTGCTGGGGAGAGGTGGGTACACAGTGTGTGTGTGTCTGTGTGCGTGTGTGCGTGCGTGTGTGCGTGCGTGTGTGTGTGTGTGTGTGTCTGTGTCTGTGTGTGTGTGTGTGTGTGTCTGTGTGTGTGTCTGTGTGTGTGTGTGTGTCTGTGTCTGTGTGTGTTGTGTGTGTGTGGCTGTGTGTGTATGTGTGTGTCTGTGTGTCTGTGTGTGTGTGTGTGTCTGTGTGTGTGTGCGTGCGTGTGCACGTGTGCTTGTGTGGGTAGTTTTATGTGTACTGCAGCTGTAAGTTACTCAATGTGAAATTAATATATATATATATATTGTCACTGGATTAATTGTAATGTTTATCTTGAAAGCTTAATTTAATGTGTGTATGTTTATAGATCAAACTTGTTTTATTTATTTGTCATAACAACTACATTATTTGTGTCATAGGATTTAACACCTACAGCTAGATTTCATAACAAGCCTTGAAGTTGAAAATCTGAAAATCATAGATCTCCTCATTAAAATACATTAAAACAGTGATCACTGCACTCAATCTAGCTCATTTAATGGGAGAATAATTCCATATGAACTCATTTACAACATTTATGTTTTTGACCCTGGGTAAAAAATTATAATATGTACACATCTTTAGCCCCCCTGCTGGTCCAATGACTGCATTACCATACAGTGGAATCAGTAGTTTTTTCTCTTGTGGGGCTGAATCAGTGTGTTTCATCAAACTGAAAGACAATACTCAAGTACAGATTCATGACACAGCATCACATTCATCTGAAAGACAGTATGTCTGTGGAAGAGACAGTCTGACAGCTGCTCTGGGTCTCTCGATTGTGTTGCTCACCCACCTGACTGACTGGAGCCCATTCCCTCTGGGTGTGGAAACTGTGGGAACTGGACACTGGGGGTGTCACCAGTAGTATTCTCTGTGTGTCAGTGTTAGTGTGTCTCTTTGTGTTTCAGTGTGTTAGTGGACACTGTATGGTACTGTGTCTCTGTTATCTCTGTGTGTTATGGACACTGTGTCTCTCTGCTCTCTGTGTGTTATGGACACTTTTACTTTGTCTGTGCTCTCTGTGTGTTATGGACACTGTGGTACTGTGTCTGTCTGTTGTCTGTGTGTTATGGACACTGGGCTACTGTGTCCCTCTGCTCTCTGTGTGTTATGGACACTGGGCTACTGAGTCCCTCTGCTCTCTGTGTTATGGAAACTGGGCTACTGTGTCCCTCTGCTCTCTGTGTGTTATGAACACTGTGTCTCTGCTCTCTGTGTGAGTCCAGGAATCCCCTCCTGAATGCTACCTGCTCTGAGTTCCTGCAGAGGATGAGTCTGTGTCTGCTGGACACCCTGGACACTGCAGAGGCCACTCAACACGGTGAGGGGGGTTACACTGAACACAGCTCTATATACCAGTACCTCAGTCAGTCTCACAGTCAGTGTGAGGAGCTGTGTGTCTACAGTGAGGGAGTGTGTGTGGACAGCAAGTCAGTGTGTGTGTGTGTGTGTGTGTGTCTCTGCAGACCTTGCTGACGTGTGCAGTGTGTTGAGGGCCGGTGTTCCTGGTCTGAGCGCCCGGCTGTCCGAGTGGCCGGCCCTGCTGGGAGAGGAGCCCACCCCCGGGCAGGGAGGGCTGAGGGCCACTCAGTACAGCCTGATCACGCTGCTGTGCTTGTCTCATCAGCACCATGACAGGTCAGGCTACTGCGCACTGTACACTGAATACTGCACACACTGCGCACTGTACGCTGAATACTGCACACACTGCGCACTGTACACTGAATACTGCACACACACTGTACACTGAATACTGCACACACTGCACACTGTACACTGAATACTGCACACACACTGCACACTGTACACTGAATACTGTGCACTGTACACTGTACACTGTACACTGAATACTGCACACACACTGCACACTGAATACTGCACACACTGCACACTGTACACTGAATAGTGCGCACTGTACACTGAATACTGCACACACTGCGCACTGTACACTGAATACTGCACACACACTGTACACTGAATACTGCACACTGTACACTGAATACTGCACACACACTGCACACTGTACACTTAATACTGCACACACACTGCACACTGTACACTGAATACTGCACACACTGCACACTACACTGAATACTGCACACATACTGCACACTGTACACTGAATACTGCACACACACTGTACACTGAATACTGCGCACTGTACACTGAATACTGCACACACACTGCACACTGTACACTGAATACTGCACACTGTACACTGAATACTGCACACACACTGCACACTGTACACTGAATACTGCACACACACTGTACACACACTGCACACTGTACACTGAGTACTTACACTACACATTATACAGTGCACACTACACAACAGTGCACACCACACTGAATACTGCACACTGTACATTATACAGTGCACACTGAACACACACAGTGTCAGTTTATCTCATTGTATTATACTGTAATTCAGTACATTTGTAAATATCCCTCCCTCTCCCTCTCTCTCTGCAGGCTAGTCCCGGGGCCGGCTCTGTTCCAGGCAGTGGTGTCACTGCTGTGCTCAGTGCAGGAGCAGGGAGACCGCCCCCCCACAGGCGTGCTCAGGGCTGCTCTCTACCTGCTGGCAGTCAGCCAGGACCGGAGCCCCCACCTGGACCGGGTACCTGTCCTGCACTGCTACTGCACTACTACTGCACTACTACTGCACTGCCCTGCGCTACGCAGTCATATTTGTTCAGGGTGCAGGGCACAGTGTGGGGGGGCTGGGGCTGATTGATTCATTCTGATTGGTTCATGTGTGATTGTGTGTCTCTTGCCCCCCCACAGGCTCCAGTGCACAGAGTCTGCCAGGCCCTGTCTGTGTCTCCCATTGTCTCCCTGTTCTCCCCCCACCCCGCCGTCCTGCACTTCCTGTTCCTGTACCCAGAGCTGAGTGACCGCTTCGGGCTGCCATTCCTGGAGTGCTGGCTGGCCCGCCTCCCCGAACCTGCCACCAGAACTGGGCCGCCCAAGGCCGAACCGGACCCCACCGAGACAAAACCGCCACGGCAGCCAGAACCGCAGCAGCAGCAGCAGCAACACGGCCCCCGTGTGACAGCGCTGCTCTCTGTGCTGGACAGCAGCCCCACTGCAGTGCTCACTGTGCTGGTGAGAGGGAGGGAGGGAGGGAGGGAGGGAGAGGGACAGAGCGAAGGAGAAGGAGAGAGGGAGGGGAAAAAGAGGAGAGGGAGAAAGGAGGAGAGCATGTGTGTGTTGAGAGTAGATAGGCAAGGTAAGAGAAGTGGACAGGGGGGCCGAGGGGATGAGAAGAGAAGGAATGAGGTGACAGTGAGAGAGGGATGGAAGAAAGGGATGAGAGAGAGAAAGAGTGAGAAAATTGAGACGGAGCGCTTTAGAGAACACATTATATCCGGCTTGTCTCTGTGGCTGATGTGTGCTGCTTCCTGCTGTCTGCTTCCTGTCTCCTGTCTGTTTCCAGGGTGTCCTCTGTACCGGAGAGGCTCAGCTGGCCCACAATGCACTGCTGGTGCTGCGGGCCTACCTGCAGGGTCACGACCGCTGCAACCCCGTGACCTCTGACCTCCTGCGACCCCAGCTGCTCCAGATTCTGCAGCGTTTCGCCATTGAGAAGGAGACTCAGAGCCTGGGAGGTAGCTCTGACCTCTGACCTCTGACCCCACACAGGAGCTGCTGCACTGTCTCTGTGTCCTTATACTGTCATAGTGTGTGTGACAATAGGTTGGCTGTCATCACAATTGAGCACACAAACACAAGACAATGAGCTCTCTCTGTCTGTCTCTCTGTCAGACTGTTACATAAGAACATAAGAAAGTTTACAGATGAGAGGAGGCCATTGTGCTCATTTGGTGTAACTAAGTGATCCAAGGATCCTATCCAGTCTATTTTCAAATGTTCCCAAATTTTCAGCTTCAACCACATCACTGGGGAGTTTGTTCCAGATTGTGACTACTCTCTGTGTAAAGAAGTGTCTCCTGTTTTCTGTCTTGAATGCCTATTTTATTCTGTATATACAATGGCTCTCAAAAGTATTCACCCCATTTAGAAAAATTTGCAGATTATATTTCTCACTTTGACCTTACTCCTGATTAAATCCTGTTGTTACACAATGACATGTGGAAAAGTCCAAGGGGGGTGAATACTTTTGAGAGCCACTGTAGATATATATAGAAAGTTATATTCCTCCCATAGTGTAATTATAGTGGACATTTGTATTACCTGCATATAATACCACATTGAATTACATCTGCCAGGTGTCGGCCCACCCCTGAATATCGGCTATTCAAAGTCCCTGACATGATCAGACATGATCTGCCTCGTCTAAACCCATGTTGACTATCTCCAAGAATATGGTTTTCATTAAGATGCTCCTCTATTTTCTGTCTAATAATTTTTTCATACATTTTACAAGTAATGCATGTGAGACTGATTGGTCTGTAATTTCCTGGCTCAGTTTTGTCCCCTTTCTTGTGGATTGGAATGACATTTGCTGTCTTCCAGTCAGTTGGCACATCCCCTGTTCTAAGTGTCATTTGGAATATTTGAGTTAGCAGCCTATAAATAATTTCCCTCATTTCTTTAAGTACTGTTGGAAATATCCCATCTGGCCCAGGTGATTTGTTGGTTTTTAATTCTGCTAGTCCCTTTAGTACCTCCTCCTCATTTATCCTGATCTCTCTTAGGGTTTGACTGGATTGATTGTTAACTTGTGGCATGTCATCTGTTTTTTCTTTAGTAAAAACCTCTGTGAAATACTCATTTAGAACATTTGCCACATCTTGTTCGTTTTCCAAGAAACTTCAATTTTTGCCATTTAACTGTTTCACTTCCTCCTTTGTTTCTCACTGTCAAACTGTTTCTCTGTTACACCGTCTCTCTCTGTGTCATTTGGTGTCTGTCTCTCAGGGCAGTGTTAACATATGGTGGTGTCCAGTCATACATCTGTATTAACATCTCTTTCTCCCTCTACCTTTCCTTCTCTCTCTCAGCGCTCAGTGCCCTGCCCCTGGTGCTGCAGCTGCTGTGTGTGGTCCAGAGCAGTGGCTCTGCGGAGAGAGAGATGGACGACACTGACTTCAGACTGCTGTACCACGGTGAGCGGCTCACAGCGCCACGGCACTCAGCACCTCATACTGCTGTTAGTACTGTTGTTGTTGTGTTGTGGAGAGTGGTGTCTCACAGCTCCGTGCTGCTCTGTGTGCAGTGGCTAACCTGGCTGTCAGGCTGAAGCCATCCCACTCTGAGGCCCTGCAGCCTGCGCTCAACTACCTGTACTGCAGCCTGGCTCTGTCCCCTGAGCCCTGCGCCAACAGAGGTGACATACAAATACACACACACACACTCAGCATTGCGCCAACAGAGGTGACTGACACACACACAGGTCACACACACACAGCTGAGAGAGAGACACTACACAGAGATACTCAGAGAGATGCACACAGATACACAGACACATGTCCTTTTGTCATAACTTGCCTTGGTCAGCTGCAATCTCTCCCTCTCTCCAGCCGTGTCCATGCTTCTGTGCAACACGGCTCTGATGCTGCTGCTGCAGGCCGTGCTGGAGCTGCCCCCTGCTGCCCGCCCCTGTCCTCTGGCCCCGCTCTCCTCCCACCCCCCAGCCCCGCTCTGCTCTCCCTCCACCCAGCTGTGCTGTGCCTGGCTGCTGCTGGCCTCCCTGCTCAAGCTGCAGCGCCGCCACTCTGCCCAGGTACTGTCCTCTCCAGCCTGTGCACCACACTGGTGTCTGTGGCCTGGCTCAGTGTCCTCTTCACTGTGTCTCTGGCCTGGCTCAGTGTCCTCTTCACTGTGTCTCTGGCCTGGCTCAGTGTCCTCTTCACTGTGTCTCTGGCCTGGCTCAGTGTGTCCTCTTCACTGTGTCTCTGGCCTGGCTCAGTGTGTCCTCTTCACTGTGTCTCTGGCCTGGCTCAGTGTGTCCTCTTCACTGTGTCTCTGGCCTGGCTCAGTGTGTCCTCTTCACTGTGTCTCTGGCCTGGCTCAGTGTGTCCTCTTCACTGTGTCTCTGGCCTGGCTCAGTGTGTCCTCTTCACTGTGTCTGTGGCCTGACTCAGTGTGTCCTCTTCACTGTGTCTCTGGCCTGGCTCAGTGTGTCCTCTTCACTGTGTCTGTGTCCTGGCTCAGTGTGTCCTCTTCACTGTGTCTGTGGCCTGGCTCAGTGTGTCCTCTTCACTGTCTTTGTGGCCTGGCTCAGTGTGTCCTCTTCACTGTGTCTCTGGCCTGGCTCAGTGTGTCCTCTTCACTGTGTCTGTGGCCTGACTCAGTGTGTCCACTTCACTGTGTCTGTGGCCTGACTCAGTGTGTCCTCTTCACTGTGTCTGTGGCCTGGCTCACTGTGACTGAAATCATTGTTCCCCACCCCCTCTCTCCCAGGTGCACAGGAGTATCTCTCTCAGTCTGGACAAGCCTCTCCATCTGCTCAGCTTCAGGAAACAGCAGACAGACAACCTGCTTCTGGGTATGAGCAGGAATATGATCTGCATCGTTAATCAGATCATACTGTGCTATACTGTACTGCGCTATACTACAATACATGACACTATACTACACTGTACTGTGCTATACTACAATACATGACACTATACTACACTGTACTGTGCTATACTACTATACATGACACTATACTACACTGTACTGTGCTATACTACTATACATGACAATATACTACACTGTACTGTGCTATAGTGCAATACACTTTACAATAGTATACCATGCTATTCTATATACTATACTAAAGTACACTATACTACATCACACTTTAAAGTACTGCACTGGTCTACACTATACTATACTGTACTGTACTATAACTGTACTACACTACTGGCCTCTCTGTGCTTCACCACGGGTTCTCCTGCTCATCTCATGCTCACTGGAGGCCTGCACTACACAGCGCTCTGTCCTCAGAGCTGCAGGCCCGTGTCCACTGTCTGTCCCCCTGCGTCTCTGCAGCCTCTTGTCTCCGGCTCTTGCACACGCTGCTGGACCAGGACCTGCGGTCCCCCCTGCTGTCCCCCCCGCCGTCCCCAAGCGCTCAGCGGGTCCTGGGCAGGACGGAGGCCGCGCTGCTCCCCCTGGGCTCCCACAGGGGGCGCCGTCTCCTCACCGCCCTGCACGGCCTGCTGCTGCAGGTCAGTCACTCCACACAGGGGGCTCGGACCCCAGGCCGGCGCAGGTTACATCAAAGCTCACACCGTCAGCTTTCTACAAAGTAGCAACAGGTGTCCTTTACTGATCTATTAAAGATACTATACTATACTATGCTATACTATACTATACTGCACTGCACTATAGTACTGTATAATATACTGTACTGTTTGGTAAAATGTGATAATATACACATTAAGGTACTCTCTCTCCCCCTCCCTCCCTCTCTCTCTCTCTCTCAGAGGCAGGAGCTGTTGCTCGGTGCTGCTGTGAGCTGCCTGGCCTCCCTGCTGGGCTTCCTGCACCGGAAGAGCCCCCCCACAGGTGACACACATACTACACACACTACACACAATACACACACACACTACACACACACACACTATACACACTGCACACACACACTACACACACACTACATACACACCACACACACGCTACATGAACACTATACTGCCTGATAAGTTTGCACTGAAGGATGTCTGTGTGTGTTCCTCTCCCCCCAGCCCTGCACACAGTGTCCCAGCCCTGGACGCGGTTCCTGCTCTACACCCTGCAGAGCCCCGGGGACGACAGCCTGCTGCACCCCGCCCTGCTGACGCTGCTCACACTGGTGACTCCCTGTGCCTCTTCAATACGAGCTGTCCCTCCTGCGCTCCCTGTGTCCTCGCTAGTCTTCAATAAGAGCTGTCCCTCCTGCACTATTTATTTTGCATTACATGTGTATTTCTTCCCCTGCCCCAGCTGGTACGGTATGGCAGCAGGACCGTGGTCTGGGAGCCTGATCTGGCCCAGGTGCTGCAGGCGGCAGAGAGGAGGGACGTCAGGGAGCTGGGAGAGGGTACTGCACGGGCTCTCACTGTCCTCCTGGTACAGGTACAGCTCTGGGCACTGAGCAGGGCGAGATGTGGACACTGTGATGACAGTGAGAGCGTGTGTGTGTGTGTGTGTGTGTGTGTGTGTGTGTATCTGTGTAGTTCGTGTCTGAAAAGCCAAAAGTTTTAGAATACCCCCATTTTCCCAGTTTTTATTGAACTTAAAGTCCAGTGAATAACCTGAAATGGTACAAATGTAATCAGTAAACTGCCAGAGGTTAAAAAAAGTTTTGGTTACCAAGTTTTGGTTTTGGTTTCACATCAGAGGGTTTGGTGCCCTTTTAAGGGTACTAGAGGGATTTGTCAGTTTAAGGGGTTACATTTTGTTAAACACAACGATTCAATGATTTCGTTTTTATCTCCAATTGTTTATTTGTGCTATGCTTTAAATTAGTACATTGAGACATTAAAATGCGTAAATTTCAATAAAAACTGGAAAATGGAGGTGTTCTAAAACTTTTGACTGGTATTGTATATAATAGTAACAATGTGTGTGTGAGAGAGTGAGTGTGTAACTGTATGTGTGTCCAGCTGCAGAGCTCTGGAGCCCATCAGCCTCCCAGTGTGAAAGAGAGGCAGGCAGCCCAGAGCCTGCAGGAGAGACTGCAGAGCCGCCCCCTCCCTGAGACCCAGCACTGGAGCTTACTGTATCCACACTGTCACTGTCTGTCTTACTGTCTCCAGTCTGTCACTGTCTTACTGTCTCCAGTCTGTCACTGTCTGTCTTACTGTCTCCACTCTGTCTGCCTGTCTGTGTGTCTTCATCAATGCAGCAACATCATCCCCCTGTATTTCCTTAGCCCTCTCTGACAGCTGTGTTGGGGGAGTGTCTGTCTGTCCATCTGACTTTGAGATGAAGATTGGTGGACACTGAAGAGAACTGTAGAGGCCGTTGGACACTCAGTTACAGCGACCAGTGGAATCAAATATAATTGACTGACAGACTTACACACTGACTGACTGATACACTGACAGACATTTTATGAGTTGCCCCATTAATGAGCTGGATTTTCTTGTATTGTTCTTTAAATACAATAATAACTCTCATTTGTTCTAAGATAACCAGCTGCCCCACAACAGAGTACAGATATGTATTACTATTGGAAGGTGTTTGTTGCAATACAAATCAATAGAAGAGTTTATTCGCTTGCGCATTCATCATTCTAGTTGGAGATCTAAGGTATCAGATTTGGCACTGAAAGAGATTGTTTCCTGGGGACGCATTTGGTTGCGCACCGGCTCCCCGTGTGCTGTCCGCCGCGTCACCGCTCCGCGAGTGAGCTGTCCTTCCGTCTGCGGCGCAGCACGGGGATTAACACCCGAAATACCCATTTAATACCGCGCTCAGGCGTTATAACACAGCGTGCGGCACAGTGACGTCGTGCCTCGCTGGAGGTGGATGTTGGCGGTGTTCAGCTCTGCTGTTCGGTATTGAGTGTCTGTTAAGGTGAGTGGCCGGTCCGCTGCTGTGACACACAGGTGTCCGATGGGCTGTGCGTCGCTCCCGGACGCGCACCGCATTACAGCAGCATCCATTGCATGACAGCGTGCAGGGCAGCGCAATGGGCAGACCGTGGCAGAACTGCGAGCGTCTGGTACACATTATTACCCGGATTATATGTGGAGTCCTGTTGATCAGGGTTAGCGCAGCAGGTGTGCCTGTGCACCTTGTGCACGATGCCCACAGCCACGGCACCGAGCCGCGGGATCCCCGGGGACTGCGCTGAGGGGGAGAGGGGGAGAGGGGGGCTGCTCCGGTGTCAGAGCTCCACCGAGATGCGATCAAACCCGCAGGGCTGCCTGCGCCTGCATTGCGTGCGGGCTGCTCCAGCGCTGGACGCGGTGGTTGTTTTTTTCTGATTGATCTCACATTGATGTATTAAAAGTAAAGGGCCAGATCATGAATAATAGTAATACATGAATACGACTTGTGAGCGAATGTGGGGTGTTGGGAAGTCAAGTCCCAAGTCGTGTCGGGTGAGTGATCAGGTATTGGAGCCGCTGGACACAGCTGGGCATCTGTCACACACCCCGCTATGGCCGGCCAGGCTGTCTGGGTATTGCAGTGCTGTGCATGTTGCCCCCAGCCGGGCTGTCCCTGGCTCAGTAACTGCGAGTCTCCGCCTGAGAGACATCTGTTATCTTCCCACTGCTTTGAGTTCATATATTTCTATGTTAGGGCTCCCATAGCACAATCTAATATACAACCTGGCTTTACCAATAGCTGTAGGATCTAGTATATCTGACACTGTATGATATAATTAATACAATGTATCATGCTATTATAATCTAACATGATTTGATATGATACACATCCAGGGCTGAGACTACTGCGATATTGAAGTGCACAATGCTGACCAGTGTTCCCAGTGAAGTTCATGTTTTTTGTTTGATCTCTGTCGATGTGTCAGTGTTCTCGTGAGCTCTGTGGCGCCCCCTGATGGCCGTGCTGTGTGTGTGCGCCGTGCTGCTGGGCCTGGCGGGGCCGTCGCTCTCCTCAGACCCACACAGACACGACTCCAACCTGGAGATCTGTATCCTGCTGGACCTGCCTGCCTGCCTGATACACCCGCTACACTGACAGACTGCTACACTGACTGATCGACTGATGCACTGCAACACTGACTGACACACTGTTACACTGAATCCATTGTTATATATTGACTGACTAACAGACTGACACACTGATGCACTGTAATACTGTATATTAGACTGACCACTTACTTATGCACTGATAGACTGACACACTGACGGAGTGTACAATATGTGTGTGTGTGTCAGTGTTGTCCTTACCCCAGCCTATCAGATAAGCGTCTGTTCGAGACGAAGCGGAAGGACCAGCTGACGGCGCTGAAGAACCTGGTGGAGCTGAACGACATCAACCAGCAGTACAAGATAATTGACATCATGCTCAAGGGCCTGTTCAAGGTATACTCACTGTACATTAAATACACACTGTACACTATATACACACTAACACTGTACAATACACACTACACTAAATACACACTAACACTTTACAGACACTGTACACTATGTACATACTCATACTGTACACTATACTCCCTGTACGCACACTGTACACTGAACACACTGTACACTATATACACACTACACTAAATACACACTAACACTTTACAGACACTGTACACTATGTACATACTCATACTGTACACTATATACTCCCTGTACGCACACTGTACACTGAACACACTGTACACTATATACACTAACACTGTACAATACACACTGTGCACACACCACTAAATACTGTACACACACTAACACTGTACACTATACACACTAACAGTACGCACAGTACACACTAACACTACACACACTGTACATTAAATACACACTGTACGCTATATACACACTAACACTGTACACTAAATTCACACTGTACACATACTGTAACACTACACTATATACACTAACACTGTACACTACATGGTACACACTAACACTGTACACACACTGTACACTATATACACTAACACTGTACAATACACACTGTGCACACACCACTAAATACTGTACACACACTAACACTGTACACTATACACACTAACAGTACGCACAGTACACACTAACACTACACACACTGTACATTAAATACACACTGTACGCTATATACACACTAACACTGTACACTAAATTCACACTGTACACATACTGTAACACTACACTATATACACTAACACTGTACACTACATGGTACACACTAACACTGTACACACACTGTACACTAAATACCCACTGTAACACTTTACAGACACTACACTATATACACACTCATACTGTACACTATATACTCACTGTACACTAAATACACACTGTACACATACTGTAACACTACACTATATACACTAACACTGTACACTACACACGGTACACACTAACACTGTACACTAAATACTCGCTGTAATACTTTACAAACACTACACTATATACACTAATACTGTACATTATATACTCACTGTCCACACACTGTACACTATATACACACTAACACTTTACAGACACTGTACACTATATACACACTAACACTGTACAATAGACACTGTACACTATATACACACTAACACTACTCTATATATACTGTACACTATATACACACTGTATACACGCTGTGCACTATATACACACTAACACTACACTATATATACTGTACACTATATACACGCTGTATACATGCTGTACACTATATACACACTAACACTGTACACTATATACACGCTGTACACTATATACACTACCCTACACTATATACACACTAACACTACACTATATATACTGTACACTATATACACGCTGTATACATGCTGTACACTATATACACACTAACACTGTACACTATATACACGCTGTACACTATATACACACTACCCTACACTATATACACACTAACACTACACTATATATACTGTAGACTATATACACGCAGTATACATGCTGTACACTATATACACACTAACACTGTACACTATATACACGCTGTACACTATATACACTACACTATATACACACTAACACTACACTATATATACTGTACACTATATACACACTGTATACATGCTGTACACTATATACACACTAATACTGTACACTATATACACGCTGTACACTATATACACTACACTACACTATATACACACTAACACTACACTATATATACTGTACACTATATACACACTGTATACATGCTGTACACTATATACACACTAACACTGTACACTATATACACGCTGTACACTATATACACTACACTATATACACACTAACACTACACTATATATACTGTACACTATATACACACTGTATACATGCTGTACACTATATACACACTAACACTGTACACTATATACACGCTGTACACTATATACACACTAACACTACACTATATATACTGTACACTATATACACACTGTATACATGCTGTACACTATATACACACTAACACTGTACACTATATACACACTAACACTACACTATATACACACTAACACTACACTATATATACTGTACACTATATACACACTGTATACACGCTGTACACTATATATACACACTAACACTGTACACTATATGCACACTGTACACTATATACACACTAACACTGTACACTATATACACACTAACACTACACTATATATACTGTACACTATATACACACTGTATACATGCTGTACACTATATACACACTGTACACTATATACACGCTGTACACTATATACACTACACTACACTATATACACACTAACACTACACTATATACTGTACACTATATACACACTGTATACATGCTGTACACTATATATACACACTAACACTGTACACTATATACACGCTGTACACTATATACACTACACTACACTATATACACACTAACACTACACTATATATACTGTACACTATATACACACTGTATACATGCTGTACACTATATACACACTAACACTGTACACTATATACACGCTGTACACTATATACACTACACTACACTATATACACACTAACACTACACTATATATACTGTACACTATATACACACTGTATACATGCTGTACACTATATATACACACTAACACTACACTATATACACGCTGTACACTATATACACTACACTACACTATATACACACTAACACTACAATATATATACTGTACACTATATACACACTGTATACACGCTGTACACTATATATATACACACTAACACTGTACACTATATACACGCTGTACACTATATACACACTAACACTACACTATATATACTGTACACTATATACACACTGTATACATGCTGTACACTATATATACACACTAACACTGTACACTATATACACGCTGTACACTATATACACTACACTACACTATATACACACTAACACTACACTATATATACTGTACACTATATACACACTGTATACACGCTGTACACTATATATACACACTAACACTGTACACTATATACATGCTGTACACTACACACTAACACTACACTACACTATATGCACACTGTACACCATATACACACTAACACTGTACACTATATACACACTGTATACACGCTGTACACTATATATACACACTAACACTGTACACTATATACATGCTGTACACTACACACTAACACTACACTATATGCACACTGTACACCATATACACACTAACACTACAATATATACACGCTGTACACTATACACCGTAACACTTTACAGACACAATATGTCATCATGCTCAAGGGCCTGTTCAAGGTACACTCATGCACTGTACACTAAATACACGCTGTACACTATTTATACAGTAACACTGTTCACACTCACTGTACACTTTACTTACACACTGCACACTATGTACACTTTACTCACACTGTACAGGCTCCCTGCTCTCTAGGTGTGTAATAAAGACGGGGGGGGCGGGTTGTATGTATATGTGTGTGTGTGCTGTGCTGAGTGTACATGGCTGCTGTGCTGCAGGTGCTGGAGGACTCCCGGGCCGTCCTCGTCGCCGCCAACCTGCAGCCGGACGACCCCTTCCCCCTGGATGACAAGCTCAAGGAAGGTCAGACACCAACCCCCCACACACACAGCTCTCTATCCCTCCCTCTCTCTCAGTGCAATGCTGTGGTCAGCATATCTGTATTAACCATTCCCCTCTCACTCTCTCCCCCTCTCTCTCCAGCGTACTCCCATGTGGTGGAGAACACGGCTTTCTTCGGTGACGTGGCGCTGCGGTTCCCGCGCATCGTGCATCACTACTATGACAGCAACGCGCAGTGGAGCCTGCTGCTGCGCTGGGGCCTGAGCTTCTGCAACCAGACCGGCGTCTTCACCGGGGGGGCGCACCAACACGTCCTCACACTGGTCAGACTGGGGAGACTGGACGGAGGCTGGGGAAAATTGCCTTTTTAATTAGCTGCTGTGTTTCTAAACCCGTCTTCTCTCTCATTCTTTCGCCTCTCAGATGGCGCAGGAGTTGGGCATCACAGAGAAATCTGCCGACTTCATCAACCCCTACCGCACCGAGAGAGATGACGTGAGTAAACACTCTTCATCACAGCCATCATCATCATCAGCGCAGTAACGCAGGTCCTTTTATGAGATCAGCTGAGAGCCCAGAGCTGGAGAGACGCTCACAGTGAACAGGCTGGTCTGAACTGCTGTGAAGAGAAAACGCTCCCACAATAGTGTGTGCCAGGGTGTGGAGATAGACAGATAAACATCCCTAATCTCTCTTTCTATCCTTCTGTCCACCCTTTACCCCTTTTTCTCCACCTCCTTTCCACTCTCTCCATGCCTCTCCCTCTCTCGCTCACTCTCTCATTCTCTCTTTCTGCCCCCAGGTGCTGCACACAGCAGAGGCGTTCCAGAAGGTGCTGAGGGAGGAGGAGAAGCGACGGAGGAAAGAAGAGAAGAGGAAAGAGATCAGGAAGGGGCCACGCATCTCCCGCTCCCGCTCTGAGCTATAGCACACAGAGACGAGGAGGAGGGAAAAGGAGTGTGGTGGGGGGTGCATAGGGGCAGGGGGCAGGGGGTAGTCTACAGGGATGGGGTATAGTAAACTGGGAGGGGAACTAGGGGAGAGGGGGAACAGAGGTACAGGGTACTGTGTAGGGGCTCTGAGGGATGGAGAGGGGGAGGGGAGCGGTGCTGGGTGATGTTCATAGTGCTTGGGAATAGAGGGGGGGTATGGTTATAAAGAATTCCACAGGGACTGGGAAAGAGGGAAGGGAAGGGGGGGAGTGGGAGGTGAAGCAAAACATGTAAGGGACTAGGACAGGGAGGGAGGGAGGGAAGGATTGGGAGAGAAGGAGAGCTGTCCAGTACACAGTGTAGAGTCCTGCAGGGGCTGTACTGTAGTCTCTTCAGCACAGTGAAGGAGCAGAGGGCACAGAGGGACAGCTTGTGTGTGAAGCTGGGGAACAGAGGGACAATGTGTGTGAAGTAGGGGGACAGAGGGACCGTGTGGGTGAATCAGGGGGGACAAGGGGACAGTGTGAAGCTGGGGGACAGAGGGACAGTGTGTGTGTGAAGCAGGGGGACAGAGGGACAGTGTGTGTGTATGAAGCTGGGGGACAGAGGGACAATGTGTGTGAAGTAGGGGGACAGAGGGACCGTGTGGGTGAATCAGGGGGGACAAGGGGACAGTGTGAAGCTGGGGGACAGAGGGACAGTGTGTGTGTGAAGCAGGGGGACAGAGGGACAGTGTGTGTATGAAGCTGGGGGACAGAGGGACAGTGTGTGTATGAAGCTGGGGGACAGGGAGACTGAATTAATCTGGGTTGGAGGTTGCAGTGAATATAACTGGGGCAGCTGCACTGAACACACTGATCTTACCACATCAATAGCAGCAGCGTCGCTTCCCTCAGTCGCCTCTAGAGGGCAGTGTTTACCTCAAACCCAAGGCCACACTTACAGGACGACTGCACTTCAATTGTTTAACAGACAAACTTGTATCTTTTTTTCTTTTTTTTTCACTTTAATGCCAGAATTCCTGCTGCTTGGTCACATTCTACCACCAGCATCTGGTTTCAATTATTTATTTGTATGCAGTTAGAATTAAAATACAGAACTGTGACTTTCTAATTAACAGCAATGAAGTGGATCAATTAAATGTCCCTCCAGGCCCAAAAATAAGCCGTGAGGTTTCTGTATCTTTTAACTGGTTGCTAATGTGTTTGCAATCTGTGGCTCTTGGGGTTTCACTGCCTGACGCGTGTTTATACCCTCATCAGTGTGACTGGAATCACTTTAAAAATGTCAGCTGGTATTGGTGCTGCAGGGGGTCTCCTGTAGGCTGCTGTCTGTCAGTCTCTGTCAGTTTTTCTGTCCACCTCTCAGTATACCCGTCCCTCTGTCTGTCTGTGTGACTTCACTCACAGGTGAGAAAAACCTTTGTCAAAATCTTAACCTGACTGGACCGGACCGAGATGAGTGTGTCAGAGTTACTCAGAATCGATTTTCTCTTTCGTATTATTTCCCCCATCATAACATTTTAAATGAGTAAAACACATTTTCCTGCAGCTGATCTGACAGCTACAAGTGCACAGGTCTGCTTATTTGTGTTTCACAGGGTTTTAAATCTGTATTACAGGAGCAGTATTGTAGTTGTGGGGCTTGTGTGTGCCATTGCTTTGTCTGTCCACAAGAGATCGCTGGGAGCCACTCGGCATCACAAGTCATTGATATCTTCAAAGGGGTGCTGGGCTTTATTTTAAGTGTTCCTGTTCTCACTGATACACAAACAGTTCTTTTTTAAATTTATTTTTTAAAGGGGACAGTAAAGGAAGGTAATAACAGGATTGTTTTGTAACCTCGACTGTTATTTAAATACAAAACTATATACAATGTACTTTGTGGGATTGTATTGTTTTACTTGAATTTAAAGCAGAAAGAAACAAATCTTATTAAATAATGTTTAAATGACAATGCAGTGTGATTGCTTGTGTTTTCTCCCTGATTTGTTCACTCATTTGATTCCAGATACACAGCAAATCTCTGTACTTTAGAAATGTATTATTATTATTGAACATCTTCAATATTATTTCATACAGATTCTGGCAAATATTTACAGTTAGGTCCATAAGTATTTGGACACTGACACAATTTTCATCATTGTGGCTCTGTATGCCACCACAATGGATTTGAAAGGAAGCAATCAAGATGTGCTTTAAGTGTAGACTTTCATATTTAATTTAATTACATCCAAATTGTGTGGAAGAAACCCAGCTGTAATTACCCTCAAATTAAAGATGAAAGTCTGAGTTTTTATGTTACATTTGACCCTGGCTACTGTTACAGCTGATCCTGGGAATGGGGTCAATGGTAGCATCTGCCTCCTTGTTTTTGAAGCAATATTGCGCCTGCACGTTAGTGCTAAAGATATAAGAATGGTGTGAAATCACAGCAGACAGATGGAAGATGAAAGATGACAGATGAAAAAATCACCAAACGAGCTCATACTTTCTCAGAGTAATGGAGCTAAAGGTATAAAAATGTTATAACTCTATACCCTACTGTATTACTGATGTTCCAACTGGTTATTATTATTGACATTATTATTATTATTATTATTATTATTATTATACAGGCTCAGAGTTGATTCAGTAATATTTCTTTGTTTGAAAGGTGATGACTATTTCAGACAGAAACACACTTCATCATTATTTCAGTTTTTCTCAGTTGTTTACACTCTGAAGCTACAGACACAAAGAACAAAAGCTCTAAACGTGTCTGAACCCTAAACCCGTCTGCAGAACCCCAGGCTCACTGCGCTCTATTCACTCACACTGCATCTGCACTGCACTCTGTGGCCAATAAAACCCACACAGCTCTACCTTCAGCACAGTTTTCAAAATGAAATCTCCGGTGTTCGTATGGAAAACACAGCTCTCATTCCCAGTGGAGCTCAGTCACGCCTCACTGTGCACCCCCACCCTGCTGACCTGTCACTCACCCGTCAGAGCTTGAGCACGAATAAAAGAGCCCACAGATTAACTCTCCGTTGCTGGAGGACACTGGACCCCCATGCAGCGCAGAGAGGAAGATATAGGGAAGAGCAAGAGAAGAGGACCCAGTATTTCTAATTAAATCAGTGCAACTCGTAGATCAGGTCATCAGCCGTGGGTTGGAGGTGGAGGCTTTGAGCCATTCAGTCCTCAGCTGCGCTCTCTACAGACACTTACAGTGCAGTATCATACAGTATGGAAGTGATGCTGAAATGAAGTGTGGGTATATTCTTCATGTTTGTATCAAATGGAACTCATAGCCCTGTATGTCAAGCTGCGGACTGTCTATCCTGTATGTTTACAGAGTGGACAGGAGACCCTCTGCTGATGACAAAACAAGAGACTGCAATAGTGGACATAGTGTTGGTTCACAATGCGATCAGACTGTGGGAAACTGAGGCACAAATGAAAGAGGGGACCGAACCAAGTGAGGATGACACAGGGACACCGTGATCTACTGGAGAGAAACTCTGAGCAGGCGAAGGAGGTGCGATATCAGTTTGTGCCCGTGAGTGTCATATGATTGACAGCATTGTGTTCTGCGCTGCACAGATACAGTGCCGTTGACAGCGAATCACTCTGCTGCTGGTCTGATATTGTCCAGATTTCCTTTGCAGGGAATACCTGAGCTCCATGCAGGGGTCACTCCGTAGGAACACGCCTTTATGGACAGGCAGGATCAGGAGGAGTTGACGTGGAAGGCGCATCATCGGCCACCGTGCAGCAATGGCTGTGCCTGCTCAGCGTGGGGGGGAGTGTGTAACAATGTGAGCAGCCAACATGGGGTTATTTCTGTTTTGTATTTGTAAATAATTTAGAACAATTTGCAGACTATATTTCACACTTCGACATTATGGACTGTGTTGATCAGTGGCAAACATTCCTGATTAAATCCATTCTGATTTCAATAAATTGTGGAAAAGTCCAAGGGGGTGAATACTTTTGAGAACCACTGTAGATCTAACTTTCTGCACCACACACAGTAAGCATTTCTACAGTAATCTTTGTCCAAACGTATCCATTGCATAAAGTCAGAGTCCTTCATCCAAGCCAACTGAAATGAGCACTCTCTATTTTTTTTCTAAGGATTTTCATTCAAATTGTCAGAATACATTTTTTTGTAACATTAGCTATCGTTAGCTATATTAACCTTCAGAGGACTGAGCCCATTTTCCCATTTTACTACTTTTGAATTCTAGCCGATATCAAATAAGCAAATGCATATTGTTTATCTATTGTTTCAGACTACCTCTGCTAATCTAATGTTTCACGTACAATGTACTTATAAGACAGTATGTGAGTGGACAATGTGTATTAAAGTTAAAAAAAAGAAAGAAAAGAAACTGAATTATAAATCTCCCTCCCTCCTCTCTGGCTCTGCTCAGTGTCTGATCTATTCCAGCTGCCCGAGACAGGGATTTTGGATTGGCTAATATAATGAGCAGATCTCTATGACACACACAGTAACATCCTCTCCATTGGGCAACTCCAGCCCCATGTACTGCACTGCGCATTGAATTTCCAAAACCAGGAAGTACACGATGTAAACAAATCGTTTCTCCGATAATTAATACTTTGTAATTGTTCTCCATTTTGGGCGGATCTGCCTAATTAATCCTGGGAGGGTGGTGCGTAGTCGATTGGTTAACGGTTGTGATGGTCAGGGTCATTGACCCATCTATCAACTACACTATGCAGACAATTAAGTCTTGAGATATTCAAGTAAATTGTAAATTGGAATTTGTAAAATGTATTTTGAATTGCTATGTTTTATGTAAATTGAATTTGTAATGATTGTTGCCTTTACTTAACTGTAATTCTGCACTTTGTTTTGCACTCATGTTGTAAGTCGCCCTGGATAAGGGCATCTGCCAAGAAATAATAATAATAATAATAATAATAATAATAATCATCATCATCATCATCATAATAAAATCTGCTTTCTTGCAGCTGATCTGTCAGACCTGTATGGAGCTCTATTGTAGTTGTGGGAATTATGTGTGCCATTACTGTCCACATGAGGTTGCTGGGAGCCACTCGGCGTCACAAGTCATACCTACATCAAAGTACATTGGATTTGAAGTGGTCATGTTCTCAATCTGATATACAAACTGGTACATTTTAATTTACAAAAAATATAAATGCATCCTTAACAGAGTGGAGGGAGGTAATTACAAATGGGATTTTTTACAAACCTGTTGTAATAATCAACGTGTTGTACAGTGTGTGTGATGTGAACGAGGCGGCAGGTTCAACACAAAGTGCAATTTAAATACCGGCGGCTCCAGGTACGCACTCGATGACGCGCATGCGCTGATTAAGGCCGATCGATCATCTAAAAGAAATCACCATTTCTGAAATGTTTCTACATAGTTTTGTAATAAAAAACAACAATATAAATTATTTGGGGGGACACGTGGCCTGATGCCACTGAAAAGTGTTTTACTGATCCAAAAGATTTGTGTGAAGTCAGAATCCCTGACGTATCCCTGGATGTATGAATCCCACAGGAATAGCACATGAATGCCTCGTGCACTTCCACTGAGCTCTGATGTTGATCACATGTATAAACTCTGACCCCAAACCTAATCCTGACCCTCACCTTTATACATGTGATTAACACAGGGCTCTACAGTGTAAAAATAATGTTGTGTGAATGTGAAATACAATATTTGAACTTGAAGGAAATACTACATTGACATGATTATGATAATAACGATATTTTAAACGAATCGTTATTACGGTACCAAACGTGGGAAATGTAGTTCGGTCCTGGATTGTGGCAATTACCCGAGAAGGCAACGAAAACTACAAGTCCCGTGAATGACGTTCATGCCCCAGTGTTGCGGCGGCTCATTAGGCACGACATCCAATCAGCTACTAATTGCGTTAGCGCCTCGTCATTAAAACACGCGTACAGATGCAATACAGTACTCCGCCACAGCGCGGGAAATGCGTTCATTCAAATCCAATACAATGTTAGTTGGGTCTACCAGTTGGGCAGCAGCCACAGCCGTGCAAAGCACAGCAGCCCTTCACACTGAATGCCGGCGAGGACAGTTTGCTGCTGAGAGCCCGCAGAGACTGATGCCTCTGGATCCGAAAAGCTGTCCGTCAAGCACGGCACATTGCATCCGTTTAACCTGCACAAAGTACTCGGCCTTTCCCGTTTCTTTACCTCCTCAACCACATTATTAACACATTATTTATTATACCCACACGCTACACTCAAGTAACAGCCCGAGCAGACACACACAGGACACAGATGCAATACAGCAGTGCAGTACACACAGACACAGCAAAATAAGCAAGAAAACAAGCCGCTAGGTTAGCCAGTAAAGGAGAGCAAGCAATAAAAAGTCTGAAAAGATCATTTTAAAACTTGTAACTAACAGAGATCCTTAAACTTTTTTCCAAAAAGTGATTAAGACATTTCTTTAGATGTGTAGGGCGCGCCACACAGCTGTGGCACATTATATTATATGATCAGACTAGTGCCATACACATTCAATTCAAAATATAAATATAAATCATAAATGAAAAAACAAATGGAAAATGTTTGAGTTTCGTTTTGAGTTTGCAACGGCGCTGCTGTGTGTGCATGTATCTACCATGGGGTGTGCTGGGGGGTCAGTGGAGGGGCAGGGGTGCCCATTTTCTTTCCCATGCCCGAAGTGCCCTATATGACCCGTGTGCACCCCCGGGCCCCACTTCGCTACAGTCGCCCCTTGTGGTTTTAGCCACTGCACCCCACGAGGCTCCACTATACACAGCGTCGTTTCTAGCCTTTTTGTGGGGGGGGCGGAGAGGGGGGTTGCTGAGGGCCCTCTATTAGCGGCCGGGGCCCTAAGCGGTTGCTTATGTCGATTATGCCTAGAAACGACTGTACAGCACTGTATTTAAATGTCTTGCACATGGTTATATTTGTTTTTCAATATAGCATTAAATATGAAGCATTTATGATGATGTGTCACAATTTTTTTTTTTTTTTTTTTTTTAGTGGGCCCAGAAATTTTGGACTGTGCCCCTATTTTTTTCAATTTATGGGCACAGTGCTCCTTAGGAAAAAAGTAAGCGTAGAGCCCTGTTAACAGCAGTACTGCACAAGGTATGTATTCTTTCATCAATACATTTAGAATTGGTGCCCATTATTGGAATGTGTGACCCAATAACTTTTAAAGCACTGTTTCGGCTAGGAAGTCTTCATCTGTGCGTTATGTTCATGTTCTGATGAAGGCTTCCTAGCTGAAACGCTGGTGGGTTTCTTTTTCTTTTTGCCTAATAAAATGCAATGATTTTAATCTTGGAATGCTTGAAGAGTACAGCTTTATTTTATCTTTCCTATTGAGATTCAGTCCCATTGGCTGGCACCTGTCACTTCTCCAACTTGGCCATGTATCTGTTATTCCACATTCCTCAAAACCCAGTGCCCTCTCTCTCACCTCCCTCAGCTCCCAGTCGCTCAGCATTGTCCAACACCTACAGTGAGGGAAAAAAGTATTTGATCCCCTGCTGATGTTGTACGTTTGCCCACTGACAAAGAAATGATCAGTCTATAATTTTAATGGTAGGTGTATTTGAACAGTGAGAGACAGAATAACAACAAAAAAATCCAGAAAAACGCATTTCAAAAAAGTTATAAATTGATTTGCATGTTAATGAGGGAAATAAGTATTTGACCCCTTCGACTTAGTACTTGGTGGCAAAACCCTTGTTGGCAATCACAGAGGTCAGACGTTTCTTGTAGTTGGCCACCAGGTTTGCACACATCTCAGGAGGGATTTTGTCCCACTCCTCTTTGCAGATCATAGGCAGCATTCCTCCTCCTCCAAACACGGCGAGTTGAGTTGATGCCAAAGAGCTCGATTTTGGTCTCATCTGACCACAACACTTTCACCCAGTTCTCCTCTGAATCATTCAGATGTTCATTGGCAAACTTCAGACGGGCCTGTACATGTGCTTTCTTGAGCAGGGGGACCTTGCGGGTGCTGCAGGATTTCAGTCCTTCACGGCGTAGTGTGTTACCAGTTGTTTTCTTGGTGACTATGGTCCCAGCTGCCTTGAGATCATTAACAAGATCCTCCCGTGTAGTTCTGGGCTGATTCCTCACCGTTCTCATGATCATTGAAACTCTACGAGGTGAGATCTTGCATGGAGCCCCAGACCGAGGGAGACTGTACAAAATCAGCAGGGGATCAAATACTTTTTTCCCTCACTGTATACACCATTTGGACAAATCAACTGTACAGCTGAGAGTTGGTTTACCCGGGTTTCTTTTTCACTGACCTTCTCTGGCTGTTAATTGACTATTTTAAAATGAAGCACTTTTGAACTGCCTTCACAAATACTGTTACATATTACTTGAAGAGAAAATGCTAGACACCTTAAAACACTTGTTCAATCTGACACGACATCGTAGTGTAAACTTGACCTGCATTCAAGTCTCATACTATTGTGCCTGAGAGGACACTGGTGCTGCGTGTGCAAGGAGCTGCTGCACCAGTGTGATGCACCAGGAGGCATAAGCAGCCCTCATATGAGAGCATCACCTATGAACTTATGTATGATGTTCAATGTATGATTGCCATGTTCATATCAGAAATGTTGGCAAAAATACTGATTTTCAGAATGTGACAACTGGCTGCTCTCCAAGACATGCAGAGAAAATCGTCACTCATTGAAAACGAACTGTCCTTTTTCACAAATTGAGCACTTTGTCGGAACTGACATTGGTCATAATGATATTTGTGGTGTCTTGGATCATATTTCAAACATCCAGATGGAATAAGCAACCATCTATTCCAATTGATGTCACTGTTGGTCGACAGTTTCAACAAACTGCGACGGCATCGCAATGCAAAGACACACGTTGAATCAACAAGGGAACACAAGGAAAATATACGCAGTAAATTAATGTTGTTCAAAGGTTATTGAATCAAATCTGGACACTATTTATCCTATGGTCTATATTGCAGTATTTAAAAAAGAAATGCTCGTCCACTTCCTATGATTGGGTAATTATGGGGTTGCGTTAGAAGCCATCATTCACCATGCACTGGTAGAAATAGACAAAAATAAAAAAGGATCATTTCAAACGCAACATCATAAACAAACAATTCAATTATCATCCAACATATATTTCTACCAGATATTCATCATATTTACAGTATTTGAACCCAGTCCGAGGGGATAGGACTCCTTTCGAGATTCTCTTTTTGGAGACAGAGATACTGGGACGAACAAAACAAGCAATCATAAATCAAGTTTCCTAAACATATCGGTTTCAGTCGATGCTGATTTTCGATGCTTGTTGTTTTCTTTCTTGTATGTGTCTGGGTTCTGCTTGTTTGATTTCTTTGACTGCGGGCTCTCCATGTACACATGCAGACAGCTCGGTCTCAGACTGCAGTCACGGCCCCTTCACTTTGTGCTTCCCCTGCGTCACGTTTACCTGTGTGCATGAGCAAGACGAACAACATCAGAGCCAACCAATACAGGAACTAATGGAGCCGGGAGTGGAAAGGCGAATGCTCGTCATATTGCGTGACCGGCTGCAAGAGAGTCTTGCCAGAACGAAACCGGCTGCACAGCTCTGTCTTAGGCGAGTGAGGCACAACCCTGCACACCAGTCCAGAGCAGCCCGGGATGTCCTGCACTCAGGACGGCTGCTTCATCTCTGACAGGAATGGCTTCATGGGTGACTGGTGCGAGTGCGCCCCACCGCGGATGTGTTTCCCTGGGCTGGCTTTCATTCACGCACAGCAAAATCTATAGTGTTAAACTTACAGTGTTATTATTATTATTATTATTATTTTTTTTATTTCTTGGCAGACGCCCTTATCCAGGGCGACTTACAACATAAGTGCAAAACAAAGTGCAAAAATATAATGAAGTACAAGGCATCAATCATTATAAATTCAAGTTAACTAAAATACATTTTACAAATTCCAATTTACAATTTACAGTAAAGTGCAGTAAGTGAGGTCCTACATTTTGGAAGGTGAAAGCTAAGTACTGTCAAGATGTAGGGTCACAGTCAAGGGCAACGGGAAAGGGAGCAAGGAGGAAAACAATCAAAAGCACAAGGGGCATAATAAAACTGAAGTGCTATCTAGCAGGGATAAAAGGACTAATATTACAAGTACTGTCAGAAAGATGAGTCTTGAGTAAGCGCCAGAATGAGGTTAAGGACTCTGCCGTTTTGACTTCGGTGGGCAGGTCGTTCCACCATTTAGGGTTCAGGGATAAAAAAGGAGCGGCTCTGGAGGAGGGAGAGTGGAGAGGAGGCAGAGTTAGCCTTCTGGCACTGGAGGAGCGCAGTGGTCTGGAGGGGATGTATGGAGAGACGAGTGTCTGAAGGTAACTTGGTGCATTGTGGTCAAGACAGCGGTAGGTGAGGGTCAGTGTCTTGAACTGAATGCGTGCCGCTATCGGGAGCCAGTGGAGGGAGCGGAGCATTGGAGTAGCGTGTGTGAATCGTGGCAGAGAGACACCAGACGAGCCACAGAGTTCTGGATGAGCTGGAGTGGGTGGGTAGTAGATACAGGCAGGCCGGCCAGGAGGGAGTTGCAGTAGTCCAGGCGGGAGAGGACCAGTGACTGGACGAGCAGCTGATTCGAGTAGTCGGTGAGGAAGGGATGGATCCGGCGTATGTTGCTCAAGAAGAATCTACAGGTGCGTATCAGCATGGTGATGTGCTGGGTGTAGGAGAGCGCAGGTTCGAGGGTGACTCCTAGATTTTTAGAGGAAGAAGAAGGAGAGAGTGTGGTGGATTCCAAGGGGATCGAGATGGGGAGGTCAGCAGAAGGTGAGGAAGAGTGGGGGAAAAACAGGAGATCCGATTTGGAGAGGTTGAGCTTGAGGTGGTGCGAGTGCATCCATATGGAAATAGCAGACAAGCAGGAAGAGATGCGAGAGGGGATGAGAGGGTCGGATGAGGGAAAAGACAGGAAGATCTGGGCATCACCAGCGTAGAGGAGGGGGCCCAGGGAGCGAGTGTAGAGAGAACAGGAGCTCGAGAGTCTTGGAGAGGAAGGGGAGTAGGGAGACAGGGCGGTAGTTCTGAGGAGAGGTGGCGTCAAGGGTTGGTTTCTTGAGGAGTGGGATGACAGCAGCTTGTTTAAATGCAGAGGGGAAACAGCCAGAGAGGAGTGAGGAGTTGAGGAGGGAGGAGAGGAAGGGGAGAAGATCAGCAGCGGTCGCTTGGAAGAGGCGAGAAGGGAGAGGGTCCAGGGCACACGTTGTAGGTTTGTGACGTAGGAGGAGAGCAGAAACTTCAGCCTCTGAGAGAGGTGCGAATGAAGAAAAGGAAGCTTAATTGGAGGGAGGTGTGGGTGAGATGGGAGAGGAGGGTGGAGTATTGAAGAGCCTGCGGATGTCTGCAATCTTGGAGAAGAATGAGGCAAAATCATCAGCAGTGAGAGATGAGGGAGGAGGAGGGGGAGCGGGGGCAAGGAGGGAGGAGAAGGTGGAGAAGAGTTTGCGGGGGTTGTTGACAGTGGATTTGAAGAGAGATTGGAAGTAAGACTTCTTGGCTGAGGTGAGAGAGGAGGAGAATGTGGACAGTAGAGTGCGGTAGAGTTCGAGGGCAGCTGGGAGTTTGGTACTTTTCCTCTTCTGTTTGGCGGCACGCAGACTAGTTCGGGTTCAGCAGAGAATGGCAGAGTGCCAAGGCTGAGGAGGGGAGGGACGGGCAGGATGAGACGTGAGAGGACAGAGAGAGTCAAGGGAGGAGGTGAGGGAGGAGAACAAAGAGGAGGTAGCACAGTTGACAGATCGGAAAAACAGTCAATGGAAGGTAAGAGGGTGAGAGCAGTGGAAGCAATGGTGGAGGGGGAGACAGAGCGGAGATTACGGTGGAAGGTGACAGAGGGAATGGGTGGAGTGGGGAGGGAGGGGAGGGAAAGGGAGAAAGAGATGAAGTGGTGGTCTGAGATGTCCATGGGTGTGACAGAGAGTGTTGAAGGGGAGCAGCCTCTAGAGAAGATGAAGTCTAGCTGGCGGCCAGCCCTGTGAGTGGGGGGAGACGGGGAGAGAGAGAAGTTAAAGAAGTGAAGGAGAGGAAGAAATCCGGCACAGTGGGAAGGGTTGGAGAGGTGGATGTTGATGTCTCCCAGGAGGATGGTAGGTGAGGACAGCGAGGGGAGGGAGGAGAGAAGAAAGTCAAGTTCATCCAGGAAGGAGGTGAGTGGACCACGTGGATGGTAGAGAACTAGAAGGAAGAGGTGAGAGGGAGAGGTGATTTCCACTGCATGGAATTCAAAGCTGTGGGTCGAGATAGAGGAGAGAGAGGGGGGGACAGAGAAGAAGAGAGAAGGGGAGAGCAGGAGCCCTGTTCCTCCTTCCCGCCCGGTAAGACGAGGGGAGTGGGACAGGATGAACAGAGAGGATAAGGCAGCAGGGGTGGTAGAGTTGTCTGGGGAGATCCATGTCTCGGTGAGAGCAAGGAAATCCAGAGACTGGTGGGAGGTGAAGGCGGAGATGAAATCGGCCTTGTTGGAAACTGAGTGGCAGTTCCACAGGCCTCCAGAGAGTGGAATAGAGGGGAGGGAGGAGGTGGGGAGAGGTGAGAGAGATGAGGTTGGAGGGATTAGGGAAACAATGGCGCGCAGGTGCATGCCAAAATGACAGAGAGAGCAGGATGGGAATCGAAGAGAGATTGCCTGTTGTTGCTGTGCAGTGTCTCCTCGCAGTCTTCACCTCGCTGGAGTCCCCGCAGCTAGAGTCCCTGCCCTTTGGAGATGTGGCCCTTCAGAAGGAGGGCGGTTAAATACAACACCTGTAATTAATTAGCACAGTGCACACCTGTGTTGTGTTGAATGACACAAGGCTGGTCAGGATGGCCCTCCCTCCCACGCAGGACTGCTAATAGCACAATTAATGGCCGCTTAATATCTGAATACAGACAAAGACAGTGCCAGACACACGCAGTTACACTGAACAATAGCTCGTAGTAATGTTAAACAAATGCTAAATAATCACAGCCTACAGTGTAACGCTTCTGATTGCAGACAGGGCGTGTCGAGTACACTAAGTAACAGGCTAAATTCACTAACGAACAGTCGCTACTCTTACTACAAAACAGGTGCAAGATATACAATTCGTAGCTAAACAAAAAACCACGTAAACAATCAATGTTACTCTCAACTAAACTAGGAAATGCGAGAGAAAAAGAGATACTTGAGCGACTTCTCAGCTGGCTTGTCTGAGAGTAAAGTGGCCTTGACTGCTTCATAACATTTACCATCAACCCCAGATTTAATGAGATTAAAATCAAGTAAATCTATTTTTACCCAATCAAAAGCCTTTTGGAAAACAACAAAATATGCAAATGTCGATTTACCTTCCTGTATTCCAGCTCTAAGGACAGAAGACACTGCATAAATATGAGCAATACAAGCTCTGTTTGTTCTGAATCCATTCTGTTAATCTACAAGTAAGTATATCATTTTAAAATACTGTGTAAGCCCAGTATAACACTGGGGTATAATTGACACTATGCTCATATGACTAAAGCCCTTGTAGTTCAGAGGGACCCTGGGGTGATTTTTGGCTGACTTGGGTATCAGTTTAATATTGGATTTACACCACACAGAAGGAATAACACTGTAATCAAAACATATCTATAGCAAACAGGTCAACTGTAATACTCCAGGTGATTTCAATACTTAATTAGGAATGCCCTCAATTCCCACATATTTTATTATTTTGGCTTTGTCAACAGCCCTCTTTACTTCTTTCAGCATTAGATTAGTATTCAAAACATGGTTTGAAATACATCCAACCTGTTTCATGTTTGTCTCACAGACCTCCTTAGCTTTATGTGTCAGTAAGAAATATATATTATCAATTACAACTGGTATATTGTTTCCAGAGAATCAGCAAAATCTGACTCCCATTTCCTCAGGCCAAAATCCCTCCTATTCTCAAGATCACCATTTTCCAATTAAATTTCAATTGGAATTGATCTATCTCTCTTAGGGTCCAGTTTATTTATCTCACCGCAAAATTGCTGAGGGTTTCTGTCTTGTATTTTCTAAAAATGTAATGCATAAGGATTATCAGGGAGACGGTTGCACTTTGTCAGGGACATTCAGCTCCAAATCTTACATTCAGTGCCAGGATTTTGACACAGAAATCACTATACCTGTGTGCTTCATAATTACACTGTAATTGTAACTATCGCATTGCCAAGAAGACTAACTCTGCCTCCTCTCCACTCTCCTTCCTCCAGAGCCGCTCCTTCTCATCCCTGGCCCCTAAATGATGGAACGACCTTCTTACCAAAGTCAAAACAACAGAGTCCTTGACCTCATTCCGGTCACTCAAGACACATCTTTTCAGACAATACTTATAATATTAGTCCTTTTTAACTCCCGTTAGATAGCACCGAAGGCACCACCTTCAGATTAGGTTATTTGTTTGGCACTGGAATAGCTCAAGAGGAAACAGCAGGTACAGAATCTGGGTTTATTCAAATTCAGAGGGTTACAAAGGAACAGGAAGGGGGATAAAAATAAATAAAAACAGTATAATCACTCAAATTCTCCGAGTAATTCTGGGATTGTAAAGGCCCTGAAGCACCCTGTAATAAGGCTAACAACTATAAGAGTTGCCTAGCCTCTGCCCAATCCCACATAACTTTATATCACAGACGCCCCAGATATACTATGCTTTTAGAATATTTAGTTTTCCCAATTATGTCACCAAATCTGACTACATATACTGGTGTGCTGTATAGTACCCCCCACTACAGGCAGGGGTGCTAGAGAGCACTAGAGGCAAGCAATAACGTAGTTCTACCTAATCAACTAAAAATACAAAAGGCTGAGACAAATGTTAAATGAAATTGCAATAAAAAGACTGCACATACAACTGGGAGAGGGAAGTATTGGCAGACTGGAGAAAGATCTGGAAACACGTCTGGAGGGGAAAGCACTGAGGGCAGAAAAGGAAGAGCTTCGCCAGAGAGCGGAGGAGAGAGCCAGAATAGATGCAGGGAATTTTGTTTTTTTTTCAAAATGTTTGTGTTGCCAAACAGGAAGACAAGCAGAAAGATTCAATTCACTAAGACCAACAGTAATGCTTGCAGCATCTGCACCATCTGTAGCAGAAAGGTTGGAAGCTAGACCAGCAGCAATAGCACTGGGAGCAGCAGTGGGAGCGGTTGGGGGAGCAGTAATAGGAGTTGTGGTCTTGAGCAGAGACAGAATTAGAGCAGCAGGAAATCGCTGCAGTATACAGTGAGAGGAGCCACACAGGGACACAAACACATGCTCTTGAGTACAAATGCTTGTTTTTGGATGCTATTTAAGTGTGTGTTGACATGGGTCAGGCTACATAGAATCTAGGCTGTTCTATTGAAACCCAGCTCTTATAGTAGATGTGTTATTTTAGTACCAGAGTCTCAGCCATCTGAGGAAACACTGGGTGGGAGAACAGACTTTAGCTCTCTGCCTGCTCTGCTTGAAGCTGCTCCAGATGCTAACAGGAGCTCCCAGCAGCAGTTCTTGTCACAGGTCTGTGATTGGTGTCTGTGATGGGTGTCTGGTCTGTGTTTTCTGGCTGTGATTGGTATCTTGGCTGTGATTGGTGTCTGTGGTGGGTGTCAGGTCTGTGTTTTCTGGCTGTAATTGGTGTCTGGGCTCTGATTGATGTATTTGCTCTGATTGGGGTCTGTGACCATCCATAAACAAAACTGTTGAACCCTTCTTGTAAATAACTGGAAAAGTCGTTGAGATAACACAAACAGAACTTTATTCAAGCTAGCTTGGAAGTGTCACATCAGGCCCGTTCCCTTAGTGAGACTCAACTTTTACAAACACAAGTGTAGCTTTTTATGTAAAAATGACGTAGAATGTTGTGACTGTCGAAATAAAAAGCTTCAAAAGCTGCGAGCTCCGCTAAGCCTGTAGGCTGCCATTCGCAAGGGAGGAGGCCATCATGGAGGCAGATGTTTTGTTCTGTTACAGCATACAAACTGTATGATCTTGTGGTTTTCTTAACAATGAGGTAACATCTTTAGCTTTGAGAGAAGAAACAGGAAATCCACAAACAGACAAACCTATGGGCGATACATTTGTGATACAAAAACAGAAGCAGGGAGAGGAAGTGAGAGGAAACATACAGGAAGTCATTTGAAGAGATCTTGAAATGATTTACAGATATCTTTAAATGAAGAGGAATACATTGGCAGATATCTCTAAATCATTGTCACATATCTGCAAATCATTTAGATAAATATTTAAATCATTAGATTAATTAATTTGATATCTGTTCATGGTTTATAGATATCTGGAATTCATTAATTATATCTTGAAATAATGTAGAGCTATGTAAAATATTTAAATATCTTGAAATACATAAATGATAATTTGGCTTACCATACCAGCTATGTGGGCATAGTGTTGTGGAGCAAGATTAATTAAATACAGTATTATTAGGTCCTGTGTTTTCTGCAAAAAATGTTTTCCAGTTGTAATTGAACCGTTGTGAGCAAAAATAAATAAAAAAAATTCTATTATTATATGAATGTACATTTAGAGACCTAAATACTGAGTCAAAAACATTGCATTCAAAATAATTTAATTGAACTAATGCAGGCAACAATAAAGACCTGATATTGTGCAGTTATGCAGGAATGTTTACGAAAATTGGTTAAGATGTCTGACACTGTACCTAGTTACTGACAAGTCTACAGATGCAAAAGATACGTATGTTTTACATTTTTTTCTTTTTAATATTGTTCTCAAAAGACTATCAAATACCTTCGGACTGAAAGCATTGTTATCTGATAGTTAATGTGCACTCTAGAGAGTGACATGAAGACGGGACTCCCACTGGACCCATGGGGAGTTATGGGATGGGACGGTACAGGAGTGAAGCTCACGGGCCCAGCTGATACTGGTAAATCATTTAAAAAATTTTGTCAGGACGGGTAAGAACAGGATTTAAGCTATGAAGGTATAGTAAAAGTATAGTAAAAGTCATCGTCACACTATTATACAAATGTTAAACAGACTCGGTACCTGAAGTACATGAATGGGACCCAGGCCAGATTTGGCTGACCGTTTAAAATATGGACCCGAACGAGTACGGGTCCCGGGTCGGGTCCCAGGTCCCCGGGTTCGGGTGGACCCGTGAAGACCTCTACTGAGCAGTTGCACAAGCCTAAGATCTTCATGCGCAATGCCAAGCATCAGCTGGAGTGGTGTTAAGCTCGCCACCATTAGACCTGGGAGCAGTGGAAATGCAATTTCTGGAGTGATAAATCACGCTTCACCATCTGGCAGTCCAACGGAGGAATCTGCCAGCAGAACGCTATCTGCACGAATGCATAGACCAACTGTAAAGATTGGAAGAGGAATAATGGTCTCAGGGCTCGGCCCCTTAGTCCCACTGAAGGGAAATCTTAATGCTACAGCCTACAATGGCATTCTAGATGAATTTGCACTTCCAAATTTGTGGCAACAGTTTGGGAAAGGCCCTTTCCTGTTTCAGCATGACAACCCATGTACAAAGTGAGGTCCATACAGAAATAGTTTGTTGAGATTGGTGTGGAAGAACTTTGGGATGAATTGGAACGCTGACTGTGAGACAGGGCTGATTGCCCAACATTAGTGCCTGACCTCACTAATGCTCTTGTGGCTGAAATCCCCTCAGCAATGTTCCAACATCTAGTGGAAAACCTTCCCAGAAGAGTGGAGGCTGTTATTGCATCAAAGGGGGGACCAATTCCATATTAATGCCCATGATTTTGAAATTAGATGTTTGACGAGCAGGTGTCCACATACTTTTGTGGAGCAGCTCCATGACCTTAGCTCTGGCTTCAAGCTCCAGAGCACTTCAATGAGCTCTGCTCCGGCTCCAGCAATGCCAGCTCCAGCTCCGCTCCGGCTCCAGGTCCTGGAGCTGTTTGTGTGTTAGCAGTGGGGGGGGCATTGATAAGCCTCGACATAGGCACTGCTCTGATACCGCCAGGGATATTGGCTATGAAACTGCTCGGGTCCAGGCTGCACGAGACACTGCTCAGACCCTGGCACCATAGCCTACACTACAGGCCCCACCCCTGGGTTGCACCACACCGATGGCCGGCTGGAAGGAGCTGAAAGCGGGGCATTATGACAGAAAGGTCTCCTGGGAAACGTACAAGGCCAAGTTCAAGATGGTGGCTTGGGCCAATGCCTGGACCCCTGAGCAAAATTCACACAGCTTTCGGCAGTATTGGAGGGGGAGGCACTGCAGATATTACTGGACATTGGCAATGACGAGCATCTTGACTACGAGGCTGTCAGTCAGGCTTTAACCTACCGCTTTGGGGGGGGCTGAACCTGCTCTTCTGTGCCAACGCCTGTCTACACGCTCACGCAGCCCCGGGGAACCATTAGGCCAGTATACCACCGACATTTGCCATTTATGTCGACGGGGATGTAATGAGTTCCCTTCAGCCATACAGGAAGGCCTAGCCACGGACACCTTCCTCTGTGGCCTCACCCCCGACGCTGTCCACTACCAGATCTGCAGGGTTTATTTCACTGCGACCCCCTTGGGAGCCGGAGGGGCAGGTGGCGCTCTGGATTAAACTGCTCCAATCCTTCCAGTGTACCATCCAGGCTGGGAAGAGGTCATCGCAGAGTCGGTTAATCTGCGGAGCTTGTGGTCCCAGTGGCCGGGGTTGGCCCTCCATGAGGGAGTGCTGCATCGCCGGTGGATGGAGCCAGTGGCAGATTATCGTTCCAGGGGCCTTCCGAGACAAGGTGCTTGCAGCTTACCATGGCACCAGAGGGGCCAGCCATTTTGGGGTGACCAAGATGCTCTGATGCCTACAGCATTTAACTGGAGGCAGTGTGGTTGAGACATGACCGATTATTGCAGCCGGTGTGACACCTGCACCACCCCCACAAGGGTCCCTAGGTGCCCTTCTCCAACAGCACATGGTGGATGTGCTAGGTCCATTTCCATGCTCCACCTTGGTACATGCCTCTCAATTACATCTGGCCAGAGAATTTAATCAACATCGCAGCATATTAATGGTCAATTTATAACTTTTTTGAAATGCGTTTTTTTGTTGTTATTCTGTCTCTCACTGTTAAAATACACCTACCATTAAAATTATAGACTGATCATTTCTTTGTCAGTGGGCAAACGTACAAAATCAGCAGGGGATCAAATACTTTTTTCCCTCACTGTACAATACAGTAAGTTAGTTTTTGATTGATTACAAAGTTCATAATACTGTAAAATGTTGCTGAAGTCTGAGTTCTCAGTTTGATGCAGCACTATGCATAGAGATGCCTGAATCTTTTAACTTAGAGTGGAATAGTATATGCACACATATGTAATATCCAGGAAACAATTATCTTTGTGTTTACAGTAAAATTGCAATAATTGGCTTGGACGTACTTGAACAAACTGGATTTGCAACTCCTTCACTCCAACGGAGCTCCTCTCAAAGGGCACTTTGTATACCTGATTAATTCGGATGGCATTTCTCCTTAGAACATGATCAATTGTGGTGAGACTGCATTGGTGAATATTGTGGAATAGTTGATTGTCCTGTAGTATTCTTTGCTGAATTTCTTTGAGGCGGGGGGTGTTGTTCTGGACCACCATGTCAACAATGGTTGACTTTAATTCTGAAAAATGTTTGGACAAGCAGTAACATTTACAGTAGAAAACTAGAACTACGTAAAACAAGACTACATAGACTCTCACGGTAGAAGTAGAATGGTGTAGTTACTTACCGGTTTTCCATCTGAAATGTGCGGATAATTGAAGCCACTCTGGATCTGTTGATATTGGGCTGAACTCTCTCACCAGCTTCTCTCAAGGAGAGGCCATGATTTATGATATGGTCAATAAGGGTGGCTCTGATTTCATTTGAAACACATCTGTACCCTATCCTTCTACCTCTCCTCCCTTCTCTTACACCTTGCCCTACCCTTCCTTTCTGTCCATGTCTTATATTTTATTTTCTTGCTCTTTCCACTATATCATTGCCCTCCAATCTACCCATCTCTTCTCCTCTTCCTACATCCTCAGCTCTTCTTGCTTCTTCTCCTACATCCTCAAATCTTCTTACTCCATCTCCTCTTCCTATACCCTCTACTCCTCTCCCATTGTCTCTTTCTACCTCTTCAACTGTTCCTCTCCCTCTCCCTGTACCCTGTCCACCACCTCTCACTCTTACACCTCTTCCTTTTCCCCTTCTCATTCTTCTTCTTTGTTTTTTTTTCCTTCCCCTTTTCTAGTTGTTGTAATTAAAACAGCTGTGTAAACAATTATGAAATTTGCATTTATTGTGTTGTGTGTATTACTCATCAGTTATCAATGTGGGGCTAATTGAAAACATACCATGTGCAACTGAGCATTTAACGAATAATAGAGTTTTGTTTGTTGTGTTTGGAAAATGGTACACAAATGTATGTGATTTTGTAAAGACCAATAAAAAGAGCTGCAATTGTTTTTTCCTGATATATTAAAGTTTTGGTTGGCTGTATGAACTACTGTGAAAACATTTGAGAATTCTGTGCAGTGTTTTGAGAAAATTATGCATGTGATTTGTAATTTGTATGAAATTAAGGGAAATTTAAAATCTGTTTAGGACAATTACAAAGTGTTCAGATCACTGTGTTAACTGTTTTGAGAGCAGTTACCTGAGTTTCCATCTTGACATTTTGAGCTCTCTATGGGTGTGTGTTGCTTCTACCAAAATGTCAATGGTCTTGTTTTTATCAGTATACTATCTGGTTCCAGAATATGTCATAATTGTCAATATTTTCTGAGATTTTGTATTCCTACTCAGATCAAGTATCCCCCCACCACCTCATTTCAGAATGCAGAGGAGGGGGCATAAATGCCGGGGTGGGGGGGTATAAAAACCAAAATTTTCACATCAGAAAATGCTTCACATTGTTAGAGTCTCAGTTTTCATGGAATACCAAACACCTGGCAAACAACACAACAGTGAAGAGTATACATGGCTCGCGGTATAGTTAATTTGCTACGACATTGTAGAGCTTGGTGTGGCCTCACTCCTAGCTGTGCTAGTAGAGCAAGTGGCCACTGGTCCTGTATTGCGTGGAGGGGGAATGATCCTGCACCCCGAGCTGGGTATAGTTAGTTTGTGACATCATGGTAGAGCTTGGTGTTGCAAGTGGCTGTTCCTATGTTGTGCGGAGGGTGCATGAGCTGGCTCCTGCACCCCACGGTGTATATAGCTTGTTTGTCACGACATGGTAGAGCCCGCCTGTTGCCCTGCATTAGCTGTGCTAAGTTGGCAGGTGAAAACTGCTCCTGTGTTGCGTGAGAGGCGCATGAGCACCTTCCTGCACCCCTCAGTGTATATAGCTTGTTAATGACAGCACAGTAGAGCTGGTTGCTCTGTACTGTTCAGTTGAGCACGATTGCTCCTGTGCTGCGCGGAGGCAGCATGAATGTTCTCCTGCTGCCTGCGTTGTATACTGTTGTGTTCAGTTGTGGCAACTCCAGTGTTCTGGCTAGTCTACTGTGTATATTTATTGGAGTCTTCCAGTGGGTCTGTGGCCATGCTGCTGTGGGAGCAGAGGTCCACAGCCACAATGTAGGGTGCAAGAGTTGCTCTGATTGACCTGCGCTGTGTGTTGTAGAAGTAGATCTGTGGCCTCACTCCTAGCTGCGCTAGTAGAGCAATTGGCCTTTGCTACTGTGTAAGTGGGGGGCGTAAGAGTTGACCTCTGTAGTGCCGCTTTGTACATGCTAGTTATAGATAGTTCCCAGTGGAGTGTGATTGTGGTCCTCACTCCTGGGCAGCCCAGGTGTGGCCCCAAGGGCCACTTGCTGCCCCTGTCTGGAGCTGTGTTAGCTCCCTTATCAGCTCTCTGCCTGCTCCCTTGGGACAATTTGGTTATACAGTAACCCCTCCCCTTTGGGCAGTGCTTGGGACTTGAACAATAACGATAGGTTTGAGAATGCAACTCCTGTTATCTGAAAAAGGAAGCACAGTCCAAGGGTTGCAAGGTCACGCAGGAGTTCAAGCTCCCGGCAAAAGAGGAAGTTCATTATTATTATTATTATTTTTATTTCTTGGCAGACGCCCTTATCCAGGGCGACTTACAACATAATTCTCTGTCAGGATCTGTCATATCAGAGAAGCACCCAGTATAGACACAATGAACCCAGCTTCTTCAGTCACCTGGTTTACAGGCAGAGCACATGCACAGTCAATACCACTGATCTGCTCCTGCTCTGTTAATGGAGCCCTATCTCAGATTTAATGCCACTTGATATGATTGAAACTAGCAGTATGACCTCCTGAGTAGTAATTATAGGTTCAGTGTGTACAGGACAGGGGATTAAATATGTTAAATTAAGGAAAAGGAGTTGGGAGGAGAGGCTGTGTGTGTAAACACAGGCGTTGCTCAGTAGTGGCCTCCAGGAGGCTGCATAGCTGTTCTTCCCAATCCTGTAAATCACGTGACAGTGACAATGTGGTGTTTATTCAACCTGTGTGAATTAATGTGTGCTGTATGTTAATGACCCAGGGGGAACAGGACAGTAGTGCCAGTGTGTTCAGGAGGCCATGCTGCTGTCCTTCCCAATCCTGTAAACCACGTGACTGTGAGGAAGCTGTGTGCACCCTGCTTATAGCCAGAGCTGAACTGTAATAGTTCAGTGTGTTTTTCTGGCTACACACAGCTTCTTCACAGTCACGTGGTTTACAGGATTGGGAAGGACAGCAGCATGGCCTCCTGAGGACCAGAGCTGAGCAACATCTGCTGTTACACACTGGCACCCTGGGACACCAACTGCCATGTCTTCACAATCACGTGATTTACAGGTAGAGCACAATCAGGTGAGACCTCAGGCTGACAGTCTTTAGCCTCTGATACAGCAAACTCTAGATTTGTAGCAGCAGCATACAGGACACAGCCAGTCAAAGACAGGATTTGTTAGTCCTGCAGCGAGATCTCTGTCTCAGATCTCTCTGTTCTGGAGCTGCAGCTGTGGGGAAGGAAAGTGTCACAAGAGGGATGGCTTACATTTATAGAAGTAAGTATGGAAAGAATATTAATCCTTACAGGTGAAGTTTACTGTATAGAGGTCGATGTATTATGTTAATTTAATTTAATTCATTATTATTGAATATTTATTTGCAGCAATTGTAGATTGCAGACAGCCACACAGTTTGTTGGATTAAACACACTTAACTGTATATGGTGTAAATACAGCAGTTAAATAGCAAAGTTAGATGCTGCAGTGTACTAATTGTGCATACAGTTTAAAGAGATTAATAAAACCACAAGGTATTAACCTTGTACTTAACTGATCTATGAACTAGGTTTGTTTGTCTGTCTGTGTGTCACAATTATATGGACTATAATTATTAGAAATGTTTAAATGAACACTGCCATCATAAAGACGATTGTCTGGTACAGACTGATGGATATGTTAGTGTAATGTATTGCATGAACAGAGACATATGACACAAGTTTGAGCTTTTCCCTTTCCAGCCGTAGTGCTTATGAATTGTGAGTTAGCTTACAGCTGTGGTGACGCCCTTTAGTCCTGATGGCAGGAGGCATGTGAGTGAGTGAGTGAGTGAGACTATCAGCCCTGCTGGGCTCTGTGGGGCTTCAGCACAGTCCTGCACAGACTGTATCTGGGGAGGAGGGGTGTTGTTGGGCAAGTAGAGTGCATGTGTGATCTGTGGGGTAAATTGGTAAGTGTCCTGGGCAATAGCTGTGGAGTGTAGCAGAGGGTGATTTGTGTCCCACTACATGTATCAAAACTTTAATTTCCTATATGACTACTGACAGCTCTTATACACAAAATAGGTGAAAAATACATAAAGAGATCAATATATCAGAACATTAATACTTTTTTTAATTTTGTTTACCTATATATATATATATATCTTTATTTTTAGTGCCAGAGCTTAGAGTTGTCCTACTGGGGAACTCTGGCTCTGGGAAGAGTGCCTGTGGGAACACCATCCTGGGCAGGAGGGCGTTCCGGTCGGAGGTCAGCTCCTCTCCGGTGACCCTGCGCTGTGCCAAGGAGGAGGGAATGGTGGTTGGGAGGCGAGTGACTGTGGTGGACACCCCAGACCTGCTGGACTCTGAGACTCCACAAGAGACAGTCAAACAGCATGTGGATCAATGCCTACGCCAGGCCGCCCCCGGGCCCCACGCCTTCCTCCTGGCTGTGAGGATCGGCCGATTTACCAGGGAGGAGCAGATAGTGGTGCAGACAGTGAGGGAGCTGTTTGGTGAAGGGGCCTTGCAGCACACTGTAGTCCTGTTCACTGGTGGAGACAACCTGCAGAAGGGGGGGTTCGAAGAGTTTCTCCAGAAGAACAGAGAGCTGAGGGAGCTGCTGCAGGCGTGTGACAACAGACACCACGTCTTCAACAACGGGATCACAAGCGACCGGCAGGTCACAGAGCTCCTGGACACGATAGACAGAATGGTGCGACTCAGGGGAGGCTTTCATTACAGTAGACAGCATAAGGCATCTGAGATCCAGGGCAGGCAAGGGAAAGGATCAGATAAGGCTGCCGGTATGGCAGTCGGTGCTCTGTGTGGGGCTGTTGGTATGTTGGTATTGCAAGCTGTAGTGGGGGGGCCACCAATACAAGCTGCATTGATTGGAGCAGGATTTGGGGCCTTACTGGGAAGTAAGTTAAAAGACATAATGTAATTCATATATAAATATTAATAAAAGTTGTTGTTCATGTGAAATAGGTTGTCTTGTGTATCCTTATCAAGTCAGTGAAAGACAATGGAAGAGCTAAACTTCTATCTATCTGATCTCTGCATTCATGCAGGGCTGTGAAGCCAGCTGTAAATGTTTGGTCTGGTTACTGTTCTCTCTTCCCAAATATTATCAGAAACCAACCACTTTGAAATATAGTGGCTTTAGTTTTATAGTAGTTGTAACTCTTTTACACTACCAGTCAAAAGTTTTAGAACACATACATTTTTCCAGTTTTTATTGAAATTTAAGTTTAATTACAGTTGAATGTCTCAATGCATTCTTTCTACAATGGAAATCAAACATTGCTTGGAAAGTTCATCCCAACACTGTTGCAGAAGTTCCCACAAATGCATTGCACTTGTAGGTTGTTTTTTCTTTCATCCTTATGTCCAGTTCATCCCATATTTTGAGTCATTATCTTGCTGTAGGATGAACCCCTGACCAACTATAACTGTAATACCAGAGGGTATTGCTTGGCGCTGCAAAATGCTGTGGTAGCCGTTTTGGTTCAGGCTCACTCTGTGCAAGTCACCGACTCTGGATCCAGCAAAAGAGCCCCAGACCATCATGCTTCCTCCTCCATGTTTGACAGTTGGTGTCACACACTTAGGAATCATCCTTTCATCCATCCTGTATAAAAACCCTGCATGACGAACCGACGATTTCAAATTTTGATAAATCGGTCCATAAGACCTTCTTCCAGTCTTCAGTAGTCCACTGGCGGTGCTTCATGGCCCAGGCAAGCCTCTTTTTATTATTTTGCCATCTTAGCAATGGCTTTCTTACTGCCACTCGACCTGTCAAACCTGCAGCTCGAAGTCTTCTCTTCACAGCTGAAACTGAGACTTGCTTACTTTGACCAGTGTTAAGCTGTGCTTGAAGCTGTTGTCCTGTGACCGAGCTGTTGAGACTCAGAACCTTGTCTTCTGATTCTGTTGTGGCTTTGGGTCTGCCAGACTTCTTCCTGTCAGAGTTTCCTCCAGTTTCCAAGTGCATTTTGATGGTGTAGGAAACTGTACTTAATAACTGCTTAAATTTAAATAAAAACTGGAAAGATTTGTGTGTTCTAAAACTTTTGACCAGTATTGTATATCTGGGAATTTGGAAGAGGTATTTTTTTTTAACTCAGCTCTACTACCTCTACTACCAACACTACCAAATGAAGACACACATGCACAGCCATATACACTCACAAAAGGCTTCAGAATTGCTCCAGATGGTCTGGTGTTCACATGCTTTCTCATACACTTGCTGACAGACACACAAGACCTACTCACTCACACACACTCACACAAATTTGCACACTAAGAAATTCAGGCACCTAAAGATGTTTATTGGTTTACATTTTTCAATAATTTCCCTGTGAAAAAATAGTCACACATAAAACATTTGACCAGTAATTTCCAAAACACCTTTATCTACAAGGACACAAACTGACAATTAGTACAAATATATTTTAAATTGTACAAGACAGCGGGATGAGAGAGCTATTTATATCATTTATATATTATATAACATTGATAAGAATTCAACCTTCTATTCTTCAGGTCTCCCCTATCCTTATGCAACACCATACATCAGTCATCAAGCTAACACTAATACAAAAACAGTGCAATGAACTTGAGGGTAAACAGAGACTGAAGTTCATGACTGAATTGTCTAGATCTGCTGTGCTTTGTCTACTGCTTGTCTCTACACTTGTCAGACATCAAGAGGAGAGCAGGGAACAACCCTTGAATCAACTTGGATCAGCCCTGACTTGTTTTAGTCCAATAGAGTGCTGTTTAATGTGAATTTGTATGAAAAGTGTAAATTCACAGAGGTAAATTGTGAATTTTACAGAGGTAAGACTGATTTGTATTACTCTGATTAACTGCTTGGTGTCTTGGGTCACATGTAATTCCGGTAACGATTTAACATGTTATTCTCTTTCACTTTTTCCACCTCTGTCATTTTATAATTTACTATGTTTAGTCCTTCTAGAACAATATTTCCTGATGCTCTCATTGTTTCTGTTGCTACAGCTGTCATTTCCTGTGAGGCTGCTGCAATTGCCTCTTCTGGTCCATCTGCTGCCGCTCCTGCACTTGCTCCCACTATTCCCCCTAATAATGCTCCAGCTGTAGCCCCTAAACCTACTGCAGCTGAGGACCCAGACAATGCTGTTACAGCAGCAAATCCTATAGGACCCCCAAGCAGGGCACCTATGAATACCCCTACTGCCAACCCTGCTGATGTCTTCAGAACTTTTTGTGAAAACGTCTCTGTAGCTTCTGCCAAGACCTCCTCCGTGACTGATTTTTCTTTTTTGTTCCTCAGAATACTCTCCACCTCTTGCCTGATGCCTTCCTGTACCTTCTGGTACATCTCACTGGTGTAGCAGCCTCCTCCGTTGTCCTTGACCATCTTATCTATCTTCTTCAGGAGCTCAGTGACCTGCGTGCGGTGGCTCTTGTCTTTATTGTTGAAGACATGACAGCCACCCCCACACTTCTGGACGAGCTCCCAGAGGTGACCATTCTCCTGCACAAACTGCTCTATGGGCTTCCCTTCCAGCTGATCCCCCCTGGTGAACAGGACCATGGTGTGTCTCAGGGCCTCCTCACCAAACAGCTGCAGGATTTCTCTCACGGCTTGTTTCTCCTCCTCTGTGTATCGATCCACCTTTATCACCAGGAGGAAGGCATGGGGTCCCGGGGCAGAAAGAGCAATGCACTTGATTATCTCACGCTTGATGGTGTTTTCAAGGAGCTTTGTATCCAAGAGCCCTGGGGTGTCCACCACCGTGACCTGTCTCCTGTTAATCTGTTTTGATTTCTTTTGACAGTCCTTTGTCACTGAGTCCCCACACATTTCAGATGTGAACTGCTCTCTGCCCAGGATTGTGTTTCCTGATGCACTCTTCCCATTGCCAGTTTTCCCCAGCAGCACAATCCTCAGCTCTCTGAATGCAGAGGAGCCTGTGAAAGAGAAGTGTATCACTGATCCATTAGATCCCTTTGTTTTCTGTCTCAGATCATTTGTAATTACATTTAAAGTATGCATAAGTGGAATATTATGATTTTTGTCACTGCTGAACATTTGTGAAATAGATTTCTCAAGTGTAATACCTTTTTGCAGAAAATACAAGCAGAACAGCTAATTTAAAATGTCATGCTCTTCACCAAGTTAGTTTTCATTGTATTCAGGGTCAAAATGCAACGTAATGTAATCTTCACACTCTTAGCCCAAAACATTAGATTAGATGGGTCTACATTAACATTTTATGAATTTTACAGTTCAAAACCAGAAGTATACTTTAATTATTATTTTTATTTTACAAAAGACAAAGAATTAGATGATGAATCCATACTACCTGCTTGTGCAGTTGCAGCCGTCATGTAAATACCATTGCTGTCTTTTAATTGTCCTCCTTGGGGAAAACAAAACAAGAAACACAATGACTTCACAGTCATCATTAGCTTGAATTGTCTCTTCATACTTGACATTTTTTTAAGTAAATGTTTTAAAAGAATCAGCACAGCTAACTTATAACAATTTGCATTTTCATCCTGTTTATTTGATATTCAACATTTGCTGGCATAACAGGTCTAATTACTTTGTCACTGCTTTTCAGATTTTGTAAAAGAAAATCATTAGGAATAATATATCAGAAAATCAGTTTATTCTAAAATGTTATCCTATTAATATATCTGGACAAAAATGATTTTTCCTCAGTGACCTTCCATAACAATATACAGTAAGGGAACGTGTTCCCCTTCTAGTCAGCACTCAATACATTACAATCAAAAATAAATATAATTATATTCCTAAAATATTTGTATTCAAAAGGTTTAATTTGTTTTATTTTACAGAAAGAAATGTAGACTTACTCATACAATCACATTTGTTTCCCATTTCTGCAGAGTGGAGTGTCGATCCACTCAGTGAGTCTGTGTTACTTCTGTTGTCTATTGCCACAGTGAGGGGTACAGATGGCACTCTCACAATATGTGTACCTGCTGCTGTGCCAGCCCTTAACACACCCACTGACAGCCTCATCCAATCACACTCACAAAGGCTGGAGTTTATTACTACTCTGCACAGCTGGAACAGGGCAGCCTTCTGCATACCCAGTGATTTCCAGTAAATCATCTGTTTTAATTGAATCACTCACATAACCTCAGCAGTGGCAAGCAGTGACAAGGATGAAGTCTGTCGAGTGGTATCTGATTTCAGTTTGACACGTGTTTGCAAGACATTCAGTAACTCGATTGCTAGTGACAAGTAATTGATCCCAGAGTGCTAGCCAAAAAAGGTAGCTATATTGACACTGGCCTCGTGTAAATCAAAGCCGTTTATTCTTCAAAGTCTTCAAATCAGTGCCTTGTAGCCGTTTTAGTGGAAGCTTCACTGATCCTGTCACAACAATATTATTATTATTTTTATTATTAACAATAATAATAATAATAACTATTTATTCAGCACGTTTCTTGCTGGTGCACAAAGCACTTTACAGATGTTTTAAATAGATTAAAACAAGAAAAGGTACAATAAGAGTGATAATAAAGTCACACTAAAATACAGAGCATAAAATAAAATGACTTAAAAGGTATAAAAAGGCAAGAGGTTACTCACAGTTAAAAGCTTGTTTATAAAGTAAGTTATTTAAAGTGTTAAATAGAAGACACTGATTTAACTGCTCTAATCTCTTCAGGAGCACTGTTCCAGAGCCTAGGAGCCTTAACTAAAATGCACGACATCCTTTGGATTTTAGCTTAGAATCTGGAACTCTCAGAACACTTTGTCATTTGATCTGAGTGGCCATTTTGTAAGGGGTTAAAAGCTCAGGAATGTAATTGGGGCTATTATTATTATTATTATTATTATTATTATTATTTATTTTTATTTTTTTTCTTGGCAGATGCCCTTATCCAGGGCGACTTACAACATAAGTGCAAAAATACAGAGAAGTACAAGGCATCAATCATTACAAGTTCAATTTAACTAAAACCTAGAAATTCAAAATAATACATTTTACAAATTCCAATTTACAATTTACAGAAGTACAGTAAGAGACTTCCTACATCCTGGACGGTAAAAGCTAAGTGCTGTCAAGATGTAGGGTTACAGACGAGGGCTACGGGAAAGGGAGCAAGGAGGAAAACATTCAAGAACGTGAGGAGCATAATAAGCTGAAGTGCTATCTAGCAGGGATAGAGGACTAATATTACAAGTGCTGTGGGAAGAGATGCGTCTTGAGTAAGCGCCGGGATGAGGTCAAGGACTCTGCTGTTTTGACTTCGGTGGGCAGGTCGTTCCACCACTTAGGGGCCAGGGATGAGAAGGAGCGGCTCTGGAGGAAGGAGAGTGGAGAGGAGGCAGAGTTAGTCTTCTGGCACTGGAGGAGCGCAGTGGTCTGGAGGGGATGTATGGAGAGACGAGTGACTGAAGGTAGCTTGGTGCAGTGTGGTCGAGACAGCGGTAGGTAAGGGTCAGTGTCTTGAACTGAATGCGTGCCGCTATCGGGAGCCAGTTGGGGGAGCGGAGCAGTGGTGTAGCGTGTGCGAATCATGGCAGAGAGACACCAGACGAGCCACAGAGTTCTGGATGAGCTGGAGTGGGTGGGTAGTAGATACAGGCAGGCCGGCCAGGAGGGAGTTGCAGTAGTCCAGGCGGGAGAGGACCAGGGACTGGACGAGCAGCTGAGTCGAGTAGTTGGTGAGTAAGGGATGGATTTGGTGTATGTTGCTCAGGAAGAATCTACAGATGCGCGTCAGGGTGGTGATGTGCTGGGTGTAGGAGAGCGCAGGATCGAGGGTGACTCCTAGATTTTTAGCGGAAGAAGAAGGAGAGAGTGTGGTGGATTCCAAGGGGATCGAGATGCGGAGGTCAGCAGAAGGTGAGGAAGAGTGGGGGAAAAACAGGAGATCCAATTTGGAGAGGTTGAGCTTGAGGTGGTGCGAGTGCATCCAGGCGGAAATAGCAGACAAGCAGGAAGAGATGCGAGAGGGGATGAGAGGGTCGGATGAGGGAAAAACAGGAAGATATCACAAGTCTTGCCTTAAAAGTAATTAATACAATTTTAAAATCAACTCTAAAAGGAAATGGAAGGCCGTGCAGAGGCGCAAGGATTTGGGAAATGTGTGAAAAGCCTCAAAGCTGAATTTTGAACCAACTGCATGTGTGACAGGGCTTGGCTAATTAGACAGGTGTAAAGTAAATTACTGTCACGGTTCCCCAGTACACACCCTCTCTCTCTCCACTAGAGGTCGCTCTCTCCCTGTCTTTCCTTTCTCCTCATTGTTTTTTTTCCCACTTGTTTATCATCCTATTAACATTCCTGTCTCCCATGTGCACTTGTTCACTCTTCCTCCATTGGCTCTGCACCTTTCTTCCCAGTTCCTGCTCCCTGTCTTAAACCCCTCACTGCCCTCACTCGGGGCGAAGTCTCGTCAGCATTTGCTACGATTCCAAGCCGGCTCCTTGATTATCATTGCCTGTCTTTCCATTTTCGATTCCGTCTTGCCTTTGCTAGTCTGTCTGCCCGATCCTACGACCATTGCTTGTTTCCTCGACCACGTCTTTGCCTAGCCCCTTTGTCTTGTCTGCCCACTCTACATAAACTGCACCTGGGTCCTAACTCCCTTACCCTGCGGGTCTCCCCTGAGAGACCCTGACAATTTCAGTAGTCCTGCCGTGAATAAATAAAAGAATGAATTACATTCTCAGTATCACATTAAGTGATCTAATTCTAGATGTATTTCTCAGATGGATGCAGCATGTTTGAACATTGTTTAATTGGAGCAAAGGGGAGACACAAAATGACCAATAGAAACTGAAAACTGTGCATAAGAGATTGACTCCACTCTAAATTGATTTCCGAGACTCCCTTCCAGTTTCTAAGGCAGTCAATTAAAATGGCCAGGATCAACAGTATCAAAGGCTGCACTGAGGTCTAATAGGACTAGCACAGTGCACTCTGCACTCGTAAGAATACTGTTTATTAGGTGAAAGTATTTTACATTTTACAAGGTTGCTGGCTGCTTTAAGAAGGGCAGTTTCAGTCCTATGCATAGAATGAAAGCCAGACCAGATTTTTTTTTTTTTTTAAAAAGGTATTTATGCTCATGTCACGGGTGGGGTGTGATTGGCAATGAGTGTTAATTGATCAATTTTATTTACTTATTATCACTCCTTTCACTTAATTATTGTTTTGTGCACTTTATTTATGAAGTATGTTCTTTTTACTTCCTTATTGTTTCAATTTCTATGGTTAATTTGATATTTGGGTTGATTATTAGTTTAATTAATTAATTGCTTTTGTTGCCAAGCGTAAGCTGCCGGACTACATTCCCACATGGACTAACCTGCATGCTTTCTCATTGGTCGCCTTTACCTTTGCCCCTATTTCTCTTTAGAAGGGAATAATTAGAAAGGAGAAGCCACACGCTGTGGAAGTTGAACTTTCTTTATTAAGATCTACTCTGCTGGTTTACTTTGTGGAGAGGGTTCCCTGTTCTGGGGTTAGAGACTTACCTGCTGTGATTTATTTTTCGGTCCTTGTAATGCAGATGGGTGACTGCGGGATAGAAGAAGACATTAATTAATCACATTTGAATTTGTACAATTTGAGACTTGCTAATACTTGTTCCTACCTGCAGTTGTTGGGGTCCCAGTTGGCCGACGGGGTTCTAACCCAGCTGCAAAGTAAGAGGCCTGTGGGGGCCGGACCCACATCTTCAGGAACAGGGACTGACTGCACTCCGGTCACAAAGCTGCTGGACAAGATAGACTGCATGGTGAGGGATACTGCACACTGACACCCAGAAGGGCCCACATGGAAAAAAAAAAAGCTGTGACTGAGTGAAATATTCAATATTACAAATAAATTGATTTTCAGTATTGTGTTCTTATGTAGGAAAAACAATTATGTAACTTCTGTATATATTTTACTAGTATAAAACACAGTTAAGGGGATCCGTTACAAACAATAGGTTGAGATTTAGGGCAACTTCCAATACGTAGCAATAAACACAAACTGAGTGTTAGTGCTTTTTTTTCTCCACTGTTTACATTTATATTTTTTTATTTACATTTTTCATTTCACACAAAACTCCTTCCCGGTAACTTTTTGGTATTTCTAGTTCTAGACTTCCAGAATCATTATATCAGGCCCATGTCCTGTTACAAGTTTTCATTGCTTTGAAAGCATTTTAATCTGCCTTTCATACTCACTTTGTTCAAAACGATTTAAACTACAATAAATGTGAAAATAACATTTTGTGATTGTGTCTTTCTGGAAGGTGGTACACAATACCGTTTCTATTTAATAATTCATAAGATAATGCTTCTGAATCTCTTCGGACAGTGGATCCTTGTCTACATAAACACCTGATGTCAGCCAAGTGTCTAACTGGTTTTGTTTTGCAGTGTCACAGGGCAGGACTGATGACAAGGAGTCTCTGATTGACCTTGTATCTGCTCTGAGGATCATGCTGGTGGGCAAGACTGGCACAGGCAAGAGCTCAGCAGGAAACACCATCCTGGGCAGGACAAAGTTCACAGCTAAAGCCTTGTCAAGCTCAGTCACCAAGTTGTGTGAGAAGAAGACGGGAAGAGTCAATAGGAGAGCAGTCACTGTTATTGACACCCCAGGCTTGTATGACCCAAAGCTTTCTAAGATGGCTGTTCTCCAAGAGATTGGATGCTGTATTGCTATGTCCTCTCCAGGACCCCACGCATTCCTCCTGGTGCTGCAGACTGGACACTTCATTGGAAGAAGAGAAGAAGGTAGTGCAACTGGTCCAGAAGGTTTTTGGTGAGAGCTTTACAGTACATTATGGTCCTGTTCACATATACTGATAATTTAGAAGACAACATCGAAACCTATGTGCAGGGGTGGAAAGTAACGAATTACAACTACTCTTGTTCCTGTTTTTTTTGAGTATTTTTCCAATGTGGTAATTTTACTTTTACTTAAGTATGTTTTGAGTGAATTATTGTAATTCGCTACTTTTAAAAAGTAAGAGAAGAAGACGGGAAGAGTCAATAGGAGAGCAGTCACTGTTATTCACACCCCAGGCTTTACAAAGTAAAAATTTTTTAGGCTGTCACGAAAAACAAAATGTGTCAGACAGACAAATAGACCAATAAATGAAGGAGAAATGCATTCACATGTAAAGCATCCCGCCCACAGCACTCGGCAGCCAATCAGTGTGTGTTGTGATGCTTACGGTCGGTCTATGGCAAGCCAAATTATCACTTCGAGATATCTCTAAATGCATTTAAGGATATCTTCAATTATTTAAAGATATCTCGAAATGATTTAGAGATCTGCAAATAATTTCAAGATATCTTCAAATTACATCCTGAATGTTGGCTGAGATTATCACTTCCTGTTTCCTTATGCAGTTCCATAGAAATACTGTTTTATTGTTTATAGTATTTTACATTTTTCAAATAAAAAACAATTCAAATTTTTAATACTTATGATTAAAAACTTTTTAAGATCAATTCTTAAAATCACTTAAAATTTTTAAAATCTTTGTGATTTAACGAAAAACAAAATACTTAACTTCAAATAAACAAGTGCACAAAACAACAAAACAAGCGTGATTAAAGCAAAAACTGCTACCAACATAAAAGTCAAATACATTGAAAATAACTGAAAATGCACTGGACAAAATAAAGAAACAATTAAAAAGGAAAAAATAAAAAACAAACAAAAAAGGTCCAATGCATTTAAAATTAAATCCAAAACGGACAATGTATTTGACAAAAAAATAAAACAAAACTAAACCAAAAAACCCTAAACAATTTGTGTTTTAAAAACAACTAAATCTTTAAAAACAGTTAAAAATTCATTCTTAAAAATCATTTTAAAAGCAATCATTCATAAAATGGTTAAAAGATCTTGGAGGAACGGAGAAAACAGGAGCCAGACCCTGTAGGCGGAGGGGCAATCTCTAAAGATGTGAGCCTCCGTCTCCTTCCCCAGGCAACCCTTATAGGGGCTATGCCCCTTCTGTGCATGAACACTCGGGTGGGGAGACACCGACTCACAGCCATCCAGGAGACATCTTTCTGCGTGTTTGTGAGGCAAACGTGCGTAGCGTTAGCCCAGATAAACCGGCAGGTTTCGGGAGGGAAATCTTCTATCCGGCTGGTCTCCTGGGTAGATCTCATCTGGCTACAGATGGTCTTATAATCCCAGGAGGCCAGCACGACTTTATGGAGGCCTACTTTGAGCACAAAGGCTCGGAGCGCCCTGTAGAATGGCGGGGGATCCCACGAGTGCGGCCTGGTGTTATCCATGGCGCAGAGGCCGAATGGTCTCAGGCTGCTGGCAAAATAAAAGCGGTTCATAAAACTCACTTTCAGCCTGGATGTTCTTGACCACATAGGCCAGCCCCTGCGCCTTTATCAGCCGCACAACGTCCGGGACCCCCCTGCCTCCATCCAGGGTACCCTTCACCATCTGCACTCTTTTCAGCCTCTCCATTTTGCTCCCCCAGACAAACCGAAATATAATTCGAGTCACTAATTTTGCGATGACCTTGTCTGGGGGGAAGATCATTCCTACGTAGAGGAGTATCGGGAAGAGGATGGCCTTTACGACCAGCACCTTACCAGCCATCGTCAAGGTCCTTGTGCTCCAGCCGTGGATCTTCTTTTGGACCTTCGATATGGCCTCCTCCCAGCTCCGGGTGCCCGTGTTGGTCCCGTCGATCGTGATCCCCAGAACCTTGATAAACGGCTTCACAGGGAACACGGTCGGCGGGCCCCGGCCGACAGGCCATGCCCTGGAGAGGTAGACCTCGCTCTTGGCCTTGTTGACAGCGGCCCCCGTCGCCCTGCAGAAGCCGTCCAGCAGTTCCTCGACCCTGGCCACGGACGGAGCGTCCGTGCAAACCACGGCCACGTCGTCCATGTAGGCCAGGGCCTTCAGTTGCTCTCCGCCGGAACCCGGGAGATGGAAACCTGTCACCCGGATGTCCCGGCGGATCGCCTGCATGAACGGCTCCAGACAGAGGACGTACAGCAGGGCCGACAGGGGACAACCCTGCCGGACCCCCGACCTGACCGGAAATGGTTCGGTCAGGTGGCGGTTCACAAGGACCCTGCTGCTTAGACCGCCGTAAATTATCTTAACCCATTTCCTCAGGCCAAGAGCGAGACCCATCCTCTCCATGACAAGCTGCAGGTATTCGTGGCCCACTCTGTCGAAGGCTTTCTCCTGGTCCAAGCTGATTAGGACCAGGGGAAGCCCTCTCTCGTTCGAGTAGGCCACGACATCCCTGAGCAGCATGGCGTTGTCGGCCGCCGATCTCCCCCGGGCACCACAGACCTGGTCGGGACCCACGACTTGAGGGAGTGGCCGCTGCAGCCGGAGCGTCAGTGCTTTGGCCAGTATCTTGTAGTCGGTGCACAGGAGGCTGACCGGCCGCCAGTTCCTCAGATCTTTTTGGTCTCCCTTCTTGTGAAGAAGGGAGAGGATATTCTTCTTCATAGAAGGGGCCAATCTGCCCTCTCTGTACATCGACCCCAAGACCTGGGCCAGATCTTCTTTAAGCACCTCCCAAAAGATCTTATAGAACTCAGCAGGGATCCCGTCGGGACCCGGTGTCCTTCCAGAGTTAAGACTCTTTATCACCTGGGAGAGTTCAGTGGTGGTGATCTCTGGATCCTCCTCCTCCTCCTCGTCCCCCTCATTGCGGGACTCCAACAGGGACAGAAAGTGATGGATCAGATTTTGATCCACCACCTTCTGATCGTACAACTCCTTGTAGAAATCCCGAACCACTGTCTCAACAGCCTCTCTGCCCTCCACCTCTTGCCCCGAGGAGTCGATCATGGAGGACATTGCAGGCCGCCTCTCCTTCGTTTTCTTGAAGAAGAAGCGGCTGCATTTCTCATCGTCCTCCATGATGCGGACCCTGGAAAGGACCTTGATCTTCTCTTGCTCCTCCCGATAGAGGGCGGAGAGACTCAGTTTGACCCGAGCCTCCTTCCCAGCTAGGTCGAAGCCTCTGAGCTGTAAAAGACTCAGGCGCTGGAGGCCTGCGTTTAGATGGGAATATCTCGCCCGCCTCTCACGAGCTTTCCGTTTCCCCAGCTGAATGAAGTAGCCCTTGGTCCTTTTCTTCACCATCTCCCACCACTCTATGGGAGAATCAAAAAGGTCCTTCAGGGTCCTCCACTTCTCGAGGCGTCTGCTAAAGGTCTTAATAACACGAGGGTCATCGAGCAGGGAGGTGTTGAGCTTCCAGACCCCAGGCCCCGACTCCCGTGTGCTCGGGATGAGCACCTCTGTCGTCAGGAGCCTGTGGTCTGAAAAGAAGACCGCCTCCGAAGACATGGCGGTCCTCTCCAGTGGCTTACTGAGGAGGACGAGATCTATCCTGGAGAAGGAGGAGCCAGAAGAACTCACCCAGGTGAACAAGGGGACCAGGTCCCGACCTGCGTCGCAGAGTTCAAAGTCCTCCACGAACGCAGCGAGGTCCCTGCTGGATCTATCGTTGCGGGGCTTACTCCGGTCTACATCCCTCACAGCACAGTTGAAATCACCTGAAATGATAACCGGTAAGGTGCCGATCAGGAGCGGGCGTAGCTGAGGGAGAAAGAGGACTCTCTCTCTCTGGCTGGTGGGGGCATAGACATTGACCAGCCTCAATACAGCCCCCTTGTATTTAAAATCGAGGCTGGCCAGTCTGCCCGCCTCTATTACCTTAAATGCTTTTACCTCTATGAAGGGGTTTTTCAGGAGTACGGCAATCCCGTCCGCTCGGGACACATTGGACCCCGACCAGAAGGATTCTCCTAGGGTCCAAGTGTCCCGGAGATCTTTATATTCCTTTTGGAATGGGATGCTGCACTCCTGCAAACAGATGATATCCGCCTTCATTCCAGCCAGAGAGTTTAAAACATCGGTCCTCTTTTTCACCTCAGCAATGCTCCTCACATTTATTGATATAATAATTAGTGCCATAATGGCTGTGAGGGCAATTACCCGCTCCGTAACAATCATGTAAAGAAACCTTTCTCTTCCCCACTCCTCTCTTCTCCCTCACCTAGCTTAGCGCTAGCACCCATCATTTCAATCATTTGCCTCACCGCTTGATCCTCTAGGAAGACTATGGGGGGGGCTCGGCTCCCGCCACCCGGTAAGGCTGGCGAGACTCCACTGGGCTCAGGGCCCGTGGTGCTGGAGGTTCTCCCTGGTTCCTTTGTGGCCGAGGCCCGACGAGCAGATGGCAGGGCAGAGGCTTTGTGTACAACTGGGGAGAGAACTGTGTAGACCCCGCTAGTTGTTCTTTTAACTAATGGTGGGGGAGGGGGTGGTCTCTCCCTTCCCGGCTGTCTGCTGCCGCAGGCCTCCTCCCCCAGCGCCAGTGACCTTGCCATTACGTCCCTTAGGTCTTTATGGGAAAGGACACTGGCGCCGACTCTCCTCTCTTGAGGACCTGCGGTTCTCCCACTACTGCCGGGAGGGCATACCTGACCCCTCCCCTGGGAGAGTCTCAGTTGTGGGACAGGAGGAATATTATTTCTAGGGGGCCTCTCATCCACCAGGCTGCCCACTCGGGGCAGTGGAGAAGGCCCACTGCTCTCCTCTCCGGAGTCAGAGTGGGGCGTGTAGAAATTAGAGGGAGAGGTCTCTGCAGCGGGGGAGGAGCTGGCGGGGGTGGAGAATCTGCAGAGTGGATCCTTTTATTCATCATACCCCCCCTACCCATGCTCCTCTTTTCTGCTCTCCTCCTCTTCCCCGCTACCACTGTCCACTCCCCCTCTGCCTCCACTTCTGACCCAGAGTCAGAGAGGGAGCCTATGAGACTCCTGAGGACTGTTTCCTCTCTACCCCCATCTTGGGGTATCACCTTTGGAGGAGCCTCCACTTGATTCTCTCTCTCTCCACCACCCCCGAGGGCCCGCGCCCTATTTGCATAGGAGGAGGGACAATTCCTGAAGAGATGCCCTCCCCCACCGCACAGGTTGCAGGCCCTCTCCTGCTTGCAGGCCCTGGTCAGATGTTCTCCACCGCAGACCTTGCACTTAACAACAGTGCAGGCTGCGGCTAAATGACCCAGGGCCCCGCAGTTCCTGCATAATTTGGGCATGCCATGGTAGAAGACAAGCCCCCTATTTGCTCCTAATACCATGGTGCTCGGCAGATGGCGTACTCCGCCGATGGCGGCCACTTCCACCTGCAGGCGCACCTGCCACCGCTGAGCACCGGTCCAGACCCCATCCTCATCATTAACTCTCCTGCTTTCAGACAGGATCTCGCAGTGTCTCCTCAGCCACACCTCTACATCATACTCTGCCACTGCTTCATTATAGAACTGGATAGTTACTATTTTAATCTCTCTATCAGTCAGGGCATCGACCACAAAGTCACTCAGGGGCATACTATCTTTTTTTTCTCTATATAGATGTTCCAAAAACTCTCCAGCACTTGAGGGTTCTTAAAACTCACCTCAAACACATCCCTAGGTCCAGGCAGTTTAACCACGCAGTTCAGCTCAGAAGGGGCAAAGCCCAGGCCCCTCTGCAGCACGGACCTGCTGAACTCCAGCCGGGTGAGGGCCGCGGTCTCGGCTCCAGCCTCACGGCTGAAGCGCACCGCATTATGGCGCCTCACACCGGCGGTTCGCTGGGCCATGCTGCGCTTTCCTAACTGGGAGAAGGGTCCAGAGGCTCTCAATCCGGAGGTCGGGGCAAGTCCACCTGGCTGGGGAGCAGCTTCCACCTCCGGGGCTCTTGCAGGGAGCGGGCCTTGCGGGGAGAAGTCCGGGCCCTGGCTGCAGGAGGCCTCCCTCAGGGACGTTGCCGATCGGCCTGGTCGGTCCCTGGGATCCGAGGCCTCTCCTGGATCCTGGCTGGTGACGTCAGCAGGGAGCAGTCCTGGTCAGGCCGGGCTCCGGGTAGATGGTCGGCCGGGCATCTGGATGGGACCCACTCCGTGAGGAGTCCGCCGACTCCTCTGGCTAGGTCCCCTGTCGCTCCCGGTCCGTCCCAATCTCCACTCGCCTCGGCCTCCGGACCGCTCCAAGGACCCAGGACTCTGCAGCTCTGTCAACCGGCGCCTCCCCGTCTTGTCTGGTCTGGCCTGATGGATCAGCTCCCTGCAAGGAAAAGAAAGAGACTGTCAAATACAGTTCGATGCCCCCTGCTGGACAAAGGTTTCTCTCACTATTGGAGGGAAACCCGAGTCCAAGAGAAAGGAATGAACAAGTGAACAGGAAGTGATAATCTTGGGCTACATACAGGAAGTCATTTGAAGATATCTCGAAGTGATAATTTGGCTTGGCATATTGGTCAGTCTATTAATCACAGATTTGAGGTCGGGCCTGCAGTCCAGCAGCAGTGAGGTCAGTGAACTCGCAGTCTAGCCTCCAGTATTAGTCCGTAGTTTTGAACATCGTTTAATCGCAATCGAAGATCCAAACGAGCTTTTCATTGCGACCATCGGATTGAAAGACAGGGTCGCGCTGTATGTATTGGGCTTCGCCAAACCAAAATTAAAAGAGTAAATCTCTCTGCGTGTGTGAATTGCTCCCGCTTATCTGTTCTATATGTAACTAAAAATTGAATGAAATACCGATAAGGCGTTTCAGCTGTGATCTCCTCAAATGCAATCCGTTATAAACGCTTTCCTCTCCAGCCGCGGAGCCTGCAGTTCATGCGGTATAGATACACTGAATACAATATAGCCGACAGTCTGGGCTGTGTAATAACAACTAGCCATTGTGAAAGAGTTATAATCGTGTTGAGTCCTGAAACATGATTTTCTACAAGTATATTCATGTATGGTCGTCATTATGTATTGTATTGGCAGGTTTGCAGCTGCCAGCGCTGCCGTCTGTGATCATCGGCGCGGCGAGTTTCTAACTGGAGTTCAGTCTGGATCTCGTTGCAAAGCCGGGTCTCTGGTCAGAGTTTGATCATGAATGATGATTATTTTATATTACAGCCACTGTAGTGTTGAAAAGCGCGTTTACTGCATTGCTGTACGCAGCTCTATAGACACGGAGCCATTTAAAGCACTTTAACGTTTCATACTACGCTGGGCTATGTAATATTTCAGTTTCCTGCTAATTTTATAACTGGTTCTTTGTTTTATAATTGCACATATGTTAGCAGACATGCATACCGATGTATACAGTGTACTGTGTAAGTGTTTTAGTATTATTCTTCTTGTTCATGTATGAGTGCACGTTTCGATCCCGTCTGTCTGTCCTCTGATCAGATCGGCGAGTTTCTAAAGGTCGCTGGAATTCAAATCTAGATCTACTTAAAGTCCAGTAAAGTGCGTTTCATAAGCCCTTATTGTTCATTTCCTGTCAATACTGTTCTGGATCATTTCCTGGCTGCCAGTGATCACATAATTGTTCGATTTTTGTCCGGAAGGGTTTGATGAGGAGACGAGTGTGTGAGGAAAACGACAAATACAATGGAGAACTGAACCGAATCGAAATGTGAGGAATCGCTACACCCTATTAGTGAGCAAAACGGGACCGTGAAGCCAATTCTACACTAATTCAACTATTACTGTGGATGTACTCCTAGAGGGCACCTTTTCACATAGTATACAGTTTGATCTAAACAGTTATCTGTCTTGTAAATTTAAATCAAAACGCAATATATCAATTTTAGCCAGTCGGCATCGCGCTCATTTTTGAAAATAACACTGATCTCTGAAACGGTAAACGTCCACACGATCATAATGAAAACGTCACCCAGCAATGTTGACAACGTATCAGACAATATCACAAATTACAAACCCGTACTTAATCGCAATTTGTTTTTTGGAAAGATATGTTTCTGTAAAATACAGGGGACAGACTAAAACCCATGACAAAACGAAATGCCCACCCAGCTGAAAAGGAAATGTATTTCAATTGTGCTTTTTTGGACATATTTAATATATATATATATATATATATATATATATATATATATATATATATATATATATATATATATATATATATATATATATATATATATATATAGACTATACTAAGTGCATATTAAATGTATTATTTTGAATCAAATTTAAGTATATTAAGTGTATGTCAATATATGTTTCAGATCAATTTTAAGCTATTTGCAATATAATGTATTGAAATTGTGTTTAAATTGGAACCACTTTAAGTAAATTTACTGTAATTTAACTGCACTTCTTTAAATTATATTTATAGTACACTTTATTGCTGTACTAGAACTGCAGTAGAAGGTTACTTTTAATATCAGCTCATTAATAATGCATTTGCAGTACACTACAAGAGCCACTATTAGTATATTAAAAAGATGTTTCACAAAACCATTCAGTATGACAATAATACATTTTGAATGTATTAAAAATACAATACAAAATACTCTGTACAATAAGACATGGTACAGAAATATTAGTATAAAATACACACGGCATTTTGAAAATTACAAAACTTTAATGTACTTTTTTACATCCGGTGTACATTCAAAAGTACAGCAGCATATGCCAAAATATGTTAACATAAAATAAAGATCAGTGATCAGCAGAGTTAAATTTAACAAAAAAACTTTGAAAATAAATAAATAAAATACAAAAACATACTAAAGAAATCAACAAAGTACATTTTTAACAAACTAGCAATAGCTTCAAACAGTCGAAGTTCAAACGTTGTTGTATTTCCTGCGAATGAGGGCTTAGACCTCAGACAATGTCGTCTGTGGGAACTCTTTTATCACAGTGTTTCTGAAAGGTGAATAATAAACTTTTTAGGTATTAAAACAAAATTTAGTTTAAAAAAAACAAAAAACTTTTATTGCAACACTATGATGTTTTGCCATTTAGTCATTTTATAACAGACATTCAATATAAAATGTTAGTGTATGTAAAATCAGAAATGGAGCTCGTGTATATATACATCAAAACAAAAAAAAAATGTTTAATTGCAAGTGAAAAATTACCCTCCCAACAATTACTGTATAATGTATAACAAATATTAATGCCATAAATAAATATTTGTTTTAGTCCCTCTTGACTTGATTAAAAAAAAAAAAAAAAAAAGTGATGATGAACAGGAAGTACACATACCTGTGAGAACAGTGACCTTTTGAGGGTCCAGTTGGTCTTTTGAGGTTTGCATCCCCAATTTCCCTGTAAGAGTACATCTTGCTAATTTCTCTTTTCCAAAAATTAGAGTGGCCAATTCTTGTGTAAAAAGAGAAACTCATGACTTTTTCTGTCTGTCATACATCCTCTTGGGGACTTTCACATCAGAATCAGCAAGGGAAATCTGGGTAAAATAAGAAACGAGCAGTATTATAAACCTGTTATTTTATGATTCAAATACAAAGCTATGCTACTGGATTTTCTAAAGTGGTCATGCATACACAAAAAGACGGCTAAAATAATTATTACAACTATTAATTTTTAATTATCATAACCATTTCTGAGGATTCAGCAAGAGACCGCTCATTGGAACTTGAGCTTGAGCTGTACGAGCCTCTTTTCATGGACTCTAAGACATCTTTGAGAGATGCTACTATCCCAGGAAGCTCTACAAGACAAAAAGAAGTTGCAAGTATATTATACAAAGTCAGGGCACTACAAACACCAGTTTGGGTTTTTCTTCATTTGTACTTGATTAAATTATTAAATGTGTGTTCTAAAGAAGCATTACTGTAACTTCAAAGCTATACAGTAACTCTTAAATATTTGCTTGTGCTAAGAGGGAAAGTTGCAAGTTGGTTACAGCTGGTAAACTTTTGATTAAATTTAGAAAAGATTAATACAACACAAACAACCATATAAACGTATAATGGTCATGTGAATAAAAAGTTTTAAAAAGGTTGTCTTAAAACAATACTTTGATACAGCATCTTGGTGACTCTTTATTAACAGCTATATTTGACATTTTTACTCTCCATGCTGGCTGTGGTAGCCTATCAAAAATACTCTTAACTTAAAAAGACATAACTGGTCAAACACGGACATCTACCTGAGGCCTCATATTAGCTTCAGCAAAATATTTTTGTATCCCATCACCCAAGTCAAAGTGGCAATGACGTCCTCATGGTAAACATGAGCATGTGTCTAGCATTATATAAATTTGAACACCTATTTTTTAACATACAGGCAACTACAAAAGAGGATTAAGGCCAAGCAATAATAATAAAAAAAATTAAAAAAATTAAAACCATCTTGAGATTAAAGTCATTATAATGCAAGATTAAACAATAATAAAATGTTGAGAATAGATTCGGTAAATTTGAGAAAGTCGTTGTTTCGAGAAAAAAACTAGTTACATTTCGAGTAAAAAGTCTAAATAAAATGCTGAGAATAAACATACTCCGAGCCTTAATTATCTGAACCTACGCCACTGCAGACGCTTATGTATGCTCTCCAATGAGACCTTTTTTTAACCTAAAAGAGTGAAGCTAATCATGAATTGTTGACTCAGGGCTTGAGTCATTACATAAAGGTTTCATATTTACATTTTAATTCCTAGTAATTTACCTTTCAAAGCTTTGACAACATCGTCATCAAGCTCGACAGGAGTGTCCTGGGGAGATGTCCTCTGCAAAAGACTGTTCTCAAATTCCTTACTTCCATTATCTTCTTGTTCGTTGTCACTGTCCAATGCAGCCTGTATATGTTACATTTGACACAAGGTAAGAAGAGGCTCAACAACCACTTACAGTAAGTTAGTGATGTTGTATTTTTCAATAAAGTAACCAGTGTAGATTACATGATATGTTATTTTGATAATTTTGGTTTAATTACAAATGCACCATTTCTAATTATTGTGTCTATTGTGACGCTATGGGTTATGCTAAATCTGCACTATTCACCTCTGTTGCAGAGATTTAGGGAAATGAGTCACACAAAATAGCATGCAAATAGCAAATATAAGGGCAACTAGCCCATACTCCCTGCAGCTCCCATAAAAAAGAAACTAAATAAAAATGAACTTTAATAGTTTATACACTCAAAGTGGTCTTAAAGCTAGTTATACTGATCTCTAACAATAATAATCTTATCACCAAGAAGTAGTATTTTTGCTGGCAGAATCTTGGTCTGTCCATGTCAGCTGCGACTTGGCAGGCGCGCCTCTATGTAGGCCTCTTCACTGCTAAGTTGTTTGTGGGAGCTGACCGGGTACTCTGCTCATCTGTGTTCTCTTAAAATGATATCGGTTCTGTCCACCTTCACTATGTCCGAGTCAGGTAATGAGCTGAGATTAGGAGCACTCCTTTTAAGAGAGTGCTCCTAATCTCAGCTCGTTACCTGTATAAAAGACACCTGGGAGCCAGAAATCTTGCTGATTGATAGGGGATCAAATACTTATTTCCCTCATTAACATGCAAATCAATTTATAACTTTTTTGAAATGCGTTTTTTTTCTGGATTGTTTTGTTGTTATTCTGTCTCTCACTGTTAAAATACACCTACCATTAAAATTATAGACTGATCATTTCTTTGTCAGTGGGCAAACATACAAAATCAGCAGGGGATCAAATACTTTTTTCCCTCACTGTATGATGGTTACTGAAACATAGATATGTTGGGTAACACCTGATTTTTGATAATTTTAACAGAGTATTTCTAAGCCTACTGCTAGTAAGTTCTGGGAATTTTTTTAAAATAATATTAATCATGAAGCTGCAAGTTTATTTTACTTAATCTTATAAGGAGATGATACTAAAAACAACATATCTTTTAGCTCCTGGTTAATTACAATAACAATGAGGCCACCAAGGAAAATTACAGTGTCCACTATTCTTAGTGCCCAAGACCAGCAAAGAAAAACCAAGTGCAGGAAATAGTTAAGTGTGTAGGTATAACATGTTTTGTCAACATCGGTTTTTAATTTTTACCTTATGCCACAGGCTTGCTATCATTATGGTAAGGTAAGGTAAAAATAAAAAACTGATGTTGACAAAAAACTTGATGAGGTCATCAGATTTCCTTAACTCATCAGCTGTGAACTGGTTTGCATCAAAGTGACAGTTTTGGGGAGGATGGCACCGAGAAGAGGCCAAATAGTTTGGAATCCTGCTGTGAGATGTCTGGAGAAAGGGGCCTGTAGGTAATAAAAAAAACTCTTTGAAGTGGACGAGAGCCGAAATCCCGACATAGAGCTATGAACCCGGGCCAACCGGCATTTCCAAAAGATGGCATGGATTGACATCAGTCATAAATCAAGCCCCCCTCCAATAGGACACTGGTTCTTGAGTTTGTGAGATTGGATTTCATTTTCAGCCCCCAATCACCTATTGATCTGACAGACGTATAAAGGACAGTGCATGGTCTCTTTCTCTCTCTCTCTCTCTCTCTCTCTCTCTCTCTCTCTCTCACCTGAACCAGAAACTCGCTGCCACAGCTCAACCTGTAGCTCTGTTGCCAGAACCAGAAACCAACTAAGTCTTTGCCGGCAACAGAAGAGTTAAACTGGGAGAAGGAGATTGAGCCGTACGAAGAATTCTTTTAAAGGACTTTATTAAATAAAGAACTTTACAGACTGCGCTGCCCGCCTGTGCCCACCTGATCAGTGGAGTTTTACAGCTGGACAATTGACTAAGTCGACTGTATACGAAAGTGTCAGTCATTTAAATAGCTATTGAGTTTTAAGAAACTTGACCCTTGGAACGAACAGGGCCCTGCTTTCCTCAAAGACTTTGTCTTCAAGTAACTACGGTGGAAACCCCTGCTTACAAAGAAGATTTTGTGCACAACCTTGGAGCCTTCAAACCAGTGGAAAATCTGTTTGGAAAAGACTCTACATTCGTGAAACCCCAACTTCCAGGTGCATCGACTGAGTGGAAGTTCTTGGACAAAGCCGAACCGGACTGCGTTTGTTCCAAACTACACGGACCTCGTGCCGTGTGCTGTTATCTGAGCCCGAAGCCAGAGAGGCCTCTCTGCGATGAAGTTCAGATAAGTTTAACAGTTTGTAGTTTGTGATTCATGACATTTGAGAAATCAATTAGAAATGTTAATCTGTGATTCATAACTCTAGAATGTGTAATATCATTTAGTTTTCTTAAATATAAATGTGTGTTGCATTAAACTGTTTTGTTGATAATTTTAGAAATAAAATCTGTCAACGCCGAGAAATATCTTCTCATTCCTGTTTAACTGTTTAGTCTGAAATTGGCACAAGTTAATAGACATTAGATTATTGGTGGCCCTGCCTATCCTTAATCATTGAATAATAATCAGTTAAGGGAAATTGTGGTAACAAGTAATGATAGGATCTTTCTCGGCACTTCTTTAATTGGAATTTATAAGTGTACCTTACGCTACATATATAGATCTATATATATATATGTGTGTGTGTATGTATATACATACATATATATATTATGTATGTATGTATGTATGTATGTTTGTTTTCTGAAATTTACTGTCAAAACTTTATTTTTAAGATGAAAAACAGTCATCCATCATTTGGACTGAACATTTAGTAATATTAGTAATATGTATCTTGTATAGAGTGTTAATCACGTGACCAATAGTGATGGAAGAGGGCAGCATCCCCAGACCAACTTGTGCCAGTCTCCTGATAGTCATCATCTAGAACCAAACATACATTCTCGGGTAAATATATTATTTGTTATTATCCACATCAACAATTCATATATGTGGCTAGATGGATTCTGTCAGACTACTGTCACAACATGAAAAAAGTATGTTTCCTGGCTGTCTTGGCTGTTAAAAATTAGGTTTTGGAATTGTGAAAGGGCTGCATGGGTTATTTTTGTATTTATTTATTTATGTATTCATTAATGTATCTATTTATTTATTGGAAGTTCACCTTACAAATAGTATGTCACATATTTAGACAGTTGCAGATGGCCCTGTGATTTAAGAAGACTGCCTTAGAATACAGACATAATTTTAACAGCTAAGGGAGGTTGCTGTGAAACAATTCTAGAACTATTACAGGTAATTAAAAATGTTCATTTAAAAATATGTAACACTGTAAATTCATTCATATACAAGTTGTTGTTTGAAGAACTCGAATTTGCCACTCAGACATACAAATCTATATTCAACAGACCATTCAGGACAGGACAGATATTGTTTGTGGGGGACACCCTGACCATACAACTGATTTGCAACCAGCACCTGAGATACCTCACCTAAAACAAGGACCAAACTCAAATCCATCACAGTTATTGTCATAAAGTATTCATGGTGTGGCTTTATGAGTTGTAGCCATTTAATAAATGACATTTGAAATTAAAACCCTGCATAAAATAAAAGGAATCTAATTATAATGATGTTTCGTAAGGAGGACAGGATGCAAAAACTGTTAGGCCCACACCATTGGATAATAATTTATAATTATTATAACAAACACAAAGTTATATAGCATTGTTGCACATTATGTTCTGGCTCTAATTTTCTCCGCCAATTAAGGACCGGAGCCATTGCGGGGGCAATGGTTTCAGAGCTGTTTGTTTGTCTCTCCTAGGTCAATTGGTTTCTCTTTTAAGATTATTTTTAGAGGGAAGATGCGGAAGTCACAGATTTGCAATAATCATTTATTTTGACAAAAATAGGAAACTAATATCATTCAATTATATTACTGAAAATAAGTAATATTAAGCTTCTGCTGGATTACAGAAAGAAACAGATAATACCCATTTTCTTCTTTCTCCTCACAGGACACCTTAGTTCAGTCTGGTCATGTAGGCAGCGGTGTGTCTCTCTCTTTCTCCCTCCAGCTCTGTCTTGTGTCTCCTTGCAGGATGAAGAAGTTAAGATAACTCAAATTCTCTTTGTTTTCCCTTTTATAAGGTTTCCTTCCAACCAATAGCATTTTGCCACCACCATGACTTGGGTGCCTTATGCTAAAGTAATTTAGAAGTGGGGGTCATTTCGAATTTGGCTAGGAGCCAATAAGAGGACAGGTCCCTTTTGGTCTTCTGGACATACAGATAAGATTACCAGGGGCTACCAGGGCTACCAGGTAAAAGGGAGGAAGTCTGTTTCCTCTACCAAACCAGATGATATAGAATTTCCTATAGAAAAATATATTCTAACAAATAATATCTTACAATATGAATCACATTTTTACTGTTCTGGATGCACAAACTATATAGGTAAGGTTAATGGTCAGACACAGTGTTCTATATGTCACATGATGTTTGATGCAGACACAAATTTAAAAAATGGATCATATTTTCTGGTTTTGAAATTATCTAGCCAAATTAAGGACATTCTGGAAAATCCCAAGAATACTTTAGACAGAAAAATGTCAACTAATGGCATTATTAATGACATGCATTCAGCAATGGAGTATGAAAAGCTAATCAGGAGTGGTAAAATGAGTGAAGAAGATGTGAGTTTACTGTGGAACTGTGATGGTATTCCAGTTTTCAAGAGCTCCAAGTGTCAGCTGTGGCCCATTCAGTGCCAGATCATTGGACTGGATCCAAAAGAATGAAAAAATAATATCTGCATACCATGTATTTGGTTTGGAGAGAAGAAACCCAACATGACAACTCTGTTAATGCCATTTGTTGATGAGCTTCAAAAACTGGAGCAAAATGGAATAAAATGGACAGACACACAGAATCAGCAACATTTATCTAAGGTGCATGCCCTGGTCTGTAGCTCAGATTCAGTTGCTCATCCCCAAATTCAAAACGCAAAAGTTTAATGGCACGTATGGCTGTGACTTTTGTTATCATAAAGGTCCGGGTTCATACTCTTACATATATCCTGAACCTCCTCTCAGATGTGAATCTGAGCATTTTCAACATGCTATGGCTGCAACTCCTCAGCAGCCTGTAATGAGAGTGAAAGGTCCCTCTCCTTTAATGAAGCTAGCAAACTTTCAGATGGTTAATGGGTTTGTGCTTGAATACCAGCACAGTGTTTGCCTAGGAGTAACACGGCAGGTAATGACATTATGGCTGGATTCCAATAACCATGACAAACCATGGTACATTGCTACAAAATCCAATGTCATTGATAAGCAGTTACTAGCAATCCAGCCTCCAGTAGAGTTAACTAGAGTTCCACGTTCTGTAAAAGAATGGAAATATTGGAAGGCCTCTGAATGGAGATCTTTTCTTCTGTTCTATGCTTTACCAGTGCTTTCTGGCATTCTTTCCAAGAAATACTGGAAATACCATCTTTTCCTTCTTGTTTTTGGTATTTATTCTCTACTTCAGGAAAAGATACAAATGGCTGATCCTGATAGTGCAGAGAAAGCACTGAAGAAATTTGTAATGCAATTTGAGAAGTTGTATGGCAAGGAAAATATAACATTTAACGTGCACTTGATGACACACATTTCTGTGAGTGTGAGAAACTGTGGGCTACATCCACCTTTTCTTTTGAGTCTTTTAATGGCACACTCTTGAGGTTCTTTAATGGAACCACACATGTCCAACAACAGATAGTCAGGAGATTCCTCAAATGGAGAGACCTCACAATCAAGGCTGACAAGTACATGAAGAATGCTAAAGACACAGTCAAAAAACTGTTCTATGATATGCAGAACAGCAAGCAAGAGACGGCTAAAGGTTAGGGTTTTTGGTAATCCTCATCCAGTGACCATTCCAGTACACCACATGCTTGCTATTGAGGATCTTTTTGGTGTCAGGTTACAGCAAGGCCTGTATTATGATCGTTTTCTTATCGACAGTGTACTTTATCACACAGAAACTAACACAAGGCTTCAAAAAAGAAACAACTCTGTTGTAGAGTTAGCTGATGGCACATTATGCAAGATTCTGAGCATTGTGGCATTTAACCCTGAAGGCTGTAATAAACAAATGAGTTGTGTTTTGGTTAGGGAGCTTTGCAGGTCTGGAAGACAGCTTTTGTTTTACTAAAACTAAACTCCTGATGACACAATGGATTACAATTGTACTGGTCATCTCCAATTTTACTTGACAGCAAACTGAGTGGTTTTGATAGCTTTTATATGTTCCCCCTCAATTGGAATAGTGCAGCAATCAAAAGAACTCTGGCCATTTTGAGTTCCTAACAATCTAGATGTCAGCTAAAATTGGAAGCTATGACCACAGTACTATATCTTACAGCATAGGCACCTACTACGCGGGGGCTCAAGGGCTTGAGTCCTTGCTCTTACCGGAATAAACACCATCAGCCCCCGCCTCCCCCACCCCAATGGCTTTAAGTATTTTATCTGAAAATGGTCATAGGGGTTTCGGCTTAGTAACTCAGCCCCCCCGCGAATTTCAAAACTCGGCACCTATGTCTTACAGCCATAAGATATGCAATTTTATGCAGAATGAAAGATCTGATTCTAGCTCATCTTTGCACCACAAATAGTTCTATGAAAAATAGAAAAAATGTGAAGTACCTGGTCCCTGTGTAACAAATTGATAACAGTCCTGTTGTCTTGTAGTTTTACACATGAAAGTGTGGTAGCATTGTCCTGTAATTTAATTGCTTCAATTAAATACTGCATAGATTGAGATAACCTGGCATGGAAATTTATTTATTTATTAATGGCATTCTCAAAAGTAGCCAGCCCATGACAATACACTCTACTTAGTAATACAGACATAGGATTGTACAAATGAATTAGAGTTAGGTGTTTGTAAATAATGGTTTATTATTTAAGTAAACAAATTAAGTTAATCCAGTGGTCCAAAGTTTGGGGAATAGCCTCATGTTTGTGTAAAAGGTTAAAAACCAATTATAATAAAAGTGCTAAAAACGTGATGCATCTGTACAGTATAGTCTGCCAAGCAAACTTATATTACTATATATTTTAAAATATGATTGTTCCCGTCACCTATGGTTGCATTGTTTTAGCATCAACCAATCATGCTAAGGTTGCCGTGTTAGCTTTTTAGCATAATATTTAAAAAATATAAATTCCATTTAGCTTGCTTAATGGCACCACTTGGTCTGGTGTTAATGCTGGTGCTCTGAAATGAAACAGGTTTCTGATTGTGTCAAATACTTATGATACGATTATATGTAGGAATTACAATAAACTTGTCATTAACAATCAAGGTAGTGATTTATTCCTCCCAAGTGCCAGATTTTCTTGTTTGTGGTGGGGGGGTAGGGGACTTCACATCATTCACACATTTAACAATAATTTAGTGTTTATTCTCCAACAAACAGAAATCAAAAAACTTCTATAATCAAAATTGTTTATACCATGAACCTCAAGCAGCATTACTTCATGAAAAAGAATATACAATCTCAAATAAATCAAAAATCCATACATATCATTTATGCACATATTATACATTTTCACATTGGAACAGAGAAGACTATCAGATTCAAGTCTTCAAAATCACGAAGGGCATCGACCACATCAAACCAGAGGAGCTTTTCCAGATCAGCAGGGACAGACGCACCCGGGGACACAAATGGAAATTGGGCTTCAAGACAGAATGGGGTGAATGGCCTCCTCTCTATTGTAAACTTTCTTATGTTCTCCTTATATATTTTAAAACTATTTGGGAGAGTACTGCTTGATGAAATTGTGGTTAGTGATGTACCACTCCATAGAGAATGAAAGAAAATCCCATTTTATTTGGCTCAACCCTAAAACCAATTCTTGTGGGGGGAAAATCCATAATGCTGCAGTGTTCTCCTCCATTAGATGTCCCTTCACCATGTATAGCTGATTGTGTTTGTAATCTTGTCTCCAAATTCAATTTACGGTGTAGGGGCTTCAAAAAGAAATGATATTGTGTCACATGACTCTTCTGAGTAAGGTCTACCTTGCAGCACTGCACTGATATTACTGGTAGAATCTGAAAGAAACTGTTAAAATGGGGGACATAAGATACAAGAAATCAGTCAGACTTTAGATCCCTTTGCCTGAATTTACTTTTTATTACAAATTGATAATGAACAATTAAGTAATAACGTACGTATACCTTAAACAAAAATGCAATAGTGAAGCCTGCCAACTAAAAATTGAGCACATCAAAGGGGAATCTTTCTGCTGACTGCAGAACGAAACATCTTGAGGGGGTTTCCAAGATCTAGGGAAACTAGAACTGCTATAAACTGAAAAGTGAAAGCAATGTATTTCTACATCCTTTCATTTCCATTTCAAACAAACTTTTAAAGGATATGGAGATGCTTGTTTAACCCTACACAAATAGAGTTGTGTATATGGCTGTGCTGGTAAACAATGTTTTATAATGATTATGATGAAACTACCATTACTCCATGGAAGGAACTTCATTGTTGAAAGTTTTGGTCTGAATTAAAAAAATGTTCTACTTTCAGAGTGAAACTAGAGTGTTAACTAGAATCTGCACTGTTCATAAAAGGGGGAAATTATACTTGCATTATACTGCCATAGAAAACAATGTATATTTTGGTAATGCAAGGTGGGCCAGATATTTTGCAAATCACAAAAATCTCACCAACCAAGCTTGGCTGAAAAGTCCTGGTTAGAAACTTTTGTGAAACTTATTCTGAAGACTTAAAAAATCTAAAATGATAATCAAACAATTGCACAGTGAAATCTGACATTCACAATTAAACTGCCAGACCCAACCAACAAGATGCTTTTAAAATTCAATGGTGAAAATGCCTTGCATTGTACCTGTTGAATGTGCTCTGGAAATTCCAAGGGTGGATGTAGAATGCGCTTGATTTGTCCATAAGATTTCTTCACAAAGAAGATGCCGCATATTATAAAGGCAATGATCCCAATTGGCGTGAATATTGAGATGAGTAGGATTTTCATCCCTCTTGTGTCTTCTAGGGGTAAAGGAAAAGAACAACGCAGCTGTAATACCAATTTCATTTCAAAAGGAAACAAGTGTATGATTTGTCCTTCTCCAGGACAGAGACCTGGTTGGGATGACTAACTAATCTCTTTGGCCATAATTACTAATGTTGAAATCAATACAGCATCATCATCACTGTAGTGACATGACACTAAGAGTTAACAATAATTATAATACAAAAGGAATGGTGAGGAAAAAGAAGTAAAACAAGAAAATCTGACTAATATTTTTCAGCATGAGATTTGATCACCAATGTTTTTCTGTATGCTTGTTGAACAAATGTAAAATATTTTATAATTTTTAAGATTTTGTAAGACTAATCCTTAGAAAATATGGCTTATTTTACAGAAAATATACAAATTACAAACGTTCAAAAGATCCTCTACTAATTGTTATCATTTTAATAATGAAAACCATACCAATCACGCGTTTAATCAAATGTTACAAGCTTTTTAAACTTTTCCATATTCCTCCAATCCCTTATCACTAAAGAAGCACTTCCCCATTGACATGAAACCTACATCCCTGATGCAAAGAATGGTGATTTGCAATACATGTGTCAATATGAGGTCATTCAAGTGTTTTGTTAATATTGGGTTTTGTGGGAATTAAGAATTAATGTAAAACAACAAAGTTAACTAAAAATGGCGAGATGCTAAACAGAAGGTCTTTTTATACCTTAAAAAAATGTAATTTAAAGTAATAGCACAGGTGTAAGACATGCATCATGCCACAGTTAGTACACATTGATAGGCAAACAAATATTGATTTTGTATTTTCTATTTTTTTTAATACCACTCCCTGATCTGTGCCTTTCAATAACCTTCACCCGGAGTTATTTTGAAAGCTCCTTGGTGTTCATGCTTGACTCTTTGCTTTTCAATGCACTACCCAATAGAGGGAACCTACAGGAACTGTTGAATTTATCCTGAAATCACGTGAATGTACACTTTTCACACAGGTGGAGGTCACGGTGTGTGATTTTGAAGGTGATTTCATATGTAGCCAAATTGTTATAAACATTTTTGACTTAAAATGTCAACTATATCTCACCCAGAGTGCAAAGTCTGTTGCATTTAACAATCTGTTTTTGTGTAGATATGCTTTTGTAATCATATAAAAAGTTATTGTATATTGTATATTATGTGTATTCATTTAAAACTTTCAGAAGGAAATTAATTTTGTAAAATATGTATGGCCTTCAGAGGGACCATTATTATTGTGAGACTTCAGAAGGCAGGTTTCACATTTGAAGGATTCAGAATCATAAGGTTTGCACTACACATTAGGTTTTAACCAAGAGGAAACATTGCCAAAAAGAACTGATATGTTTCACAAGCAGGCAGGAAACACAGAGGAAGTCTGTTGCTGATACTTCTGCTTCCATTGGTAAGGTTCAGACTATTCTTAATTGGAATATGTTGCGAGGTGGGAATCTTTACCAGTCTCTAGATTCTAGATTTGATTTTGAATTTCAATGCAGTAAACTATTGAATCGATCAAAGAAAAAGATTAAAATATTTTCCACTCAAATACTGCCTTATAAGTACATTATACACGCATACTAATTTTATCAAGTCTGTCTTTTCATCACGCACTTTTCATCACCGGTGACAGTTCATCATGACCATTTCATCACCAGCATCAGTTCATCATCAATTTGCATATTCATCATCATTTTGCAAATTCAGTTACAAACTACACACGGTCTGTCTCTTTTGATTTAGATCAAATATTCTTTAAAGACCTATGATTCCAAAACAGACTTTTATCAAATCCTACAGTGACAGCAGTTGTAGTCTGTTTTTCAACTCTTTAATTTCACCCACCCCTTAGTTCTAATGTTTTTCAGCACTTCTCCCCTTTTTATCGATGAATGCATCACTCAGTCGGCTTGTTTACATGGGTGCATTAAGTCGGGCAGACTTTCTGCAGTCAGTGTGAAGGAAGCTGTTTACATTATATAATATTCCAGTAATACATATTGGGAGGAGTACTTACATATGAACTAGCAGGTAATAATGTGCAGTACACCAGGTGAATATTTGTAATTTGTGGTCACTCAGTGTAAGATTTTTGTTGTACATGTTGCATTTATTTTAACTTCTTAATAAATAAATTAATTTAATTATTATAATTCTAATAATATTTATAATTAGTCGTGAGAGAGAGACTGTGAGGAGGGGAGAATAAAAATAAGAATAACTAGTCAAGAGAGAGAGAGAGACTGTGAGGAGGGGGGAATATAAATAATAATAACTAGTCGAGAGAGAGATAGGGAGGAGGGGGGCTGTTTAAAATAGATAATAAAAATTAACATTTTGCAATAAACTGTAAAATGGTGTATAAATCGGTAGGCACGTATCTTAGCAGTTAAACAATTATAAAACAAATAAAAATAGCATAAAAATGAAATTTGAATAAATTATGTAACGAAAGCGCTTTAAAATGGCTACGTCTATTACACCCTTTTTTAACATTACAGTGCCTTACACGAATACAAAAAAATTCACATTCATGATCAAACCGGTCACTGATCGAAGCATTGATCATTGACCTGGGTTTTTTCCAAAGGAAAGTTAGAAACTTGCTGATCAGGACAGACAGACGAGAACTATAGCAGGTGCAAATCTGCGAATAAAATAAATAATAATAATAATAATAATAACATGAATGATGTGTAGAAAATCACGTGTTTCAGAAATCAACACAATTATAACTTTAGTCACTGTGAAAAAGTTACTACAAAGCCCAGATTGTCAGCTATATTATATTCAGTAGGCAGCCTACCGCATAAACTGCAGTTGAAAGAGAAAGTATTTATAACTAGGGCCCGACAGATATATCAGAGCACCGATATTATCGGCCAATATTGGCCTTTTACCAAAATATCGGTATCGGCACATATTCCACTGATAATGCACCAATACATTTTCTCAAACTATTGGCTATATCTTTTTCAAATTACCATAAAATCTTTAGTCAGACTTCAGATGAAAAATAAATACATGTTTATTTGGTTTTACAGTTATTATATTTATTTACCATTGTTTTTTTAACATAGTTATAGTTTTCCATTGGAAGCTTCCGACTCCATAGTGATTCTCATGCGAAGCAGTGCCGCGCACACACTACTGAGCACTGTGGTGAAACAAACACACACTCATAGAAAAATATAGGGCTTATCAACCAATACAAATAAATCCAGTTACGAGTCCAGAGCCCTAACCACTACTCCACAGTAACACAATCACTTATTTAACATGTATGTTTAAACACTATTTTTTTGCATTAATGGTCAGTGTGGCCAAAGTACATTCTTTGTTGAGAATATGACAAGTGTGCAGGTGCGCTGTACAACAGAGGTTCTACTGTCAGGTAGTACTGCCCCTTGTGACATTCAGCAAAACTTTGTACTTGTATTGCCTCTTAGCTAACAGTAGACTACAAATATAGCAGAGTTTTTAAAACAAATTAAAATGAGTGATATTAAAATTATGTATTTTGTAGTGATCACTGTTCAGTTTCAGACAATGATAATAATTTAAAATTATTTTGTGGGGGAGGTGATAGTCTAAAGCTGTGAGGGCGGGGGTGGGGGGGTGGGGGTGGTTGTGACAGTCAAAAACTGTGAGGGGGGAGGGATTGACCGTTAAGAACTGTGAAAGTTTTGCGGAAATCTGCGCTACAAGAATGTGACAAATGGCTTCCTCACAAAGACGAAAACACTTTTAAGTGTGTAATATGTGCAGTGCAATTAAACTACCACACATCTACAGCTGGTGTGTTAACCCACCTAAAAGCCAAACACCCTTGTGCGAAACTAGCAATGACAGAAAAGGGAAGAGGAGCAACAAACAAATTAATATTATTAAGCTACATACACACAGCCAGCTGTTGCTATTTATTTTGTATTGACTGGAACTCAAGCGCACAGGTTTCCGAGCAGATTGTATAAATTATTTACATAGATAGTCTAATACATTTTGTATTTCGCTGTTATGACCAGAAAACATTGCCACAAGGACGCTAATGTTAAGGCATTTTCGGTGCAGCTCACATTGCTAAACTATTAGGCTATTGAATGAAAAATAAATTAAAACAAATTTAAAATCTTTAAGTGAAAACTTAAATGTATGACTTAGGACTAACACTGGAGATGCTATTTACATTAATGTTACGTTGAGTTAAATTCTACATTGAAAAGTATTTTTTACTGGAAATGCTTTTATATTATATACACTCACCTAAAGGATTATTAGGAACACCATACTAATACTGTGTTTGACCCCCTTTCGCCTTCAGAACTGCCTTAATTCTACGTGGCATTGATTCAACAAGGTGCTGAAAGCATTCTTTAGAAATGTTGGCCCATATTGATAGGAGAGCATCTTGCAGTTGATGGAGATTTGTGGGATGCACATCCAGGGCACGAAGCTCCCGTTCCACCACATCCCAAAGATGCTCTATTGGGTTGAGATCTGGTGACTGTGGGGGCCAGTTTAGTACAGTGAACTCATTGTCATGTTCAAGAAACCAATTTGAAATGATTCGACCTTTGTGACATGGTGCATTATCCTGCTGGAAGTAGCCATCAGAGGATGGGTACATGGTGGTCATAAAGGGATGGACATGGTCAGAAACAATGCTCAGGTAGGCCGTGGCATTTAAACGATGCCCAATTGGCACTAAGGGGCCTAAAGTGTGCCAAGAAAACATCCCCCACACCATTACACCACCACCACCAGCCTGCACAGTGGTAACAAGGCATGATGGATCCATGTTCTCATTCTGTTTACGCCAAATTCTGACTCTACCATCTGAATGTCTCAACAGAAATCGAGACTCATCAGACCAGGCAACATTTTTCCAGTCTTCAACTGTCCAATTTTGGTGAGCTTGTGCAAATTGTAGCCTCTTTTTCCTATTTGTAGTGGAGATGAGTGGTACCCGGTGGGGTCTTCTGCTGTTGTAGCCCATCCGCCTCAAGGTTGTACGTGTTGTGGCTTCACAAATGCTTTGCTGCATACCTCGGTTGTAACGAGTGCTTATTTCAGTCAAAGTTGCTCTTCTATCAGCTTGAATCAGTCGGCCCATTCTCCTCTGACCTCTAGCATCAACAAGGCATTTTCGCCCACAGGACTGCCGCATACTGGATGTTTTTCCCTTTTCACACCATTCTTTGTAAACCCTAGAAATGGTTGTGCGTGAAAATCCCAGTAACTGAGCAGATTGTGAAATACTCAGACCGGCCCGTCTGGCACCAACAACCATGCCACGCTCAAAATTGCTTAAATCACCTTTCTTTCCCATTCAGACATTCAGTTTGGAGTTCAGGAGATTGTCTTGACCAGGACCACACCCCTAAATGCATTGAAGCAACTGCCATGTGATTGATTGGTTAGATAATTGCATTAATGAGAAATTGAACAGGTGTTCCTAATAATCCTTTAGGTGAGTGTATATATATTGAGGTTTGAGTTATTTATATTGTCATCTTTTAATCCAGTGTGTGACACTAGAATTACATATATATTGTGTTAACTAAATGTTGCGATTTGAATTTTGCACTTTCAGAGATATTTCAGTATTCATTTTGAATGTTTAAATATATATATTTCATTTGTATTTGGCTTTGTATTTTTTCCTTTAAGGAAATAAAGAATTTGTTTCACATTACATACATACATATGGCATATTAACAGCTTAGTAGTAAACAAAAATATCGGATTGGTATTGGTATCGACAGATAGTAAAGGTTGAGGTATCAGTATCGGATCGGAAAAGAAACAGTGGTATCGAGCCATCCCTAACTTCTATGCACAGGAGCTGTGCATAACACTGCCAAATAATGCTTAAGAGGCTGTAGTAACACAGTATATAACTCTGAAATGTACATTATTTTTCAGTTTTTGGTAACCTAAACTTTTTTTATTAACCTTTATTATTTTTTATTCAGGTTATTCACTGGACTTGAACTACTTAAATTTCAATAAAAACTGGAAAAATGGGGGTGTTCTAAAAGTTTTGACCGGTAGTGTATATATGAGTAATCACAACTGCAAGTGAATAAAATGTCAAAGAAGTATTAAAATGACAAGTGGAACTATACTTTTAAAGAATAATAAAATCTGTAGTGCTGAAGTACAAAGATATGTCACAGTAATCCTACTATTCTACTTCCAAGTCATCTAGATCAGTGGTTTTCAAACTTCTTTTCCAGTGACGCACATTTTTAGAATAACAAATCTTCATGACCCCACTAACAATTATATCACCATTCTCTCTCATTAAGTAGAGTTGCTACCTGGCCCCACAATCCTGGGACACTTTTAAACAGAACGGAATTTCTGTTAAAATTGCTGCTAAATAAATTCATTTGTTAATTATTCCTACACATTTGCTAAAATGAATCGTATTGCTGAATTACTGTGCGCAACAAACAAGTCATTGAGATCAGTTCAACGTTCTGCCTCCAAAAAACTGAGCAATGTTACTGATTGGGAGAGTATATGCACGTTCTGACAATTTAATATTAACAAAGGGGTCTCCAACCTTTTAAACATGAGAGGTAATGAAATTACCTACTTTTTATTTTCTACTATTTTATTCTTACATTGCATGTACAGATTTAAAGGCACATTTAAGACGCATCTAACATTACTAGTGCAAACAATCACCACCTCCTCTTCTCAAGTTCAGACTGCACGCAATGTGCAAACTGACATTCAGGTTTGCAATATTACGGTCAATTAATTGGCAGATATTGTATTATGTGGGCATTTTTAGCCAATTGTGACTAATCAGGGGTGGGATAATGAAACTGTAGATTGATGGGAAAGTAGCTGGGAGTTTTGTGAGATTTGTTTGTGTGTGAACAAATATGATTAGCCTTATCTGAAGGCCATAGCTCACTGCATCCGACATCTGACACATCATTTGCAGTCCGACACCTGAAAAGTTGTCCGTCGAGGACATTGCACATTGAATACATTTAAACCACACCAAATACACAGACTTTCCCATTTCTTACACTAGTGTGCGCTTCCCAAACTACACCACTGTTTCTTTACCTCCTCAACTACAACAACATTTTATTTTTTAACACGCTCTTATACATACAGACAAGTCAAGCAACTCAAACATGCATACCACAATGAAAAATACAACAAGCCGCACAATTTAAACATACAGACAAAACAAAGTAAGCAAGACAACAAGCAGGTTAGCCAATAAAGCGGAACAAGCAATACAAAAACAATAAGAGCGTTTAAAAACATGTAACTAACAGAGATCCTCAAAAGCTCTTAAAACTATTATCAAGTGCTATCCTCAGCCGTGGCAAAGTGCTACTGAGGCTCTCACCCACCGTTTTAAGGTCGCAACTGCGCTGCTGAAGAAATAAGCTTTTTCCTAATTGTTTTACAATAATTAAAAAAACTAACTAACAATGAAACACTAACAAAGGACACCTCACCGTAAAAAAAAAAATCTGAATGCACAGTTCAATGTTAAACTGTTGATTTGAAAGTGCAAATTAAATCATTTCAATTTCAAAATTGATGCACCTCTGTCGAACGACAATGACAGGCCTGTTGTGCAAGGTGAGATATGGATGCACACTAGTTTTTTTATCTTTTCATGACTGTAAAAAATGGATGCATATTAGATCCAGTGTGCAAAGGGCATGCAGCACCGACCCTGGCTAATCGTGCGCCCTGTGCGACAGCACTATTCGCCGCCCCCTCCCGGTGTTTCCTCAGAAACTGTGACCCACTATTCCAGAAACAGTTCAGCCATTGACTACGGTTAAACAGGCTCTCTGGACTGTCACTCTGCTTAGTCCCGCCTTCAAGCGGAAGTAAATGAGCCAATCAGTGAAATGAGGCTTTGGAAACCAACTCAGAACTGCTCCAGGGGCAGAACATATGTATAATGTTTCTGATTGGTTACGTGCCTTTAGAAGGTGGGATATACATGACACCCCCTTAGTTTTGACAGGTTTTTTTTTTTTTTTTTTTTTGCCAGCCCCCCCCCAATTGTCTAAATTGATTGGCACTTCAGAAAACCAGTCAGTATATTTGGCAGTGACGGCACCACCCCCAAGTCATTGAGCTGCGCTCACGTTACTTTCTGAATATTCATGTTTTAGGACGGGTTCTTCTGCGCAGAACTGCAGAATCCCCCGCTCCCATTGGTGGAGATGCGCAGATCTGCACTTCACAAACAAGATGTTATGATGACTGTTTATGCTGCGGTGCGGCACTCTGAGAGCAGGAGGAAGATGACAAAAACCGTAAGTCTATCCTGTTGTGATAAATTGTGGTCAGCAATGGACATGTTTTTCACCACGTTGTTTACCGTTATCTCCTGTATCAAATGGAGAAATGACCACACATTCATATTTAACACTTCGACTATTTAAAAACTCCATAAAGTTAGCAAAAGAAAGCTGTACATTCTCAAATATAAGTAAATTATGCCTTTGATGTGTAGAGTACATTTGTGCACACTTATACTCAAGGTAGATTGACACCACTGCATTATTTTGTCTTAAAACATAAGTGCCACACAATGTATATTAATCTACCAGTTTTAGTTATTTTACAAAATGTAAAAACAGTAGATATGAAGTAAATATATGTTGAAAAAATGCATTGGTAATGACTGAGTGCAAGTGCAAACATAACGCAAAACAATATGAAGGGTTACTAATGCAGCCAAATGAACAAACGTCTACTACTTGTATGTAACGGCAGGGCAATGGGAGAATCTGTGGGACTTCGTTTTGGGGGTAGATTGTGATTTTAATGGGATATTAAATTTACTTAAGCATTATAATCCCCAAACTTAATATGTGATGAAATGTGATTCATGCATTTCACTGCACTGTAGCAATACTGCAACATTTACATGATGTATTCATTGTATGATGCACTTATTCTTTGTTATTTAATGTTGTGACATGATTTGGTATGGTATTCCACTATATACAATTAAGATTGATTGATTTAATTTGAATGATAATTAAAGATTCTCATTGTGCAAATTAAAAAGGCACATACTCCAAAAATGATCAAGCTAGTGAAGTGCTATTACTATTGCTTTTTTATATTTGTAAATTGACAATAATCGGTGAGCAAGAATGGAACCTGCATATTTATAATCTTTTTTGGGAAGAATATGTGCCTCGTTTTATTCAGCTTCATATTCTGCAGCAGACTCCCATTAGCAGACTGGAGCTGCACTTGCTCTCCAGACTACAGGGGGATACAGGGGTGGGTTCAAGGTGGGGGGATGTTGGCAGTGGATGCAGGTGGCGGGTGGGGGGCTGGGATCTATCTGTCCATAGTTTTTAGAAATTTCTATATTGCAGTGTGTTTTGTTGGCATGTTATCTTCATAACTTAATTACAACAACAACAACAACAAAAATATATCTACAGCTCTGGAAAAAATTACTTAACACTGAAATGCCAGAAGATTGCGGGCAAATTGACGGTAACTTTTGCCTGCTTTTTTCCTGTTGCCCCCCATTCACACTGGGTTTGAATGCGGGAAAATTGACGGCAAGGATGCATTCACACAGAAAACAGAGACTGCTGGCAAGAGCGCTGTGGCCCTGGGGCCGAGACACTACAGAAGCCCGTGGATCCGCACTGACACTCTGGACGTGTCTGTACAAGTGCGATCATTTCCCCCGTTTAAAGATATGGCAGAAGCAGTAAAATATTTAGGAGACGTCACACTACTGTGTAATTGTATATTTTTATATAGGCAAAACAATCACCATTCAGCAGCACAATGCTGATTATAACATTCACACATATAGCAGCCTATGGTTGTGTCTGTATAACTGCATACAGTGTGTTTAAATAGACAGCTGGATGTGTCACCATTCAGACTGTTGTCATACGATTATGAAAATTAATTGCTTTGCTGGTCAGATCTGCGCACAACGTGAAATAATCAAATGTGTTAAACTACATGTAGTATTGGCGTGTTTATTATTATTATTATTATTATTTATTAGCAGATCGACACCCTTATCCAGGGCGACTTACAAATAAGTGCAAAACTACAGTACAGTTCAAAGCATAATGCAATTTACAAAATCAAATTTACGCACATGTATAGCAAATATACAGTAAACAATACAATGTAGTCATATGTATTTGTTATTGTACGTGTTATGCTGCCATTTCTTATATGCACTAATCATGTAAAATGTAAATATCCGGTGTTTTATTAATACAAAACGAACCAAGCTCACTTTATTATTGCAATATGATCCGAGTCCTGAGAAAACATGGAGTGAATCACGAAAACGAACCCGAGTTAAGGACTGATTTTGAATTTGTACACCAGAACACTGAGCACACTGACTGATACATTGTTTCAAAGCAAACTAACCGAATCAATTTTGTTTGAAACAAACCCAGTGTGAGGGGGTAACACGTTTGCCTGTATAGAGATAATATCTTTTATATGATTTATTGTTACATAACTCCTGGCATGTGTGATAATAGTTAGCATTACATACGCCAAACTGTTGGTTCATCAATAACACTCAGAATTGCTGTGACTATATTATTTTCAACCTCCACCACTTCTAACAACCCGGCGCGTTTCTCGTTACGGTCACAAGTTCTTGTTCAAAGGTGGCTTAACCTTGTCGTGTTGAGGTCGCAAAAATGCGCCCCTACTCTGATTGGTTGCGTCAGTTAGCTGACGCACTGCGTCGACATGCAATGACCCATTCACACAGACCTGGCCAGCATATTGTTGGCCAATGGGGTTATTGATTTCTGAACTTGAAGTGGTCTCTTAATTTTTTCCAGAGTTCTCTCTCTCTATATATATATATATATTGCCGTTTAGCCCCTGTATAAACTTTTATATCCCTATCATTGGCACCCTTTGGCACTTAGCAAAGTATACAAACCAGACTTAGCAAAGTATACAAACCAGACTTTGAGCACTCCATTCAAAAATGGTTCACCATCCCTGATCTAGAGAGTTTGAGTTGACTAACAGAAATCAGAATATAAATATAAAATATTAAAATGGCCAAGTATAGAAACACACAGGGAACATCCATGTACTCTGAAAAGTGAAGGAGCCTTGTATTTCTTAGCAGAATGAGTTAACCTTATTTTAATTGTAAGGAGTCAAAGGTCAGGTCAATATTGCAAAATATACTTGAAAAGCAAAGCACATATGTTAGTCAAAAACTTGCAATATCATCATTAGTTATTTTTTTCACAAAATCAATTCAAACCTAAGGAAAGTAGAATCTTACCATCTTCAAGGACAATCGCACATTGGACTTTACTTTCTTTCCTCACTTGAAGCTCTTCAATTTGTATCTGTACTTTCAAGCAGTACTTTTTCAATGGTTGAAGGTTTTTGATTTCAATTGGAGATTTTTGATGCGACATATACTGCACAATCAAAATATGAAACCATAAATTAGCACAGGGCATACATTAGCACAGTAATTATTCAAGTAAATAGTTGATAGGTAAGCACAGCACTGTGACTTCATCATCTCTCTTCTGGGTTCCATTAGCAGAACTGTTTTTTGCAAATACAAATTAATGATAATGAAATGTAACATACATAATTAAAATAAAATATTAAGCAAACACACACAAACATACATACATACATACATACATACATATTATACCAAAACTTGTTAGGTATTGTTGGTTTGACCAACTTACAAGGGCACATTTACAAGTAAGGTGAAATAATCACCAGGATACGTCGAAGGATTATTGCCAATGAAATGATTGTCTAATTTGTGGATAATCATTTTATTTGATCTAGGCCTAAATTGACTGATAATATAGTTGAAATGTATGTGTCAGCATCCTTAGGACTAGAAGGGCTGGCCAATGAATATGACCAAGCACCCAGAATAACAAGATTTATACACTCACCTAAAGGATTATTAGGAACACCATACTAATACTGTGTTTGACCCCCTTTCGCCTTCAGAACTGCCTTAATTCTACGTGGCATTGATTCAACAAGGTGCTGAAAGCATTCTTTAGAAATGTTGGCCCATATTGATAGGATAGCATCTTGCAGTTGATGGAGATTTGTGGGATGCACATCCAGGGCACGAAGCTCCCGTTCCACCACATCCCAAAGATGCTCTATTGGGTTGAGATCTGGTGACTGTGGGGGCCAGTTTAGTACAGTGAACTCATTGTCATGATCAAGAAACCAATTTGAAATGATTCGACCTTTGTGACATGGTGCATTATCCTGCTGGATGTAGCCATCAGAGGATGGGTACATGGTGGTCATAAAGGGATGGACATGGTCAGAAACAATGCTCAGGTAGGCCGTGGCATTTAAACGATGCCCAATTGGCACTAAGGGGCCTAAAGTGTGCCAAGAAAACATCCCCCACACCATTACACCACCACCACCAGCCTGCACAGTGGTAACAAGGCATGATGGATCCATGTTCTCATTCTGTTTACGCCAAATTCTGACTCTACCATCTGAATGTCTCAACAGAAATCGAGACTCATCAAACCAGGCAACATTTTTCAAGTCTTCAACTGTCCAATTTTGGTGAGCTTGTGCAAATTGTAGCCTCTTTTTCCTATTTGTAGTGGAGATGAGTGGTACCCGGTGGGGTCTTCTGCTGTTGTAGCCCATCCGCCTCACGGTTGTACGTGTTGTGGCTTCACAAATGCTTTCCTGCATACCTCGGTTGTAACGAGTGGTTATTTCAGTCAAAGTTGCTCTTCTATCAGCTTGAATCAGTCGGCCCATTCTCCTCTGACCTCTAGCATCAACAAGGCATTTTCGCCCACAGGACTGCCGCATACTGGATGTTTTTCCCTTTTCACACCATTCTTTGTAAACCCTAGAAATGGTTGTGCGTGAAAATCCCAGTAACTGAGCAGATTGTGAAATACTCAGACCGGCCCGTCTGGCACCAACAACCATGCCACGCTCAAAATTGCTTAAATCACCTTTCTTTCCCATTCAGACATTCAGTTCGGAGTTCAGGAGATTGTCTTGACCAGGACCACACCCCTAAATGCATTGAAGCAACTGCCATGTGATTGGTTGGTTAGATAATTGCATTAATGACAAATTGAACAGGTGTTCCTAATAATCCTTTAGGTGAGTGTAGATATTAATACAACTTGTACAATATTATTACATAATTATTTAATTGCACTTGAAATTTTGTAAATGAATTTTGTAAATATAAAAAATACAATATGCACCATAAAACACTATCACATTGGTTTCTGATGTAAATAATCTCCCTAAATAGCTACTTATAGTGACAAATGTTTCTAGAATTGTATACAGCTATTACTGTTTTGTCATTTCAATCAACTACTAAGTTATTCAAGCAGCTAAAACAGTCAAACAGTATAAAGGTTGTGTTTGGGGCACAGGTTTTTGGTTGAGGACTTAAAAACAATGTATTTTATAAACTTCTGCTGCCTGAAGAATACTGACCAGCACCAAACCCAAACACTTCAACAACAGTAACAAACTTAGGTCTATGTTAAATACTATGCATTTGGAAAAGATTTTGTACAGATGTATTTTAATGAAATGTAATCACTACTGACTGTAACCTATTGTCTATCTGAAGATACAAAAAGACTTCTCCAACTCACAACCTTAAGTTCTTTTCCTCACTTCATGTGAGAGGAGGGCTCCGGGTTCACGTGTATAAACTTGTTACTTCTTCATCGGTCTATCCGGAGAATTTAATAAACCACTTGGTTTGAATTACTCATCCCACCTTCTCAGTTACTGCTGTATAAGTTAATGATTACTGTATTGTCACCAAGCTATGGTGATAAAGCTTATGGCAGCCAAGAGTTATAATACGCTTATCTCTTTAGATTAGATGAGTAAAGTTATATGTAAAACACGGCAGTGACTTGAGACTCTCAATACCTTGATATGATGATTGTACTGCAAAACTACTAAACCATACACTTACTCAACTGAAAGGAAACTTAGTATGATCAAATGTGTTATGATTCTGAATTTATGAGGAGCAAGGGTTTGTTTAAAAATATTTTGAAATACGTCATACAAAATGCAGTCTGAAAACACTCACTTCTTTTTCAAAAGGTTTCATTTTCTTTTTTTCAGAAGCTCATTGCAGCAGGGTTTGATTGCTTGCCAGATCACTTAAATACATCACACTCACCTTCACACTCAACTCATTGTAATCTTCCCAGTAATACACTTTGTACTGTAAACGGTCTCTGTAGTACTGCATAACTTTTTCTGGGAGGTTAAAAACTATGACTCTCAGCATATGACTTTCAGAATGCACCGTAAACTCAGGTGGCCCAATGTGAGCTGTGGAAACAGAAAGACAACTCAGTTAATGCATTATGATCCTAGAACACCAAGGAATCTGCTAGCAGTGATCGAGTGTTGCCATCTTATTCCTAGATGAGTCTTGTTCAATATTTTCACGACTTGTGGCAAATTGGTGACAGGCTTTTAGCAAATAGAAGGTCTACAAGATATAATTTGTAAAAATAGCTTTGAACATTGAATAAAGAATGAAATATCAGAAGTAAGTTTAAATTGATATTTTAGGTACTGTCCTTTAGATTTATATTAACAATACTGCTACTAATAATAACAGAAGGATACCTGCTCACAAGTCAGTCTTCTTACTACAAGATGTAGCATAATTCCTAATATTTAAGATTGTTTTAATTTGATTTTGGGGAAAATTATAACAAAATGATTGATTAGTTAGTCTGTGTTAGCCTGTTTGCCTATTATTTTTATAGTCAGAAATAAGAGTGAAGTTTCTCGTGTTGATCACAACTGATTGCACCACAGATTCACAAGTGTTGTATATGTAAGGACAAGATTTAAAGGTACATTTTCTTCAGATTAAAGAATGTTATTCAAATATATTTTAATTTGTATGTACAGTTTCCTCCACATACAATGCATATATATATATCAATAACATAAAAACTAATTTAATTGAAGAAAGGCAAGCATGCACTCTTTTTCTCAAATTAATACAAAACAGATTAGTACTAACACAATTATACAAATAATGACATTTTAAACAAAACAAAATACAAGGATCATGGATTTATTGACTTTGATGACACTGATAAGATGTGTCCTGTAGTCCTTTTATAAAAGTTTCTGAACACTTCTAAGTAGGGATTTCTGGATAGTCCTGGCAGATTTTCTCCAGCTCCCTAAGATTTCTTTTTTTTCACTTGTGAACTGCTTTTAAAGCTCACTATCTGACCATAAAACAGTCCCAACTGTTACTGAAATGCAGAAGCTCTGCCATTGGTACTTTTAGAAATATTGTATGCTGATAATGCCAGACCATCTTGGAGATCTACAAACAATGCCATTGGATTTCAATTTGCCACCTGAACCACTTTTTTCAAAGCATGTAGTGGTAATATTTTCTTGCATCCTCTTCTCGGCAAGGTAGCAATGTTACCAGTTGCCGTCAGCTTCATGATGATGGACTTTATAGTATGAACTGGCAGGATCAGTGTTGATTTTTTTTGTTTTATATACATCACCCAACTTGCCTTTGCCTGCAATTTCTAGACAGCTCTATGACTTTGACCATGACAGTGAATGCTACTTCTGTGTATTTGTATAGCCTACTCCATGGAAACAGATGATTCATAATGGGAGGTCCGTTTAAAAAAAAATCCAGAAGCTTCCTTATTAACTTCAAGACAACTAAAAGTTAATTCAGTAATAGTTTTGCAGGATGTTATTTTGAGATAATTATACAGATAGGAATAAATATGATCACTGTGTTAAAAAACAACAACATGCTATTTATAAAACATACAGTATTGTTAGGATAAAAAAATGAAGATTGACGGGAGGGTGGGATTTGTTATTTCTTGTTTGTGATTGACTAACAATGGTCGTGTTCCTGTAACGCAGATTTCCGCAGTTCTAAACGGATCTGCACGGCTCCACCAATGGGACTGGCAGAATTCTGCAGATCTGCACATATCTGCGCTACAAGAATGTTACCAATGGCTTCCTCACAGAGAAGTTCTGCATGGAAATACTTTGACAAAGTAAATGAAAACAATGTTTAATGTATATTATGTGCAGTGCAATTAAACTACCAAAAATCTACATCTGGTATGTTAACCCATCTAAAAGCCAAACACCCTTCTGCAAAACTAGCAATGACAGAAAAAGGAAAGAGGAGCAACAAACAAATTAATATTATTAAGCTACACACACAGGAAACTATTGCTGTTTATTTTGTGTTCACTGGAATTCGAACACACAGGTATGTTTCCGAACATAGACCATCAGTCTGTTTTGAGTGCGGATTGGAAACGTGGAAAAGTACCTGATTTAGTGAAGTAGATAAGAATTTTTTAAGTTCTGAACTTTTAGTACTTGCAATAAATGTCACATGGAATACCATTTGTAGGGCTGGCGACAGGTTGATTTAGTGTTTATTATACTGCTGTTGGCACTACAATCCAATCCAGTATCTATACAGGACTAAGGAGATGCCCCTCAGCCTTCAGTCAGCGCTGCCCACGGGCACACGGAATAAAGACACTACCAGGCTGCTAAATGCAGCACAAACAGCCCTGTTGCAAAGGCACTTTGTTGAAAAGCACGTTTTCTGCATTGATGTACACAGCTGTAGACAGACAGAGCCGTTTCAAAGCGCTTCTCTTTGCATAAGATGTTATATTTTAGTTTCATGCAATGCTTCATTGTTTCATGCAAGTGGTTATTTATGTTTCAATAATGACACAGAGTTGCTCATGGTAGTCTTCCTCATATTTCTGGTCATTTTGCTTTGTTTTTTAGGCGGAGTATCCATCAGCAGTCTAATCTATATCTCTGAGCAGTCAACCTGTGCCCAGCTACTGCCTTGATTCCTTGACCTCCCGCTTGACTTCCCGACCACGACCTTGCTCCTCCCCTGATTGCCCATTTGCCTGATCGCATGTGACCATGACCACGTCTCTGCCTTGCCCTTGTTTGCCCTGTCCTGCCGGTATCCGACTCATGCCTGTCTGACCACCTCTACCAGCACCGCAACTGGGTCCCCTGTTCCCATGCCCCGCGGTACGTTACACACATATGCTTACTGTTCTGCTGTCAATGGTTGCAATTTAATTCAGAATTTAGATTTTTATGACTGTTAATAATTATTTTATGTATTGATTTTCTTTCTATCTTGCAATCAACATGCATAAGTTCATCTCCTGCGCTGAGATACAATACAATTAATTAAATCAACATAAATGAGAAGAATGAAAAGCAACCCCCCCAAAAAAAGAATCTTACTTTGTTCATCGGCACGAAACGTATCTGACACCTGCCATGCAGAAGTGTCATTTCCATTCTGCGCTCGTACTTGCAAAGTTGCTGTCTGGTACACTTTGATGGCAGAGGTGAAGTTACAGTGCGTTTTGTTCGTCGGGGCACAACCTTCAATGTCCATCCATCCGTAAGAGCTATTCATTTTAGAAAAAATGAAATTAATGCTGTGAAAAGAACACAAACAGACCAGTTTTCCCTGTCAGAGACAAATTGTGTCAAATATGCACTGAAGGCAGGATTCTTACATTTTACATAATAAACTTAACATTAATTTTCCATCATAAAAAACAACCACAAATCAAACATTGTAAAAATAGAATAAAGTAGAATTAAGGAAAAATATAAAAATATGCAAGTTCTATACATAAGTACAGAGACCAAGGTATATGAGCAATTTCACACACAAAAAGAAAGATGTGCATGTTCTATTCATTAGAGCAAATATGACAGTTTTAAGTGCTGCTCTAGATTATATTAGCTCATTGCTCAATACTGCCTATACAACAGGGGCAGGTTATAGTGCAGGCAGCACAGCACAGCTGCATTTGTTTTTAAAAATGTATTTAAAAACGCCCATGAAAGTGTAACTTATTTAATACGTATGTTAAACGTATTGCAATACGAATCACAGCCAAAACACGATGCAGGATTTGAAATATTTTATAAATATCATGTAGTTTCAGTTTTATCCAACATTGTCTGAGATGCAAGCTCAGATCACAGGAAAACATGCATGTCATTTGTAGACAGTTTTTGTTTGCGGATATCCAAGTCAACATCTTCAGTGAACATTTACCGTTTTTCTTTATTTGAATTGATGTTTGTGAATTCTGAAAAGTGATTAACTTTTCCGTAAAAATGCGCCTCTGTGTCATAGTATGCGGTAATCTTCAGTCATGACAAAAATAAACAATCAAAACCATGGATACTCAAATGCTGCACAGCTTTCAAAAACACGTTCTATCAGTTATGAGTGTTTTAGTAAAACACAGGTTTATTGGTTTATGAGCCCTGTGCTTCTCAGTGAGGGTGTGTTTCACCGCGGTGCTCAGCAGTGTGTACGCTGTGCTGAGAATCACTGTGGAGTCGGAAGCTTCCAGCAGAAACTAAGCACCATAACTGTTAAAAAATAATGGTAAATAATTATAATAACGACTGTAAAACCAAATAAACACATTTAATTTATTGTCTGAAGTCTGACAAGGGTTTTAAGGTAATTTGAAAAAAAATATTTAGCCAATAGTTTGAGAAAACTACATTGTTTTCTAATAAATACATTATCGGTGGAATATGTGATGATACAGATATTTAAGTAAAACGTCAATATCGGCCTATAATATCGGTCCTCCGATATATCTGTCGGGCCCTAATAAATATATGTTTTAGTTTTATTAAGTGTGCAAGTTCTATTGTTTAGACCCATCTATTTTTGACTTCGCACCATATATATTTTTGGTGTGTGTAAATTAGTAATGTATATTGATTTCAATGTTTGAAGATTAGGAAGCTATGTGTATGTGTAATATATTAGTGAGGAATACTGCTTTAGAACAAACTTATCTACAACATTATCTGCGTCAACTGCATACTTCAGATATTGGGAACTGAATAATGCTTCCATATGATGAAAAAGGGAGGTCAAGCCATTTATATAAACTAATCACAGGCCTAGTACACACCTTGCAGCAGCACCCCCAGTATTTAAGCTTCCCAATACTGATTCACATAGTCATTACTTTGGCTCATAATTACTTTACTTTTACTGTAAATAAACATACTTTTAAATTCTAACATGGATATGCACACGATTCTTATGTAAAAATCAATCAATAATGAAGAATAGATACAAGAAAAAGCCAAGAAAATTTGATATTTTCAGATAAAGCCGATTCTAATTGTTTTGCAGTATGCCAGTCTTTACTTACACATTATACTGAACAGTGTAGTTTACAGTTCCATTGCTGAGAGTGACTGGACTCCACTGCAGTACACTCTCTAGATTCGTTGACGTTATGGTTATATTCTGAGGCTTTGGCAACAGCGACAGACCTAAGGGGAAAAAAATTATGAATCTGTTAAGCACCAGCTAGCATAATATAGTTTGAAAAAACTACTGAAAGGGAATGAGATTTGATATATTTCAAATGCATATATCTTTATTTTATTCTGTTTGTGTTGTAAATTTATTAATATTACTTTTATTTTGTATTTGTGTAGTAACTACGGTTATACAGTTTGATTGAACAATAATATAGAAGAGTCCTCCTACTTCTTCAGAATAGAACAAAGCTACGCCCCCCCCGTGATGGAAATACAGAATTTTTGTATCAATATACATTTACTATGTCACCGCACAGCCCTAATTCCAACTCCATTTTCCTTACACTGTCATTGAACATTTAAACAAAGTCTGTCTTGGCTTGGGCAATACATCATACAGTGCCTTGCAAAAGTATTCACCCCACTTGGCATTTTTCCTATTTTGTTGCATTACAACCTGTAATTTAAATGGATTTTTATTTGGATGTCATGTAATGGACATACACAAAATAGTCCAAATTGGTGAAGTGAAATGAAAAAAATAACTTGTTTTAAAAAATTTGAAGAAATAAAAAACGGAAAAGTGGTGCGTGCATATGTATTCACCCCCTTTGCAATGAAGCCCCTAAATAAGATCTGGTGCAACCAATTACCTTCAGAAGTCACATAATTAGTTAAAGAAAGTCCACTTGTGTGTAATCTAAGTGTCACATGATCTGTCACATGATCTCAGTATATAGACACCTGTTCTGAAAGGCCCCAGAGTCTGCAACACCACCAAGCAAGCGGCACCCTGAAGACCAAGGAGCTCTCCAAACAGGTCAGGGACAAAGTTGTGGAGAAGTACAGATCAGGGTTGGGTTATAAAGAAATATCCGAAACTTTGAACATCCCACGGAGCACCATTAAATCCATTATTAAAAAATTGAAAGAATATGGCACCACAATAAACCTGCCAAGAGAGTGCCGCCCACCAAAACTCATGGACCAGGCAAGGAGGGCATTAATCAGAGAGGCAACATAGAGACCAAAGATAACCCTGAAGGAGCTGCAAAGCTCCACAGCGGAGATTGGAGTATCTGTCCATAGGACCACTTTAAGCCGTACACTCCACAGAGCTGGGCTTTAGGGAAGAGTGGCCAGAAAAAAGCCATTGCTTAAAGAAAACAAATAAGCAAACACGTTTGGTGTTCACCCAAAGGCATGTGGGAGACTCCCCAAACATATGGAAGAAGATAGTCTGGTCAGATGAGACTAAAACTGAGTTTTTTTCCATCAAGAAAAAACGCTATGTCTCATCACAACACCTCTCATCAAACCACCCTGAGGCAGCATCATGCTGTGGGGATGTTTTTCATCGGCAGGGACTGGGAAACTGGTCAGAATTGAAGGAATGATGGATGGCGCTAAATACAGGGCAATTCTTGAGGAAAAGCTTTTTCAGTCTTCCAGAGATTTGAGACTGGGACGGAGGTTCACCTTCCAGCAGGATAATGACCCTAAGCATACTGCTAAAGCAACACTTGAGTGGTTTAACCCTGCTCTGGTACCATGAAAAAGTTACATTGACAGTACCATTGGAGTGGGGTCACAGAGACCCCATGGTACCACAACAGGGTTAAGGGGAAACATTTAAATGTCTTGGAATGGCCTAGTCAAAGCCCAGACCTCAATCCAATTGAGAATCTGTTTTATGACTTAAAGATTGCTGTACACCAGTGGAACCCATCCAACTTGAAGGAGCTGGAGCAGTTTTGCACTGAAGAAGGGGCAAAAATCCCAGTGGCTAGATGTGCCAAGCTTATAGAGATGTACCCCAAGGGGGGGGGGGTGAATAGTTATGCATGCTTTTTTGTCTTATTTCTTGTTTGTTTCACAATAAAACATATTTTGCATCTTCAAAGTGGTAGGCATGATGTGTAAATCAAATTATATAACCCCCCCAAAAATCTATTTTAAGGCAACAAAATAGGAAAAATGCCAAGAGGGTGAATATTTTCACAAGGCACTGTACATGCTGGATTACTAGTTTAATTTTATTGAGGATGAACATATTGTGGAGTAGACTAGTTTAAGACTTTCCCACAGTCACTTCAAAATATCATTATGCTCTGATGACAGGGCAGTATGGAGCATTATAAGGGTCAAACTTAAATCTTCAATTCATAAATTAATTCATAAATTAATTCGTCAATTCGTACATTTATTCATCAATCAATTCGTCAATTAATTAATCAATTCATAAATCAATTCATTCATGTATTGTGCTGTTTGCCAAAAATGTGTGTATGGGGTTACAGCACTATATTACATATGATTTTCGCAATTTAACTTTGAAAGATCAACTGGCAAATGAAACAGAAAGACGACTCGGCGCTCAGCTGACACTCGAGAAGTGAATCCCCGCCTCGTGATCTGCGTCACAGCAGCGCGAAGCTGCCAGCATTAAGCGCACCGTCACTTCCGGTCCGCAACCCGCTGGAAGCGCTTGTCGTTTCAAAATAAAAGTCCTGCCATTCCCGAAAAACTAAGGACTGTGTATTTATTAGCAGACGCCCTTGTCTTACAAAACACAGATTCTAATGGTGTTTAATAACAATTATGTTTCTGTCTTTGTGAGAACACCATTGTAAAATATACATCATATAACCTATGCCTTTTTGTCAGCAGATCTACAACAGTACAGTAGCAAACAAGTTAGCCTTCCGTGTATTGAAAGTATATATAATTAAGCTTTAGTTCTCCAAATGTTACACAAGTCATACAATACTACGAAATTATTATTCTAGTATATATAACATACGTCTTAAATAGCCACAAACTGATAATTGTTCAGGTCGAGTACAGCTGAATATCAACTGATAGTACATATTATTTCAAACACTAAGGACTAGATTTAATCAAAACGTAAATTACAAATTTGTACGTTATTGCGTAGTAGAAATTGCCTTGAAATTGACAACACATTTTTAAAAACGACAGATTTGTACTTATGACTGCGGGTCAGGGTTTGAGTGTGTCTTGCGCATGTCATGTGGCAAAGAGGAAGTTTCCTGTCAAATGCGCACTAATTACACTCGATTTAAGGGCCATACAATCATAGACAGCGGGTAAAATAAAATAAAATAAACTTACCTCGATTGACAAATTGAAAAACAAGTATCAAAGTTAAAATCCGATCTGAACCCATTATTTGTTCCCTTAACATCCTGTCTGTTCCTGGATCTCTCGTTTCATCCGGAGTCTCCACCTGCTCCACTCATTACGCGTTTAACCCCTCAGAGTCCGTGCTCTTCCAACGGGTTCTGCAATCGACAGAAACACAGGGTTTTAAATAATATGCATATAGCTCATATTAAGTAAATGACTTAAGCAGGTCACATTTTAGGCCTTGTCGTTTTTCATAAAACTTTAAACAAAATGTGTATATAATAAGCATAAACCTTCAAACCTCAATATGTATCTTTACCCTTTAATTGCTCGTGTACAGTACTAAATATTACACATTGTGTAGTTGTTGGTTGTAGATTTTTTCAAAATGTTCTTGTCTCCTATCAGCTTCATACCACTTCATGTGTGTTAACTGTATCACCTCGCAAAGCTTTCAGGGTACAATGCTGTGGTCTTATTTTCGGCCACAATGTATGCTGTATGTATGTATGTGAGCCTATAGGCTATTTTTGATAATAGCCTACAGCTTACATGTGTATACATGTAGGCTATTATCAAAAATATGCCAAGTACATGTTTAAAGATTGCAATAAATTAACCAGTAAGGGTCATATTGCCACCAGATATTATGTACTTTATAATGTGAAAAGATATAATTATTCCAGTTGTTATATTTCAGCCATAAACAAAGATGAGATCTAAAAAGTACTTTGGTCTTGCCTTTGTCTTTATAGGTTATCGTTTCAGAAGTGGAATATAATTTTATTCAGAACAAATATGTTGCAAAGGCCCAGACCAAAAGCAAACTATGATCTAGTGGTGTAAAGGTTAAATCCTGGGGCCAAAAATACTCTGTGAGGAAATATTGTCTATAAATATCAGGTAGTGCTGACTGTGCACTACCAACACTTCAGGTAGAGGGACAACACATTGATTTAACTTTCAATCAATTTTACTCAATTTGTGGTACAAAACTGATAAGAGAGAAGAAATATGTTGTTCAACTAAACTGGATTTATTTGAACAGCAGAATGTATACAAATAAAGCCAATGGTGAAATTTATTGATCTTTCCAGTAGATATTTGACAAAGCTCCACAGTATTTTCTCGATTTAAAAAAGTGTGAATTGAACAACGGTGATCCCTAGTCCTGTACTAAAGTTAAAGTAGTCAACATCAAGGAAAAAATAATAATGTAACAAATGTGAATGCTGTCCAACGGTCACTGGTATTCATTTTTAATCAAGTGCAGCTAAATCTCAGTAATTGAAAGAGCGAGAGACGCAAATGTTTTCAGATGTTTTTTTCTGAAGTTGGTTAACAGCTTCATCCCACAGTCACACTGGTAAAACCACACAAGCGCAACGAGCAAACACTTTCTACAGTCTACTTGCCTGGGCAAAACGAGTCACTTACTCGAGCTTCAAAATGTGTGGTTGTGGTAACTTAGCGGTCAGGTAAGTAATGAAAGCAATTTATAAAGACGTGAATAACAAAGAAGCATTTTAATTAATTCATAAGGAAAGAAGCTCAATTAAATGTAAATGTATTTAATGTCCATTTAGTACATTAGGTCACAACTTTTGTAGACTATAATAAAGTATTCCTACTGGACTTTCACTACACATTTTCATGTGACAAATACAGAAATGAAACATGTGGACGGTAACCGACATTAAGTTCCCGGTTATCCGCAGCTGTCCCGCCGCCCGTGTGTCGCGACACCGCGCTGCAGCCGCGGCCTTCAGGCTGCGCTACGATCACTGCGCTGCGGCGCCGCAGCCGGGGCTCGACCGCCGAACGGGTACAACACATAAAGTACGAGCTGGTCAAACAGCTCGCACGGAGCTTGAGAAGTCATGGTTTACCTGTGTTGTGTCAGTATCGTCGCACAGCCTGACTCGCATGAGGTTTCACAGACTCGCCGTGCAAAGCCGTGATCAGAATAAAAGAGAACAGGAAAGAAAGCGCTGAATACTGACGTCTCAACATTGCGTGTCGTTTCGCTTGAAACTCATTGGGGAATTTGTAGCTGACAGCGTCCATAGCCTCTTTTTCAACAATATAATGTATGACTATGAGAAACTGCATTGCGAAACCGGTTTCAATTATGTTATAAAGTGTAGCTCATTCCTAATGGGCGTGTGTGTGGGTGTCGTGTACAGTGCAATGCATGCCCTCTCCGGTGCGCCGCTTCAGCACAGCGGTGTCTTATGAGGTTTGCCTGCTGCGGTTTTAGTGGCAATGGCAGCGCCACAATTATAGTTATATTTTAGTTGTATTCGTGCCGGATCCTTTTATTATTCCAAAAAAGTTAACGCTCCTCCACTTATTTGGCAGGAGCTTAACTGTAAGATACATTGTTTTGTACAGTATATAAAGGTGTTTAAAGATTTATAATTCGCTTTTAATTCGACACACAAAACGTTACATAATTTCACCAAGAACAAACATTTTAATTAATGTATCTTATTACGAATTATATCACGTAACACTTTATCACTTTATAAATAAATGATAACAAATTGCAACCCCTCCAAAAAATAAATGAAGTAATAATGTTAAGATAAATGAGCAACGTGCATCTCTTCAAACTAACAATAGCACCTTTTCCGATTCAAAACTAATTATTTTGTGAGGAAAACATATATATATAAATGTTAATCTGGTCACACTTTGCAAGAAGGTACCGTGATTCCTCGTGAATGTATATATGAATACCACAGGACAAACACATGAATATGTGCTGCACTTCATGTAAGTTCTTATGTTAATCACATGTATAACAGGGTTAGGGTAAGTGTGGGTTCATGTGATCAACATCATAACTCAGATGATGTTCATGATGTATTGGTTGATTTTCAATGTTTTAGTCTATATATAAATTCAGAAAGGTTTGGATGTTTATTTATCTAAAATAACCAGGCATTCATATGTAAAAACAAGTAAGTCTGAATGATAATAGTTAGGAATTATATTTTGTATCATGTATTACATTAATAAAGAAAATAATTAAGAAACTCTTTACTAGAGTACTTTCTTCTGTGAAGTCTCTCTATCATGACATCAGTTCTGTGAGGAAAAAGGCATGTTACTCATTACATTTTCCTCAGGTCTGCTGTCTGTGGCATAGTATTTTTTTCCTGCACTGTTCCTACACTGTTCTGTTCAGTCCAGCCTACCCATATCTCCAGCCTCTTTTGGTACAACACATGCCTCTTTGCCTTCACTCTCATTCCTTCCAAACAATGTTAACTCCTACACACCATAGTCAGTTTATTTCTTTATTTTAATGTTGTATCAAAATGGCATTGTTGAAGCCGAATTAGGAAGAGTTTGGTGAATGGGTAGGTGTTACACCACCCGCTGGATCTCTTTTCCAAAACAATACCCCAATATGACAACATGAGACACTGCTCTGAAGGAGATCTTTTGAAGGAGACGTTAAGCAGAAGTCATGACTACTTGTGTTTGTTAAAGATCCCACATCACTTTATAAAACAGGGTGCCAGTCTAAACTCCTATTCAGGCTTGACAAATTGAGAATCGCGTTTCCCCTCAACATTTTCTCACTCCTCTGTAATCTCTCGTTATTTTATATAAGAATTATATGTTCCCAGTCAGGCAGCACATGTGACCGTATTGGACATCACCTGCCAGGGAGCTCCTGTCAAGGCTATGCAAGTGGAGGGAGATTTCAGTTTTTGTTAGAACATTATCTTTATTTAGTTAATTTTCAAGTCCACTTTTAGCAGCTTTGCCAGGCTTAAGAAATGGACCAGCTGAAGGCAAGAAGTTACAAGTAGTTGCCGAACACAGACACAGGACAGGTGAGAGAGAGCTATCTTGTTGTGTTTGTACTTTCAGACATTTTTAGCATTCATAATTTTGTTTTTATTTTCCCTTAATTGAGGATGAGGTTTCTCGGTAACAAAAAGTCACGCAGTTGAATTGGGGACACAAACCAAGAGACAGTTTTAGGGCACTAACAAGTTGCTAAATTTAGAAACATTTGTCCACTACAGTGTCAGGTTTTCAGAATGATTGGCTTCCTGGATTAACTCATCCAGGAAGATTTAAAGATTAGAGATCCATGATCTTGAGGCTCATCTTGCTGATCTGCACTGTATTAGTGATATAGAAGAATTGGTCAGCCCATTAGAGAGATGGTGTGCATGCCAAAACCTAGGAAGGTTGAGACACTAGAGCAGGAAAGTGTAGAGCACAGCTGGGTTACAGTAGGTTGTAACCGTAGAAAAGGGCGTACCCACCCCTTAGAAGAGACAACCCAAGAGCTAGAAATTCCCAACAGCTGGACACTGAAATGGACAGTGACAGCTCAGATGGTAATGGGAGGGCAGTTGAGCACCAATGTGCCCACTCCCCCTAGAACAGGGAGATAGTTATAGTAGGGGACTCGATTCTTAGAGGGGTAGATCACACAGTGTGTTCTAGTGATGAGGAGACCTGCATGCTATCTTGCCTGCCTGGTGCTCAGGTTGGAGATCTCCATAAACTAGTAGACGTGCTACTGGCCAAAGCCGGGGTGGATCCAATGGTCTTGGTCCACATTGGAACTAAAAAGAGCAGAAGCTCCATGGTAGTTTTCTTTGAAATCCTTCTGGTACCACGTGCCAGGCCAGAGAGACAGGCAGAGATTAGAAAGTTCAACACATGGTTGAAATCCTGGTGTAGGGAAGAGGGCTTTACATTGATGGGGCATTGGTCTTTCTTCTGGGATAGATGGGACCTGTACAAACAGGACAGTCTACATCTAAACAGGGGGCTATGTAGGAGAGCGTATGTGCAAAGTAATTGAGGTTCTCTTTCAAGTCAAAAGACAGCCATTGCCGAATGGGAAGAGCCTTCTGACCCATCAATCAGTGAAAGCTTATACCAAAATGACTGAGACCTGGTTAAGACCAGATGACACTATTCCATTAGTAGAAGCCTCCCCTAATGACTTCTCTTACTGCCAGAAGGCCCGTGCAACAGGCCGCGGGGGGCTGGCCACCATCTACCGCACAGACCCGTGCCTGTCTACTAAGCCATTAGACAGCTTCACATCTTTTGAACTTCACCAGGTAAAACTTAGGCTTAATCCACCTCTTCAGCTTATAGCTATTTATAGGCCACCAGGCCCCTATTCCTAAAACTAGAGGTCTTCCATATGGCTTGGAATGATAGTATAATAAGATACAAGCAGGCCCTGTCCTCTGCTAGATCTGCCTACTACTCCAATTTAATAGAGACGCATAAGAATAACCTGCATTTTCTTTTTAATACAATAGCGACACTTACTAACCAGCAGGTAAAGCCTTCAGAAGTTATCCCCCCAATATCACCTGCAGTGACTTCATGGATCATTTCAATAGCAAAGTTAACTGCATTAGAAAACAGATAGAACAGGAAACATACACAGATACTATAGCCGACACGTGCAGTCCTTCACAGACCTTGCCTACCTTGGACTCGTTTAACGTAGTAAATCACCAGGAATTGGTCTCCTTAATTACTAAAATGAAAACAACAACCTGCGCACTAGACCCTATACCCACTAAACTGCTAAAACAATCTCTGCCATTAATTATTCACAAAATATACAATATTATTAATGTCTCTTTATCCTCAGGATCTGTTCCTGAATCATTTAAAATAGCTGTAATTAAACCACTTCTTAAGAAATCCAGTGCCAACCCTAACCAACTTAAACACTATCGACCTTTCAAACCTCCCCTTCCTTTCTAAGGTTCTAGAGAAAGTAGGTGCAAACCAACTGCAAGCTTTTTTAACTAATGATCATCTTTATAAGAAATTTCCATCAGGCTTCCGTTCTGGCCATAGTACAGAAACGGCCCTGTTAAAAGTATTGAATGACGTGTTTCAGTCCTCCGACTTAGGGCACGCCAGTGTTATTAATTTATTAGACTTAAGTGTGGCTTATGACACAATCGACCACGAAATCTTGATACACCGCTTAGAAAACCGTATTGGCCTATCTCGCAATGTGCTGTCATGGTTTAAATCATATCTGTCAAACAGACTCCAATATGTACAGATTAACGAGAACCACTCAAATTCAACTGAGGTTAAGTACGGAGTCCCACAGGGCTCAGTCCTTGGACCTATACTTTTTTCATTATAAAATGCTCCCTTTAGGTGATATCATTCAACAACATAATATTAACTTTCACAGTTACGCAGACGACAGTAAATCCTAACAATACCATAGACCTAGAAAAACTAATCTGCTGTCTGTCTGAGATTAAAACATGGATGACAAAAATATTTCTTATGCTTAATTCTGACAAAACAGAAGTCCTAATTTTAGGAGCCAAAAATCGAACTGTTCATCATGCACTAACAAAACTGAGTAATGATAACTTTAATATTTTCCCTAAGGAGATGGCACGAAACCTGGGTGTCATCTGTGATCATAATCTATCCTTTGAATCACACATTCAGAATGTGTCGAGATCTTCCTTCCTCCAGCTTAGAAACATTGCTAGACTAAGACAATTCCTCTCGTTACAGGACACTGAGAAATTGGTACACGCATTTGTTACATCTAGATTGGATTACTGCAATGCCATTCTGTCAGGAAGCACAAACAGAGCTATTTCTGCACTTCGTTAGTCCAAAATGCTGCTGCAAGAATTCTAACAAAAACAAGAAAACATGAACACATCACTCCAGTATTGGCTTCTCTTCACTGGCTGCCCGTGTGCTACAGCATAGACTTTAAAGTGCTGTTATTAACATTTAAAGCACTAAAGGGACTGGCACCTCCCTACTTAAAAGATCTCCTTATCGAATACACTCCAGGCCGGCCATTGAACTCACAGGAAGCCGGTTACTTAGCACTCCCTAAAATACACAAGAAAACCGCAGGTGGTAGAGCATTCAGTTATAGGGCCCCGAAGCTGTGGAACGATCTTCCAGCCAATGTAAGAGATGCCCCCTCTGTCTTAGACTTTAAATCACGACTGAAGACTCATCTGTTTAGTCTCTGTTTTTCTAGCCCATAGTGCCAACGGTGTGCCATGGACATGCAATTGCACAACTGCATGACCAGTATCTGCCTTCTTGTCTTCCAGCAACAGCCCCCTCCGAGGGTCCAACAAGACACCTTGTCCCCCACCATGGAAGTCACAACCCACCCCAGAGGCACCTCACCATGGAGGGTCAACAGGGCATCACACCCAAGGTCTGATGAGCCATCGCAACCCAAAGTCTGGCCACCCCCGATGGCCAGCAAGAGGCCTCCTACAGAGGGAAGAGCACAGGCAGCAGCACCGATAAAGAACTTTCTGATCTCCTTGCTGCTGTAATAACTATCCCCTCTCTCTCCTCTCAACCCACAGCTTTGAATTCCATGCAGTGGAAATCACCTCTCCCTCTCACCTCTTCCTTCTAGTTCTCTACCGTCCACCTGGTCCACTCACCTCCTTCCTGGATGAACTCGACTTTCTTCTCTCCTCTCTCCCCTCGCTGTCCTCACCTACCATCCTCCTGGGAGACTTCAACATCCACCTCTCCAACCCTTCTCACTGTGCCGGATTTCTTCCTCTCCTTCACTCCTTTAACTTCTCTCTCTCCACATCTCCCCCCACTCACAGGGCTGGCCGCCAGCTAGACCTCATCTTCTCAAGAGGCTGTTCCCCTACAACACTCTCCATGACACCCATGGACATCTCGGACCACCACTTCATTTCCTTCTCCCTTTCCCTCCCCTCCCTCCCCTCTCCACCCACTCCCTCTGTCACCTTCCGCCGTAATCTCCGCTCTGTCTCCCCCTCCACCCTTGCCTCCACTGCCCTCACTCTCTTGCCTTCCATTGAGTGTTTTTCAAATCTATCTGTCAACTGTGCTACCTCCTCTTTGTTCTCCTCCCTCACCTCCTTAAACAAGCTGCTGTCATCCCACTGCTCAAGAAACCAACCCTCGATGCCACCTCTCCTCAGAACTACCGCCCTGTCTCCCTACTTCCTTTCCTCTCCAAGACTCTCGAGCGGGCGGTCCACCGTCAGCTCTCTGACTTTCTGTCCCAACACTCACTCCTTGATCCTCTGCAGTCCGGCTTCCGCACAGCTCACTCCACTGACACGGCTCTCCTGGCTGTCACTGACTCCCTCAGCCGTGCTCGGGCGCCTCCCTCTCCTCAGTCCTCATCCTCCTTGACCTCTCTGCAGCATTTGACACCGTCGATCACTCCATCCTCCTCTCCTGCCTCGCTGACCTTGGGATCTCTGGGACTGCTCTCACCTGGTTCTCCTCCTACCTCAGTGACCGGTCCTTCCAAGTGACATGGAGAGACTCCTCATCCACCCCCCAACCTCTCCTCACAGGCGTTCCCCAAGGCTCTGTCCTGGGCCCGCTCCTATTCTCTCTCTACACTCGCTCCCTGGGCCCCCTCATCGCTTCCCATGGTTTCTCCTACCACCTCTACGCTGATGATGCCAAGATCTTCCTGTCTTTTCCCTCTTCTGACCCTCTCATCCCCTCACGCATCTCTTCCTGCTTGTCTGCTATTTCCGCCTGGATGCACTCGCACCACCTCAAGCTCAACCTCTCCAAATTGGATCTCCTGTTTTTCCCCCACTCTTCCTCACCTTCTGCTGACCTCCCCATCTCGATCCCCTTGGAATCCACCACACTCTCTCCTTCTTCTTCCGCTAAAAATCTAGGAGTCACCCTCGATCCTGCGCTCTCCTACACCCAGCACATCACCACCCTGACGCGCACCTGCAGATTCTTCCTGAGCAACATACGCCGGATCCGTCCCTTCCTCACCGACTACTCGACTTAGCTACTCGTCCAGTCACTGGTCCTCTCCCGCCTGGACTACTGCAACTCCGTCCTGCCTGCATCCACTACCCGCCCACTCCAGCTCATCCAGAACTCTGCGGCTCGTCTGGTGTCTCTCTGCCCCGATTCGCACACCCTACTCCACTGCTCCGCTCCCTCCACTGGCTCCCGATAGCGGCACGCATTCAGTTCAAGACTTTGACCCTCACCTACCGCTGTCTCCAAGCTACCTTCAGTCACTCGTCTCTCCATATATCTCCTCCAGACCACTGCGTTCCTCCAGTGCCAGAAGGCTAACTCTGCCTCCTCTCCACTCTCCTTCCTCCAGAGCCGCTCCTTCTCATCCCTGAACCCTAAATGGTGGAACGACCTGCCCACCGAAGTCAAAACCGCAGAGTCATTGACCTCATTCCGGCGCTTACAGAAGATGCATCTTTTCCGACAGTACTTCTATCCCTGCTAGATAGCACTTCAGCTTTATTATGCTTCTCGCATTCTTGATTATTTTCCTCCTTGCTCCCTTTCCCGTAGCCCTCGTCTGTAACCCTACATCTTGACAGCACTTAGCTTTCACCGTCCAGGATGTAGGAAGTCTCTTACTGTACTTGTGTAAATTGTAAATTGGAATTTGTAAAATGTATTTTGAATTGCTGTTTTAGCCAGATTGAATTTGTAATGATTGATGCCTTGTACTTCTCAGTATTTTTGCACTTTGTTTGCACTTATGTTGTAAGTCGCCCTGGATAAGGGCGTCTGCCAAGAAATAAAAATAATAATAATAATAATAATAATAATCTTGAAATGCATTTCAAGATATCTATAAATTATAATTTGGCTTGCCATACCAGCTACAGTGAGGGAAAAAGTATTTGATCCCCTGCTGATTTTGTATGTTTGCCCACTGACAAAGAAATTATCAGTCTATAATTTTAATGGTAGGTGTATTTTAACAGTGAGAGACAGAATAACAACAAAAAAATCCAGAAAAACGCATTTCAAAAAAGTTATAAATTGATTTGCATGTTAATGAGGGAAATAAGTATTTGATCCCCTATCAATCAGCAAGATTTCTGGCTCCCAGGTGTCTTTTATACAGGTAACGAGCTGAGATTAGGAGCACTCTCTTAAAGGGACTCTCCTAATCTCAGCTCATTGCCTGTATAAAAGACACCTGTCCACAGAAGCAATCAATCAATCAGATTCCAAACTCTCCACCATGGCCAAGACCAAAGAGCTGTCCAAGGATGTCAGGGACAAGATTGTAGACCTACACAAGGCTGGAATGGGCTACAAGACCATCGGCAAGCAGCTTGGTGAGAAGGTGACAACGGTTGGTGTGATTATTCGCAAATGGATGAAACACAAAATAACTGTCAGTCTCCCCCTCGGTCTGGGGCTCCATGCAAGATCTCACCTCGTGGAGTTTCAATGATCATGAGAACGGTGAGGAATCAGCCCAGAACTACACGGGAGGATCTTGTTAATGATCTCAAGGCAGCTGGGACCATAGTCCCCAAGAAAACAATTGGTAACACACTACGCCGTGAAGGACTGAAATCCTGCAGCGCCCGCAAGGCCCCCCTGCTCAAGAAAGCACATGTACAGGCCCGTCTGAATTTTGCCAATGAACATCTGAATGATTCAGAGGAGAACTGGGTGAAAGTGTTGTGGTCAGATGAGACCAAAATAAAGCTCTTTGGCATCAACTCAACTCGCCGTGTTTGGAGGAGAAGGAATGACCCCAAGAACACCATCCCCACCGTCAAACATGGAGGTGGAAACATTATGCTTTGGGGGTGTTTTTCTGCTAAGGGGACAGGACAACTGCACCACATCAAAGGGACAATGGATGGGGCCATGTACCGTCAAATCTTGGGTGAGAACCTCCTTCCCTCAGCCAGGGCATTGAAAATGGGTCGTGGATGGGTATTCCAGCATGACAATGACCCAAAACACACAGCCAAGGCAACAAAGGAGTGGCTCAAGAAGAAGCACATTAAGGTCCTGGAGTGGCCTAGCCAGTCTCCAGACCTTAATCCCATAGAAATCTGTGGAGGGAGCTGAAGGTTCGAGTTGCCAAACGTCAGCCTCGAAATCTTAATGACTTGGAGAGGATCTGCAAAGAGGAGTGGGACAAAATCCCTCCTGAGATGTGTGCAAACCTGGTGGCCAACTACAAGAAACGTCTGACCTCTGTGATTGCCAACAAGGGTTTTGCCTCATTTCCCTCATTAACATGCAAATCAATTTATAACTTTTTTGAAATGCGTTTTTCTTGATTTTTTTGTTGTTATTTTGTCATGTATCATTAATATCTCATCTCCCGTGTTTACATTTTTTGGTGGGCTTTCTTTTGTTGAATTATTATTATTGTTTTTGTTCCGTGGGTGAGGAACGAGGAAGCTGTGAAGCTCAGTTCCCAAAGTGAAAATAGCGCAGGACTGTGCGAAGCAGAGCCGAAGAGTTTCCGTGTCTGCGCAGACTGAGCAGCGCAGCCGCAGCAGCGACACGCACAGGCCGGCACTGTCTTCGGGTTGAGGGCGGCGATGGACCTTCGTGAAGCAGAACAGGGTAGGTCCAGTAGTCACAGTAACCAGACAATCGCCCAGTAATCACAGCACCAGTCCTTGTTAGACACAAAATGGGAACAAGAGAGAGAGGGGGGGGTTGATGGATTGATCGTCACTGTTGTACGGATCTGTTGCTGCTAGATGTTTAGATACAGTAAAGCTCCTAATGACAAACGACAGCATACAGTAATTTTCTCTCATATTATGGTGAGCCAAATGTAAAACAATATAAAATCTGTGTACCTGTGTGGATACGATTTTCTTTGCAAATGTATTTTATTAATTCGTCTTTGTGTCAGTATACAAATACGTTTCAAAGTATTTATTTGGTGATAGGTACCCAGACGCACACGAATACAGTACATGAAGACAGTAATGGGATAATTCACCACTGATTTCTCTGGATTTATGACGAGGTTGAGTTCTGTACCTGGTGCCAGTGTATTGAGCCCAGCGTGGCTTTCGTTGGCAAAACAGCACAGACACATGCCACATATGTACACTCAGTGAATAATAAGAACAAACCTGTATACAGAGGATGTTAAAAACATAAAAGAAACCCTTTGGTTACTCACCACTGACACTTAAGCTGAGGTGACACCAGTCTACATTTTGCTAGAAAATGTAGAATGAAACATGTTGCTTCTACACCAGTCTTCACTGTGTAGAGAATGTAGATTTGGATTTCAAGTCTCAAGTTTAGAGGGCACGTGAAATGTCAGAGAATTGAATGTTAATTTCTCTACCATAAGACACCTCCAACGTCGATTTAGAGAATTTTGCAGGTTGACCACATGTCACCACGCCATCCCAGGACTCCACATCCGGCTCTGGTGGACATTCCTGAAGTCAGCAGGCCAATCGCAGGATCCTTCAAAACTTGAGACTTGAAATCCATTGATTAGGACCTAATGAAATTATTTAAATTGACTGATTTCTTTATATAAATTGTAACTAAGTAAAACCATGTTCATTTTTTTTTTCAGTTTAGCACTATTTGGATTACCAGTCATACACTTTTAATGTTCTTTACTGTCCTAAATATCTTGCCTTGAAGTGAGATGTGAAATTCTCAGCACCAGGAGATGATTCTTGTCTGATTCCAGTAACTATCCTTAATAGTATTACAGAACACCAAAGAATGAGGAAGGACCAAACCACATGTTCTTGTGGTTTTATGCTTACAGAGATGGGGAAGAAGGAAGAATCAATGTAAAAAAACAGTAGAGAGGTTGAAAAGCAAAGACTGACCACCTAACCGTAAGTCCACTGAGGGAACAATATTGTTAATTTAATAACAATTAATAGATCCAGCCATCCATCCATCCATCCATCTTCAAAACCCCTTATTCCGGTTGAGGGTCTCGGTGAAGCCAGAGCCAGTCCCAGCAGGCATAGGGCGCAAGGCAGTAATACACCCAGGATGGGACGCCAGTCCATCGCTTACAATGAATAGATGGTATCTGAAAATACTTGCACATGACAGTACTTTTTGCACCATATATTACTGAACACGTAGTATCCCTTAAGTACTGTATGCTAGTTAGTATCAGTGACAGTTTGTCGATTAGTGATAACCTTAAGACTCCACTTCAACGTAAGGGTTTGAATTTTTGATCAGTTATAAATCAACTATTGTGGGTGATATCGGGTAAAGAAGCTCATACAACTTGTGCTGCAAATTAATCATAATTAAGATCTTGCCTGTGGTCACATGCAGAATACTGCTACTACTCTTACTACTAATAATAATTTTGTATCTTAGTATCTTATCAGCAATCACAGTTTCACAGAAGAGCAGATATTGCATCTATAAGGAATCACAGCAGAATGTAACTTTCTAACATTCTATATCATAGTCACTGTTTCTGTGTGTGTCCCAGTGTCAGAGCTGCCCAGTCCCCCTGCTGAGTTGAGGCTTGTGCTGCTTGGGGGAGCTGGAGTGGGGAAGAAACACCATCCTGGGGAGAGAGGTTTTTGCTCCTCTGTGACCTGGAAGTGCAGGAGAGTTGTGGGTGTTATTGGAGAGAGGAGGGTGGCTGTGATCGACACCCTGGCCTTCACCTATCTCTAGACCCCCATGAAGGACAGTCTGATGAAGAAATGCTGGGATCTGTGTGCACCAGGACCCCATGCTTTCCTCCTGGTGCTGAGGGTGGGAGAAGGAGGAGGAGGAGGAGGAGGAGGTGGAGGAGTGGACACAGTGAAGGAGCTGTTTGGGGAGGAGGCTCTGAGCTCCACTGTGCTTCTGTTCACTGGGGGAGATCAGCTGACATAATCAATCAGAAGAGTTGTGGTCACAAAAATGCACCCCTAAACAAAGTTAAGCCACCTTTGAACAAGAGCTTGTGACCGTAATGAGAAACTGACCTGCTTATTAGAAATGGTGCAGGTTGAACCTAATATAGTGTTACTGATGAACCAACAGGTTGGTGACGTATGTAATGTCAGGTAATGCTAACTATTGTCACACATGTGTCAGAATTTATACCAATCAACCATGCAAAATATAATGTATATACAGGCAAATGTGTTAGACTGCATTACAGTGACACTGACAGTAAATTGTTTTTTGAGTTATTTAATTTGATTTTAAGGCAGTAATGTCAAACTTAAAAAAATGAAAAAAGTAGTTTTGAGCAATCAATCAATCGCAGATCTGCACACCCAGTCTTTTGGTAGATATAGATATACACACAATGTAATGTCATGCTTTTTTCCTTAATTTATTTTAGTTGATTTAACTTGCATTGTGTCACAACCCACACAATGCCTCTCGTCATGAGACCATGAAGCGAGAGCAGAGTCTCATACTGGGTTCACTGGTTCAAATGATATGTGATCACTGGGTCCAGTGACCACACCTCAAAAACACATAACCATACAGCCTGATGACTTGGTCATAGTGTGATAACGCACCTAGATTGATATATTGTTTGCTTTTCCCTCCTGACTCGTTCTTGCTAGTGAGTCCAAACTGAACTGGCACCCTGGTTAGAACCAGTAGCCCAGTAAACACAATGGAAGTGGAAACTGGAAATGGTCAAACTTTTACAAACACATCCAGAATATCGGTCTGTGTCTCCTCTCCCGAACCCACAGGGTTCTGTAGCATCTCGTTCCCTAGGCTACAGCACTGCCGGCAATCTCTGTTTTCTGTGTGAATGGGTACTTTGTATTGTGTTTTGTACAATACAATGTTCCAAAGAGCCACAGCTGTAACAAATGTTTGGCCTGTGCAGCCACCCTGACCTCCAAAAGTTATAAACAATGTGATTATATCTGGGACTTAATAACTGGAACTCCAGACACTAGTGAAGGGGCTTGTAATCTGACATTTCACACAAAGAGAAAATAACAGGAATATGAATAATAAAGATGATCGATGAGGACAGGACACAGGAGGCTGACGTGCCGAAGCTGGGATCAAAATGTGTAAGTTGTATTCCACCCCAAGGACATTAATTTCCTTGAAATAATATCAATTGTCCATCTAAATATCACACTTTTGTCACCTGTTTACTAATGGGGAACCCCCACCACACAGGTATTACATTTTTTTATCAGTCACATTTTTTGGAAACCATTGGCACAGTTTTCAACACAAAAGCCCACACTGAGTTGCACAAATCAAATTGTTTCAGAATCCCAAACACTTCTGCATTTCATTACATTCAAATTTTACATAACCATATTTATCTAAATTACTTGCTCAGTCAGAAATACATATTTCAAATGCATGCATCTGTTCTTCAAAATGTTTTACTCTAATTGCTATTACCAAGAATGACTTGCAGGTAGAAAATGCAAGTAGAATTAATATAAAATTATCCCGACACCACATAAAAGGCTGTGTAGCCTGCATGCAGTTTGTGACAACATGGAGCAGGCTGCAGAACAACAGGGTGAGAGCCAGGGGCGAAGGCGAGGAGAAAGTCAAAGATGAAGAGCTGTTGAATAAAATTAGAGCAACAGTTGTTGACCATGTAATACTCCCCCCTACTCCCCACCCCCCACACACCCATGTCCCACACGTTTATATTTATATTAGTTTTTTTTTTTGAAAGCCCTAACATTTACCAAGGATGAATATAATTCAAAACTTGTTTTCATTTCACTTTTCACAATTTTAATTGTCAATTTAAATTGGAATCTCTCTATGCATGAACCTATTCTTACTCCATCTAGTATGGATGAGCCTGAATCAACGTAGATACAGTAACGCTCTCTTTCCATTTCATACAATTTTACTAGTTATTTAATATATAGGATGAGATCGAATATTCAAAAATTCAACTATTCGTTAAAGATGGCCAATTTCGACAAGTGAATCTAACATTCGATAGTTGAAATAATAATAATAATAATAATAATAATAATAATTTTATTTTAAAGCCTGTACGGTTGATTGGCTCTCTATGTAGCTGTAATGAAGATTGACGAAAGGTGGGATTTGTTATTGCTTGTTTGTGATTGGCTGACAATGACAGATCTGCGCGACTCCGCCAATGGGATCGGTGCAATTCTGCAGATCTGCGCAGATCTGCGGCGCTACAAGAACGCGACCAATGGCTTCCTCTCTTCTGCGTGGAAATACTTTGACGAAGTAAATTAAAACACTGTGAAGTGCATAATATGTGCAGTGCAATTCATATACCACAAATCTACAGCTGGTATGTTAACCCACCTAAAAGCAAAACACCCTTCTGCGAAACTAGCAATGAAAGAAAAGGAAAGAGGAACAACAAACTAATATTATTAAAACACACACAGCCAGTTATTGCTGTATATTTTATTTTCACTGGAACTTGAACGCACAGGTATGTTTCCGAATGTATGTAATAACGTTGTTGTGTTAGATGAGTATTTTAAAATAAAGTTCAGAACTTCTTGCAATTCCAAAAATTGTCACATTGCATTATTTCGCATTGAATGTATTTTTTGTTAATGCGTTTCCAAAATATTGCAGCAGAGAGTCCTGGCGAGGTCGTTTCCACTCGGTGATCTTTTGGAGCTGCAGGTTATTCTGATGTATTTATTTTGCCGTAATTATCTCCTCATATAAACTGCTGTGTATTTTGATCTGAAACTACCAATCAGCGGCTTCACAGACGCTGCTGCCTGACAGTCCTCTATTCTGATTGGCCAGGACTGGAGATGGAAGAATCCAATAACCGAGACCCAGTTTCCACTCCTGTGAACCGCGACAGTACAGTTTGTTTTAATGTGTGTAAGTGTAGAAAAATATATCGGTTTATCCAGTGCGATTATAGTGGGGCGGCAATCAACAGTTGTCAGATGCCATCGGGGATTTATTGTGTCTCGTCTTGACTTTTTACCTGTCAGATGTTTCCCCGCGCCCCCATAAAGGGTCTTGCGCCCCACAGTTTGGGACCCTGGACTCGCGTATAGGGAGGCCCGAGGCAATTGCCTACTCTGCCTATAGGTAGCGCCGGCCCTGCATGTGTCATCCGGATATTCCATACAGAGTGTGTAACATGCAGAGTGTACCCAGTTTTACACTAGATTCACTGACTGCATTACAGAGTAACCATGGCATGCATATATATTGTGCTTTGCTGTCAGAATTGACCGAAAGGGATGCAGTGGTGGCCACAGTCTGTTACTCACTGGTTCAACTGAAGAAGCTGTAGTTGAGATGGTTTGTGCACAGAATGATATTTGCCTCACCGAAATCCAGCGACGCATTTTTGAAGACAACAATGTGTCTTGAAGGTGTGAACAGCATCAGCCTACCTACAATTTCTCTTTCACTACAAATGCACCAAGTAATTATGAAACACATTTTCTTGGTGCCTTTTGAAAGAAAGAAAGAAATCCCAGAGTACGTTCAGTCAAGAACACTATATTCATGGCTCAGTATACTGCAATTGAGCTGCATACACGGGTGCATATCACATGCCGTTGTCTTTCCTATACTGTTCTTTCCACTTTTCGCCTCCCCCTTAGTGAAGGTTACAATATGACAAGGCTCTCTTGCCACTGACCTCAACTGTGAGCACAAGTATGGGAGTGTATCTGAGCACAGAAGCTGTATCAGTCTGCAAAACAAATCTTAGTCCAAAGTCTGTTTCAGTTAGTGCTTTCTAATAAGGTCTTTATCAGATCAAATACTGTTAATATAGAGGGATTAATAAAAATGGTAACAAATAGCTTTGGTACATGTAATTTAGTGGTCAAAGTACAGTATAAAGTGTGCATCATATAAACAAATTGTACAGTAACAGCAACCTTAGCAGAATTAGATCGAGAATTAGTGGGTCTGACAGTCAGAGGAGAGACAGCACGGAAAATGTCAGATAGAAAGACCAGCATGGTATATCCAGAAAGCATACGAAAACAAGGTAAATATGATTATTATTCATCACTGTAAATGAATGACTTTTCAAATATAAGCCTTTTCAAATTACAAGCACAAAGACACAGAAGGCAGTTATATCTGGAAGAGTGATAACCAACTTTATAGCTGGTGAAGAAAATGTATTTCTTTATTCTGTACCTGACTAGTTTGAATTAGGTTTTTAAAATATAAGGGGGAAATGGCACATCTTAGGCAGTTAACATAACCTACCAGTGTGCCTCTGACACAAGGAGCTTTCAGATCACTCCTTGGCAAGTGCGGTATAGCGAGGTCCTGTGTTCTGGGGGCAGGTATCAGGGCCGCCATCAGGATTACAACAGGGGAACAACATTTTCTAAATTGGGCCCCCTCATCCACGGGGTGGGGTGCGACAGACTTTGACTGTGCGGAGTGTTTGTATGCTGTCTGTGGTGCTCATTGCCGACCTGGATACGAAAAACTATTCTAACTATAGTCTAATAAAGAACATTGTCTTACTCTTAACTATTTTTATTTCATTTATTTATTTTTGGCGAGAAAAAACAGCAACCCCTACTTCCCTACTTCCCACTGCCCTCATCCACACCCATTCCAGCACCGTCCACCACCCATCAATTACTAAATCATTGCTTTAGAAATATATAATTTTTTAAAAGAACATTGCTTCTAGAGCAGCAACAGTAATGTTTACAACAGCAAAGTCACGATATAAACTCAATAATATCTCACTGGAAACAGATCTAAAATGTCAATAAAATTATTGTATCCAATGGCTGTGAAGACAGAGGGAAGACTGTCATCACGGGGCTGTGCTTGATGTCAATCAAACTGCGCACACCTGGGTCAAGTGCAGGGGGACCTGCTGTCACCGTCTTGGCTGCTTACATAGCGCCGGGGAAAATTGCATTTATTTTTTAAGTTAGATACTTCTCAGCATTGGTAATGTGTCCCACATTGTCCCACACAAATATACTTTGTCCCACATTTGGTTTGTTGGGCTCTGGTCGCCCTAGTGTGTGTGGAGCTCAGCCTGACACAGAGCAGAGAGACTGCAGCTGCGTGATTATCAATGACACCAACATGTTAAAGAACCGTAACATCGGCGCTCATCAACACTGAGGTCTTTAATAATTTAGCAGCAATAAACCAATAAACCAATAAAGGTTACACCAGAGAGCTGAAGGTTTATTTACTAGTCTTCCAAGCTCCTCACTTTCGCCACATTCAGCTTCGCCTGTCATACCTGGTGCTTCATACTTGGCAGGAAATTTGGCCGTTGCCTCTCTGCTTCTTTCGTTTACTTTTCTTCTCTGTCCCCTGACTTTTCTTTATTGAGCCCCTGATGTTTGCCTTTGCTGAGGAACTTTGCCTCGCTGGTCAGTCCGGCTTCACAGGAGCCGCTCGATGCACCGCACCATTTTCACAATAACAGCGGGGGCATGGGGTATCACATGACATGTTGAAATGTGTTTTAATGATAACAATACATTTATTTATCATGTAAATACATATACATCCTATTTGCAGTGATATAAGTCAGTAAGTAAATTGTTGTACTTGATCCCATTTAAGGGTCAACCATAGACCTTTGCATGGGCCCCCCTGGCACGGGCCTGGCAGGTATTGTGTGGTAATTTCAAATCTAAAATTTCTATAATGTTTATGTGAAAATGTACTTCAGAAAGAAAATTTGAGTAAAATGTGCCCCTAGTGCTAAAGGTAAATAAATCCTATCCAGAGAATCTGTAACAGTGTAGAAGATGTGAAGAGAACAGAACTGCAAACAGGCACCATTGACACATTAAATGATGGGCTTCTTGTTCTTAATGTGAAGGGTTGTGATTCTTTCATAATTATGTTAAATTATACGTTTAAGGGCATCATATCCTTTGGGGCATCTTTAAAACTGTGCAGGAAGTTAAATTAACGGCAGTTCAGTCTGATAGATAAATATATTCCATAAATGTGTGCCTTGTATGATCAGCTGCTGTATTCCTGTGGGTCACTGTACAGGACTAAGAACACTAACCTCAAATGATAACTGACATCATAGTCTCCTGTACAGCAATGAGAGAACTGTCACTCTGCAGAGAGTCAGTGCAAGACTGGGAAGACTCTGGCTACAGTCACATACCCAAAGATCACAATATAGACACAATAAGGAAAAAAACATATTAAAAAAAAACTGACATTAACAGGGTAGGTTCATGTAACAGCAAAAATGAAACTAAGAGACAGAGGTTTATGACTGATGGAGCCTAATTTAATAGTCATAGTCCAGTGGAAATTACACACCATTAAATAGCTATAGATTATGCACACAGAGGAATATCTGATCAAAGTCCTACTTTCTCTAATAGTCAGAGAAATTAGGCAGGTTTAAGGATACAAAAACTAAAATATTAACACGAATGATTAGTTTAATATTTTGTACAAATCAATAGATCATCATTAACCTGTGAATGTTCAGAATTATGTCAACATGTAATCAGTTTCAAAACACAATTAGAGAGAACTATATATTCATGCTTTCTCATGATGCTCTGATAGAAGAGGCACAAAGCAGGTATATTAAAGAAAATATCAGGAATGCTAATTGAGGTGTTATTTTTTGTTCATGAACTTGTTCAGTTAATCACAATCAGTTAATCACAAAAGGCTGCATTGAAATCTATAAGCAATAAATAAATAAATAAATAAATAAATAACAAAAACAAATACAACTGAATACCACAAATAGCCATGAAAACAAATGTTCCTCAGACTGAAAATTATAATAAATAAAAATCATTGTCCTTTATCTACAGAGACAGATGCAGAGAAACAAGCGAGGAGGACAAGGGACAGCATGCAGTCTCCCCCTGGGGGTGAGTATAGAGACAGCACAGCTGATTGTCATTATTAGGTGACATAAACACAGACAGCAGCTTCTGCAAGTTAAGCACATCCTTATCTTAATGAAGAAATGTACAAAGTTACAGGATGCTCTAATTGACTGTGTTTGCAATGTAGCCTAATGCTGAATACATGCCCATGTATATGCTTTTGAAACCTATGAGATTGTTTACATATCAGTTTGAGTTATTTACACAAACCGCAGCTTGTTCCCTTTAAGCTAGATCAGGGGTTTTCAAACCGGTCCTGGAGTACACCCTGTCCTGCTATACAATTAATGTGGACACCTTGCCAGTCCACACAGCTTCATCATATTGAACAACTATGGGATGAGGTTTACAGGAGAGTAAAAATGTAACTTTGACTTCAGTGTCTGCTGCCATCGATGGAGAACTGCTAAAGATATCCCCAGTAGCATATGGCGACACTGAACTGGAAGAGGTCAAAATAATGGCATTGAATCTGGAGACTAAGCACTGCAGAGAGATGGAGGAGATGAAGAGGAGAATCAGAGGACTGGAAAAAAAGTCTGGAAAAGCAAGACCAGGTAAAGAAGCAATACAAATGGTCATATCAACATAACTGTTGTATTTAATCTATTCACAATCCATTCTCTGAAACCTGTAAATAGTTTAATTAAATAAAAGGATGCTGATCTGTTAAGATAGAGGCAGAATGTTGCAATGTACAAATTGTTTTAATTTATCATTACACTTATTGTTTTATTAGTAAGTATATTCGATTGGCCTATAGGACTTTAAACTGGAGTGTGGTTTGTTTATCTGGTATCGACATCAGACTAAATAATAATTACTGAATAAAGTCCTGTTATCTAGTGATCCCCACACATACAACCCACAGCAGACAAGTCCTCTGAAAACAAGACCGTGTTGATATGCAAGTTACAACAATACTTTACTAATACGAACTAACTAATACAAATATTAGGGGTGAGTTTGATTTGCATGAATTAACCCTGAGGCCATAGGCGCTGAGTTTTGAAATTCCCGGGGGGGGTTGAGTTAGTAAGCCGAAGCCGGAGATCTATCGAGGCACAAAACTAAGAAATAGCAAACAAGTATTATAATTACGCTACCCGTTCCTACAATTTAAATCCCATACACAACTAGGTTTTATGTAATTGTGGTTTACCTAATTATTGACTGGTACATGAAATATACTACCTGTGTGGTTTACTGAAATTCAGTTATGCAGACAGTCAATAGCGGGGAGGGCTGGCAGACTGCTTCGACTTGAGGATGGTTGCAAAGCTTTCAGGTTTTTGGTGGAGACGTTCTGGGTCTGGTTCCATTCAGACTTCCTGGATTTCACCTCCTTGGTTTCTTCTCCCAGGTTGTTCCACTCCACTCCACTACAAATGGGTAGTTTTAACTTTCTATTGTGATACGTTTTAGACAAAGATATTCTAATCTCTTTCCTTCCAAACTTCTGATTGGTCAGGTTTGGGGTAATAAAATTGAAATTTGAATCAAAGCAGCCTTTGCCATTCCTCTTCCTTGATTCCTACAGAATATGTATTGGGGGTGTGATGGCTTTGAGGAATGTGAAAATGGTTCAAATGTTACCTAGATAACATTTTCAAGTCCCTCAAAGCAGGACCTTACAGTTGATACCAAACAAGCCAGGTGTCCTTTCTGGGTAATGTTGAATTTGAACCTTCTTGGAATTCCGGGGAATGTCAGTGGAGGATAAATTAGGATGAGTGAATTATTATCTTACAAAATGTTAATGTTGCATTGTATGTGAAATATAAATTATCCAATGGTTGTTTTAGCTAATGCTCTTTCTTTTAAGACCAAACATGGCTTATTCATGTTTTGGTTCTGAGGTAGAATTACTTAAGTGTCATTTAGTTTTAAGTCACCTTTTATTGTTTGTTATCAAACTGCGGAAGAAGCTGGCTAACACTTCTGTTGGCAGCATGTAGTTTGTATTTGGGTTTGTTGCCCCGGTTTATGGAATATATAAAGTACCTTGAATGTCTGTGTTTCACAAAATAAATCTTCAATTGGAATGTGATGCTGGTCTCTGTGGAGATGGGCATGGCAGCCCATTTGTCAGTTGGGGGGGCTCCAGCATGAGTGTGTTGTTATCTGTTGTACTTTTTTGAGCACAGGCCTGTATCGTAAGACATAGAACTTCAAAGCTGTCTCCTTAAATCCTTAAGTTTGTGTATATATTTGCCAAAATAAGGTTGTATGATTTACAACTTATATCCATCATATTTACATGACATTTAGTATACATATCTCTGACATGTGTGTTCCGCATTGCCATTAACCATGAAACATGCATCTGCAATTTACTTTTAACCCACAATAAACAGACCAGTTATCTTGCACTTTTAAAATGTGGCCATTTCAGAATATATACGATTATCTTAGACAGTGGCATTTGCACATAACAGCGGGCTCACGTGTGGAAACACCATACACCATTTACTGGAGTATATGGGATTGAGTCTGTCCTACTCTGTAGCCGTATACCTCGATTAAACACTTTATGGTTGGTCTGCTTCAGTGGCGTCGTTAGACCTGGGCTTCCGGGGCTTAAGTCTTTTAGTACTAGGTCTGGGTCTTTTGATCCAATTCCAAAAATATATTTGTACTCAGATTATTTACCATAACGGCATTGCTGAAACACCGTCCCTGTACTGTATTTGGAATATGGTATTTGCGACTTCCGTGGTGGAGTGTCATATATTTTGTTTGACCTTTTTCAAACATTTAATGCATTAATTAATTATCACATTTCAGCAGCATTTAGAACCAGTCAGCAGGTCATTCATTCTGTCATTGCTCCTTAACATTTGCTTAGCTAGTTATTTGCTTAAAAGGAATGTTGTGTTGATTTCAAAACTAACTACTGATTGATTAGTTAGAAAATTAGAAAATTATAAATTAGTTAAATAATAGTTTGTTGCATGTTTTGAGGTCACACACAAGCATCACTTGACAGGTGAGTTGAAATAAATGAATAACGTCTGTAACATACCTCTACCTTGTGCCTCTTGTCCTCGACCAGGGGGGCAGAGAGCTCTGACAATGCTAGATGTTCCACTAAGGAAAGAAAACCAAGGGAAACTAATAGTAGGAAAGTCCTGAAATGTTTGTACCACAATGCCAGGAGTATAAGGAATAAGATGTTAGACTTGGAAGCCACAGTGCTGGCATGTGACTATGATGTTGTAGGAGTGACAGAAACATGGCTTACAGAAAATGATGGGGATGAATACAAGTGAAAGGATACACACAGTTTAGGAGAGACAGGCAAAATCAAAGAGGTGGTGGGGTAGCAAGCCAAATTGTCAAAATACAATTCAAGATATCTTAAATTTAATTGCAGGTATCTCAAATTCAATTCGAGATATCTCAAATAGACCAGGAAGTGAATTTAATATATCTCAAATTCAATTTGAGATATCTTAAATTGCATTTGAGATATCTCAAATGCAATTTGAGATATCTAATTTAAAGCTCCAATTTGAGATATCTTGAAATAGAGCATTAAATGACATATCTCAAATTATATTTCATCCTGCCCCAGGTCATAAAGGTCAATCCCAATTACTACCTACATAATACATATGTTTTGTTGCTTCTTAGAGAATGCAAAAGTCAGCAAAATATTATTTTTACAAATTCAGTTTACATATATTTATTGCATTTAATTGTAAACATTGTACATTCTACAAATCTTAAGAGAAGGGCAATGGACTTATTCAATACAAGAATATATGCTACTGCGGACGTCATTTCAGCTGTTTCACAATGTTATGTAGATCCCTATAATCTGGAAAACCTTTAATTACAGTATTTTAACTTATTTCTCCATTAAGTCAACCATCACTTCAGCGTTGTGGACCTCAATATCGGTCTGTTCAAGATGCCGTGAGGCTGTCTATAAAAGCCGCGCCCTCGGCCTACTGTGTCTCAAGGAGAACACCAGCGTCTTCTCCATATGCACCTCTGCCACTACGGGTCAGTCATCGGTTCCTTCAGGACACGATTCATAATATGCATATCTGCCATGTGGAATAAATCAGTCATCTGAAGACACAATGTGTGGTTCGCACAACATCAGAGATCCTCCTTATAAAAGGCATCTCTATCACATGGACAGCAGTTGACGTTCACACAATCTATGAGGTTTCCAGTAAAGGGACAATTCAAAATAATAATGATCTTGATTCCAATTTATCACAAATTATTTCAGTACAGCACTCAGCTGTCGTCAGCAGCATCATATCTCCTGTGTTACTGAATCAGCTTTACTTCCTAATGTAGATACTCTTTTTTGTGTGCAGCTGTCAAACGTTCAAAACAATGTGCTTATTTCTTTCCTTTTATCTGACTTAAATATCTGAGACCATTTTAATAATTATTACAGCAGCTCTTTCACCAAACTAGTTAATAGTTCTTAGGTAAATGATGGCAGTTATAAATCTTTGTTTCTCAATTAATTTTTTAACCAATACACCATGATTTGAAATTATTTCCATAGTTTCATTAGGAACAACTCCTCTTATTCCTATTTTCATTATTATTATTTATTTCTCTAATATTTCCTTCCTACATTGCCATTGTCTTGATTTGTATTTTACCCATTAATGGGCATTAATTGTCTCTATATATATATATATACACAGTGAGGGAAAAAAGTATTTGATCCCCTGTGATTTTATACATTTGCACACTGACAAAGAAATGATCAGTCTATAATTTTAATGGTAGTTGTATTTCTACAGTGAGAGACAGAATAACAACAAAAAAATCCAGAAAAAACGCATTTCAAAAAAGTTATAAATTGATTTGCATGTTAATGAGGGAAATAAGTATTTGACCCCTTCGACTTAGTACTTGGTGGCAAAACCCTTGTTGGCAATCACAGAGGTCAGACGTTTCTTGTAGTTGGCCACCAGGTTTGCACACATCTCAGGAGGGATTTTGTCCCACTCCTCTTTGCAGATCCTCTCCAAGTCATTAAGGTTTCGAGGCTGACATTTGGCAACTCGAACCTTCAGCTCCCTCCACAGACTTTCTATGGGATTAAGGTCTGGAGACTGGCTAGGCTTTCTTGAGCAGGGGGACCTTGCGGGCGCTGCAGGATTTCAGTCCTTCAAGGCGTAGTGCGTTACCAATTGTTTTCTTGGTGACTATGGTCCCAGCTGCCTTGACATCATTAACAAGATCCTCCCGTGTAGTTCTGGGCTGATTCCTCACCGTTCTCATGATCATTGAAACTCCACGAGGTGAGATCTTGCATGGAGCCCCAGACCGAGTGAGACTGACAGTTATTTTGTGTTTCTTCCATTTGCGAATAATCGTACCAACTGTTGTCACCTTCTCACCAAGCTGCTTGGCGATGGTCTTGTAGCCCATTCCAGCCTTGTGTAGGTCTACAATCTTGTCCCTGACATCCTTGGACAGCTCTTTGGTCTTGGCCATGGTGGAGCGTTTGGCATCTGATTGATTGATTGCTTCTGTGGACAGGTGTCTTTTATACAGGTAACGAGCTGAGATTAGAAGCTCTCCCTTTAAGAGAGTGGTCCTAATCTCAGCTCGTTACCTGTATAAAAGACACCTGGGAGCCAGAAATCTTGCTGATTGATAGGGGATCAAATACTTATTTCCCTCATTAACATGCAAATCAATTTATAACTTTTTTGAAATGCGTTTTTCTGGATTTTTTTGTTGTTATTCTGTCTCTCACTGTAGAAATACAACTACCATTAAAATTATAGACTGATAATTTCTTTGTCAGTGGGCAAACGGATCAAATACCTTTTCCCCTCACTGTATATTATACATATACCTCCTTCTATCCTTATTCTACAAAACTAAACCTTGTGATGACTGCTGTACAAATCTTTGCATCAACATTATCATCTATAATTTCCCAAAAGGTAGAACCAAAATGGCACTGCTCTAAGGACAATTCTATCGCCATATTGTCATGGTTTTCAGCCATCGCCCTCTATCTCCACTAGAGGCCGCTGTCTCCCTGTCTTTCCTTTTCCCTTCATTGTTCTTTTTTCACCTATCAATCACCCAATTAACATTCCTAACACCCTTGTGCACTTCTGCTCCTGTCCTCTGTTTTCATTGGCTCTGCACCTTTCTTTCCTGTTCCTGCTCCTTGTCTTAAACCCCTCACTGCGCTCACTTGGGGTGAAGTCTCGTCAAGCAATGCTTACGACTCTGAGCCCTGTTTCCTCTCCGCCGACCAACACCAGTGACCTCGACCACGTCTTTGCCCAGCCCTTGTTTGCTCTGTTTGCCCGATCCCACGATCCCCGCCTGTGACCTCAACCACGACTCTGCCTTGCCTCTCTTGCCCTGATCTGCCGGTACCCTTTTATCAGTGGCCACGAGGACGGATTATGGGCCGCAGCATTAAGACCGGAGGCCAATGCAAGAGAGGAGAATATGTACTTTGATGTGTCTTGGCATGTGGGTAGAGAACCTGTGGAATAAATGAGAGAGATATTCATTGTTGCTGGTTCCTGTGAAGACAGATAATAGTAGTTATTTTTCTATTCCTCTGTATCAGCGTCAATATTATTAGCACAAGTAATGTAACTATACTTATTTATTTCTGGACATTACTGTTGGTTGACAATGTTGCTTGGTTTGTAGTAGTACACTTGCATTTAGTTACAAGGCAGCTCTCTTATCTCTCTCTGTCTTTTTTTTCTCTCTCAGTCCTCTCAGGCTGCTTTTCTGGCAGGGAAGCAGGGGAGCTGAGCCCACAGACACTTTCACCACTCCCCCATCCTTCCTGGGGGCAGGGGTGAGGGGGTGGATCCCTTCCTAATTGATAGGGTATTTCTGTTTATGAAAGGACTATTTCCATACAGTTTCATGACTTTAGACTTTAAATTATATCTCATTCAATTATTGATTTATTTTGCATTAAGTTATACCTTCAGTAACTTCCTTATTTTCCCTCATATTCCGTTCAATCAACATCAGAAAATCTCTTGCTAAAAGTGGCAGCACATTTGTCTCACACATACCAAACTCCCTTTTTCCAGCTTCTCAAGCCTTATCAACTCCCAAACCCTCTTCAACTTAGCATCCTAACAGTTGTTCTTTCTCCTATTCCTAATATCTTACAAGAAAATTCAAGTAAAATTTGTATTATTACTATTTATACATGTATAATATATTTACTTTTAGGAAAATATTTTAGGAAAATAAGCCTTTTCATTGATTTCAATAATGATTCCCAGTTACTCCAGGAAAAAATAATAATAAATAAAGTGTCCAGTCAATGATTTCCCCAACGAAGAGCCTGCATGGGCACTAAGACTGTCCGCCTGCGTGGCTCATAGGTCTTTATTGTTTCAGCTTCCTTCCTCCTACTGACATCCAATCTACACAGGTACAGGTTCAGAAGAACTGTTCCCAAAGCCAGATTGAACTGATCAATAGTTCATTTCCTACCTACTCAGTGTATTTAGGGATCTATTTCTAGAGATTTCAAAAACTCTTCATGTGGAACTCATAGTTACCAAATTTCCTGGAGTATCTGGTTATCTATTTATTCATATCTTCACCAAATTTTACTGTTTCCTCAGATTCCCATTTCAAAAATTAGCTCTAATTCAATTTTCAACATTTTATTTTTTATTTCTGGTTTGTAAAACTCATTATAATAGTACTTTTCTTTTTCTTTTCTCCTTTAAATTATTCAATATTAATTTAGCTCATGTATTTAATGCTTGTAATTTTATATTTCTATAGTATCCTTAAAATTCTTACCCTTTCCTACTTCACTCATCTTAAATCCAAGGTCTAATTTTTACTTTTATTTCAGGTATTTTATGCTATGTACCAGTAACCAAACATTTTCTGAAAATAAGACTATAATATATCACTATTCTGTTTGCATTGTCCTGCCTGGATTTTACATCAGGCTGTCAGGGCTGGACCAGAGTGCTGCTCACGTGGATTTCAGCCTTTCGTTTTCCTTTAATTTGACTTTACAGAATTTGTCCATAATATGATTTTTAACCAACAAATCTTAGAGTCTTAGAGGAAACCATGAATATGTATTATTATTATTATTAATAATAATAATAATAATAATAATAATAATAATAATAATAATAATAATAATCTATTTATTTAGTGTATATTTTGTATTACTAACATTATTCTTTAAATATTCTTTCTTACTTATTTCTGATGCCTTATGCACCCTGTATAAAGTTAAATGTTTAGATCCTCATTAATCTGTTAAAACATCAATAACTGCGTAATTTTAAATATAATTCTGAAATTATGTGTTACTTCAGTTCTCAGTCTTATTCTGGACTATGCACAATATTAAAAATACAATGCATACAAAACAGACATTTACCTTGCGTAACCTTCAGACTATATATGTACATAAACTCGCAAAGCACATACACGTTGATATCCAAAGATAATTCAGATATTAGATTAGTGATGTGTTTAACTGACCCTGCAGTGTCTCAAACAGCCCTTATCATTTATGTATGTATTATGTTATTTATTTATTTATGAAGCTTCTTATTATTTAAAATAAGATGTAACATAATCTCTTTCAATTATTTCACTACTTTGGTGTTTTCTTGATCCATTATGATCAAGTTCTTCTCAAAATTCTTATTATTCAGACAAAGAATTATAGAAACTTTGTTGGTTTTTTATCTTGTTTTTACCTGGGAGTCCAGTCAGGATCCCACTCTGTCTTTAACATTTTTAAACTTCTCTTGTAGGAGTTCACATATAGACATGTATTATAATGCCATTATGTCAATCCTATCTTGCCAACAATGGAGCAAATCATTGGACTTACACAGTACCTCAGATTCCGTCTGGCTTTGACTGCCACTACCTGCCTTAGCGTACAAAGATTTCCTTGCGTAACATGGCGTTCAGTTGGCCTTGCCATGCCGCTCAGTACCCTTGGCATCAATCCCCACAGATCTGTCTAACCTGGAGTCCTCCTTAGAACCTCCGCTGCGCAGTCAATAACACAAAACAAACAAACTGTACAGTCACACATTTACCATGTATCATCTGTGCATCTCCTTCACAGGTTCAATTTTAAATTACGCTCTGAGAGCCTCAAAAAATCCCGAGACCAAATCTAAATATACAGGGTGGTACGAATAAAAACCCATTTTGGTCCCGGGAGTGGAGGCAAGTTCAGATCCTCGTTCCTGACGCCAAGTGAAGAACCCAGTCTTGATGCACAGATGATAACATGTATTTAGCATGCCAGGCCTGGAAGGCCCAACATGGCAGCTCTCCAGCAGAGACTCCTTGAACAACAGAAGTGGACAGCTTTTATACAATGCATGACATGGGTCTGTGGGTCTGTGGGCAGGGACAGTCACAGGTTTCCCAGAGTGTTGTCTTGAGATCAGGTTTCTGAATGTTTGTGGTGGTCTTCCTGAGGAGGGGGGTCATCATGGAAGCAGGTGTTTTACTGTTGTGGCATACAAACTGCCCAATCTCACAGTTTTAACAATGGACAATGAGGTAGTCAATCACTATAATGTAACATCTTCAGCCTTGAGAGAAGAGCAGGAAACCCCAAACAAACACTAAGCAAACTGGTATCTGTAGGCTATTTATCTGTTTGGGCGCTCCTCTTATCATAATAAACAGCAGTCAAAGTGGAAAGGAGAAAATCCAGAGGATATGCCCTGAACAACTGCCTATCGCTAGCTTGATAAATCTAATTTGCTCAGTCTGCATATTATTATTAATATAAAACATTATACAGCTAATATTAAACATTAATATTGGCTTTTCAAGGTTCTTCAAAAGCACCAATCAGGGGTAGGATATAAGAACATTTCCAAGGCATTGAATATCCCCCGGAGCACAGTGAAGTCCATTATTAAGAAATGGAGAGAATATGGCACAACTGTGAATCTGCCTAGATCAGGCTGTCCTCAAAAACTGAGTATCCGGGTGAGAAGGGCTCTAGTCAGGGAGGCCACCAAGAGGCCTATGGCAACTCTAAAGGAGTTCTAACACGGCTGAGCTGGGAGACACTGTGCATATTGCAACAAAAGCCAGGGTGCTTTACAACAATGTCCTTTAAGGGAGAGTGGCAAAACCAAAGCCATTGTTGAACATTGTTCAATAATGTTATCAATCAACATTTCACCAATCAATTATTTCACAATAGCCTGTTTAGATGGATAAACACAATAAGGCATTTATTTTAGGAGAATGTCCTGAATGAGACAGATTTTTTGATGCAGTAGTACAGTATAGCCAAGCTTCATACTACACACCTGAACATTCAGTCTTAAAAGTATCAACAGATGAGGTTTCTCAGAATCACCCAAGTGCGATTGCTGTACTGCGTCATGAATAAGTATGATGAAAAGAAGAATCTAGGCTTATTGGAGATGATACAGTGAACAACAAATTCACTGGAGAAATGATTTTAAGTGCTGTTGAAGTTACAATAAAACATGGAAACCAGTCCGCAGCTTGCATGGTTCCACACTGAAAAAATAACTTTTTCAACCAGTACATATTATCAGCAAACTTTCAACTGTATACCTCTGAAAAATAATAAATCAACCCCCAGTACTTCAGCAAAAGTAAGGGTTTCAGAAGGCATAACCACAGTAGTTAAGATCAAGGACTGGTCATGCAAAGAGAAAGTCAACTCACTCCATCCCAGTGGTTGCTTGGCTTCACCGTTGGCCAAAAATAAAGTGCCATCTTCCCAGGGTTTCAGCTTTTTCTGAGGATGTTTGAATTTAGTCCACAGCTGTTAAAGTTCAAAAGTGTATAAGAAGATCCTGTGTCCAGAATAGCTCTTCTCTTCTATTAGCACATTAAACTAAGAAGGACAGAAATAATAATTAGTCTTTAGACAAGTAGATCCTTTGGAAGAGGGTTTCTTGGTATCACGCATTTGTGTAATTAGAATGGGGTTACTTTTTTGTAACCCGTTAGATGGAGTATCATCATGTGAACAGTGATAAGAGCTATCACAACTCATTTATTCACTAACTTTAGTTTAGCCAAAAAAAAAGTACAAGGACAATGCATATATGTGCTTATTCATTTCACTTGATCCATGCATTCTGAAACCTGTTCTTGCAAAGTCTTTATATGAGACGAAAATATGTTATGATTATTGTCATATTCCAACTCAGTGTCATGAGTGGAACGTCATCTGGTAACACAATAATAATGATGATGTTCAATTATCAAAGCAGAGCAATTGATTATTTCCATCATGTCATCCCTTTTCATTGATCACAGTCCTGGGGCCCATTCTTCATATGTGGATAAGTAGGTTAGTCTTCTAAGTTTTAGGATAACTTGGCATAAACATGGTATTTTCCGTTCTCCAAAGCAAGCTTAAAGTTCAGCCAGCTATGTTACCAGAGCAGCATGTCCAACATCTCAAACCACTCACTGGCAGGTAAACTTGAAGTTAGCCGGCTAAGAATCTGAATGTATTTAATCCTTTATATCCTGTTTGAGTTTGTATAATTGTTATTGTGAGAATAGGGTGTAATTTTACAGGGTTGTTGTTAAAACATTGTCAGGGGCACATTTTAAAGGTTTATTTCAACAAATGCATCAGGGACCAGCCTGTTAATAGAAAGATAGATTGTTGTGTAGTGGTAGAATCAGGAGACAGACACAGTAGTCGGGTTCAGCACTTCTTTGTTAAAGCCAGGCAGACATCTTGACTCCTTTTATATTTCTCTAACAGACCATAACATTACATATAATTATAGCACCCCCTAGTGGATATTTACAATATACAACACATTAAAGTGAACACAACATCTCCCCACCACTTAAAAAATTATACTTGTAATATGGCCAAGGTCTAAAACCTCAACGGAAGACAGTAAAGTACTTTAACAAAACAGTCATAATATACACACAAGGTCTTAGGAATTCTGGGTTCCTTCAAACCAACAATTAGCTACATGAATGACAACATTTAAACAGAACAAAGCATCATCCACAATAGCATTTGAACATTAACCTAACAGTAATGGTCTTTTGATCAATTCAGTTTACCACGTAATCTAGAACATGTATTCACTTGAATGTATTCAATTGAATCCCCCAAGTCTGTTCCCTTTCAATTCTTTTATTAAGGCTGAGTTACATAGTCCTTCAACTATGCCGGTTTGTTCTGACTACGCTGGCTTGGTGCTCTAGTGTTTGCAATGCTGGTGCCGGGCTTGGTTGCTCAGCTTAAGGGGTAAACTTCGTGGGTAGCGGTGCAAGATGAGAAGCATCCCAAGACGCCCATCAGTCAGTTTATAGCTGTGCGTTCCTTTTTATGAGTAATCTGCAGAGGATCAGTACATTTAGATTTCCCTTTCTGTACATGCACAGGCTTTCTTACTCTTACTCAATCACCTTCTTTGAAGCTTGGTATTTGTGCATTGCCTTTGCCATTAATGTATGCTTTCATTTTTTTCTGTTTGTCCTTTATTTTCATCCTCAATATCTTTGTTGCTGGGCTCACATTGGTTTCGTGGAGAACTTGTCAGCTTTGATCTCATTTTCCTTCCAAATAGGAGCTAGAAAGGAGACATCCCTGTGGTTGTGTGAGGAGTAGCCCTGTAGGTTTGTAGGAATTCCGTGATGTATGATTTCCAGGGTGCTCTCTCTCTCTCTCAGCCATGATGATAGTGTCCTTGAGCATCCTATTCCGCCATTCCACAGCACCGTTTACTTCAGGGTGGTATATGGAAGTGTGGATTTGTTTCACATCTCTCTGCTGCAGGAAATGTTTGAAATCTGTGGCTAGAAACTAAGGACTGTTGTCGGTCACCATCTCTAGTGGATTGCCTTTCTGTCTGAAAACAGACTTCAAATAGGTGGTAACAGTGGTAGCTGTCATGTGTGGTGCAAATGCCACCTCAGGCCATTTGGAGTAATAGTCCACTATTGTAATGGCAAATCTGCATTCAGCAGGACTAGTCTCGAAGGGACCAACTTACATCAATGACAAGTTTCTGCCAAGGGTCCTGTAGGTACTCTACTGGGGTCAGAGGGGCATGTACAATCCTAGCAGTCTTGTTGTTGAGTTGATATTTGACATTTACGGAATGCACTTACGTAAATCCATTTTAGGCCACCAATATAAGTCGCTGAGTCTCTGTTTAGTTTGAACAATGCCCTGATGACATTCGTGAGCTAAGTTGGTCATGTGTGAGCGCAAGCTAAGTGGCACAATCAATCTATGACTCATTCTCAACACATAAGAGCCATAACTAGAAAGTTCATCCCTCACAGGAATGTAAGGGACCATGTCAGTGGGTAAAGCTTTAGATGTAGCAGACCAACCATTCACCACGTACCTGAGCATTATGGTGAGTTCAGGGAAGGAGGAGCATTCAGCAGCAAAGTCACTCACAGGCACGGCTGAGAGCAGATTGGGTACGGCAGCTATCATCTGTGGTTCTATGTCTCTAATAGGCAGCGGAAGATGTGAAAGGAAATCAGCAGCGTGGTTATCAGCCCCACGTCTGTAGGCTGTCAGCACCCCCCGCTAGCATGAACGAAACACCGTCAGCACCCCCCCCCCCCACCCTCTGCCCCCACTCAGCCACCCCATTGAACATTTTCTGGACATGCAAATGCAGGCAAGGCCAGTGGTGGGGGGGGAGGGGGGCAGACTGTAGACAGCCCAGGAAGGCCTTTACAGTTTAAAGACATCTAATCACTATTGGATATATGTACCTTTTGCGTATTAAAAACCAACATTATCACACTCTCAAAGATGTTCTAGAGTGAAAATTACAGACGGATGAGGCCATCTTTCCAGCCTGCAGGTCTCTGTATAAGCACCCACTGCAGAAATGTGTGGTAGATTCACAGTGGAGAGAGTGGTACTCTGGCCACTTATTCCTCTCTTTCACTAATTCGGCCAGGTGCTGCACATAGGTGTTGATTTTTTCATAGTTGAGTAACTATTTTTAATTGTTACCTGTTTTGTGCTGGATTGCAGCCTGATTTCCTCATGGGTCTGGCCCAGCTGGATGTATTAAACAGCAGGAAAACCAGGAGAGGAGGGGAGCTGACAGCTGATGTGATGCAAATGTTCAATGTGTTGCTTTCCTCCCAAATCAGACTGGTGTTTACATGTGATAAACTAGTGTATCAGCTGGAAGTGTGTGAGGGGGTTTGGGGAATAAAGGAGGTGCTGTGCTCAGTGAAGGAAGGGCAGCTGTTCAATAAATGTGAGAATGTCTTGTGTTGTTTGTTTTGTTTTGATTGGTTTTAATAATTACAGTATGTACTAACTTGTATTGTTGTTTATGCACTTAAAGGTGTGATACCAAAGCACTGACCTTCTGAAGCATGTCTTGGCATTTAGGGGGGGGGGGGGGGGGGGATTTCCAACATTCTAAGCACAAAACCATATGAAATCTAAAGTCAGAAACAAAATCTACAGTTTCTTAAACTGATATTTAAAACCATGTTAAACCATGTTTAAAATATTTGAAAAACATGTCCTCTTGTATTTCTATGTCTGTAATGAAAGAAATCTGCACCACAAGACCCTGGCAGAAGAAAGCCTCAAGTTTGCCTGAAAAAAAGCTCCCCTCCTTGGAGATGTGTCATCAAACTGAATTGGAGAAAATGTTTCAGAAAATAGGAAGACAGCAAGGGGAACCGGAGACAGAATTTAGATCTGTGAAAAGTAGGGTCAGAGACCTGGAAGAACAGCTGATATTAAAAACCCCAGGTACACAATGAAAACACAAGAGAAAATATTTAGCAAAGATATTAAAGCTAAGGGATTTGTACTAAACTGGCAGTAGCAGAAACCACAACTTGTCCCCCAAAAGCCAACTGTAGGAAATATTTTGACACAAGTATTCTGTAGTAAAACATCCTCTGTTGTATTTTTCTCATAAAAGAATACATGAGGATATATTTTATAAGAATAAAAGCTTATTGCAGAATTTCAGCACAACAGAGACAAATTATGTAAGAGTATAAATATTATGTTAATACAAGATTATAACATTATTTCACAATAATTATTGCATTAATAACATTGAGATAAATGGTAAAGTGAAAAACTGCACAATGCAAAAATATGATGATTGGGACTGTAGGGATAAAACATATTTTCTGTCTTACATACTGGGAAGAGATGGCGACGATGAAGAGGACAAGTGGGGAATTGGGAGAGAACTCTGCAAAAGCAAGAACAGGTAAATAAGGAATACAAAATGTTGTATTAACATAAGTCTTATCCAATCTATTTGAAAAGCTTTCTGTGCAATCACACAATCAGTGTTTCTTTACTTTGCAAGGCAAAATTCTGAAATGTTCCCATTCTCTATGTTAAACTGATTTGTAATCCTCTCAGGAAAGATGTAGTGGATGTATTCTCCCTTATCCAAAGAGTCTCAGGATTCAGGTTGATTATCAACTCCTGGTATTTTATTCAATACATGCTTGGGAAGAGCATCACTCATAAAGTGACAAAGCAACTCTTAACGAAATGAAAAGGCAGAAATACAGAGAAAAATATACATGTAGTTTTGATGGGAGTATTGATTGGTAGGGCACACAGTGTACTTGGTGGGACATGAGAGTGTCTCCTCTATTACAACCAATCATCTGATATTGATGTTAGGTGAGACGGAGAAGGAGCTTGGAGAAGTACTGATGTGGTTAACCATTTTCAGAAGCAGACATCCCATTTCTGTCATAACTGGAGATTACATACCTTTTGTTTCAGGTGTCAACTGCTATTAATGCAAGCAATTCAAAATAAACTATACCCAATTATTGTATTATTGGCTAACCTATATGTAAACACGAGCTGTACCCAGCTACTGTCACCTATCTAAGTGGCTAGTAGATGAATGTTTTATGCAATCAGAGCGAGGGAGGTTGCACCTGTAGCTCCCGGAAACAAAGGCAGCCACGTTGTAGTGTATGGAACAACTACTGCAGTGCCCTGCTAGTCCCAGATGGCATACAAATGCTGCTTTAGCCTACACTTTCCCAGCCCCCAGAATGTGTAGATGTGCAGAGACTCAAAACACACAAAACCCCCCCACCCCAACACTCGCCCGGGGGGCAGGGGGCAGACTACAGAGCAGGGGTGAGGGTGAATTGAATTGGGGGGGTTGAGGGCTGACGAATCAGCAATGGCTATTAATACCATCCATGGCCCCTGCCCTCCCCTGTGCAAGTCCCTGTCATCCATCCAAATTCGACCATTGATGCCCTATTCCCAGATAACACAGCAGTGATCACAAATGATCGGCCTGACGTCATCATGCTCACATTGGCCCAACGTTCAAAACAATGGCAGCCATTCTTGTTTTTACTTATAAATGTTAATTCCCAAAAAATTAACCTTTGCTCTTATCCTGTATCCGGTATGGAAAAACTAAAAATAACTAAACTACAAGGCATTCAATAAATACAAGCCATATTCATTATTATAACTGTAATCTTAATTGCCAGTATTGACCACTTTTTAAATAGTTATCAAACAATCAATCAATATTTATTTGTATAGCGCCCTTCGCAGGGTAGCCACAGAGTGCTTTACAGAGTTTTAAACATACAACAAATGTACAGCAAAATAAAATACATAAATACAATAAAGTAAAATAAATATAGACCTGTAAATAGTTTATACGATCTAAAATAAAGTAAGTGAACATTTAAATAAGTAAACCATTTAGGCACGGAGGAGAGAAAAACCAAAACTCCTATGGATGGCATGTAGGAGAAAATGAATCTCTGGGGGCCTAGGCCTACTGGTTGCCTCCCCTCCAGGCAGTATAGTTGTTACAGCAGCAAGGAGATCAGAAAGTTCTTGATCGGTGCTGCTGGCTGTGGTCTTCCCTCTGGAGGAGGCCTCTTGCCGGCCATCAGGGGTGAGGGGGTTGGACTATCAACAGCCTTTGGGTGGCAATGGCTCATCAGACCTTGGGTGTGGATGCCCTGCTGGCCCTCCGTGGTGGGGTGACCTGGAGGAAGGTTGCGTCAAATTAGACTTCCATGGTGGGAGACGAGGTGCCTCATCGGACCCTCAGAAGATCGCTCCACAGTTTCGGTAACCTATAACTGAAAGCTCGACCACCTGCGGTTTTCTTGTTTATTTTAGGGAGCACTAAGTAACCGGCTTCCTGGGATCTCAATGGCCAACCTGGAGGGTATTCGAAAAGGAGATCTTTTAAGTAGGGAGGTGCCAGTCTCTTTAGTGCCTTAAATGTGAATAAGAGCACTTTAAACTCTATCCTGTAGCACACGGGCAGCCAGTGAAGGAATCTCGTAGCAGCATTTTGGACTAATTGAAGTGGAGAAATAGCTCTGTTTGTGCTGCCTGACAGAATGGCATTACAGTAATCCAATCTAAATGTAACAAATGCATGTATCAGTTTCTCAGTGTCATGTAATGAGAGGAATTGTCTCAGTGTAGCAATGTTTCTAAACTGGAGGAAGGAAGATCTTGACACATTCTGAACATCTGATCCAAAGGATAGATTATGATCACAGATGACACCCAGGTTTCGTGCCATCTCCTTAGGGGAGAAATTAGTTATCATTACTCAGTTTTGTTAGTGCATGATGAACAGTTCAATTTTTGTCTCCTAAAATTAGGACTTCTGTTTTGTCAGAATTAAGCATAAGAAATGTTTTTGTCATCCATGTTTTAATCTCAGACAGACAGCAGATTAGTTTTTCTAGGTCTATGGTATTGTTAGGATTTACTGACAGATATAATTGTGTGTTGTCTGCGTAACTGTGAAAGTTAATATTATGTTGTCGAATGATATCACCTAGGGAGCATGTACAATTTAAAAACTATAGGTCCGAAGACCCTGTGGGACTCCGTACTTAACCTCAGTTAAATTTGAGTGGTTCTCGTAAATCTGTACATATTGGAGTCTGTTTGACAGATATGATTTAAACCATGACAGCACATTGCGAGATAGGCCAATACGGTTTTCTAAGCGGTGTATCAAGATTTTGTAGTCGATTGTGTCAAAAGCCACACTAAAGTCTAATAAAAGAATAACACTGACGTGCCCTAAATCAGAGGACTGAAACACATTGTTTAATACTTTTAACAGGGCTGTCTCTGTACTGTGGCCGGAACGGAAGCCTGAATGAAATTTTTCATAACGATGATTATCAGTTAAAAAAGCTTGCAATTGGTTTGCTACTTAGTGGTTACTTAAGCCCTTAACTCTAACTTGTATTTAATTCAATACAGTAAAAGTGTCTGAAATACGGAATCGGTATAAATCCCTTAATACATACAGTAAAGCCCAGTGTTTACACCTGTGGACAATTTTCTATGAACAAGGGAAGGATAAATGGTGTTAAATTTAATGTTTTATATAGGCTGTATTTTAAGATTGTGAGTATGAATGTGAAACTAATCTAGCATTTTAATTTCATGTAGCATCATAACAGGCGGACACACATGTTATTTTGTGTCAGCTAATAAACAAATAAAAGGCTGAGTTATCTTTGCATATTCGTATAGTTGTGTTTTTGTTTCTGCTTGTCTGGCGTTTTTATCTTGTTTTTAAAATGTATTTGTGCTGTGTGTAGACACTGAATGAGTTTAATTTTGCAAATTAAGGATGTAGTCCGCCACGGTGGTGATTATTACTGCAGTGTGTTTCTCGACTTCTATTCCATGCTTTGGAACACCCATATCCAGTGACGTCAGTGTTCAGTTCCCAAACCGGTGGAAAAGCAGGCCGGTTCGCAAAAAGTTCAGCTGGTTCCCAGGCCGAGTACCAGCTATGGCACCAGCAGCGGCACCATGTACATGGAAAAATGCAATTTGTTTACACCTCCAGCCCCTTTTTTTTAAAGTTAAGATGTGATAACCCTACACTATCTAAGTTCGCTACCTCTGGTTACCAATTATCAGTGGAGCAGTAACTTAACTAATTGGTTAAAAGGGGCTACTTAATGTACAGTGTTAAAGATGCATTCCAGTGATGGTAGGTGGGTTGTGTACCCATTCTCTCCAATAAGGTATTTTCTTTATTTATTTTTGCATATTAAGGGAACCTTATTTTGTTTACTAATACCATTTCCTCTTACACTGAATGTAAGAGAAATGCTCAGAGATTTATCCATATTGAAGCACTTTTGGGGGTGAGGTAAGTGGATAAGTTGTCTATATTGTCTGTTGTGTTATATCATCAAAAATGGTGGTTAATTTGTACTGGATTTGTATGAATTGTCTAGCTAATCCTTGTATTTTGCTTCAATCTTAGCTTAACAAATTAGTTTTTAAATGCCATTTTCCAAAAATAACCAGGGGAGCATGCCCCCAAACCCCTTAGCAGATGTTGGCCCCTCTGTAATAATCATGAACCCCCTATGGCCCCCTTTTTAATAAATCCTATAATTGCCCCTGTGTTGCCCCCACTGTCACGCATTGTTGATAAAATCTAACTCTATGATTTAGTGTTTTTCTTTTACAATATAAATTTCATTTTTTTATTTTACCATTGCATTAAGCATTGTTATAAGCTACTGTGATATCAATGCCTAGTATTTATTAAAGTATTACTGTGTAGCACAACCACTTTAAGACCATTACACTTATTTTAATGTTAGAACATAAGAACATAAGAAAGTTTACAATCGAGAGGAGGCCATTCAACCCATTGTACTTGTTTGGTGTCCATTAATAACTGAGTGATCCAAGGATCCTATCCAGTCTATTTTTAAATGTTCCCACATTTTCAGCTTCAACCACATCGCTGGGGAGTTTGTTCCAGATTGTGACTACTCTCGGTGTGAAGAAGTGTCTCCTGTTTTCTGTCTTGAATGCCTTGAAGCCCAATTTCCATTTGTGTCCCAGTTTGTGTGTCTGTCCCTGCTGATCTGGAAAAGCTCCTCTGGTTTGATGTGGTTGTTGCCTTTCATGATTTTGAACACTTGGATCAAGTCCCCACGTAGTCTCCTCTGTTCCAGGGTGAAAAGGTTCAGTTCCCTCAGTTCCACCTATTATAGTATCATTTGCAAATGTGATAGTCCAGATTAATATAATTAATATAGATTAGAAAAAGCAAAGGCCCTAGTACTGATCCCTGTGGAACTCCACTAGCAACCGCACTCCAGTTAGAAGCGACTCCTCTAATCAACACCCTCTGTTTCCTATACATCAACCAGTTCATAATCCATCTACTTACATTACCCTGAATCCCTACAGCTTCCAATTTGAGGATCAGTCTTTGGTGTGGAACCTTATCAAAAGCTTTCTGAAAATCTAATTATATCATATCATATGCTTTCACGTGATCTACAGCAGCAGTTGTATGTTCAAAGAACTCTAATAGATTAGTAAGACATGATCTGCCTCGTCTAAACCCATGTTGACCATCTCCAAGAATATGGTTTTCATTTAGATGCTTCTCTATTTTCTGTCTAATCATTTTTTCTAATATTTTACAAGTAATGCAGGTGAAACTGATTGGTCTGTAATTTCCTGAATCAGTTTTGTCCCCTTTATTGTTAATTTATTTATTTATTTATTTATTGCATGACATTTGTCATCCTCCAGTCAGTTGGCACATCCCCTGTTCTAAGTGTCATTTGCAATATTTTAGTTAGGAGCCTATAAATAATTTACTTAGTTTATTTAACTTTTGGAAATATACCATCTGGCCCAGGTGATTTGTTGTTTTTTAATTCTGCTAGTCCCTTTAGTACCTCCTCCTCATTTATCCTGATCTCTCTCAGAATTTGACTGGACTGATTGTGAACCTGTGGCATGTTATCTGTATTTTCTTTTGTAAAAACCTCTGTAAAATACTCATCAGCAGCAGAGACAGCTGATTTCCAATCAGTTGCAGCTTATTTTTAGTTGCTAGTTTCTTCCAATGATAAATGTAACCACTATGAGTTTGTAGTTTAAGCACTATGACTATTGTAACATCACAGTTTGTTTATAATGTGCACCACTACACATAACCCAGCTAACACACAATTTTGCCAAAACATTGTAGCAACGTAATTCAACTTTGTGGCAAAGTTGTGTGTTAGCTGTGAAGTGGACACTGAATACAATATTTACATTGATCTGTTATTCATCCAAAACACCATTGGTCCACCCACTAATAGATAAGAGCGTCTGCCATTAATGTAACCAACCTTTGTTACAGGGGACTAAAAATGAATACAATAAATAGCGTTCCGCTGCCACCACCTTTGTTCATGAAGAGCCATTATTAATGTTTTATATAAACTATATATATATATATATATATTAATAATAGTATGGAGACAAAGCAAAATAGATTTATTAAGCTAGCAACAGCCACTAAGGCAGTTGTTCAGGGCATACCCTCTGGACATTCCTGTCAATAATAAAAGGATCAAATAGGGCCCACAGCTGTATGTTAAAAGTCTGTTTGTGGACTTAATTGTTTTCCCAGATTGGCAGGAACTGTTTTGTTAATGATTGAGGGACAGTTGTGAAGCTGGCAGTGTTATCAGACCTTTTGCAAATACATCAAAGGAAGCCAATTTGGTTTCTGCCTCTCACACCTCCCCCTAGGAAGACAACCACAAACATTCAGAAACCTGACCTCAACACAACACTTTGGGAAACCTGTGACTGACACCAAGAGCATCAAGTCGTATTAAGTATTTATTATCTTGAGAAGTCAAATATTAAATTCCAAACCAAGCATTTGGACCGATGCAAAGATCAGGAAGGAGAAACAAATCACCCAAGTACATTCCCAAACCAAGAAAAACATATTAAATCAAATGTAATCCAACAGATGCATATTAAAGCAAAAACAATAATCACCCATACAAACAACCAATATGCACACGAACCAAGCAAGATACAGAAAATAAAAAACAAACAAACCCCACCCCAGTCAGGATGTGTCTGCTCTGCTCCTTCTTGATCGGTGCACAACTCAATACACTATAATTAATAAAAGTTTAAAATAGACAATACAAATAAACAATTAAGAATATAAAATGTGCTGGTTACTATTTAATAATTTAAAAAGGGAAATGCTTCCCTAGTGTCTACCCCTCTATCAATCCCTTTGTCAATGTCTCAAAACGAGCGCCTGTGGTCCAACCATCTTCACCGTTGCACATCAGTAATTGTGTCCAGCTGTCCCAATGTTAATCAAGCACTTGTTGTTGTTCAAAGTCCATTACAATGATAATAATAATAATAATAATAATAATAATAATAATAATAATAATAATAATAATAATAATAACTACACAGCTTTGATCAAGGGCAGCCACTGGCTTGTCAGTGGGGAGATAAATGTTGTGGATTTACAGCATGGAGTGCCAGATCATTATTTTTAAATGCTTTATTGACCCATCGCTGTTTCTCACAGGACTTACTTGCTCTTCCACCCTCCAGTTTCTCTTCAATTTCAGATACTGTGATTGGCTCGCAGTGTCTCTCACACTGCCTGCACATCTCGGAAAACCACACCAGCAAAACATGTCTCCTCCCTGTTCGCAGGTCCTCGTATTTTAACTTTAATTCAGTGAGTAGCTGATCTGTGAGATTCCCTTCTTGCGACTCTTCTGCAACTTATCGCATTCGCACCTTGTGAACATTGTTGATTTAATCCTGCCCATGACTGAACAACACATCTCACACTTGGAAGTTATTTGGCTGCATAACCACTTATCCGTCCCATACCGTTTATAATTTTATAACATTTTTTGCAACTTTCAGGATTTTTCTACACAAAATATTTAAAAAGTTTTAATTTTTTTCAGTTTCTAGAGTGAAAGGAATCCCCAGCACAAAGCTCCTGGAGACGAAAGCCTCAGTGTTGCCTGCTGACAAGGAACCCCACAATTTAAGAGAGGAGAGTAAGCTGGAAAGAAGGCTTCAAACAGTGGAAGAGCAAATGAGAAGACAGAAAGAGCTGGAGGCCATGTATCAGAGAGATGTGGAGGAAATGAGGAATAATGTCAGAGAGCTGGAGGAACAGATCAGAACAGCATCAGGTACTGACATTCAGCAGTTTATACACATTATGCTTATTGTCCTTACTATTTGCAATGCTTTCTCAGTACACAAGAAATGTCACATTTTCCCAAAGCAAGCAAGAAAAGGACATTTTTTTTCCATTACATACAGGCAAAGGTATCATGCCATTGGGACATAGGAAAATAGAATGGGGAACTAATGCTAAACATTTAGGGAATTAGTTTAATCTTTGATGATCTTAGAAATGTCTGTAGTGTACTGAGACCACTACATATGTAACAGTATAAAACTGAATAATACCATACACAAACAATATCATGCTTATCAAAAGGGACTACTGTGCGGTGATTCAGACCACTCGGTCCATGTGGTCTGGACCTCAGCAAGTGTACACAGATGCAGGCTTAAAATATATAATTTCAAGCAGACATAACTATACTCAAAAAACAATACTATACTATACGCATAAAACAATTTGTCTGCATTAGCCTTGTTGAAAATAAACCTGAATGTGTTGACACAGCACTGACCCAGTCTCAGCATTGTCTCATGACATCACTTCAGCTTTCTCTGATAGCGAGAGATAACTATCTCGTGATCACGACATAACGGCCCGTTATGTTTCAATTTGTATGCTACCTTGGAGGTATCTCGCCTATCTTGTTAGATCTTTAGTAGTAGTACACTCAGCCTACATTATACACTTCAGGTTTCTACCATGCCACAGATATTTTCCTGAAGCCCACCTTGCCAAGTCTTATAGTGTTCAAGCTGAGCATCATACAGAGCAAGATGGGTTCAAACATACTTGTACACGTAAGTACAGAGTCTGATTGTATTGGTGGAAGGGACATAGATCCTTTTGCTAACTCAATCGTCCAAGGTAGGACAGTATTGCTATTTTCCCCTACAAGGTGGCTTAACTTCCCCGCTATTCAAGAAAGCTGTCTTAAACTAAATCCCATAATACTGCAATTTCACTTTGGTAAAATACTGAATATACTCAACATTTGAAAAAAATTTGGTCTGTGGGGGTGATTTTCATTGCTGTAGTCAGATAGGCAGGCACACATCAGTTTTTTTTAGCAAAAGTAAAATACTGTTTTATTTGATAAAGTATTTTACATTTCAAATAAAAAACAATCAATACAAATTTTAATACTTGTGATTAAAATTTTAAAAATCAATTCTTAAAATCATTTAAAATTTTAAAAATCTTTGTGATTTAACATAATCAAAATACATGAACATCAAATAAACAAGTGCACAAAACAACAAAACAAACGTGATTAAAGCAAAATATGCTACCAACAAAAGAGTCAAATACATTGAAAATAACTGAAAATGCACTGGACAAAATAAAAAAAACAATTAAAAAGGTAAAAATAAAAAACAAACCAAAACGGTCCAATGCATTTAAAATTAAATCCAAAACGGTCAATGTATTTGACAAAAAAATAGAACAAAACTAACCCAAAAAAACACAAACAACTAGTGTTTTAAAAACAACTAAATCTTTAAAAACATAATTTTTAAAAGTCATTTTAAAAGGCAATCATTCATAAAATAGTTAAAAGATCTTGGACTCGGGCTCCAGCAGGGGGAGATGACCATCCCCGGAGGTGGGTCCCATCATGGGATCCTGAGCTCCCCCAGATCTTGTATCTGCCAGTTCCTAAAGGCTTCCTCCTTGCCCCTCTGATGGACCTCCAGATTGACGTAGTCTCTCACAAGTACCATGCACCTCCGCGCGATGACAATTGGGTCCAGCTCCTGCTTATTGAATAGACAGATGTTCCGTCCCTCCCACAGGGCCTGCTTCACTGCGCAGACGACACGCCACCAGCACCTCAGGGTGGAAGATGTTAATCCCCTGGCTGGACCATATAAGATCTGCTGGGCGGTCGCCCGCACAGGAATGGCAAACCTGTGGAGGAACAGTGAAAACAGGAGCCAGACCCTGTAGGCGGAGGGGCAATCCCTAAAGATATGAGCCTCCGTCTCCTTCCCCAGGCAACCCTTGTAGGAGCAGATGTCATAAGGGGCTAGGCCCCTTCTGTGCATGATTACTCGGGTGGGGAGACACCGACTCACAGCCATCCAGGAGACATCTTTCTGCGTATTAGTGAGGCAAACGTGCTTTGCGTTAGCCCAGATAAACCGGCAGGTTTCAGGAGGGAAATCTTCTGGTCTCCTGGGTAGATCTCATCTGGCTACAGATGGTCTTATAATCCCAGGAGGCCAGCACGACTTTATGGAGGCCTACTTCGAGCACAAAGGCTCGGAGCGCCCTGTAGAATGGCGGGGGATCCCACGAGTGCGGCCTGGTGTAATCCAATGCGCAGAGGCCGAATGGACTCAGGCTGCTGGCAAAGTAGAAGCGGTTCATAAAACTCACTTTCTTGCCAGCAGCCTGGATGTTCTTGACCACGTAGGCCAGCCCCTGCGCCTTTATCAGCCGCACAACGTCCGGGACCCCCCTGCCTCCATCCAGGGTACCCTTCACCATTTGCACTCTCTTCAGCCTCTCCATTTTGCTCCCCTAGACAAACCGAAATACAATCCTGCTCACTAGTTTTGCGACGACCTTGTCTGGGGGGAAGATCATTCCTACGTAGAGGAGTATTGGGAAGAGGATGGCCTTTACGACCAGCACCTTACCGGCCATCGTCAAGGTCCTTGTGCTCCAGCCGTGGATCTTTCTTTGGACCTTAGAAAAGGCTTCCTCGCAGCTCCGGGTGCCTGTGTTGGTCCCGTCGATCGTGATCCCCAGAACCGTGATGGACGGCTTCACAGGGAACACGGTCGGCGGGCCCCGGCCGACAGGCCATGCTCTGGAGAGGTAGACCTCGCTCTTGGCCCTATTGACAGCGGCCCCCGTCGCCCTGCAGAAGCCGTCCAGCAGTTCCTCAACCCTGGCCACGGACGGCGCGTCCGTGCAGACCACGGCCACGTCGTCCATATAGGCCAGGGCTTTCAGTTGCTCTCCGCCGGAACTCGGGAGATGGAAACCTGTCACCCGGACGTCCCGGCGGATCGCCTGCATGAACGGCTCCAGACAGAGGACGTACAGCAGGGCCGACAGGGGACAACCCTGTTGGACCCCCGACCTGACCGGAAATGGTTCAGTCAGGTGGCAGTTCACAAGGACCCTGCTGCTTAGGCCGCTGTAGATGATCTTAACCCACTTCCTCAGGCCAAGAGCGAGACCCATCCTCTCCATAACAAGCTGCAGGTATTCGTGGCCCACTCTGTCGAAGGCCTTCTCCTGGTCCAGGTTGATTAGGACCAGGGGAAGCCCTCTCTCGTTCGAGTAGGCCACGACATTCCTGAGCAGCATGGCGTTGTCGGCCGCCGATCTCCCCCGGGCACCGAAGACCTGGTCGGGACCCACGACTTGAGGGAGTGGCCGCTGCAGACGGAGCGTCAGTGCTTTGGCCAGTATCTTGTAGTCGGTGCACAGGAGGCTGACCGGCCGCCAGTTCCTCAGATCCTTTGGATCTCCCTTCTTATGAAGAAGAGAGAGGATACTCCTCTTCATAGAAGGGGCCAGTCTACCCTCTCTGTACATCGACCCCAAGACCTGAGCCAGATCTTCCTTAAGCACCTCCCAAAAGATCTTATAGAATTCAGCAAGGATCCCATCGGGACCCGGTGTCCTTCCAGAGTTAAGACTCTTTATCACCTGGGAGAGTTCAGTGGTGGTGATCTCTGGATCCTCCTCCGCCTCCTCGTCCCCCTCGTTGCGGGACTCCAACAGGGACAGAAAGTGATGGATCAGATTTTGATCCACCACCTTCTGATCGTACAACTCCCTGTAGAAGTCCCGCACCACTGTCTCAACAGCCTCTCTACCCTCCACCTCCTGCCCCGAGGAGTCGATCATGGAGGACATTGCAGGCCTTCGTTTTCGTGAAGAAGAAGCGGCTGCACTTCTCGTCATCCTCCATGATGCGGACCCTGGAAAGGACCTTGATCTTTTCTTGCTCCTCCCGATAGAAGGCGGAGAGACTCAGTTTGACCCGGGCCACCTTCCCAGCTAGGTTGAAGCCTCTGAGCTGTAAAAGACTCAGGCGCTGGAGGCGGGCGTTTAGATGGGAATATCTCGCCCGCCTCTCGTGAGCTTTCCGTTTCCCCAGCTGAATGAAGTAGCCCTTGGTCCTTTTCTTCACCATCTCCCACCACTCTATGGGAGAGTCAAAAAGGTCCTTCAGGGTCCTCCACTCCTCGAGGCATCTGCTAAAGGTCTTAATAACACGAGGGTCATCGAGCAGAGAGGTGTTGAGCTTCCAGACCCCAGGCCCCGACTCCCGTTTGCTCGGAATGAGCACCTCTGTCATCAGGAGCCTGTGGTCTGAAAAGAAGCCCGCCTCCGAAGACAAGGCGGTCCTCTCCAGTGGCTTACTGAGGAGGACGAGATTTATCCTGGAGAAGGAGGAGCCAGAAGAACTCATCCAGGTGAACAAGGGGACCAGGTCCCGACCTGCGTCGCAGAGTTCAAAGTCCTCCACGAACACAGCCAGGTCCCTGCTGGATCTATCGTTGCTGGGCTTACTCCGGTCTACATCCCTCAGAGCACAGTTGAAATCACCTGAAATGATAACCGGTAAGGTGCCGATCAGGAGCGGGCATAGCTGAGGGAGAAAGAGGACTCTCTCTCTCTGGCTGGTGGGGGCATAGACATTGACCAGCCTCAATACAGCCCCCTTGTATTTAAGGTCGAGGCTGGCCAACCTGCCCGCCTCTATCACCCTAAATTTTTTGACTTCTATAAATGTGTTCTTCAGGAGTACGGCAATCCCGTCCACTCGGGACACATTGGACCCCGACCAGAAGGAATCACCTAGGGTCCAAGTGTCCCGGAGATCTTTATATTCTTTTTGGAACGGGATGCCGCACTCCTGTAAACAGATGATGTCTGCTTTCATTCCAGCCAGAGAGTTTAAAACATCGGTCCTCTTTTTCACCTCAGCAATGCTCCTCACGTTTATAGATATAATAGTTAAGGCCATAATGGCAGTGAGGGCAATTACCCGCTCCGTAACAATCATGTAAAGAAACCCTCCTCTTCCCCACTTCTCTCTTCTCCCTCACCTAGCTTAGCGCTAGCACCCATCATTTCAACCATTTGCCTCACCGCTTGATCCTCTAGGAAGACTATGTGGAGGGCTCGGCTCCCGCCACCCGTTAAGGCTGGCGAAACTCCACTGGGCTCAGGGCCCGCGGTGCTGGAGATTCTCCCTGGTTCCCTTGTAGCCGAGGCCCGACGAGCAGATGGCAGGGCAGAGGCCTTGTGTGCGACTGAGGAGAGGACTGGATAGACCCCGCTAGTCGTTCTTTTAACTAAGGGTGGGGGAGGGGGTGGTTTCTCCCTTCCCGGCTGTCTGTTGCCGCAGGCCTCCTCCCTCAGCACCAGTGACTCTGCCATTGCGGCCCTGAGGTCTTCTTGGCAGAAGACACTGGCGCTGACTCTCCTCTCCTGAGGACCTGCGGCTCTCCCACTACTGCCGGGAGGGCATACCTGTCCCCTCCCCTGAAAGAGTCTCGGTCGTGGGGCTGGGGGGATGTTACTATTTTGGGGCCTGTCCTCCACCAGGCTGCCCACTGGGGGGAGTGGAGAAGGCCCACAACTCTCCGCTCCGGACTCGGAGTGGGGCGTATAAAACTGAGAGGGAGAGGTCTCTGCAGCGGGGGGGGGAGCTGGCGGGGGGGAAAGAGCTAGCAGAATTAATCCTCTTGCTCTTCGCACCCCCCCCACCCATGCTCCTCTTCTACGTCCTTCTCCTCTTCCCCGCCACAGCTATCCACTCCCCCTCTGCCTCCACTTCCGACCCAGAGTCAGAGAGGGAGCCTATGAGACTCCTGAGGACTGTTTCCTCTCTACCCCTGTCTAGGGGTATCTCCTTTGGAGGAGCCTCGACCTGATTTTCTCTCTCTCCACCACCCCCGAGGGCCCGCGCCCTATTTGCATAGGAGGAGGGGCAATTCCTAAAAAGGTGCCCTCCCCCACCGCACAGGTTGCAGGCCCTCTCCTGCTTGCAGGCCCTGGTCAGATGTTCTCCGCCGCAGACCTTGCACTTAATAACAGTGCAGGCTGCGGCTAAATGACCCAGGGCTCCGCAGTTCCTACATAATTTGGGCATGCCATGGTAGAAGACTAGCCCCCTGTTTGCTCCTAAAACTACGGTGCTCGGCAGGTGGCGTACTCCGCCGATGGCGGCCACTTCCACCTGCAGGCGCACCTGCCACCGTTGAGCACCGGTCCAAACCCCATCCTCATCATTGACTCTCTTGCTTTCAGACAGGATCTCACAATGTCTCCTCAGCCATACCTCTACATCATACTCTGCCACTGCATCATTATAAAACTGGATGGTAACAATTTTAATTTCTCTATCGGTCAGGGTGTCGACCACAAAGTCACTCAGGGGCATACATTCCTTTTTTTCTCTGTAAATGTTCCAAAAACACTCCAGCACTTGAGGGTTTTTAAAACTCACCTCAAACACGTCCCTAGGTCCAGGCAGTTTCACCACGCAGTTCACCACGAAGCCCAGGCCCCTCTGCAGCACGGACCTGCTGAACTCCAGCCGGGTGAGGGCCGCGGTCTCGGCTCCAGCCTCACGGCTGAAGCGCATCGCATTGTGGCGCCTCACACCGGCGGTTCGCTGGGCCATGCTGCACTTTCCTACCTGGGAAAGGGTCCAGAGGCTCTCAATCCAGAGGTCGGGGCAAGTCCACCTGGCTGGGGAGCAGCTTCCACCTCCGGGGCTCTTGAAGGGAGCGGGCCTTGCGGGGAGAAGTCCGGGCCCTGGCTGCAGGAGGCCTCCCTCAGGGACGTTCGCCGATCGGCCTGGTCGGTCCCTGGGATCCGAGGCCTCTACTGATTCCTGGCTGGTGACGTCAGCGGGGAGCAGTCCTGGTCAGGCCGGGCTCTGGGTAGATGGTCGGGCGGGCTTCTGGATGGGACCCACTCCGTGAGGAGTCCAACGACTCCTCTGGCTAGGTCCCCTGTCGCTCCCGGTCCGTCCCAATCTCCACTTGCCTCGGCCTCCGGACCGCTCCAAGGACCCAGGACTCTGCAGCTCTGTCAACCGGCACCTCCCCGTCTCCTCTGGTCTGGCCTGATGGATCAGCTCCCTGCAAGGAAAAGAAAAAGACTCTCTCAGAATTGGAGGGAAACCCGAGTCCAAGAGCAAAAGCAAAAGTAGCAAACATTTTTTTGAACCAAAAAAAAAAAAGGTATAACTGTGCAAAAACATGCAGGTGGAATCTCTGACAACCTATCTCTCTCTCAGGGGTCTCCTACTGAGGTTTTATATAGCCTAACCTCAATAGAACCTCCTCCTGACTAAACCATTAATTAAAACAAGGTCTCTATAAATACACATATTTTACATGTCCAATAATAAATACAGTATTGATCATTGTGGTGGAAAAAGTTTTGTAGTCGGGAGTTCTAATCAGAATTTATTACATTCATGGGAGGAACAGAGCTACACAGAACTCAAAGGATTTTAGGCTTGCATAACACTGTTCCCCAAAAGTTTGAAGACAGAACAAAGCTTTTATACCCCGTCTGGGACATACGCCCAAGGGGCGTACAAACAGTGTCTGAATGGTCATTTCTAATAACTAGCAGTGATTTCATTGGCATTCTAAACTAAGCCTTTCCCATCTCATCAATATTATAATCAATACTCATGAATAATAATCATTCACCTCTACATTGCCAGTTGCATTGGAAGGTACTGCAGATAAAGGAAAGCAAGTGAGGAAAGGAATGTGAGCTGCTAATAACCAAGATAGGAGTAACAGCACACCAAGGACAAAGGCAGAATAGGATTTCTATATTTTTCCCCCACATCATATTAAAACATTCCCCTTACATACATAAATTTAAATACCCAGAACCCCATGAACTCAGCAGACAGTCTTTTCTTAACATACATTGTTTTCATCATCTAAGAGGTGAGCGCATCACCACTAAACAGAATACATTAGTGACAGGTCACATGTGTGGGCACCCTCACCTTAGTTGAAACAAAGACCTGCTACTGAGAAGCCACCTCCAGGTTCAGTAAGTATTCACAAAACAGTTATACTTTTATTTACACAAGCAAATACCTTTAAATGAAACATCAAATATCAGGTAGGTAGTATTAATAACACATTTCCCAACACGATAATTTCAACCTTTATTAAAGTATCTGAATATGTGCACATTCAATGTGTACAGTGTTTATTTTGTAGACATACATTTATTAATCCCAATACAATACACCCGCTAAAGTACATGTTGTAAAGACCCCCGGGTTTACTGATTACTGAAACAATGCAACTGAAGAATGGAAGGTTCAAAAACAAACAGGTTTATTTTGCAGACCAGGGTGGTACATCCACTTTCCCAAACCGTCTTGCACAGCACAAACTCAGAAGTTACCTCTAGTACACTCCCGTTCAAACTGTCCCTGCGGTGTGTCACAAAGCACTTATATACAACCCTGCCAAGTGACCCCCACCTCTGAATCACCGTTCCCTGGCTATACCACCAGGGAGATGGGGGAGCCACAAAACCCCAAAATACCCCCAACACATAAAAATATCCCTACCCCAACACAATAATAAAACCACACATACACACAGGGTCCCCGAACTGACCCATCCACCCTCCATACACACTCTTATGACCCCCCCCCCCCCGCCTTTATACTGCCCTACTAGCACACACCAGGATAGCAGTCCAGCCAGGATTGCTACAATATTTCATTAATTATTTAAACTTTTAAAAGTCCATGATCGCCTCCCACTCGTGCAGCCGCCATTATAAATGCATATCGCATAGGTGAGGGAGAAAGGATACATAATGGAGATTGCAAATGCTTCACCCTCACAAGGTCATACAGCTCTGAGATCACTTGGAGTGGTCTCTTAATTTTTGCCAGAGCTGTATATTCAGAAAATACAAATATTAAGATCAGCATGTGCATAGATGTGTTTTGTGTGTCTTTTACTCAAGACATGAATTAACAATGTGTGAATGTTACAAATAAGCTTGCAGCAACACCACGCACTACCACCACTAGGTAAGCATGATATCGGGGTTCTGTGGGAGTTCCTCTTCGCAAGCCTATTACCTCTTTCCTCGTTCGTTATCTCGTTCAACCATCTCCCGGCAAGACGGCGCTCTCACCATTGCAGGTGAGGGCCTCCGCCTGGCGCCGTGATCTAAGGGCAGGAACAGAACTGTGCAAAACTCGCAGTTCATTGTTCTGTGCAAAACAAGGGGAGGCAGCAGGGAAGACTCTGGGAGTCACAGGCGGCGACGGCTGTCCCCTTGTTCTCCAGCCCCATGGCTCCTGGTCAGGGGTTCCCAAGCCCTGGGGCTGCCCATCTCCCGATGCGGCCGGTCAGATGGGCACCCACCTTTTCTCTCCCGTCTTTCATCCACGCGGCCCCTGGGCGAGGCAGCTGGTCACTCACCCCCTTCCGTCGCCTCTCCTCTCTGCCCTCACCTCATGCACTGCCCGGCCCCATCTACTGCCCAGAGAGAGCCACCACCTCCCACCATGACATTGCGCTCTGCGTGTTTGTGGTCTGTTCCCTTATGTGCTCTCATCTCTCTGGTCTGCCCTTCGGTCTGCCCACTCTCTGCTGGGCCAACCAGCGTTTATCCACCTGGGGGTCGGGGCATGGTTGAAGGTTCCAGGGAAAGTGCGTGATATATCCCAAAGGAGGGCAAGTGATTGGCTGGGTAATAAATGAGTAAAACACACGTGCAGATAAAGCAATTACGTGATTAAAGCAATTAACAAACAAACCAAGCATAGTGAATAATTCAATACATAAAACCATATGTATAATATAAAAGAAAGTGAAAGATTGGAAATAAATACAAAAATAATAAATAGTGAAACCCAGCTGTCTTCATCTTTGACACCAACAGTGTTGTTCCTGGATCTACATACTGTGTTTGTCCAGGATCACATAACTAGGGCCTATATCTTCTTGATTTTAGAAATGTAATGTTGTTCCACAATCCATATACTGTTTGTCCAGTGTGCCAACTAGCCTACATATTAATTTTGAATACCTATGCCAGAATCAACTATTGATTTATATATATTTGTCTTGTCCCTGAATCTATGTTGTGCATCTGTCCACGTCCAGAATAAACCATCATTCAGGCTGAAAACATGTCACTGTATATATTTTTAGGAGCTTAATTGGGGTTTGTCATTGTTGTATCTCATTGAGATCTCATATCAATGCTAGTATGTAGCTGTGTATAGTTATATTATATTGGATTATAATCCAATATAATATAACTATAAACAGCTACATAATAGCATTTGTGATTCTGATTCTGATTCTGTATTATACTTTAGTTTAATAATACACACATTTGGATCATAAGCTGTAGATTGGATGCTGTAATGTTTTATTGAGTAACTTAAATGTTGTTCAAATTAAACATTTGGAAATATAATCGTATTTAATCCTCCACTGCCTGATGATATTTGTTCTTAATATGTATTTGTATTTTATGTAGATACATTTTACTTTGCCTGTCTGTGTGGAGTTTGCATGTTCTCCCCGTGTCTGCATGGGTTTGCACCAATTGATTGAACCTAATTTTCCTGACTAAGTCATCCAGTCCTGGGAAAAAATTACCAGTGATTCCTGTGGGGAAAAGTACAATCTTACCGACAAAGGAATAAAAACAGTAATACGAACTTTGTGCAGTGTTTAATGTGACATACATTAAAACTTAAGTTTTTGTAAAAGGAAGTGTAAAAATAATCAAGGCCCCCTTTGAGCCACTTCACTCTGTTGCACTTGTTTTGCCCTGTTAATGTGTTGCAGTGCCACATGGACTAGGGGGGTCTATCACACAGACCAGTTGTTTGTGTCTAATGGTGTACAGACACTGGGATGGGCCCTGTCCAATCAGTGTCTGTCCCATTGGATTATTGACGCTGTTGCCATGGCCTATGAGCCTGCATGCATCCCAGTGCATGAGAACCTGGTGGTGCACCCTACTCACTCTACTCCTGGGCCCTTTTTCAAGGTGCCCCATGACTGATATTTCTGCAGCTGCAAGCTGGGCTTTGCCACACACTTTAATTCAGTTCTACAGACTGGATAGGCCTGGTTCCCTCTATAGGGCATCTGGTGTTGGATTCAGCTGAGCCCCAGTAGCCTGGAGGGCACATGCTCCTGTCTAGGGACGGCTCGATACCAGTTTTTTATGTCCGATACTGATAACAATACTGCAACCTTGAGTATCTGCCGATATCGATACTAATCCGATACCATCTTTCCCCCTCTTTTAAACAACTAAGCTGTCAATAATACATTTGTTTGGATGCCCTTTACTTAACCTAACCATCTAAAAAACATTGTTCAAACTGTCCTAAAGGAAAAAATACATAGCCCACAACATGAATCAGTTGCAATACTGCTACTTCTATTTATTTAAACTTTTAGCAGCATTTTTTATTATTTGACCATTCAAAATAAAATTTAAAGTGCCACTTTGTGCAAAAGTTTAAATCTGAGTATTTGGAATAAAGAAGAAATTATAATTCCAGTGTAAAATACTGCATATAACTCAACACTTAATGTAGCCTATATGACATGGCAAAAATAAGTTGCAATGTAGACCTTAACTAAATAAATACAGTACTGTAGCATTAGCTATCCACTGGCTCATCTTGTTTACAGTCCTTATGTGAATTAAGTTTGTTCACTTAACATGAGGGCAGATTCTTCTTTAGGAAGATTAGCATTTCAGCCTTCTCAGCTGTCAGTCTGCTCCTCCTTTCATCAATAATAATGGAAGCTGTGCTGAAGAGCCTCTCGCTCTCCACACTTGTTGAAGGTGCACAGAGAAATTGAGTTGCATGACCGCCAGGGAGGGAAGTCTAGGTTGGTTAACTTTCCAGTACAGCAGTGGATTGTCCAAACACTGAATAATTGGCTTACAAATGTAGGTCTGCACTTGCACGTGGTTGACACATCTGTGTTTTCTTCCAGGATTTCTTCAAAAACACTTGCAAGTCTACTCTTGCTTGCAGCGTCAACATGCAGAGTTTTCTTTGCTGACGCAGAGGCTGCTGAATCTGATGAGGATGTTTTACAGCTCAACATTTCTTCCATCTTCTTGACCTCTGCATAGAATACATCCTTTGCATGTCTTGAGGTTTCTGCATCTGTGAAGTACCTGGAACAATAAAAATACAAATATTTAACATTTAAAATTAGTCTACCCTTAATTAACCTTAAGTGATTAATCCCATTCTTTAAGGCTGATGTTTCATATGAAGCACTTTCATTAGATGGTGCAAAAGTAAAAATTCCACACACAGACTGACAGAGACTGACCGTTTGGGATTTGAGTGTAAATCTCTCTCTCTCTCTCTCTCTCTCTCTCTCTCTCTCTCTCTCTCTCACACACACACACACACACACACACACACACAAATAAAGTTAACAGAAACTCCACATACCTGTCCTTGTATGTTGGATCCAGTAGCGTTGCAACAGAGTATAATTGCTCAGATTCCACGTCTCTGAATCGTCTGTTCAGAGACTCAAGAAGAATCCCTTTCATGGTCTTGATTCCCTCGTCAGCCTCATTTTCTCGAGTGAGAATGCGTATAAGGACACTGAGCATGGGTGTAGAACCGTCTCGGAAATAAGTGGAGAAGTCGTCGAGATAAAGCAAACAGAACTTTAATCAAGCCGGCTTGGAAGCTCCACGTCAGGAAAAAATCCTTCAGTGAGGACTTAATGTTTACAAACATGAGTGCAGCTTTATAGGAAAATGACGTAACATCTTATGGCCGTTCATCCAATCAGAAGATACAGGTCCGGGTCCGTTTACGATCTGTCCTCCCGTGAAGAGGTGATGGATCCAAAAAGCAGATGTCTGTCTTTGATGTGCACTAGGAAGATGCAATAACACGGTTGTCATTTACCTAGTGTCAATCGCTCATGAACAGAAACAATTCCTGCCTATCTGGAGAAACATTAAGTAACAAACTGATTTTCAACAAAACAGCTGTAGGCTATTTCGGCACTGTGTGATCTTTTATTACTGACAGGAGTTTCTAACAAATTAACCTTGTTGACCTTTTGCTTAGCCTGCTAAAGCTAATCTGCTCAGTCTGTATACAAGCTACTTCTAATGCTAGTATTAATATAAAACATTATATAATTATCACAAAACACTTTCTTCAACTTCCTATACAGAGTCTTCAATGGGGATGACATCAGATGCCGATGCAGATGAAGAGCTTACAGTGAGGGAAAAAAGTATTTGATCCCCTGCTGATTTTGTACGTTTGCCCACTGACAAAGAAATGATCAGTCTATAATTTTAATGGTAGGTGTATTTTAACAGTGAGAGACAGAATAACAACAAAAAAATCCAGAAAAACGCAATTCAATAAAGTTATAAATTGATTTGCATGTTAATGAGTGAAATAAGTATTTGATCCCCTATCAATCAGCAAGATTTCTGGCTCCCAGGTGTCTTTTATACAGGTAACGAGCTGAGATTAGGAGCACTCTCTTAAAAGGAGTGCTCCTAATATCAGCTCGTTACCTGTATAAAAGACACCTGTCCACAGAAGCAATCAATCAATCAGATTCCAAACTCTTCACCATGGCCAAGACCAAAGAGCTGTCCAAGGATGTCAGGGACAAGATTGTAGACCTACACAAGGCTGGAATGGGCTACAAGACCATCGCCAAGCAGCTTGGTGAGAAGGTGACAATGGTTGGTGTGATTATTCGCAAATGGATGAAACACAAAATAACTGTCAGTCTCCCCCTCGGTCTGGGGATCCATGCAAGATCTCACCTCGTGGAGTTTCAATGATCATGAGAACGGTGAGGAATCAGCCCAGAACTACATGGGAGGATCTTGTTAATGATCTCAAGGCAGCTAGGACCATAGTCACCAAGAAAACAATTGGTAACACACTACGCCGTGAAGGACTGAAATCCTGCAGCGCCCGCAAGGTCCCACTGCTCAAGAAAGCACATTTACAGACCTGTCCGAATGAACAATGAACATCTGAATGATTCAGAGGAGAACTGGGTGAAAGCATTGTGGTCAGATGAGACCAAAATCGAGCTCTTTGGCATCAACTCAACTCGCCGTGTTTGGAGGAGGAGGAATGACCCCAAGAACACCATCCCCACCGTCAAACATGGAGGTGGAAACATTATGCTTTGGGGGTGTTTTTCTGCTAAGGGGACAGGACAACTGCACTGCATCAAAGGGACGATGGACGGGGCCATGTACCGTCAAATCTTGGGTGAGAACCTCCTTCCCTCAGCCAGGGCATTGACAATGGGTCGTGGATGGGTATTCCAGCATGACAATGACCCAAAACACACAGCCAAGGCAACAAAGGAGTGGCTCAAGAAGAAGCACATTAAGGTCCTGGAGTGGCCTAGCCAGTCTCCAGACCTTAATCCCATAGAAAATCTGTGGAGGGAGCTGAAGGTTCAAGTTGCCAAACGTCAGCCTCGAAACCTTAATGACTTGGAGAGGATCTGCAAAGAGGAGTGGGACAAAATCCGTCCTGAGATGTGTGCAAACCTGGTGGCCAACTACAAGAAACGTCTGACCTCTGTGATTGCCAACAAGGGTTTTGCCACCAAGTACTAAGTCGAAGGGGTCAAATACTTATTTCCCTCATTAATATGCAAATCAATTTATAACTTTTTTGAAATGCGTTTTTCTGGATTTTTTTGTTGTTATTCTGTCTCTCACTGTTAAAATACACCTACCATTAAAATTATAGACTGATCATTTATTTGTCAGTGGGCAAACGTACAAAATCAGCAGGGGATCAAATACTTTTTCCCTCACTGTATATCCTTTGTCAACTCCTTGAAAGGGGCTAGAACTGCAACTGTCTTTTCCAGTATCCCCCACTGTTTGGCAGTCAATGTGACTGGCAGGTCGTACGTACTCTGCTGGATATGCACACAGGGCCCAATGAGGCTGTCGATCATGTAATATGTGCTGTTCCACTTCGTTCATACATCTTGTTGCAGGCACTTTGGCGGCATATTAAACTCAACTTGAATGTCCTCCAAGTGTGAATACACAAGTGGTGAGTGTTTAAAGTGACCCACTATTTTTCAGCATATAGCCAGTGCATCACTTAGACTACACTGTGATAACAGTCCCTCATTCACAGTAAGCTGCAGAGTATGTGCGAAGCATCCCAAACTCGCAAGTCCAAGTCGATCCATTGCTTTTATCATGTTACTGGCATTGTCTCTTAAAATGACATGGACTTTCCTCTTTTCTATTTTCCATGCATTTAACATCTCCTCCATTGCAGTAGCGAGACTCTCCAGTGTGTGAGCCACAAAACTGCTTAGCATGCAGCACTGCTTTTTGCAAAGTAAAATCTGAGTCTTTCCACTGTGCTGTCAGACTGTAGTCAGTTGTAATGACATTGGACACACATCTGAGCTCCAGATGTCAGTTGTGAAACTAATCATGTCAACGTTTTCCAAGCATTTTGAAATAAATTCACACACTTGGTTGTACCTATTTGGGATAATTGTTTCAGAGATGATGCTTCTGCAAGTGTTTAATCAAGTTTGTGGTGTTGAAACTTCCATTGCTGCTGCCACCCCTCGAAACACTTGTTTTGCATAAATTGTACTCGGCTGTTTTGCTTTTTTCTTCCTTGAGCTTAAAATAACTCCACACGGCTGACATGATGATAGCGCTGCAGACAGGTCTCACTCACGTTCTAGCTAGCTATGTTCATCTGACACGTGTTGCTCGTCTCACAACACACCTCTCTTTACGGCATGTCGCTCAATGCATTTATAGGCTAATGGATCGGATCGGATTATTATAATTTTTTTAAGAGATATCCGATCCAGCGTTTTTGGCCAGTATTGGACCGATTCCGATACTAAATATCGGATTGCCGCATCCCTACTCCTGTACTCTGTTGTTGTGTTGGTGGTTGAGCAGCAGTTTCTTAGCCTCCCACCTCTGTCTGTGCCTATTGGCCTTGGATGTTGCTTATGTATACCACTATAGCCCTGACCTTTGTTCAGAAGGGCCATACAGTCCGATTGGTTATGTCCAGACACCTCTGGTCTCTGCCTCACAATCAGTATTGTTTTTCTTTCCCAGTAGAGCATGTGGCCGTGATCCTGGTGAAATTGACTGGTGATGCGGAGGCGCTTGTTAGGACCTGGCTCCTATATTTATTGTATTCTGGTTGAGCAGGCCTTGGTGCCCTACTCCTGTAGCAATTGATGAAAGGTGCCTGTTGCCCCAGCCCTTCATTCAGTGTGTTACTCTTATTCTTATCCCATTTTCACTTAGCCCTGTTGCCCCTCTCCTGGTTTATTTTGATTGTCAATGTGTGGGTCCCTGTTGGTTCACTGCCCCCTCTATATCACAATTTTATGGTCTTTAAGTTGAGGCTTTATCCCCTAGCAGGCTGTGGCCTCGAGGCTGGCTTACTTACCTGTACACCGGTGGTCTTCCTTGCGACAGCTTTAATATACCATTCCCCACCCCCCTTTGGGTAGTATCTTCGACTCGAAAGACAAAAATTGATTGTGAATGCAACCATGGTTATCTGGGAGGGAGAATATTACCAAAAGACTGCTAGCTTGCATGTGAGCCTTAGAGGTCTGGCACTTTGCATTTTACTAGTTATAGCAGGCAGAGGGAGGGTCTGCCTGAGTGACAATGTGGAGCGACCTATGGGCAGCTTTGCGAAACAATATGTTAATTAGTTCCCATGGTAACAAGCAATAGCCCATCCCCTTTGGGTAGTATCCACTTTATCAGATAACCATGATTGCATTTGCAACCTTTCATTTTAATTTCCTCTATTTATCATTAATATCTTATAACATTTAAATTTTCTTTTGTTTATACAGAAAACATTTGTGCTTCCCCTCTAAAGTGATTACAGAGCCATATACATTTTACTTCACAAAAGTTTTTATTTTCCAGATCCTCTGAGGATGGTGCTGGTTGGGAAGACTGGCTCTGGGAAGAGCGCCTCAGGAAACACCCTCCTGGGCAGAGAGGAGTTTGTGTCTAAAGTCAGTACAGCATCCATAACAAAGACCTGCAGGAAGGAAAGAGGAGAGGTGGCTGGGAGACCCATAGCTGTGGTCGACACTCCAGGACTGTTTGACACAACATGGTCTAATGAGGAGGTTCAGAGAGAGATTGGGAGGTGTGTTTCCCTGTCGGCCCCGGGGCCCCATGTGTTCCTCCTGGTGTTACAGGTGGGACGCTTCACCGGAGAGGAGAGGGACACAGTGGAGTTCATCAAACAGACCTTTGGTGAGAGAGCTGGGAGGTACAGCTTAGTCCTGTTTACCCACGGAGACAATCTTAGAAGGGCGATGATAGAAGAGTGCATTCAGGAAGGGGATAGGGGACTCCAGAAGCTCCTCAGTGACTGTGGCCACAGGTATCATGTCTTCAACAACAATGACACAGGTAACTGCGCTCAGGTCACTGAGCTGCTGCAGAAGATAGACAGGATGGTGGCAGAGAACGGAGGAGGCTGCTACACCAGTGAGATGTACCAGGAGGCAGAAGCAGCCATCAGAGAAGAGCAGGAGAGGATACTGAAGGAAAAAAGGCAGGAGATACAGAGACAGGAGGAAGAAATAAAGGCATCTTTCCTAGCAAAACTTGAAGAGATCAATGAGACCATTAATTATCTAAAATTGCACAACTCACTAAACAGAGATCAGAAAGATACTGACACAATTAGACAGAAGGAGGAAGAAGAAACAAAGATGAAGCAGCAGTTTAAAAAACAGAAAGAAACCCTCAGAATGCATTTTAAGGAAGAGAGTAGAACACAAGCAGAGCAGAACTTTATTGTGAAACAGAAACATTTCTGTGCAATACTTTAAACACCTCTGAAAAACAAATAGAAAATGTCTGAAACAATGAGCATTGAAAGGATTTCATTTCAAATTCGGGGTACATATCATCTGTGCAATGGCCTGGAAAATCTATTTAAATTGAGATCCACACGTGTACTCTCAATGTCCACTTTTGGGGCTTTTTTTAATGTAATCTAAAAATAATGCAAGAACTTACATACAGGTGAAAGAACACCACTTCTTTAACTCCTTTCAATACAAGAAAACAGACATTAATCAGTTGTTATTGTTTGAAAGCAGCTTAGACAGGCAATACTGTTTTTAGAGCAAACTGATGGACTAAAGTCTATTTACAATCCATATTACTTTTCAACAAGGAGATTAATACTCTATTACATTGTTGCACCTTATCCTAGAGAACATCACCACTCACCTGACGGGGGCTTCTGTAACAGCAGCTGAGAAAGAGAAGAGACAAATTGTTGCACTTTATATTCCTGTGTTACAGTTTATTACAGATAAAGCAAAGCATTATTACAATACTAAGACAAACACTTACTGTGGTTTTGTATCTGGCTCCCTCCACCTGTGATAACAAATAAAAAATAATTACTAGCACACTACACTTTAAAGTATAGTGTCGAGCATAGACATTTATCTTATTCATTTTCACTAGCATTTGGATTTTCTTTTCATTATATGTATTTTCTTTATCATTAGGTTAGGGTTTTAGCTTTTTTTATGGCCCCATTTTAATTAAAGGTGATTTTGGGTTTCATATATTGTAAATGTTGCACACTTTTCTGTTTCGCAGACTTCATGCCCTGCTTCTATTGATTATTATATTAATAAACATTGTTAACATTTACCTTGCCTGTTGTGGTGTTCTAGGATCTTGGTGCGGGAAACGAGTATGGCCAGTCAAGTGCAGCAACTAAATTGGTGACATTAACTCAGGGTGGGTGGAGACATATCCAATTTTGACCAAGTTTGGAGGGTAAAATCCTCATTTAAATGCACGACAACAAAATGTGAGAAAAGTTCAAGGGGGATGTAGACTTTCTATACTGTATTGCACTGTATACATACTCTGACGCCATGATGGGTGAAGTGGTCAGGCACTGCCTTGAACTTCCCTGCACTTCCCCCGGATGCTGGTGGAGGAAATGACTGGCGGAAAAGCTGACCCACTGTTTCCTACGTGACTGTCTCCCCTCCTCCATAAAAGCAGTGCCCGACTTCCTGTGTTAGGTAGGCAGGAGGCAAGCCTGGAGAACGGTGTGCAGAAGAGTATTGGTTTATTACTTCTAGTTAACCAGATCTGAGATGCTGTACATGTTGCTCTGGTAACATAGCTGGCTGAACTTTAAGCTCACTTCGGAGACGGGAAAATAACAAGCTTATCCTGAAACTTAGCCGACTAACCCAGTTAACCCAGTCAAAGCATTGTGCAAAGGGGGAGGGGTTAAGCCTGTTCTTGTTATTATTTATTTGCAGAAACCCTTGTCCAGGGTGACATGCAATAATACAGTGCAATAATACATTTTACAATGTATTTTCAGTCTTTACACAAGTGTATACAAGATATACAGTAAGCAATATATAAGGTCTTCCATCCTAGATTGTAAAAGCTGATAAGTGCAGACGTTAAGATGTTAAGTCAAAGTTAAGAGTTAAGGGGGCATGTATCCATCCATCCCTCTATGGAGGGTGATCAGTGCCAAAATTAAGATGAACGTGATTATGAACATGAAGATGATTATGAACATGAAGATGAACATGAAGATGATTATTAACAAGATTATGAAGATGATTATGAAGACGAACATGAAGAGGATTATGAACGTGAACATGAAGATGATTATGAGCACTGGATAGGACAATAAGTGCACTGGCACCACCCACCGGCTCTGACTGACAGAGTTCAATGTTTTGTAACACTGAAAAAAAAAAGAAACACAAGAGACGCTACGAAATGTAGAAGCAAAGAGAAATGTAAATAGCAAAGAGACAAACGGGAAATAAATATATACATGTTCAAACTAATGAATGTATAAATACATATTGAAATAAATAAACAAATACATAGATGAATACATCAATAGATAGGCCTAAATGTCCATGTATTTGTTTAATCGTGTATTTATTTTCTCTGTGTATTTATTTAAAATTTCAGTTTGGATAGTCTTAATCTAACACCTCCCTTCATCTATAGATACCGTGTGAGCGAGTAGATGTGTCTCTGTAACTTTTCCCGAATAAAATCAAACAAAATACAATATGGAAACTATTAAGTTTTAACTTCCATTGAAACACGTCTGTCCACCATCGCTCTGCGTCTGACGTCCGACAACTTTCAATGGCAACATTGTAAAAGCGGACAGTCTGCATCTTCATCTTCATCACCATCACTGGTATTTTTGGGGTGCAAATTATGATGTTTGGATTATGTTTTTTAGGTATATATCTATTTATGTGTTTATTTATTTCAACATGTATTTATACATTAATTAGTTTCAACAATTTCCCGTTTGTCTCTGCTATTTGCATTCCTCAGTTCGCTTCTACATTTCATAGCGTCTCTTGTATTTGTTTTTTTTTTCAATGTGACAAAACATTGAACTCTGTCAATCAGAGCTAGTGGGCAGCAGCCAGTGCTCTTATTGTCCTATCCAGTGCTCATAATCATCTCCATAATCCTCTTAATGTTCATCTTCATAATCATCTTCATGTTCATAATCATCTTCATGTTCATAATCATCTTCATCTTAATTTTGGCAGCGGGACGCGGCGCTGCGCGTCTTTTTCTGGTTGTTGGAGTTGAAAAATGTTCGGCTTCGTGTAAAACGCTGCGCTCGTCACTGTCACCTTTTACCCAGCCGTCCAATCACAGCGGAGGAGGGGCGGGACAAACACCACACCGCCCGCCCTCTCCCTCTCCCTCTCCCTCTCTCTCTCCCTCTCCCTCTCTCTCTCCCTCTCTCTCTCCCTCTCTCTCTCTCTCTCTCTCCCTCTCTCTCTCTCTCCCTACGCGCTTGTGCCGACATTGTACAGTCAGTATTTGTTAGCGACACCAACTAGGTGTCGGACAACCAGAAAAAGACGCGCATCGCCACGTTCCGCTGCCGGCGCTTTAAAAACGCGGCTCCCATTGCAAACAGCTGAGAAAAGACGCCGACCTCAGGAAAAAACGCTTTGGTGACACACGGGCTTAGTCTTCTGGCACCGGAAAACCGCAGCGGTCTGGAGGGGATGTATGGAGAGACAAGGGTCTGCAGGTAACTCGGCGCAGTCTGGTCGACACAGCGGTAGGTGAGGGTCAATGTCTTGGTGTCAAATGCTGCAGAGAGATCGAGGAGGATGAGGACTGAGGAGAGGGAGGTGTTATGGAAATAAGATGCCTTCAAGGGGTTTGACATTTTAAAAGCAGTGTCTGATAACTATGATAGTAATTTCATTGGCGTTCTAAAATAAGCCTACCCATCTCATCAATATTATTACTCATGAATAATAATTATTATCCTCTAAATTGCCAGCTACATCTAGAAGGTCATTTGCCGATAACAAAGATAGGTTTGAAAGAATTCAACTTTAATAAGAAACAAGTAGATAATGTAAGTTGCTGATAAACTAAAAAGGAGTAACTGAGACGTTAGAAAATAATAAGTTCTCATAATTCATTGGAAAGAATGCAGGCAAATTAATAGTTACTTGCCAGAAACTTCCAGGGCCACAGCACACAAAGCACAGAAGCACAAAATGATTTCTATTTTCCTCCACAGAGGCCACCCAAGCACAGCTGAGGAAGCCAGATTGCAGAAGATGAAAAAGTGAGTGATGGGAAAGAAATGCAGAGAGCCGACGGTGGACAGCACCTCTTTGAGAGGAAGGGAAGTAGGGAGACGGGGTGATAGTTCTGAGGAGAGGTGGCGTCAAGGGTTGGTTTCTTGAGGAGTGGGATGACAGCAGCTTGTTTAAATGCAGAGGGGAAACAGCCAGAGAGGAGTGAGGAGTTGAGGAGGGAGGAGATGAAAGGGAGAAGATCAGGAGCGGTTGCTTGGAAGAGACGAGAAGGGAGAGGGTCCAGGTCGCATGTTGTGGGTTTGTGACGTAGGAGGAGAGAGGAAATTTCAGAGTCTGAGAGAGGTAAGAATGAAGAAAAGGAAGCTTGGTTGGTGGGAGGTTGGGGTTTGATGGGAGAGGAGGGGGGACTGTTGAAGAGCTTGCAGATGTCTGCAATCTTGGAGGAATTGTTGCATATTTCTATTTTTGTTCAGTATATCTCTATTTGGATTACCAGTCGTAGACATTTAATGCTCTTTACTGTCCTAAATATCTTGCCTTGAAAAGTGAAATTCTCAGCACCAGGAGGTGATGCATGTCTTGGTTCCCGTAACTATTAATAGAATTGTATTACAGAACACCAAAGAAGGAAGAAGGACCAAACCACATGTTCTTGCGGTTTTATGCTTTCAGAGATGGGGCAGAAGGAAGAGTCGATGGCAAAAAAAAAAAAAAACAGCTCAAGGACCAGACTATACAGTGAGGGAAAAAAGTATTTGATCCCCTGCTGATTTTGTATGTTTGCCCAATGACAATGAAATGATCAGTCTATAATTTTAATGGTAGGTGTATTTTAACAGTGAGAGACAGAATAACAACAAAAAAATCCAGAAAAACGCAATTCAAAAAAGTTATAAATTGATTTGCATATTAATGACTGAAATAAGTATTTGATCCCCTATCAAGCAGCAAGATTTCTGGCTCCCAGGTGTCTTTCAGATTCCAAACTCTCCACCATGGCCAAGACCAAAGAGCTGTCCAAGGATGTCAGGGACAAGATTGTAGACCTACACAAGGCTGGAATGGGTTACAAGACCATCGCCAAGCAGCTTGGTGAGAAGGTGACAGCAGTTGGTGCGATTATTCGCAAATGGAAGAAACACAAAATAACTCTCCCTCGGTCTGGGGCTCCATGCAAGATCTCACCTCGTGGAGTTTCAATGATCATGAGAACGGTGAGGAATCAGCCCAGAACTACACGGGAGGATCTTGTTAATGATCTCAAGGCAGCTGGGACCATAGTCACCAAGAAAACAATTGGTAACACACTACGCCGTGAAGGACTGAAATCCTGCAGCGCCCGCAAGGTCCCCCTGCTCAAGAAAGCACATGTACAGACCCGTCTGAAGTTTGCCAATGAACATCTGAATGAATGAGAGGAGAACTGGGTGAAAGTGTTGTGGTCAGATGAGACCAAAATCGAGCTCTTTGGCATCAACTCAACTCGCCGTGTTTGGAGGAGGAGGAATGACCCCAAGAACACCATCCCCACCGTCAAACATGGAGGTGGAAACATTATGCTTTGGGGGTGTTTTTCTGCTAAGGGGACAGGACAACTGCACCGCATCAAAGGGACGATGGACGGGGCCATGTACCGTCAAATCTTGGGTGAGAACCTCCTTCCCTCAGCCAGGGCATTGAAAATGGGTCGTAGATGGGTATTCCAGCATGACAATGACCCAAAACACACAGCCAAGGCAACAAAGGAGTGGCTCAAGAAGAAGCACATTAAGGTCCTGGAGTGGCCTAGCCAGTCTCCAGACCTTAATCCCATAGAAAATCTGTGGAGGGAGCTGAAGGTTCGAGTTGCCAAACGTCAGCCTCGAAACCTTAATGACTTGGAGAGGATCTGCAAAGAGGAGTGGGACAAAATCCGTCCTGAGATGTGTGCAAACTTGGTGGCCAACTACAAGAAACGTCTGACCTCTGTGATTGCCAACAAGGGTTTTTGCCACCAAGTACTAAGTCGAAGGGGTCAAATACTTATTTCCCTCATTAATATGCAAATCAATTTATAACTTTTTTGAAATGCGTTTTTCTGGATTTTTTTGTTGTTATTCTGTCTCTCACTGTTAAAATACACCTACCATTAAAATTATAGACTGATCATTTCTTTGTCAGTGGGCAAACGTACAAAATCAGCAGGGGATCAAATACTTTTTTCCCCCACTGTAGTACAGTCTGCGCGACCGGAGACCTCCTTGCCTGTTGATATAGGCAACCACCACTGTGTTGTCCATCCAGACCAGCACATGTCTGTCCTGCAGGACTGGCAGGAAACGAGACAGTCCAAGGAGTACTGCTTGTAACTCCAGGATGTTGAGATGGAGTGGGCTCCGTCCACCTGACTCCCCAACCCTGCTTAGAGGCATCTGTCATCATGACTGCTCGGTGGTAAACTGGCCCCAGGAGCACATCGAGGGTCAAATTGACTGTGACTCGGCGTGCTCGATCGCGGCGAGGGTGCATCCTGAGAGACCTGAACCACCACTGCAACGGCCTCAACTGGAGGAGGCCGAGGGGGAGGGTCTGTGATGCAGCCGCTAGGAGGCCCAGCAGCCTCTGGCAAAGGGACACCCTGACACGAGCTCTCAGTTGGAAGAGGGAGAGACACGTGTGTATTGAGGCAACTCTCTCTGGCGCCAGCGTGGCGAGCATGGCAACGGAATTGTGGCGCGGTCCGAGGGGGGTGGACGTGTCTGAAATTGCAGGGAGTAGCCAACTGATATAATTTGGAGCACCCAAGAGTCTTGGGCTCTGGCCTGGGAGCCACGGTCGGGGGCCCCCCCCGCCGGCGAGCTGCCGTAGACGGCCTACGTTGCTGAACCTGAGGTGCCACTGGGTACACTCGGGCCAGCTGCAGGAACTGCTCCCTCTCCTGGAGGGTGCGCGAGAGCATCTCCTCCACAGAGGGGCCAAAAGTAAAGCCCGGCGAGATAGGGGCGTCCATGTGGCAAATCCTGTCCACCTCAGGGACCTGCCGTGCCTCGGACAACCAAAGCTGGCGGAGCGCCGCCACAATGGCTGCCAAGGATCGCCCTGTCGCCCTTTCCGCCTGGCGCATCACCGTGACCAGCTGATCCGCCGCCGCCACTATTTCCGAGATAGGGGCAGGATGGGTGATGTGCCATGTTGCTCCGAGGGCTCCGCCAGCTGAGCCAAGTAAAAGGCCAGCAGGCTTTCCATATTTTGGAGGCAAGCCGCTTGGGCTCCAGCCTCCGTGATGCAACACTGCCTGTTGGGGCAGGCCAGGTCGCGTGGCTCCACGGACAGCAGAGGTAAGGAGAAGTGCGCGGCTATGGTGGAATTTACACAGGGAAAATCCACCAAGCCCTCTTCTGCCGTGCCCTGGCTCCTGGCATAAGCCTCCCCTCTCCTGGCTAGGGTGGGGGCTGTTGCCGGATGATCCCATGTAGCCCTCAGCTCTTTGAAGAGGTCAAGCAGCAGCGGGAGGGCCTGTGTGGGCCGCTGAGCGTGCCTCTCTCGAACCTGGAGCGTGGCGGGGCAGGATCAGAGGGCCAAGGGAGCTGAAGAGACTCAACATTAATGACCAATCGAAGAAATTCTGCATACTTAACATCACTTGTTTATTAATATTTTCTCTTCAGAAAAAACTGGGAGACATAAAGAGTGCCGAGTTTCTTAAAAATACTAACAAATCTGAAGAGAAGTGCAGGACAGAATTCCAGAGGTTGATTAAAAAGTATGGACTTGAGGATTGCAGAGGCATTCAAGCATATTCAGAATTACTGGAGAAAACCAAGCTACTGAAGGATGAATACTTCTGCCTTCCAGGTAAACAATGACTTCCACTGTAATGATAATACACGGTCCAGTGATTGATGATCAATATTAATACTGACTATTATAAATAAGTTCAGTTAAAACTGAAAACTGCACCCTGCAGTTTTAAATCTGAATGTTTATTATTATTATTATTATTATTATTATTATTATTATTATTATTGATAATAATACTACTACTACTACTACTACTAATAATAATAATAATAATAATAATAATGCTACTACTACAATAACAAAATGTTATTATCTAAATCTTCTGAATTTAGATAGTGTGTTTTTTTTTATTGTAGGGACATTTCTATACTTTATGTTTTCTGATACTGTTCGTTAAAATCCTATTAACATCCTGTACAAAGCTGTTAATGTAGACTAGAAAATATGCAGCTTATGGTTAAATAACATTTTACTGCATGGAGGATTATAATTTAATATTTGCAATTTCAGATATGGGACCTGCACACCAGTCTTTGTTTGAAGAACATTCTATTCAGGTAATTATTTGTCAAATATATGTTTTTATTAAAAGTCCTTAAAAAATGCAAAAAACTTCAAAAATAACCACTTTAGACTGTGACTGTGTACATATTTTGTTTGTTAAAGATCAATTTCACCTTTATGGTAAAGTGCTGTATCTCTGATGACAAAAAAATGTAACAACAGTTGTCTCAGCCTTTGAACATGTGATTACTGAGTGAGCAAAAATAATCATCATCATTGTTGAATCATTATTAGTTTATCTGTAATTGATGTGGCTAACTGGGGTACCTGCATAAAATAATACATATTAAGAACATACAGATCTTGCAACTCATAACAATGAAGGTAATATGCTCTAAAGTGACCCTTTTCTCAACAGAAAGTGATACAAACCCTGGAAGTGGAATACTCAACAAGAAAAGGGAACATCGAGAGATTTGTGAAGGCCCTTAATGAAATTGCTGATGGCATTGACTTCACTCAGAAGGGTACTGCAATAGGCAGTGTAACAGGTAGTGCTGCGGCTATAGCAGGTTCGGTCCTTACTATCGTAGGATTGGCCCTGATTCCTGTCACTTTTGGGACCTCAATGACTCTGATTGGGGTCAGAGCAGGCGTAGGAGTTGCCACCAATGTCGCGTCTAGCATTGGCAGTGCAGTCAAAAATAAAACGTATGAGAAAGAATTAAATGACACTGCAGAGAAAATGAAAGCTGATGTTCTGGAGCTACACAAATGCATCCAGTACATCTGTGACATATTTCTTAACTTTAAGGAACAAGGTTTACCTGACTTTCTCAATCAATCTTCCAAACTTGGTTTCAGTGCTGCATTTAACATTACAAGTATTGTGGATGACATTTTAGGGTTAAGTGCCAAAGCCTTGTCCAGGGCATTGCAGATTGTTGGATTTGTGTTTGCGGCCATCAATATTATTGTGGAAATTTTATCTATTGTGAAAAATTCCAAAGAGCTTTATGAAGGGTGTAAAACTGAAACGGCAGAACATTTTCGTAAGGAGGCAATTAAAATCATGGATTGTCTCAATGACATAGGTGAGTTTGTGTCAAGGGTCAAACACATTAGTGAGTCTATCACAAATTTAAGAACATAAGAAAGTTTGCAAACGAGAGGAGGCCATTCGACCCATCGTGCTTGTTTGGTGTCCATTAATAACAGAGTGATCCAAGGATCCTATCCAGTCTATTTTTAAATGTTCCCATATCTTCAACCACATCGCTGGGGAGTTTATTCCAGATTGTGACAACTTTCTGTGTGAAGAAGTATCTCCTGTTTTGAATGCCTTGAAGCCCAATTTCCATTTGTGTCCCCGGGTGCGTGTGTCCCTGCTGACCTGGAAAAGCTCCTCTGGTTTGATGTGGTCGAAGCCTTTCTTGATTTTGAAGATTTGGATCAAGTCCCCATGCAGTCTCCTCTGTTTCAGGGTGAAAAGCTTCAGTTCCTTCAGTCTCTCTGAGTAGGACTTTACCTTCAGACCTGGAATAAGTCTGGTTGCTCTCCTCTGAGCTGCCTGCAGAGCAGCGATATCTTTCTTGAAGTGTTGTTGCCCACAACTGAGTATTTTGTCCTAAGTCCCTTTGAATAACCTGTGCTGCCGAGATTGTATATGCTGGCCCACATATTTTTGTATCATCTGCAAATTTGACAAGTTTGCTAACTATCCCAGAGTCCAGATCATTAACATAGATTACAAAAAGCACAGGTCCTAATACTGATCCCTGTGGAACTCCACTAACAACCTCACTCCAGTTAGAAGCGACTCCTTTAATCGACACCCTCTGTTTCGTATTCATCAACCAGTTCATAATCCATCTACTTACATTACCCTGAAAGCCTACAGGCATGGACTCTACTAGACCTCTGAAGGTGTGCTGGGGTATCTGGCATCAAGACGTTAGCAGCAGATCCTTTAAGTCCTGTAAGTTGAGAGGTGGGGCCTCCATGGATCAGACTTGTTTGTCCAGCACATCCCACAGATGCTCGATTGGATTGAGATCAGGGGAATTTGGAGGCCAAGTCAACACCTTGAAGTCGTGATTCATCAGACCAGGCCACCTTCTTCCATTGCTCCGTGGTCCAGTTCTGATGCTCACGTGTCCATTGTAGGCGCTTTCGGCAGTGGACAGGGATCAGCATGGGCATACTGACTCGTCTGTGTCTACGCAGCCCCATACGCAACAAACTGCAATGCACTGTGTGTTCTGAAACCTTTCTGTTAGAACCAGCATTCACTTTTTCATCAATTTGAGCTGCAGTAGCTCGTCTGTTGGATCGTAGCCGCAGACCAGTCAGGGTGCCCATGCTGACCCCTGTCCACTGCCGAAAGCGCCTACAATGGACACGTGAGCATCAGAACTGGACCACGGAGCAATGGAAGAAGCTGGCCTGGTCTGATGAATCACGACTTCAAGGTGTTGACTTGGCCTCCAAATTCCCCAGATCTCAATCCAATCGAGCATTTGTGGGATATGCTGGACAAACAAGTCCGATTCATGGAGGCCCCACCTCACAACTTACAGGACTTAAAGGATCTGCTGCTAACGTCTTGGTGCCAGATACAACAGCACACCTTCAAAGGTCTAGTAGAGTCCATGCCACAACGGGTCAGGGCTGTTTTGGTGACATTAGGTAGGTGGTCATGATGTTATGACTGATCGGTGTACATTCTCACTTATACAAGGCCCATGAAGAAATGACATGTAAAAGAGCTTGATACGTGAGATTATCTAAAACTGTCTGCAAACATGTAACTAGATTTTCACTACTGGTGCCATGCACTTCACTTAAGAATTCAATAATGTCAAAGTACAGAAGCTAAAAAGAATTCTCACTATACAGCAAATACAAAATAAACTGTTCTATGTACATGAAGTGTGTGCGGTCACAATGCATTTGCAGTACCTTACTGTGTCATAGTAACAGCCAATTTTACCCATGCATTCCTGTTTAGAACTGTTTAATAAACCAAATACTGGAATAATATGTGTTTGTATATGTAAGGTATAAAAGTCTCAGTGGTGTTAATGTAAACAACTACTGTAAGGGCTCAAGTGAACTGAAAATGAGGCACTCAAACTATCTTTAAAACACTGTATACCTGTTGTCAGACTGGTACTGATATACAAAGTTATGGCTAAATTGTGATCAAAAGCACGCAAGGTCACTGTAATGCTGTTAAGTATTCAATCAATACTCATTTGTTTGCTTTGGAAATACAATTTCTGATTATTAAGATAAATCATTAAAGTTAAACAACTACTAACATTGTTAAATTGTAATTCATTTATTTAAAGTACATATTAGGACATAGTAGGTAGGCATGGCAGCAATGTCTTGGAAAATGGCTGAAATGTCCTGGAAAAAGATTTGTACAACAAGGTCTGTGGTCCGGGCATGGTGTGGGATAAGTGGAGGTGTCCAGCAGCGACGACATGCCCTCAGAGGGCTCCGGGGGAGACGGAGGGACGCACGGCAGTCACAGCCACTGGAGCTGTGACCAGGTGTGCTGGAATAGTTACTGTTCCTAATCAGACAACACAGTGCGAATTTGTGTGGACTTCACCAAATTAAATGAATCAGTGCGTCAGGAGAACATTTTCAAAAGAGAATGTGTCAAATTTTGGAAGGCTTGGAAGGCATCATTTGCCACATGGATGACATCCTTATCTTTGGACACACCAGCGAGGAGCATGACCAACGAGTAGAAGCTGCCTTGACAAAACTGCAGAGTTCTGGAATCACGCTAAATCAGAAAAAGTGTGAGTTTGGCAAGACTGAAATTAGATTCCTCGGCCACAAGTTATCCTCACGAGGAATACAGCCAGACCCGGGCAAGTTGTCAGCCATTCAGAACATGCAGAAACCTACAAATGTTTCAGAAGTGCGCAGCTTCCTTGGAATGGTTAATCAACTGGGGAAATTCATTCCTGACTTGGCAGAGAAAACTAAACCCCTGTGTGAGCTTCTCTCTCAAAGAAATCTGTGGTCTTGGGATGCAGTACAGCAAAATGCATTCTCATTACTAAAAGCTGAGCTTGTGTCAACACCCATTTTAGCATTTTTTGATCCTAACAAGGATATCAAGGTTGCAGCTGATGCCTCGTCCTTCGGCCTAGGGGGCGTTCTCCTGCAAAACAACAATGCACAGTGGAAACCGTTAGCATATGCTTCAAGAGCACTGACGCCCACACAACAACGCTATGCTCAAGAAGGAAACCCTAGTGCTTGTTTAGGCATGTGAATGATTTAGTTGTTACCTCATAGGAGCACATTTCCTGCTTGAGACAGAGCACAAGCCACTGGTGAGTTTGCTGAGTTCCAAAAGCCAGGATGACCTACCACCAAGGTTACAGAGATTCCGCATGTGTCTTATGAAATACCAGGCAAAGAACTCCAGATACACTGTCCAGGATGCCATGTCAAAATTATGTTAGCAATGCTGGCTCAGCTCTCATGGAAGATACCAATATTTATCTTGCCCACATCAGTACTAAACTTCCTGCTTCACAAAGCAGACTGGATCAAATCCATGAGAATCTGCTAGATGACCCTATCTGCAAGCAAGTCATGACATTCTGTGAGCATGGTTTGGCCTCCAAATATGAAAGGGACAGATGAACTGAGACCTTTTTGGCTTGAGAGACACACACTCTCTGTCCTAGATGGCCTTCTTCTGAAAGGAGCAGACTGGTGATACCTCCTTCTTTTTGATCAACGATTCTTGACCGACTCCATCACGGACATCAAGGCATTGTCAAGGGCCAAACAAAAATGTATTTCTTTTACCAGAAGGGGAGATGTAGTGGTAGGATGTACTACAGCCCTAGCCACACCCCCAGTGATTGACCTCACATGTTATGTTCGCTCTAACAAGAATCAATAAAGCGGGAGGGCACAGTGACCGCGATGCAGCCGGCCGAGCTGCATGACCCACTCCCACAGGCAGTCCAGTGCACAGGCGTTTGCTTGGGCAGGAGGCAGCTGCTGGGCTGGTTGTGGGGTGGACAGGGGCACGCTCTCCCCAACCTCAGTGTCGGTCAGCAGGGCCAGGTCAGAGGTGATGATTTTCTTGCAAAGAAAAGCCTCCCTGGTCTCGGAGGTGTCATCGCCCCCCTCCATCTGCCTCCTGATGCTCTGGAAGACGGCAGTGGCAGCCTCCCTCTCTTCCGGGCTGATGTCCAGCGCAGTGGCAGAATGGCTCCCTGTGCTCTCGACCACCAGCTCCACCTTCTGCAGGATGACGCTGAGGGTGTCTGAAGTGTAAGAGCTCCTGCCCCCACCTCGGTCATCCGGCAGAGTGGGGCTCAGCAGGCCCTCCTCGTCCAGGGCAGAGTTGAACCCCTCCAGGACCATGTCAACCACGGCATCCACCAGCAGCCAGCCTGTTCCTGGGGGTTCTGAGGAAGGCTTCCACTGAACGGGCAGCGGCTGCCTCCTCCTCCTGCACCCAAGTCTCGGGGGTCTTCAGGGTCTCCAATGCACCCTGCACGGCAGCCCACAGCACAGCCTTTGGCTCACTGAGCAGGGCCCAACTGCGCTCCTGCTGTTCCTGGGCATGCAGCTGCCTGACGATCTCCAACACACGCTGTACCATCCTGAGCAGGGCCTCGCTGTGCTGCTGCGCCTGCGCCTAGACGTAGGCCAGCCAAACTGAAATTAATATCACCGTCCAGACAATAATATGATTCACAATTCAAAATCTAATTTAAATAAAACATCTGAATGAAATGTTATGAGCCCTTCAACTAATAATAGACAAAAAATTGCTTTTAACCTCATAAAACCTCTAAAGGTGAAGCACTGGACATAGCATGTACCTGAACAGCTTTTATATTGAGCAAATGTGTTTTTTCTGAAGCAAAATTGAATAGGTGGGTAACTTGACAGCACTTAGCTTTTACTTTCCTGGATAAGGGCGTCTGCCAAGAAATAAAAATAATAACTGTGGGTTTATACCCATACACCGCCCACCCTTACCTGACTGTTTCGTGTGCGCTGAGCATCACCCCCTCCACCACACCCAGCACCTTCCTGAGCAGGGATTCGGTGATCTCCTGCCCCCCCCTCGGCTTGCAGCTGCCTTAGGGTCTCTTGGGAGTCGATCCTCACCCCCTCCACAATCCCCTCTGCCATCCTGAGCAGGGTGTCGCTGTCTTCCTGGTCCTCATGGTCTTGCAGCCAAACGAAAGCCTTGTGTGCCCTGAATGCCCTGAACACACCCCCTCTGCTTTGCTCTTCACCATCCAGAGCAGGGTCTCACTGTGCTCCTGCCCCTCCTGGGCTCGAAGACGCCCGATGGCCTCCTCTGCGCTGAACATCACATCTTCCATTATGCCCAGCAGCATCCGGAACAGGGTCTCAATGGTCTCAATGGTCTCCTGCTCCTCCTGTGCTTCCTGGGCCTGCAGTTGTCTATTAATTAATTTTTTAATTAATAAGTGCCCCTTCTCTCAAGCTGCCCCCTCCTCAAGTTCTCAATGCCTACAACCCCCACCACGCAACAAATGTGAAACAGACCACCTGGAGGAAACCCTGAATTATAATATTAAGAATTATAATATCCTTTATGCACAAACCAAGAGTCTGTGATGAGTACTGTCTAGTGTGCAGTGCTCTGTGTGTGCAGTGCTCTGTCTGCCCACAGGGGTCAGCTGTACAGTACCTCCTGCTCCATGGAGCTCCTCTGCCGGTCCATCTCCACCATGCTCAGGTAGCTACAGTAACTCCTTCAATGAGCTCACAACCTAAAATTATAAATGTGTAGTCAGTGTAGATTATGATGATCTAGATGGAATACTGTTTTTGCTGCAATGCAATGCAATGCCAAAATCACTGAAATATTCCTGACTGAGTGCGATGCATAATGAAATACGGATGAAAACGATTCAGAGCTATTATCTGAGAGGAATAACTTCGCTTTAGCAGCTCAACTAGTATTTCATATCAATTCAATTACACAAACTGGCTGCAATATGCAGTGCTTGGCCAATCATCACATACGCTGATTTGTAGCATTGACATGTGAAAACACGTACCAAGGCAAAGTACAGGGAAGTAAGATCAATAACCCAAAACATGACAGCAATGTCACTGAGCAATAACAGAAGAAAACCAGCTCAACATGACATTTCATTTCAGGCCCTCAGTCAAATGAACACACAGCAGGCAAACTGCAATCATTTAGTTGTAAAATCGTTCATGGCAAAAAGTCCACCATTGAGCGATCATGTGTAAGATGCATGCCCGTCTCTGAGTCTGCAGTGAATAAGTGAAGCAGAGCCAGTGAGGAGACTCCCCGAGTTTGCCAGCCCTGACCCCGGGCCCGTAACCCTTTGGCCACGATTGACTGAGGCTATAGATCTGCTTACAGCACATAATGATGCCATATTTCTATTTACATGTTGTATATATTATGTATGTGTGTACATATGTAACAGGTATTAACATGTTTTCACTTGCTTTCATCCAATTTCGAGAAATGTTGTTCAAATAATACACACTGCGGCCCACTGTTATTGTTTTACACTCACCTAAAGGATTATTAGGAACGCCATACTAATACTGTGTTTGACCCCCTTTCGCCTTCAGAACTGCCTTAATTCTACGTGGCATTGATTCAACAAGGTGCTGAAAGCATTCTTTAGAAATGTTGGCCCATATTGATAGGATAGCATCTTGCAGTTGATGGAGATTTGTGGGATGCACATCCAGGGCACGAAGCTCCCGTTCCACCACATCCCAAAGATGCTCTATTGGATTGAGATCTGGTGACTGTGGGGGCCAGTTTAGTACAGTGAACTCATTGTCATGTTCAAGAAACCAATTTGAAATGATTCGACCTTTGTGACATGGTGCATTATCCTGCTGGAAGTAGCCATCAGAGGATGGGTACATGGTGGTCATAAAGGGATGGACATGGTCAGAAACAATGCTCAGGTAGGCCATGGCATTTAAACGATGCCCAATTGGCACTAAGGGGCCTAAAGTGTGCCAAGAAAACATCCCCCACACCATCACACCACCACCACCAGCCTGCACAGTGGTAACAAGGCATGATGGATCCATGTTCTCATTCTGTTTACGCCAAATTCTGACTCAACCATCTGAATGTCTCAACAGAAATCGAGACTCATCAGACCAGGCAACATTTTTCCAGTCTTCAACTGTCCAATTTTGGTGAGCTTGTGCAAATTGTAGCCTCTTTTTCCTATTTGTAGTGGAGATGAGTGGTACCCGGTGGGGTCTTCTGCTGTTGTAGCCCATCCGCCTCAAGGTTGTACGTGTTGTGGCTTCACAAATGCTTTGCTGCATACCTCGGTTGTAACGAGTGGTTATTTCAGTCAAAGTTGCTCTTCTATCAGCTTGAATCAGTCGGCCCATTCTCCTCTGACCTCTAGCATCAACAAGGCATTTTCGCCCACAGGACTGCCGCATACTGGATGTTTTTCCCTTTTCACACCATTCTTTGTAAACCCTAGAAATGGTTGTGCGTGAAAATCCCAGTAACTGAGCAGATTGTGAAATACTCAGACCGGCCCGTCTGGCACCAACAACCATGCCACGCTCAAAATTGCTTAAATCACCTTTCTTTCCCATTCAGACATTCAGTTTGGAGTTCAGGAGATTGTCTTGACCAGGACCACACCCCTAAATGCATTGAAGCAACTGCCATGTGATTGGTTGGTTAGATAATTGCATTAATGAGAAATTGAACAGGTGTTCCTAATAATCCTTTAGGTGAGTGTAAATGCAGTAACACTTCCTGTTGGCCAACCTTCAACCTTCAAAGCAAACTGTGACTAAATAGATAAATACCAGTTATAATAGACATGCATTCACAATACTTACAAACATTGGTGAAATACAGTGCCTGTAATTAATGAGTTTCCATACAAGTGGGTCAGTCCGTAAACTTGAAGAAAGAGCTGTTTCAAGTGTGACCTCGTCCCATTTGCATTAACTCCGTGAGTACTGTGTTATGCTATTTTCTATATATGGTTGTAAGTGCTGTTTTACTAATATGTTGCTGGAATACGTTAATGAAAAATCTGTCCTGAGTAATATTTTGAATACATGAGTGACTATTTTGTTTAAATTATGATTAACAATCACATGGTTGTCTTTATGTTAATTTAATTTGATAATGTACATTCCCGTCACTAGGGCAGTGTTATGGTTACTTGTAAATGAATAGCAAAATTAGAAAATATGCGTACCAGACTTGTGGTGAGCTTGTGTAGGATAGTTTTGTATTGTTTTTTCACAGTGCATGTCTGCCGCTGGGAGTCTGACCTGAAATAGTCGGTTCAGTGGACATGTATTATTGTTTTTCAATGCTTCTTTCTTTCCCAAAACTGAAACACTATGATTATTTTATTGCAGCTGGTTGCTGATGCTTGTGAGGGGGCTGACATGTTTGTGCTTTTCATTTCGTACTCGTCGGACAACAAAATCACTCCATGGGCAATGTCCACTTAGACACAGTGCCGACCAAGAACAGCAGCTGTTGGACCAGCCGATGACCAGACAACGCCTGTCACACAACTGGGGGTCTTCTGTGGGCTGGAGCCGACCATGGTGACTGTTATATCTTTTAATGTGTTAAGGGTGTAGAAATGCGTAATTTGACTTGGTCATTTAGAATTGGGATGGGGAGGGTTGTTAAATGATTTTCCATCCTTATTAGGTTCACCTCTTGATTTCACACCAGTGTGAATCAGTGCTGGATCTTTCTCCATTGAATAAGGTGCTCAAGTCAAGTGTGATGTCAAACAAACACCACATTACGGGCGGGACGGTTCAGATAAATGTTGAGTTCATGAGTGGGAAGAGATTGTGTTGGTGTACATGTGGATGCAGGGTTACCAATGACAGTAACACGTGAGGTGCTGAGTAAACTGGTTGGGAGCGCATGTGTTGTCGTCAGGGTTGGGCTGCATAGCAGACCCTCAATTATTTGAGTCAGGCCCTGAACCCATCTCAGATATTCTGCAGCAACACTTGAGAGATGCCACTAGCTGACTTTTACTCCACACAGTCCAAACGGGTCGATAAGCCTTTTGATTACTGGATTGGGCTCAATTAAGCTGTTTAAGTTGCTGAGGAATGTTTGAAGAAGCAAAACAAAAAGATCCACGACCCCTCTTTGGAAGTTACTGTTATGTTTGTATGACACTGCCCTGATTCTAGCTTTCAAAAGTAAACCTCCGCATAGATGGAGTGCTGGGGAAGTACAGAAGAGACTGGATGAGTATCAGAGGGCACATAAACTGTTGAGATTTCAGTCCCTTAAACAATACAGCTACATTAAAATCACCTGTACACGATACGTTTAACTTGTTGTGAAATGTGGAGAGTTGAGAGTGGTTGCTTGGTCCTGTGATAATGGTGGGCTTGGGGCAGGGTAAAATGCTTGTGTTACAAGAGGTGCTGGGAGGGGTGAATGGTGTTGCCTATTAATTGGTGTTATTTATTATGTTTATTTTATTACGGAGTTTGTGGGTTTTTATTTTCACTCGTCATTACTTTTGGATTTGTTATATTACTTGTTCATTTTCACTTGATTTGCTTTGCGTTTTTTCACTTAATTGTTTTCATTTAAAGGCAATATTCTCACCAACTGCAGACACCAATTAAGGACACACCCATCTGATTGGGCGGTGTCCCCCACTCCTTTACTTAGCACAACTGTTTTCATTCATCTCCTGACCCCTACTGAAGAGCACCTGCTTTAAAAAGAGTGCAGAGAGCAGGAAGAGGCAGACCTGGGACTGAGAAGGAAGGAAGGAAGGAAGGAAGGAAGGAAGGAAGGAAGGAAGGAAGGAAGGAAGGAAGGAAGGAAGGAAGGAAGGAAGGAAGGAAGGAAGGAAGGAAGGAAGGAAGGAAGGAAGGAAGGAAGGAAGGAAGGAAGGAAGGAAGGAAGGAAGGAAGGAAGGAAGGAAGGAAGGAGGAGGAGGAGGAGGAGGACAGCACTGTAGGGGAGCCAGGCAGGAGGGTGTGTGACAATGGGGAACAAGACTTGAAGACAGCCTTGAGGAACAGAGGAAGCTGCAGATGGGAACATCATATCATGGCAGGATAAGTACTCTGATGTCTTATGGGAAAACTCTCCTTGGTTTTGAATGAGTTTTGGCTGATGATTGCTGTGCCCCTTCCTGGGTCCTGGCTGCCTCTGTGTAACATGTGGGGTATCCTGAACAGAAAAGGAAAGTTAATTTTGAGGAAGAGATACCGGACTGATTTTCCTATTTTTCCTCCTTACCTGACAGGGCTGGTAGAGACGGTGTGTTTCCCCCGGTGGTCAGCCGGGCCTGAGATGGAAAGCAGTGCACCTGTGGAGAGACACGCTGGGGAAAAGGATAGCGGAGGGGCGTGAATGGGGAAAATAACCACTGTAGCTGTGGAGGAGGACAGAGGCACAGCAGAGACACTCAGACACACAGTGAGAGACCGGACAGTGTGAGGCTGAGGAGGAGGACAGAGGACAGGAAATCATTTAACAGCATTGATGTACAGGTTCATATGATGTTAATGACAATGCTGATGACAATTATACAATGCCTGTGCAGGACAGTAGGGAATCGGATTTTGGATAATACTGTACATCACCCATGACTTGACCTCGGTTATTCCCATATGATCTGTGACTCCACCTGCCTCATTTCAAATATTGAAGCCAAGTGGCCATGCAGGCTCTGTGCATGACTCAAGAATATTCAGAGTCTACATTGTCTCAGAGATTAGAGGAAGGTGTAGGAAATAATCTTATTTGTCAGAAATCATTGCTTTAATATTTGATATATAGTGATCTAAAAGTGTTAATCTCATAGGTCGATAGGATAATTTTCTGTTAATTTGGCAAGTAAACCATTTATATCAGATGGATTAATTAGTACAGCATAATACTAAAGTATTGAATGTTTAAAAAAGAACAATGTCAATATATGACAAAACAATAGAGAGATCAGCTAATGATTCTGATGCAGCAAACTCTCTGTCCATGTTATATTCCATTACTACAGGCAAGCAGATTTAAATTGGATCTGTGTGAAATTATATTGGGGAAAATGCAGCCCATGTATTAAAAAAACACACATTTAAAATGAAGTGAGTCTTGCCATGATTCCTCTCTGAACAAATTTAGCTGCACAAATGTCTTTATATTCCTCAACACTTTCTATTGCTCAGTCAGGCTGACACAAAGTGTTCTGACCTGGGGGTGACCTGGGGAATTCAGCTCAGTTGTAATACAATGTGTAACAGTCCAGCTGTGCTCATGCTCACAGTACTGTCTCAGGCAGTGACATTCACATGCTGTTTTACAGTGTCTGCAGATGAGATCAGGATCCTGCTGCTGGGGAAGACTGGAGTGGGAAAGAACGCAGCAGGAAACACCATCCTGGGGAGAAGGGTGTTTAAAGCTCAGCTCTCCTCCTCGTCAGTGACTCGGCACTGTGAGAAGCAGTGTGGTGAGGTGGCTGGGAGACGTGATGCTGTGATCGACACTCCAGGCCTGTTTGACACAAAGCGCTCTAATGAGGAGATCATTCATGAGATCCTGTCCTGTGTCTCTCTGACCTCCCTGGGGCCCCATGTGTTCCTGGTGGTGCTCATGGTGGGGAGATTCACTCAGGAGAAGAGAGACACAGTGAAGCTGATCCAGGAGACCTTTGGAGAAAGAGCCTCTGAATACACCATGGTGCTGTTCACACGGGACGACGACTTGGAGGGTCAATCTGTAAATGATTATATTAGAAACTGTGAAAAGAATCTCCAGAACTTTATCCAGACCTGTGGCGTCCGGTACCACGTCTTCAACAACAGAGACACAAACAATCAGACTCAGGTCTCAGAGCTGCTGGAGAAGATCGAGCACATGGTGCTGATGAACAAAGGCTGCTTCACCAACGACCTGTAACCACAGGCTGAGAGAGCCATCAGAGAGGAGCAGAGGAAGATCCCGAGGGAGAGAGAGGGAGAAATAAGGAGAAAGGAGGAGGAACTGCAGAAGAGATACCAGGTTGAATAACTGGAGAGAGAGAGAGGAGGGAGTTCAGGTGACAAGAGCAGAGACGAGCCAGAGAACAAGCAGAGAGAAATAAATCCTTGAGAAGAGAGAAAGTTGCAACATCCAGTGAGAGACAGAGGCACAGCAGCACACAGGGAGTGATCAGACCTGCCTGCTCTAAAATTCAGATTCCATGTTGTTAAATTCAACTCCATTGCTTATGTTAAAACCTACTGAAGATTTTATTTAATTAGCCAACAGTAACACCTAGAGTTCAGTGATGAAAAGTGCACCCTGGAGAGGCTCAGCTGAGTTTGATACAGCAGGTTATGTACAGCTCTGGACAAAATAAGAGACCACTCCAAGATCAGCAATCAATATTAAGTCTCTTATTTTTTTACAGAGCTGTAGATTGAGAGAGACAGGTAAGAAAGAAAGGACATTAAAATGACTGAATAAGAATCTCTGGGTGTGAGTCTCTGAGCTGCAATATGTGGACATGCTTCAACAACAAATATATGGCAAGCTGTTGTGACATTTAATCCATAATTGCGGATATCAATAATACAATTGGTGATCTCAGCAATTCATGGTACGCTGTTGTGACATTTAATCCTTAACCAGATGTTAATTGGTATGCATTTTTGATATCAAGAATACAATTGCTGAAATCAAGAATTAACCTGCCAATTGTTGATATCAGCAATTGCATTGTGGATATCAGAAATTGAATTCTTGATATCAAAAATGCATACTAACTAGCATACGGTTTCTACTGCTTTCCTTGTTATAGTTACTCCTCTTCTTCGGAAAAGACCCCAGTAGATGTGAATAACTCCGTTCTCAGACTGGCATCCTCTCATTGTTAATGTCTAACACTGCCCTGCTCACTGCTGAACAACCTCAGCGGTATTGCCATTCTCTACTGGCATTTTGCCTGTTTGTGCGTTTCTCTGTGATAGTTTGTAGAAACAAAGATCACACAGACGCACTTCTGAAAGCCTTAGAACAGGGGTGGGGAACCTCTCCTATTAAGGGCCATTTGAGTGTTCACAAATGTATTCACGGGCCACAACCTTAATTAATACACCTATCAAAACATGAATACAGATGAAACTTACATTCTAATGCAAGAACAAATCACTTTTTCTAAATGCACACACTGCAGTCAAAACATGAATAACTATATAGCTTACAATAAGCAAAAAGCTCAAAACGGCATAGATAATGAAACAAATATAAACGTAAATATTGGAATGATGCTCAAAAGTAAAAAAAAAAACCCTTTATATTGCATTTTTCAGAACATAATTGTACACTAAATTAAACATTTTCAACACTGTTTGAACTTTGTTTTCAACATACAAAGCTACAGTGAATAAAATCAGTGTATTTCAATAAACTATACATTTAGCTTGCACACCTGACAGCTCGTACAGTCACACAGGACACGTTTCTGCACTTTCCCTGCATGAGCTCGTACCTCACACTGCATTTTGACAGCCTCTCCAGGTGAACACTTTTACTGCACGAATATACAGCATGTCCATTAATCATTATTGTGCTGGATGTGCTGCGCTATTGCTCTCTGTACTGTGCAGTAGCATCGCGTATTGATCAGTGGAGTAAAAGCACTCGGTGCCATTTGGACCTGGTGTATCACTCGCAGTGTTTTCACAGCACTGGCACAAACCCACCACTGATCTGTCATTGCCAGTGTCACTGATCCCCTGAATCAGTCATGTTCATATACACGGCACGTCCAAAACCAGCTCTCTTCAGTCTCCGTTTCCAATCCATGTAATCACTGTATCAGCTCAATCTGACTGCAGCTGTAAGAAAACACCTGTAATGCTGTACAATGCGTGTGTTTCTATGGGGCTGTAAAACAGCGCACACTTTTTTTCGGGTGTCTTTTTTCACTTAAACTGTGTTTTTTTCCACATTTATAAATATTTCGTAAACGCTTTAGTTATCCTTTCATTAAATATCGAACTAAAACCTAAATCTCTGAGTCACAAAATAAATATATAGTTTTAAAATAAATATTTAGTTTAAATATAAATCTTAAATATAAATGTTAAATGTAAATGTTAAATCTAACCGGAAGCTAGTTAGTATGCATTTTTTATATCAAGAATTCAATTTCTGATTTCCAAAATACAATTGTTGATATGAAAAATACCAGATCATTTTTGATATCAGAAATTGTATTTTGGATATAAGAAATTGAATTCTTGATATCAAGAATTGTATGCTTGATAGGTCCGTGTACTTTTGTGTCCATTTTCTTTAACCCATAAATGAAAAACGAGAAATGTGCTTCTTTATTTGTTTTCAGATTGGTGAAGAGACATAATAAGGTTGTATCTGATTCATCTCTTATTTGCCTTATGTAAAATGCTTATTTAATCGAAAATCTAATAATTGGTATACAACTATTTTCTGTTTTATACAGTTGCGAAATGTGATTTCTTCATTTTATTTGCGTTGACCCGGAACATTTAGATGACCTTTTCGGCGCCACTCGGAAGAAAGCCCCTTCATGAAAGCTGCGTTGTCACATGCGGAAGCGTAACTCAGCAGAAACATGCGTCCGTTTATTCTTGTAAAGCGAGCAAAAGGGTAACATTGAAGCACGATGATATGAGCGCGGAGAAAATAGGTGGGGTTTTTGCTAGTGAGTACAAACCTGGTCAGTGTTATTAGGTTACAGAAAAAATGAGCCAGTACTTATCGGAAAGCTAGACGTAGTTAGCCTTTTTGGTAACCGCTAGCGTGGTCACAGGTAATGAACCTGCCCTGGCTGTCTCGGCACCTGCGAGAGCCTCCATGACTCGCTCGTTTCACAGGTAGGCCTGTAGCATTATTGTTACTCACCGGGAAAGATTCAGAGTGTAATAATGAGCCACAGGTATGTTCCTTTTTATAATAATAATGTGTAACATATATTTCCTCAGGAACTATACTCACTGGCCACTGGATATTCCATGTTTTACTTAAACGTGTGAAAGTTTATACAGAGTAATTTTTGTTTATCACTGTCCTTTTCTTATACACCTGGACATTTGTTCCACTGTTGATGTATAATGTAATCTGCTTTAATAGTTTGCCGTTTCTTAGGTACTTTTCTATTTGTATCCTTTTCTTAATACTGGACACCTAATCTCTCAGAGCCAGACATAACTCAAACGTCTACCTAGCCTCATTTGTTAACAAGAACTACTGGAAAAGATTGTGTGGCTGACGTGTATAATGTGTGTGTGTGTGTGCATGCGTGTGTGTGTGTTTGAATTTAAATTTTGAATTTGTAATGTGTATTATGTCTTCCAGATCCATTTACATAGCTGATTTAGTGAATGGCAAACTGAGGCCGAGCAGGATGGTGGTAGTCTGTTTCATGGAATGTGAGGCTACAGTACATGGCATTGTCGGGAAAGTTCAAGATGCTCTTGGCAGTTATGATCCTGTAATTCTCAGCGATGCCCAGGGTAATGAGATACTTGACTCTGAAGGAACTAAAGGTACATTTTATTTTTGTTTGTATTTTTAAGCTGCTGAAAATATCAAGAATGATATGGCAACCATTGGGTCATGTCACCCCATGTACCCAGGGTCCCTCTACTGGAAGCAGAATGCCGAAAAGTTTTTTGCCATTGCAGATCAAGATTTCACCGAGTTTCAAGGCAGCAAGAGGAACAGAAGGTACATAATCAAAATTTGTGAGTACATTTCTCACCTGCACAATCTCTACTAATCTATTTAAAATTACTTTCGAAAAGATGACGAGACTTCAGCTCTACAAGATGTCTATGATAAGATAGAAGAGGTGGTGCTGGCCTCACAGGGCCTTCAGCAAGTTATCTCAACTATCAAAGAGCTTTCTGAGATGTCCAGTCAAACATCTGCCAAAACCTTGACTGAAGTCCAAACAAAGAAAATAAAAGCAGCTTTCACTTGCATAGTGTGCAAGGGAACGTGTTGAATGTACATTGCTTTTTTTTTGGAATTGGACACTTAAGCTGCACTTGTCAAATGTATGAATTCCATTGCATTAGAGAACAAAAAAATTAAACCTTTATTGTAAAGAAAGATAAGCACCCTTTTCAAGGAACATATTTTACAAAAAAAACATTTTTAAAATTATAATACAATAGACCTTTTAAAATGAAGGCAAATTATTTGGACACTTGGTAATGACTTCTGTAAAGATCACAAGTTCAGGTGTTGTACTATTTAGCTTGCAATCCTGTTCCTGCTATCTATTCAGTAAATGCCACTTTGGGTTTGCTCTAAGTGCTGCGTGTACGAATACTTGGGGGTCACTGTATATATAACAGAAAGTGATAGCATAGGGTAATCTGTATTTATGTGTTTTACTACATGACATGTCTTTTTTAAGGTAGCCAGGACAAAACTTGCCTTTTTGCTTTTTTTTATTATTATTAACACACTATATGTACAACTTGTACAGCTGACTTCTGTGACATTTTATATTTTGCAGGACCCATTGATCAACCGGTTTTTGCCACCTGCTGTAGAAGTGTGTTGATCAGTGGATGGCTACTGCATCGCAGTGTTTGAAATGCAGGGAGGAAGATCTCCGTAACAAAGCCTTTCTTGCAGTAGGTCTTTCTGAAGCATTGTTAGCTCTTCGTGACATCATTAAGGTAGAGTAGGCCTGCATTACTCAGAAAAAATGTTTAGCTGTTCAGTGATTCAAGTCTAGTTAAGTGGTTTATTTGACAGTTGATATTTAAAGTTTTGTTACACAGCTGATTCAGTTAAAACTAGACCTATTAAGAAAAACAGATGTAAGATTTTGTTAATTGCGTCTGTCAGCATCAAACTAGTACATTTATCATTTTGTTTTATGTTTCTAGAAAGAGCATTTGATGGAAAACAGCATATAAAAGCCAATAAGCATGGCCTTTATGAGTATCTTTTGGTTAGATTGACTAGAGAGATCAAAGCCTCTTTAAAAGGCAAAAAGTTTTTGTTGACTGCATTATTGAACAAATAAGTGATGTCTGGACTAAAAATCATTCAGTACCAGAAGGACAATGTTGTGGAGTGACAAGTAAACTTTTTCTGTAATGTAGTTTAGTACACGTAGCAGAAAATGTTCCTCTGTTGTGATTTCATTGTAAGCAAACGTTTTTAAAAATGGCATATTTTTATTGAAGCATTTTACATCTCATTTTAGAATAAAATCAACTAAAATAGTTAAACCTAAGTAAATGTATAAATCAAAACTGTATGTCAGTCTGAAGATAGATGGATACAACCAGTGATATTTTTCTGTTGATTTTCAGGTGTTTTTGGTTGTTTGTAAAAAATAAATAACTAGTCATTTTATCATTGTGAGGATTACCAGCACTTTTTGCAAGTGCAGGTGAAACGAGACTAATTAAAACCAAAAAAATAATAAACACAATGGAACACCTACTTTTGTTGATTTGGTCTGACGATAAGGTGGTGTTTCTGTATTCACTCTGTGGTCAGCAAGGATCTCTTGTCAAGAAGAACTATTTTCCATGGTCTACTCTTATTTGGTCCGACATACCATTGTTGATTACAGCAGGCCTTAAATGATATGTTCAAAATGGAAATGGCAGTACTCAACACTGACTCTTCTATATGCAATATATTCAGATGTAAGATATGTTCAAGCCAGAAAGTCTTTTGAAATACAAACCTGTACACTTCTTCATAAATAGTGAGGTTATTCTTTATTGGCATACAGGCATAAGCCATGAGCTTGCTGCTACAGCCATCAATTGCCAGGACATGTGTAACTCCAAACATGCCCAGCTTTCGTTTTGATCTAAATGGAGTTTGTGTCCTGTATAAGCAGCACGGTAGGGAATAGGATTAAGATTCCGCACACCCTATGACAAAAAGTCGGAAAAAAATACTGCAAGTACATGATAATTAAATACATCAGATAAGACCATGGCAGGCACGGATAACATTCCTTCTCCCGAGGGGATGAAGATGAGCGGCAATGTGAGTACAAATAATGTGATCTACGAAAGATACATCTTCGGCAACTGCAAACAGGAGGAAGGCGAACCCATTGACAGCTTCGTCACCCGGCTGAGAGAGAAAGCATCAACCTGTGAGTACGAAACATTACAAGACAAACTCATCCGCGATAGATTAGTCATCGGCATCACAAGTGAGATCACACGCCACCGTTTCCTAAGGGAAAGCAGTCTAAATTTGAAAGCAGCAATTGAAATATGTCGCACGGCAGAGCTCACAGACCAAAGAATAAAAGCAATGGACAGACAACTGACTGAGAATGTTAATGTTACAGAGAAACAAAGGTATAACAAAGATGAGCGCTCATACAGACCGCAGTGCAGTTTCCAGACCGAAAGCTCAACAGTAAATAAATACACAACATGTAAATACTGCGGCGGCATGCACAAGCGAGGGAGAGAGCTATGCCCCACGTATGGGAAAACGTGTAGGTCATGTGGCATCGCAAACCACCTCGCTAAAGTGTGCCTGGCAAGCAAGAGACAGAACCCAATGGGGAAAATACACAACTTAGAGGAGCAAAACGCAACAATGACAGCTGATGCAGACCCCCACAGCACAGAAGGCATATATTCAACAGAAAGCATTGGAGCCATTAGGTCACAAGGCAAAAAATGGTTTGTGAATCTCACATTTAATAACAAAATTCAACCCTGTCAGTTGGACTCCGGGGCAACATGTGATGTAATGAGCCTGTTAGACAAGATTAAACTAGCGCCTGGAACCAGACTGCAGCCAAGGGACACCAAACTGAGATTATATTCTGGACAACTAATGAAATCCCTGGGACACTTCAAAACGAGGTGTGTTGTACAGAGTCGCGCACACAGCCTTGAATTTGAGATTGTGGAAGCTCGGCAAAACCCCCTACTGTCAGGCTCAACATGTCAGCGTTTGGGGTTGATGCAGTTCACAATCCCAGCAGAGCTAAATAAAATTGAACATCACCTGAAGCAACCTTTGACTAAAGAGCAACTCACAAACACATATGAGGATGTGTTCAATGGGCCCATTGAGTCAATCCCGGGTGATGTGCACTTTGAACTTGACCCCAATATTCCACCAGTACAGTGTGTCCCCCGAAATGTGCCCATTGCCCTGAAACCAAAAGTGAAGGCCCAGCTTGATAAACATGAAGCAGACGGACATATTGCATCAGTATCAGAGCCAACAGATTGGATAAGCAACATGGTGATTGTTGTTAAGCCCGAGAAGCTAAGATTCTGTATTGACCCCAAATTCTTAAATCAAGCTCTCCGGAGATCTCATTATATTATGCCAACCCTGGAGGACATTTTATACAAGCTGCCAAAAGCACGGCTCTTTACACTGGTTGACGCACGAGACGCTTTTCTGCAATGTAAACTAGACGACGAGAGCAGCTACATAACGACATTTTGGACACCCTGGGGTCGGAAAAGATGGTTAAAACTGCCATTTGGAGTCTCCGTCGCGCCAGAGGTCTATCAACGAAAACAACATGAACTGCTGGCGGGGCTCAATGGTATTGAGCCGATTGTAGATGACATTCTAGTTGTTGGATGTGGTGAGACGGATCAGGAAGCAGAGCGTGACCTTGACGCGAAACTGCTGGCTCTGCTGGATAGATGCAGGCAGGTGAGGCTGAGACTTAGCATAAGAAAATTACAGTTCAAACTGAAAGAGGTTTATTTCCATGGCCACATCCTGTCCACTGATGGCTTGAAAGCTGACCCAGAGAAGACTAGAGCCATTCTGGAGATGCCAAAGCCTACTGATACCAAAGCTGTGCAACGTTTCATCGGGTTTGTGACCTACCTGGCAAAGTTTATGCCCCATCTATCAGAGGTATGTGAGCTGTTGCGGAGACTATTAGACAAGGAAGCAGTGTGGCACTGGCTTCCTAAACATGACAATGCAGTGCAGGAAATAAAGCGCCTGGTCACAGTCACAACGGTACTGAAATATTATGATGTCACAAAGCCTGTCACCATTCAAGCAAGAATAGGCTAAGGTGTGTTCTGCTACAGGAAAGGCAGCCTGTCGCATTCGCTTCGAGGGCACTGACTCCAGCTGAGCAAAATTATGCTCAAATCGAGAAAGAATGCCTAAGCATCATTTTCGCTTGCCAGTGTTTCCACCACTATTTATACGGCAGAGAAATTATAACAGCAGAAACAGACCACAAGCCACTGATCACCATTTTCAAGAAGCCCCTTCTGTGTGCACCAAAACGCCTGCAGAGCATGATGCTAACCCTGCAGAACTACAATCTTGACGTCACGTACATCTCAGGGCCTGGTTTGTATATCAGCGACACCCTCAGCCAAGCAGTAGCAGGGGAAAGGGGCACCAAACTCAAGCACCACACAGTCTGCAGCTTTCAAGAAGAGGAAGCAGAGATTGCCAAAATCAACCAAGCAGAGTACCTTAACGTTACAGACCAGAGACTGCACCAAATCTTACAGCACACCACAAGAGATGAGACACTACAGACGCTGAAGGCAGTTGTTCTAGTGGGGTGGCCAGATCTAAAGGAGGAAACGCCACTCATGGTGCGGGACTACTGGTCTTACCGGGATGAAATTAGCATACAGAACAGCATTCTGTACAAGGGTCCGCGTGTCATCATCCCCAAATCTCTTCTGCCAGATATGCTAGCCCGCATACACTCAAGCCACATCGGTGGAGAAACGTGCTACCGACAGGCTAAAGACACACTATACTGGCCAAACAGGCCAAACATGTACAGCGAGATTAGACTTTGTTAGCAATTGTTCTGCCTGTAACGAATATGCTCATGCACAACAGAAAGAAACCATGATGTGACATGAGATACCTACAAGGCCCTGGCAGATTGTCAGCATGGACCAGTTCAACTATGCAGGGAAAGACTTTCTGCTGATAGTCGGCCACTACTCTGATTTCTGGGAAATCTAGGTGCTACCAGACTTATCTGCTGAGACAGCAATCAAGTGATGCAAGGCTCAATTTGCACGATATGGCCAGCCTGATCGGGTGATTTCAGACATTGGACCGCAGTTTCACTGTGAGTTATTCCGGCGTTTTGCCAAGGAATGGGAGTTTGAACATGTCACATCTTCTCCACGGCACCCACAGACCAATGGAAAAGCTGAATTGGCCGTCAAGATAGTAGAAAATCTGTGCAGAAAAGCCAGATTTGACAAGCAGGATCCATGGAAAGCTATATTGCACTGGAGGAACACACCGACTGAAGGCTTTAGAAGCAGTCCAGCACAGCGCCTAATGGCAAGGAGATTGAAGACATCCTTGCCAGTCACTCCCAGTCTGCTGCAGCCCTGTGTAATACAAGACATCCCAGAGAAACTGAGACAGAGGAAGCAGATCTCAAAACCTATATATGACACATCAGCCAGAGACCTGCCTGAGCTAAACATAGGCCAGCCAGTCCCTCTTCCAGGGGACCGCACCGGTCGCTGGAGACTGGGCTCCTGTGTGAAGAAAGTGGCACCTCGCTCGTATCTAGTGGAAGTGGAGGGCACCTTTTATCAGCGGAATTGGGTAGATCTCCGAGTGGCAGAACAACCGGTCCTGCAGGAGGGGAGTGGATCTGTGATTCCAAGCCCACCAATTGAACTTGGCAGTCCAGCAGCAGTAACACCAAGTGGTGACACCAAAGACTCTACAGCCTTTCCAGAGGAAACTTGCAGCAAACACTTGGGACAGACAGCCCCCAACTCAGAGAACACACACACCATGAACCGGCATCTGAAGCACAGCCCGCACACCCCGTGCAGAGAAATGCAGCCTACAGCCGATAGGGGCCCTGTCTATTCTCGCAGTGGGCGGTGCCCCAAGCCACCAGAAAGACTAAATTTGTAAATCACTTAAATAAATAAGAATAAATGTGAATAACACTACTAATAATAGCCTTGCGGTTGTGGGCGCTATTGAGCAGACATTACATTCCAATTACCTCTATGGAAACACTGTACTGCTGTTAGCTAGGTGGATTTGATTTAGTTACAGGTTTGATGTACAAATAAAGAAAGGGAGATGTTATGGGAGTCAGATATGTTATGCCACTAGGTGGCACTCTATATAATATGTTAGTTAGAGGAACTGTACTTTGACCCGGTTGTTCATATGTTGATGCTAGGAAGTGCTGCTCCAATACAACACGACTACTGTTGATCTACAACATGTGTTTGTCTTTATTGCATGTATCTGAAACAAATACTGGTCATCAACTTACAACCGTAGGTTGGTCCTATCTAGAGTGATGGAACAATTTCAATGAAACACAATATACAGTAGCCAATAGGCCTATATATCAGTTCTTATCCACTCTGGTTCAAGCAGGCTTTTTTAAGCAGAGACAGAAGCAGGTACCGCACGTATCGGTCATGGTGATCAAAACAAGATGCGCAATGTACAGTATCATTGGAGCTTTTTAAACCAGCCAATAGACCATTCGACCTCCGAGCGAGTCTGCCATGTATGTTGCTAAGCCATCTTCTGTCCATGCCTTCCGCTTAAAAAAGTGCTGGGGACATGTCCCACCGGCAAATGACGATAACTCAATCCTAGAACCGGGGCTGATGAATACAGCTTTATCGAGATAAGACACCTATTAAGGCAATATTAAGACATACATATTAAGATATTAAGACTTAATATCTTATTACTTACTTCTTGTACTGCTGTCGATACAGCTATCTCCAGCTGAGTCTCAGACAGTGACTGGCACAAAATCTTCTGACACTCCTCGCCGAACAACGTCGCCCGACACTAAGTTGACACAGGTGCTCTGCAATGTCCGTGTGCGTGTTGTGTTTTAAAATCATGTCACAAATCATCTTTCTGTATGCTTCCAAAGACATGGCTCTAAGTTCTCATTCAACAGTGCGGGGAAAAATTATTTCCAGGTGACTAATTTGGCTTAAGAAAAAAAGGTGCAAAAAGTCATAAACAAAAATCTGAAAAGAAGTCAATATTTAATTTTGTGTGCAGCATTTTGTGTATACGGTTCTAATTCCAATTTTGGTATTCAACATTGCATTTTAAAAATACAACAACAGTTTGTTTTTTATTTTTCTGGTCATGGTTAAAAAATTTAAAAGGAATGGATGCAAAAGTACACTGACCTTGATATCAGCAATTATGGATTAAATGTCACAACGGCTTGCCATACAAATAGTTAACTAAATAGTGATGTTTTGATGTGAAATCAGTTTATTTCAACATGCCTGTTCTCAGCAGGAGAACCCTGACCCCAGAGGGCCACAGCTCCTGGGCCAGAGAGAGTGTCTCCACATCAGAGAAGCACAAATTACAGGGGTAATATAGACAGCAGACTGGTTCAGTGTAGGTCCTGTTAAAGCATGTGCAATAGGATCTATAACTGGGATCAGAGGAGCATGATCTGGGTGGGTTTACTGGACTGGCATTGGGTTCTATGTGTGTCTATATAGTTATGTTTTTTTTAATTCCAGCCCCAGTTGTTGTCACCTACTGAACCTGACCAATCAGCGAGGCTGGAATCAGAAAAATCATTTGTTGCTCAATTAAGAGTTAATTAGAGCTCAGCAGAGACAGGAGTCCCACCAAGGCCACTGCCTGTATAGAACCACACCAGTTTATACAGGCATTACAATTGCAATTAAACACCCACTTGCTCTCCCCCTTAGCCTCCATGCATATGAATGTGAAGCGGGGGGTTGGGATGTGATGTCGGATGACAGAGTCGCTCTTTTATGGATAACCCAGCTGTGTGCAGACTGATTTCTGCTAACAGTTTATTTACACAGACAGCGCTCTGTTCACTTGCTCATCACAACTCCTCACTTCCTGTGGAAAGTGGCCATCTTATATCCGCAGCCTTTAGAGATTTCATTTTCTTTTCAACATATTGCTGTTAGTGTTATGATTGATAGGAATAATACAGGTTTACAATTGAGTGAGCTTTTCAAGTGCAATACAACAGCTTTCACTGCTGACTCCCCATAGATGCCCTGAACTGCACAAAATGCTACAAAATGTTTGTGAGTATCAGCATTTCAAGAAACCTCATCCGCTCTTTAAGAGTCCCTTGGCTGCTGGCAAATATTATTATTATTATTATTATTATTATTATTATTAATTTCTATGGTACCTTTCATTACAAATCATCTGAAATTAGTTTACAGATAAAAGATAATGATGGAGAGCAGAGGTGGGCAGCACCACAACACAAATACAACACTAGACACACAGCAGTGATCAGAGAGATGAGCTCAAACTGAGGAGACAGGAGATGAGATTAAAAACAACACACTTCCATTAGAGAGTTTGGAAATCGCCTCCAGCCCTACAGTGACTCTGAGTGCGCTTCTGCTCTGAGCCTCCAGTAGTGGCTCATAATGAAGACACGAATCTGCGATACGGACTGGTACTGAGGAAAACTAAACCACAATGATAATGATGCTAATAATAACAAGAACAAACTGTATAGGACATAAAATCAAGCTTTTCAATCTCTGCACAGTAAATAAAAGAAGATTTAAAATCAGAGCCTTCTGGAGATGTGAGCTGTTTGATGAGCAGTCTAACAATCTTCCTCCTGTAGGATGATACCATTACCACAAGGGGGCACTGTATTCCAATTGCAATTCCAGCTCCAGAGACAAAGGGGGTTCTGGTTGTCATGAGCATTTCTGATCTGAACAGCCCAGAGTCATTAGCTTAACCGATCACACACCCTTTTCTATTCCCAGTGTGTAAAACTCTTCACAAGGATAACACAGATCCAGATCTATAATTATGTTTTGATCAACTTTACTTTTATCTGGACTTTTCCTGGTACAGTAAGTTTAAATTACAGATATAATACTGTTACTGCCTTACATTACGTGCATCATTTTCTGTAATGGAAAGAGGTGAGAATACTCCAGTTTGAATTACATTAAATATACCTACCGCTGCCTTGACCACACTGCACCAAGCTGCCTTCAGTCACTCGTCTCTCCATACATCCCCTCCAGACCACTGCGCTCCTCCAGTGCCAGAAGGCTAACTCTGCCTCCTCTTCACTCTCCTTCCTCCAGAGCCGCTCCTTCTCATCCCTGGCCCCTAAGTGGTGGAACGACCTGACCACCGAAGTCAAAACAGCAGAGACCTTGACCTCATCCCGGCGCTTATTCAAGACGCATCTCTTCCGACAGCACTTGTAATATTAGTCCTCTATCCCTGATAGATAGCACTTCACAGTTTTATTATGCTTCTCGCGTTCTTGATTGTTTTCCTCCTTGCTCCCTTTCCCGTAGCCCTCGTCTGTAACCCTACATCTTGATAGCACTTAGCTTTCACCGTCCAGGATGTAGGAAGTCACTTAGTGTACTTGTGTAAATTGTAAATTGGAATTTGTAAAATGTATTTTGAATTGCTGTTTTAGCCAAATTGAATTTGTAATGATTGATGCCTTGTACTTCTCTGTATTTTTGCACTTTGTTTGCACTTATGTTGTAAGTCGCCCTGGATAAGGGTGTCTGCCAATAAATAAAAATAATAATAATAATAAAAATATAAAAATATGACATTTTAAATCCATATCTCTGCTATCCAGATTAGAAATGTTGAAACACTGGCCCCAGGGCTGATTCAGTTTGCTGAGTGGAGGGCCAAACAACCTACAGAAGGCCATTAACTCCTCGAGGTCTGGAGCTGCGCACTCCTGGACAAGATCGTAAAGTATCGTAGATACAAAGCACCTTTCAGCTCCCTATGATGCACGAGTATTGTGTGGACACTTCCATAAACCAGAGAGAACTTTGTCTGCAGTGACCTACCCATTATATACAGCTCTGGGAAAAATTAAAGACCACTCCAAGTTCAGAAATCAATGTTAAGTGGTAGGAGGGAATTGAAAATGAAGGGAATCAGAAGTTGAGCTGTGTAACCGTTTTATGTTTATTTGTTTATTTTGTCGCTTGTGGGACTGGTCCTCTTTGTTTCCTCATCTAGAGTAAATAAAACTCCCTGTATGTACAAGTATTCACTTGAGGTTTTTGTTTTTGAGAAGTGATCCGATATCAGTGTTGACATTGTCGTCAGCTTTGGAGGTGAATAATTCCCCTTGAGGTGCATCTGCTCTGTATCCAGAAGAAGCTGAACCTCTGAGTCTTCACCTCCAGAGATACGATTCTCAGGAGACACACGAGACTCAGACCTCGGCCAGACTGGGTTAGAATTCAAAGCATGTATTGACACAACAAGCTAAGATGAAATAGTTGATCTCTAATACAAATGTAACTACATTTTATATGATGTTACACGCATCATGATCCATTTCAGCTATTATATCTGTGTGTTTCAGTTTAAATTAATGTAACCTGAACTTTTATACTACATTTTTTTTTTTTTAACAGCAAATCTATCATTAATAAATCATATATAAACACAAAGTCCTCATTCAGCAGTGCTTCCCACAGGTCCTGAATATGATTTTTGAAAGGCTTAAATGTTTGCTTTGAGCTGTTTTATTCTGTTTCAAGCATGAGAATTGTGCATTTGAGTTCTTGAACATTTTCACTGTAGCGTGGGTTATGATGGCTATTGGTGGATTACCTTCCCACAGCTGAGCACAGTACTGTGCATCTCTCTCTACATCAAACCTGATGACGTAATTTAAGTTCTCCACAGCATCTCTTCCTTCGCTGCTATTTGTGACATTTCATCTATTGTTTCCTGCAAACGTCTCCTTCCTTCAATGGTCTTCTCTCCAGCTGTGATGTCTGTAACATTCTGTTGCACAAACATGCAGCTAGGAGTCAGTCTGACCTGCTTCATCCTGAGAAACGCCTGCACTGTAATCGGAAGGATGTCCTGCATTTCTACAGTATTTTCTCCCATTATGTTTATCAGGGTCATGTTACCCAGACCAATGACAAATGTAGCTAGTTCATTTTCATATTTGTGGGCTGATTTCCCTTTGGTGCTCAAAGCCCTTCAGTATCTATTACCTCAGATTTTGTTCTTCTTCTTTCACAATGACCAGCTGCATGAAGGCTCCCCAGGTACATCTGCCAGAACTGACAGGAAACTGCAGTCCGAACATTGCATTCAGCATTGTGGACTTCCCAGAGCTCTGAAGGCCAAGAACAGACAGCACAAACACTCTCTGATCTCCCAGTCTCTCGGCGACTTTGCCCAGAACAGAATCTATCCACTTCAGAGGGATGTGAGCAGTGTCTCCGTCCATCAGCTGCAGTGGAAACCCAGAGATCAGCAGGTCTGCAGCCAGGGCAGGGATAGATGTAACGCCCATCTCTGCTGCTCCAGGCTGGGACTCCCAGGCCTCATAGATCTGACCCATCTCTCTCAGGATGTGCTCCAGGCCAAGGGATGAAGTATCCAGCTGCACTGATTTGTTCCAGTTCATTCTCATTTCTCTTCAATGCATCTGACTTGTTATGTTCTTGTTTTAAACTCTTGACTGCTAACCACTTCTCAGTGTATTTCTGAGGTCTGTCAGCTGGTCTGAGCCATGGTCATCTTCCAATTCTGTCTCTGACTGCGGGTGTCTTATAAAGGCCTTCATGAGGTCACTGAGATTACAGTCTCTCTGTCAGCTCTGAATGTTTTCCATCTCCTGCTCTATGTTACTCCAGGTCTGTTCAATGTCTCCACAACGGAGACTGAGTTATTTTCATCTTCTGTCCAAAGTCATGGCAGGAATTTATTTTTTATCTGGGAAAGCTTCACTCTTCACTCACCTCTGCACTTTTCTTCTCTGTCTGGCAGTCCTCACTCTCTTCATCAAATGTGAAGTTTGGGCATTTTTCAAGACTGAATCTTTTATTTGTTAAGCAGGTCTTAATTGTTTTTTTTGAGTTCCTCAGTAAACAGCCTGGCTCCTGTCTTTCAATCTTACTTTAAACTTATTCTCATTTTTCCCATCCCTGTCATCTTCAGTAAGCAGGCAGATCAGAGGCTTGGGGGACTTGAGAAACTGCTGTAAGATGTTTTTTAATTTGTCATCTAGATTCAAGTCTTGTACTAGGACAACATTGACAGTCACAGCTTGAACCATGAACTCCCTCTGCGGCTGGTGTTCTCCTGCATCACCACGGAGATGCCACACAGTCATCCTTGACATCATCCTCCCAGCAAGACAGTACCAGGTGATCTCCACCACCCCATCCAATAAGAGGCGCCTCCTGCTTCTGCCTGGGCAGTGTCTGTGGAAGAATGTGTCATGTCTCCTGTTGATCAGGAAGTTCAGCAGCTGGGATTTAGAGGAGAACACAGAGTGCAGCCTGACACCATTGGGGTCACAACCAGTTTTTTCTTTACTGAAGAAATTGAACAAATCAGTCATGTCTTTTCCATGAATTTCTTTTCTACAGACTCTGTCTTTTCAATTTTTGGCTGCATTGCTCTCCTCTGACAGTCAGGTGTCTGACTCTGTAATCCAACATCAGCAGCTTTTGCAGGTAAGCAAAGGCCAGGTCCTTCTCAGTCTGGGGTTTGCGCTCCTTTGATGAAGATTTAGTTGGGGATATTGATTTGGGGATGTTACACAATCTAAATACATTTCTGTATTTCCATAAAACTCCTAAAATCTTAGAAAGCTGTCAGTGATACAAATGCTCTCATTCCATGCCCCCCCCAATTATAATTTATATTTCTTTAAGTCCTAGCACTTTACAAAGATTAATTCACTTACATACTTGTCTGTATTTCACTTTTCACACTTTTATATGGCCATTTATATTTGTAATACAAGAAACTTGTATTACACGATCTACTCACTCAAATGAATGATCCTGAATCAATGTAGTTACAGAAGATTAAAATAACGCCCTCTTTCCATTTCATACGATTTTACTAGTTATTTAAAATGTACTGTATATTGCTACTTTGTTATAAAAATGTGTAGTTCTGCAGTTGACGACTTTTTAAAACTTACAAAGTATAAACACATCTTCACACGTGACACCCCAGTCTGCACAATCAGGCATCAATCATTACAAATTCAATTTAACTAAAACATAGCAATTCAAAATATAATACATTTTAAAGTTCCAATTTACAATTTACACAGGCAAGTACAGTAAATGAGGTCCTACATCCTGGACGGTAAAAGCTAAGTCCTGTCAAGATGTAGGGTCACAGTCAAGGGCTACGTGAAAGGGAGCAAGGAGGAAAACAAATCGAAAACACAAGAAGCATAATAAAACTGTGGAGTGCTATCTAGCGGGGATAAAAGGACTAATATCACAAGTACTGTCGGAAAAGATGCGTCTTGAGTAAGCGCCGGAAGGAGGTCAAGGACTCTGCTGTTTTGACTTCGGTGGGCAGGTCGTTCCACCATGAAATCTAATTCTAATTTTTTTTCCCCTACCTCTGAACTCCAGATGTTTGGCCATGGACTCTCCGTCTCCAGCTGCAGTGTTGTCTCCACTATCTGCCTCAGATGCAGTTGATGTTGAACTGCGCAGTCATTATATTTTTTTGCCATTTGTACATTTTTGTATTAATGTGTTTCCAAAATAATGCAGCAGAGATTCCTGGTGAGATTGTTTCCCACTCATTGGCATTTTGGAGCTGCAAGTTACTTGCATGTTTTTATTTTACTGTAATTATCACCTCACATAAACTGCTCCATATTTTGGTCTGAAACTGGCCACAGAGTCAGAGGGACACTAGTTAGAGAACCAATGCCAAACTGTGATCACAATATGGTTAGCTTTGAGGCATTCTTTAAAAAAACAAGGACCAAGTATAAAACAATGGTCTACAATTTTAGAAAAGCAAACCTTGAAGGTATGAAGCAGCACATAGAAGAGTTAGACTGGGGCACATTGGATAAAGATTCAGTTTACAATGGATGGTTATATGTTAAGAATATACTACTTGAGGCTCAGGAGAAATCTGTACCAAAAATAGGCAAACTGAGGACCACAAAACAGTGGCCAAAATGGTTTAATAGAATGCAAATATCAGGAAAAAGAAAATGTTGTATAGCGCATAAAAAAGAGCGAGATGAATAAAAAATACAAAGACTATATAGAACTTCAAAGATATGTTAAGAAAGGGATCAGGAAAGCAAAGGGGACTCCACTGTCGAGCTACAGTAGGCTGCCTGCGCTGCTGGGCCTGGGGAGACACTCCACGGCCCTCTGAATCACAGCCCAGAACTCCAGGTCCTGTTCTGAAGGAGCAGGGGGAGTGTTCTTGTTCAATGGAGGGGGAGGGGTGGCCAAGACCAGCTTACTGTAGGATAATACAGGTATACAGAATCAAACATAATGCTATTATGTACATTACTACTGCTGTGTCTAACATGAATGTGTCTTGCACTTAATGCAGTGCTGTGTAGTTCACGTTCCATGAACAGTGTTTTTGAAATGCAATTCTAATTAGAGAAGCTGTGTAAAAGCCTTATTAATTGCCTTTAATTGTTTGTTTTACTCTGATACCTTTTAAATTCAGGGGGAAAATAAAAATAAAAAATAAAAAATATATCTGGCAGAGCATCACCAGGGAAGAAACCCAGCATCTGGCGATGTCTATGGGTTCTAGACTTCAGGCAGTCATTAACTGCAAAGGATTTGCAACAAAGTATTGAAACTCACAATTTAATTAATGATTATGTTAGTGCCAAGCAATGGCCTGGTGTCCTGTCCTGGGTGTATTCCCGCCTTGCGCCCTATGCCTGCTGGGATCGGCTCCGGCTTCCCCGCGACCCTCACCAGGATAAGCGGTTTCGAAGATGGATGAATGGATGGATGGATTACGTTAGTTTGTCCAATTACTTTTGAGACCCTAAAATTGCGGGTACCACCAGTAGCGGACTGGCCATCTGGAGCACCGGGAGAAGTTTTTTTTTTTTTTTAATCAGTGGGCTCAATCAATACTACTTTGGGCCGGCCCAGTACCGGTATAACCTCCGAGAGATCATCCGGGGCTTCCATTGGCTTATAGTCAGACTTCCCTGAGCGACACAGGGCTGCAGCCCTGAGCCCCGCTGCATCCCTCAGACATACTGACAGTGACGTGGCCTCCACAAGTCCATTCTGATTTGTAAAACATAATGAATAAAAAAAAACAGAATAAAAAGCGTAAAGGGAGGGCTGAAGATCTAAGGGAGGAAAAAGCAAAGTCACTTGTGACTGAAGCTGCATCAAGTAGGAAGTTAACCAACTTATTCAGTGGCGCTTCTAGTGCCGATGTGAAGAGGATGCTGCTGGTTCAAACGGGAGCAGAATAAGGAGACGGCAAAGTCAGAGCTGTGGCCGAAGCGGGAGGCAATGGGGGGCCGGGCAGAGAAGGAGACAGATAACACAACATCAATATTGTGCTGCTAATAGGGATGTTACTAGTTTACATTTTAAAAGTTAACAAATTGATAAACGTTTATTTTCTCTTTATTCTGAAGTCGAATTGGGCGAATCCGCCCAAAATTGGGGCATCTATTACTAAGTATTAATTTATAGGGAAACCATTTGTGATAGAGACATGCTTTTTAGTTGCATAGTTGAGATTTGGCTGAAAAGAACCACATGCGTTTTGTTTCTGTCACATACTTCCTGGCATTTGCGCAAATGCAGAACATGGGCATGGTATTGACCAATGGAAAGGATGTTACTGTGGGCATCAGCCATTGAGATCTGATATTTTATACCCAAATCACAAACCGCAACTCTACGAATATCTAGTCAATCCAAAGACCCTGCATCAGCTCTGGAACTCTGCTGATAAGGCAACAGGTGTCAGGTTATGCCCTGTAGTGTATAAGACACATTTATTAATTAAATGCATGATGATTCAGCCTGAGTATAAGCTATTGCTTCCACTATGTTGCTATATTTATAATCTGTCTCTAAAACAACTGCATTACAACTGACTTGTTGTGTTAAGCTACTTTTCTCCTGCCCAATTCATGCTAGACAAATTAAGTTTTATTAGTATTATTATTCATTCATTCATTCATTCATTCATTTGATCAAATGGAGGGGCTGCTGCTGTTCTAGCTATTATACCATTTGAATCCAGGCTTCAGATAGAGATGGGATGTTGACAACAGTGTGTTGTGTATAACTCTTACAGCAGCTTACAGAGTGTGTGTGTTGTGTAGCACTCTGACAATAGTACTGCATTAGTGTACAGTAATAGCTGTGATGCAGCTGGTGGTAGTATTAGGGGCTGGCGTGTGACTGTTGCATGTCGACAGGGCCGGATGAGTATCCGTGGGCCATTTGTGGTGGGCCGGTCTGGGTGAAAGTCCAGGGGCATTTTTCAGTCCCAGTCCGTCCCTGGGTACCACATATACAAATGGGTGTAATTCCTACACCGTTAACCCAATCTGGATGTAACTACCCACACATTAAAGATGGAAGTTTACACTTAAAGCACATCTTGATGGTTTCCTTTTAAGTCCATTGTGGTAGCATACAGAGCCAAAAGGATGACAATTGTGTCTCTTTCCAAATATTTATGGACCAAACTGTATTTATTCAGGGTTTTGCTTTTATTTGTAAGCTCCCTAAATGTCCAAGTATTTCACTGCTACTGCAATAGCTTTTAAAATATAGTGCTACTTTACATAACACATTAAAGATAATGGGGTGTGTTCATCAAGAGTTTGTACAGCCCATTATCTTTAATGTATTATGTAAAGTAGCACTATATTTTAAAAGCTATTGCAGTAGCAGTAACATACTTGGACATTTAGGGAACCCCCAGGGTTTATATATAATGAAGTGATCTATGCCACCCTTTGATTATACCAGGAGCAAAGGCAACTCCGAATCCAACCGCTTTACAATCCCCGCTCAGATCCCTTTCCAACTAAATGGGAGAAAAACTTAAACAGCAACGTGCATAGAGAATGGCTGCCCCATCACAGGAAAGGGTCTTTATTATAAAATACAGATAAAAACATTTACTGCTTACTTAAAACATGAAATTAACATCTACCAATCGCTATGCAAATAAACTCCTCCCCGATAGCACCCAGAGATACACAATCAAAGGCGTCACTGCTCCTAAATAAAACGTGCTCAAAAGAAACCAAAATACAAATACATTTAAAGTGTTTCATAGAAAATACATAAAGTATAAAAACAATCTTTAGCTTAATAAATATGAAGTGTAACAATAATCCTTAACTTGATAATATAATTCAAAAAGACCACACCCAGAACGGTACAGTGACACCAGAGAACAGAGTAGCTCTTGGGCTACAGGTTATTACATCCTTATCGCAGAAATGCAAAACATTATACACAAGTGTAGATCTTGCTCCAATTCACAAAGCGATATCTAGTCAATTAACACAAGCAGCACAAAATAATAAAGCTTAAAACTAAAGTGGAAACCAAACCGCGGCCGACGCGATTCCTGGGGTGAATCGCAACAAAATACATCAGCCGTCACTTCAGCCCGTTCACCGCGCAGCCGCAAAGAGACCAACATAAACAGCTGCTCATCGTCGCAATGGCTGCTGCAAGGACCGATTATATACACACACCCCTCATTGCTAAAACAGATTTAATTAATTAAGCCCTAATAGGCAGGCTGTGGTCTCACCCGCCACACTAACACGCAGGATCTTAGTTTATATCAAAGTGTACGCTGTGATGCAAACACGTTTACTGTACGCATGATGCAGCCTCTACAGCCGGGCACACCCGCAGCTTCGCCACTGCCCTGCTATCAGACACTTGACTTGAAAAAGAATTACACAAATGTACTCTACATATCAAAGGCATACTTTATTTCGAGATGTATTTATTTACTTATTTATTGAGTATTTCGCACATTTGAAAACGCTGTCTGGGTGAGTTTGAAAGATTGCGTCACTCGCTATGAGGCTGAGCCGCAGTCCCGCTGCTGTCCGCTGGAGGGAGGCTGGCCGGGACACTGGAGGTAATGTGAGCAGACGGGGAGTTTTATCACAAGGACTTTCCTAACTGTGAAGTGACCGCGGAGAGTGAGATGGCGACTGCAGGAGCACCACCAGCTCAGAGTGAGTGTTTCATATCCTCAAAGTGTTAACACACACACACACACACATATATATATATATATATATATATATATAAACTGAGACAAGTGCAGGATACTATTCTATACCACATGAGTAGTGATACTGTATTACAGTCACAGTTCTTTAGTTTCACTTTCGTTTGTATCTTTTAAAGCCTGATATGACGCATTCCTGTTATTGTTGTTGATGATTTTGTTTCACTTATCACTTATCTATCAGGCTGAGATCCCAGGGCAGGTGTGAGCTGATAAATATTGAACTCATCATGGCTCGGTTCTGTCAGAGGATGTATTCATATACATCGTATACACCTAATACACATATTAAACGCCTCTCGAAACAGTCCTGCATGGATCCTGTGAATGACTTCATGTTCATTTTACAATTTTCTCAGAGAGGAAATCCAAACTTGAGGCCTTTTGGCTTTCATTGCTGGTAGTTGACACATGCATGTCAAAGCCTCCACATGGGTATTTAATATAATTATATATATTTAAATATAATTTATTATACAGGGTATTTTTTAATTATGCTTTGATCTGTAATCCATATATGTGGACAATATATTCTAGAAATTAACCTCAGCATATGTTCATCCTATGAAATAAATGGATTAGGAAGTCATCTCTGTAGTTGCAGCTGCTCTTCCAGTCGCCAGTTTATTCTAATCTGGGCATATCAGTCTGCCTGGGATCACACAATGATAATTACACACTGATAGAATGTGTATTCAATGTCCATAGACTGTACACAATGTATTTCACAGTTTTTTCTAACCCAATGAGGGTATTAAATGTGTTCCTGTGTTTCAGACAAGAGCTCGCGCTCTGAGCTGTGCATTTTGCTGCTGGGACAGGTGGGGGTGGGGAAGAGCGCCACAGGGAACACCATTCTGGGGGAAGAGGAGTTCCTCTGTGGGCCCAGCGCTGGCCCTACAACACAGCAGAGTGAGAGCAGAGCAGTGAAAGTCAGAGGGAGAACGGTCACTGTGGTGGACACCCCTGGTCTGCTGGACATTGAGCTCTGTGAGGAAGTGGCAAGGCTCCACAGGGACCGCTGTCTCTCTCTGTGTGCCCCCGGCCCCCACGCCCTCCTCCTGGTGCTGAGGGTGGGAGTGTTCACAGAGACGGACAGGAGGGCAGCACAGCGAGTCCGCCAGCTGTTTGGGGAGGAGGCTCTGAGCTCCACTGTGGTCCTGTTCACTGGGGGAGATCAGCTGAGACACAAAACCCTCAGAGAGTTTGTCCAGGAGAGCAGAGACCTTCAGAAGCTGGTCCAGCAATGTGGGGGCAGGAGTGTCCTCTTCAACAACGAGAAGAAGAGCGACCGTAGGCAGGTCAGAGAGCTGCTGGAGACAATAGATTCAGTTGTCAGAGAGAACAGAGGAGGCTGTTATACTACAGAGTTATGCCTAAAGCTGGAGGAGTCTACAAGACAAGAGAAAGAGAGGACACTGGGGAAGAGGGAAGAGGAGATGAAGGAGAGAGAGATGGAGATACAGAGAGAGAGGGAGGAGATGAAGAAGAGAGATGGAGAAATCCAGCAAGAGATGAAGACAATGAAGGTCAAATTCCAGAGGGAATGTGATCAGAAGAAGAAACTGGAGGAGCAGCGGCAGAAGCGAGAAATGGAGATAGAACTCAACGACACCAGGATCAGAGAGTTGCAGGAAGAGCTGAGGACAGCAGGTAAGGAAGCAAGCAGTAATATGAGGTACCTTAACGAAAGACGGGCTGTGGGGGATTTGACCTTGAGCTGACCTTTTCTAGTTGGTCGAGTCAGTGGGGGCACTTAAGGCATGTACATTCTGAAGGGGTGTGTTCTGGGGCGCTTTAGGTGTTGCTGAATTTTACTGACCTCATGGCTTGACCGGCAGGGATAATACTGACCGGTGTCCATTCTAAGTTGGTGGTCCAAGGGCCCCTATAGGGTTGACTAATTTGCTGAGAGTCACCAATCTGTAGAAGCGTGGTGCTGTGTGTAGTATAAGAGTTACATGGCACTTTTTCCAAACATCGTGAATGAGGATCGTCCAAATCTCCCAGGTTTTGACAGTCCAATTGAAAAATGTTTAAATAACAAGTAATTTTAATGGCCTTGATTGTATTTTCAATAAGATGTTTTAACAGCCTTCAGCATAACTAACTAGTAACATTCTTACAGAAATAAAGAATGAAAACACCATTTTCAACATACTTCCCCCTGACATTAAGTAAATGAAACTAAATCATACTAAATTAACTTAAGAAATCCTTAATATAAAATAAATTAAAATTATCATAAGATGCCTTTAGTTAGTTAGATAACTCTCAAGGGTCAAACCAAAGCCTTATTGTAGTAACTTTCTTACAAAAGTAAAGACTGAACCCCATGATGTTAAGTAAAACATTAAATACTAAAGTAACTTTAGAAATATTAAGTGTTTCTAAATAAATAAGTATATGTCTATTAAACCAGCAGATATTTAGTTTTTTGAGACCTTCATAGCAGCAAACATACAGTACAGACAGCAACAGTAGTGGCCACAGCGAAAGATAAGCAAATAGAGGGACAGAGAGGGAGACACAGTCACACAAGAGTTACACTGGCTCATGTGTAAACCAAGCAGGGTCTTTAGTGACATAGGGTTACACATTGTGTTGTTGCTGTTTTTTCAACCCCAAAACAACCAGATGCAGAAAAATAGAGGTGAGATAGAAATAGAGAAAACTGAGAGAATGAGTGAGACACAGAAATACTTTTTACAGGAGTGGAGTTATTAAAATAAATACATTAAAAATATAAACATAATAAAAGAGGACAATGGTGAGTTATAAATACAAGATTCATGAGGCCCCTGACTCGATCACACTGGCAGTAGAGGGGCTTTAGAAGCAGGATGTCCTGCTCTCAGCACCACTGTGGGTTTTTGCAGGTCTATTTGTACGGGTCTATCAAGCAACACAAAACTAGACCCCCTAATGACTGTAATTTTATCACTAAAAACCCTGTACAAAACTCTGCTCTCTCATGTACACTCCAGTGGCCATACACTTCTACCCTGTCTGAGTAACGTAATTCAGTAACATGTCTAACATATATTCTGTATAAATTCTAAGAAGTTCTTAACCATGTGTCTGACTTTAAGTCTTCCTTTTTACAGTTTTACACAGTTTTTACAAAGAAGTGCTTCTTGTAATGGAATTTTGAGAAATACTTCTAATTTTCCAATCAGTCTTAATTAATCATGCACAGTAAACAGAAACAGGGGTGATATTGTACAGATGTGCTAGACACAAGCTGTATTTCACTGCAAATGATTAGTTTTGTAAACTGCTTTATAAGACTCATTGTCTGTATCTAAGTCATTTACAATTATGTTAAAACATGCACAGTGCACTGAAATAGGGCCTGCATTATATTGATGTGATAATCAAAAACCGTTTTCGCTACAGATGTTGAATTTTGTGAAATGCTTTATGCAATGTTTTTTCTATTTCCAAGTCATTTCCAGCTGTAACAAAACATACAACAAACAGAAATAGGGTCAGGGCTTGCAACTAACTTTTTTCTTTACTGTCCCGGTACCGTCCCAAAGTGCAATTTCAACTGTCCCAAATTGAACTTGACCTGTCCCAAAATTAAAATACTTGTTTTTTTGCATTTTAGAAAGAAAGAAGAACATAAGAAAGTTTACAAACGAGAGGAGGACATTCGACCTATCGTGCTCTTTTTTTTCTGTTTTTTTTTTTCGTCTCCATCCCTTTTGTATGCGCTATACAACATTTTCTTTCTCTTCATATTTTTTGCATACCTCTATTAAACCATTTTGGCCAGTGTTATTTGGTCCTCATTTTGCAAAGTTTTGGTAAAAATTCATCCTGAGCCTCAAGTAGTATATTCTTAAAATATACGCATCCATTTTCAACTGACTCTGTATCCAGTGTGCTCCAGTCTACCTCTTCTAAGTGCCGCCTCATACCTTCAAGGTTTGCTTTCCTAAAATTGTAGACCATTGTTTTAGACTTGGACCTTGTTTTTTGAAAGAATGCCTCAAAGCTAACCATATTGTGATCACAATTTGCCATTGGTTCTCTAACTACTGTCCGCCTGACTCTAAAGCAATTATTTACCATCTCAACAAGCTTACTAAACAAATTGTAACTAATTAACAAGAGACATTTAAATGACTTACTACATAGACTTTATGAATGAATAACCTTTTGGTCAAGGATGCCAATACAGCAAGGTTTGGTAAACAACAAGATGCAGTGAAACAACAGAATGCAGAGCCTTAGAGATAAGAGAGCTTTATTTGAAACGATAGAAAGAATCTATACTGTTGAGAGAGGCTGTGTCAGTGTCACGGTTCCCCAGTACTCACCCTCTCTCTCCACTAGAGGCCGTTATCACCCTGTCTTTCCCTGTCCCTTTTCCCAGCTCCTGCCAATCAGTCTATTAACATTCAAGTCTCCCATGTGCACTTGTTCACTCCCCTTATGTTCCTATTCGTCCTGCATCTTCCCACCTGGTCTCCTGTGCCCTATATAATCCCCTCACTTCCCTCACTCGGGGCGAAGTTTGCCAGTAGTGAACTTTGCCACTGCAATCCTGAGCCTTCTTCCCGTGTCCTCTCCTAGAGCCCTGTATCCCCGTGCCTGGTATCCGTGTTTCCTTGAACCCTCGCCTAACTTTCCGACCACGACTCTGTCTGTCCCTTGTTGCCTTGTTTGCCCGATCCCATGACCTATGCCTGTGACCTCGACCACGTCTCTGTCTAGCCTCCATTGCCCTGATCCACCTGCTCCCGACCCATGCCTGTCTGACCACGCACTGTATTTGTGTCCCCTGTTCCTGTGCTCCCCGAGGTGCAAACGTGACAGTCAGCCTTTGCCAGGTCCAAAGAGTAACAGAGAAACAGAGTCAGTTTTAAAACTCTAGGAATGTGAAATGTGTCTAGAAATATTAAAATTAGTTCTTCAGTAACTTTTAGACACTGATTTAGCACATAAGCAACTGCCTTAACGGCATATAGAATGACTAGGATCTAGGATTTTAACATTGCATTGCAGATTCTCATTCACCCTTTAAGCAGTTTACTGATTGTCTTTGAGACAGTTCTGATTAATTTTCTATTCAGTGGTCTGATGTAGAATAATTTCCTTCCTTTCCACGTTTTGTATGTTATAATATAAGGAAGCAGTTAATAAAGAGATAAATCCATAATTCTTATTTTGTACAAAATGATGTTCTATTGGCTTGTGTCTCTGCAGCATCGTCATTGTGCATCTCTGTCTCAGTGCATGGCATGGTCTCTTCACATTGTTCAGGGTCTACTGCTTAATCTGACTTCACTTTACTGTACAACTTGAAACCTAAATAATGTATAGAATATGTAAAATAGTTAAAAAGACAAAAGTGAAGCACATCTTGCTGCCCTAGGCGAGATTTGGGGATAGCGCCCGCCCTTGAAAAAATTTAAATATTTAATATTACATTAATTTCTTATATTTAAAAAAAATTGCTTTGTTTATTGCTGTAAATAGTGATTTTATGCTTCATACAAGCACATACTAGCATTGATAATAAAAACAATGGCTAAATTATTAGCTATATTAGCTAGCTCTGTGTGTGTAATATGTGTGTATGTATAAGGCTTTTCAAAAAGAATGCAATGGAAATCACTTTTTTAAGATTGTACTTAAATAGATTTTCAAATTATACCTATTATTCATATTTCATCGTCAATTTTATTAAAATAAGACCTTTCATTTTAAAAGCAGAGCGCTTAACATTAGGCCTACATACAAAGACACAAACCTGGTTAATGAAATAATCACTAAATACAGTCAATACATCAACACAGTTATAAATGTAAACATGTTCATAAATGCAGCACACAATTAAGGAAGTTATCAACAATTAACTGTCAGATAATTTACCATTTTCTTCCAAGTTGAACAAAAACTGTGATCGAAAACAAAAAATAAGCTCATATCTCCATTAAAATCTAAGATTATTGAATGAAACTTTCAGCAAAAGCAGGTTAAAACATCTTAAAGCCAGTGGTTGACAGTGGAATTCATTTAAAAAACTACTTTCTAATCTTGTACTCGTCATGAAACTTTGTCAGTATTTAGATTAAACATATTACACGTCCATTGACCTTTTACAGTGTCCAAAACTTATTGGAGACCGAGGAAGGTGGAAATGCACCGATATTTTGAAAGGAAGCACAAACTATGACTATGAGTTGACAGAATAAAATACTCTAAAGCGGGGCATTAGAGATGATTTATCACATTATAGCCAGGAATCACTGAGAAACACCGCCACCGCCACAGAAAGACTGGGATCACCTTCTGCACATGCGCAAACAGTTCTGCTGGATACAGGGCTGCTGGCCACTGATTGCATAGATTTTGTAAAACCTAGATTACCTAAACTACCTTTCTTTTTTCCACCCCTATTCACCTGACAGTTTTGGTGATCTTTTCATTGTGATTACTTGTGTGAAGTGTCTTGCATTGCAATGCTGGCTGCTCAGTCATCCAACAATGTACGTCCTCTTGATTTATGTCATTCTGCACTTAACGTTGTCAACATTGCATTGAGCATGCGAATGGCTGGAAGCCCCAGAGCTTCATTCTGCAGTTGGTGCATTAGTAGTAGTCCATTTATACGTGTAATTACATTTTGTTCAGTTCCTGGGATACACACTTGCGCTGTTGTTGTGGGTGTTTTGCGGAAGAGACAAGTGGTTACTGTGTTGAGAATGAGTCAGATGTGGAGACATTGAATTTTGTTAAATTGCGACTCACAAGGAAAGGAGAGAGGGGCGCATGTGGAGCGCCGGTGGCTTTAAAATAATATATATTGCTATTATTTATTTTTTTCACCAGTCTGCACCCCTACGACAGACGCCAAAGGCGACCGCCTTATCTGCCTATGCCAGGAGCCGGCCCTGGCTTCCATACTGTTCATACTCTATTCTTATTACACACATTTTCAAGAGAGACTTCAAACTTTACAGTAATTTGTGACCATGAAGTTTACAATATCTGTTTGTGACTTGATTTAAAATAAATGTAAAAGTCAATCAATATGTTTATGTTTTGCATCCATCCACTAATTAATGTAAACATCCCATCACATCCAACCTGTAGAACCGGACAAATGTAAGCAGTAAAGCCCAAGCTGCAGCGGCACAAATGTCTGCCAAGGGGGCACCTTGAAAAAGGGCCCATGATGTGGCAACGCCTAGAGTCGAGTGGGCCACCAGGTGTTCAAGGCACTGGGGTCCTGGTGGACTTGTAGACCATGGTAATGGTGTCCACAATCCAATGAGGCGCTGCTTTGAAAGCGTCTGGCCCTGTGTCCTCGCTCCATAAGACACAAACAGTAGGTCTGAGCGCCGAATGTCCTTAGTGTGTTCCAAATAGCACCTGAGGGCCCGCACAGGGCAGAGCAGGTGAAGCCAACTGTCTTGCTCTGAAGCGAAGGGAGGAGGATGAAAAACCATCAACTCAATAGGCCTGTTGACATGAAATGGAGACAGTACTTTCGGGAGGAACGCAGGGTTAGGCTGTAGCGTGTCCCTGGAGCCATCTCCTGCTAAACGGACACACGATGGGTGTACGGACAGGGTGTGTAACTCGCTCACGCGTTTTGCAGAGGTGATTGCCAGCAAAAACACAGTCTTAAGTGACACCAGTTTCAGCTCAGCTGAGTTCAGTGGCTCAAATGGGGCTTGGGAAAGTGCATCAAGCACTACATCAAGACGCCATGCGGGCAGTGAAGGGGTGCAAGAAGGCCATAGCCGTCGAGCTCCCTTCAGAAACTGTGCAGCCAGGAAATGAGTCCCAGGGGGCTTGCCATCAATCTGGACATGACATGCGGAGATGGCTGCCAGATACACTTTGAGCGTGGAAAGGGATTTGCCCTTGTCCAACAGCTCTTGTAAAAATTGTAATATGACCCCAATTGGACAATGAATTGACCACCGTCTTGACACCAGGTGCTAAACGTCCGCCAGCGGTAGGAATACTACAACCTCGTAGAGGGAGCTCTCGCTGACTGAATAGTGGCTACTACCACATCTGACAGACCCCAGGTAATCAATCGCTCCCACTCAGGGGCCAGGCCCAGAGCTGGAGGAGGCCCGGATTGGGGTGCCAACGTGTGCCCTGCACCTGGGACAACAAGTCTCCTCTCAATGGGAGCTGGAAAAGGCTCTCAGGTGAGAAGAGTGATCAAGTCTGCGAACCAGAATCTGTGACAGTACAGAAAGTACAGTCTGTACGACTAGAGACCTCCTTGCCTGTTGATATAAGCAACCACCGCTGTGTTGTCCGTCCAAAACAGCACGTCTGTCCCGTAGGACAGGTAGGAAATGACACAGTCCGAGGAACATTGCTTGTAACTCCAGGACATTAATATGGAGGGCCCATGCTGGCTCCGTCCACCTGCCTCAGACACCACATCCGTCGCAGACTGCTCCCCAACCTCATCATCACCACTCGGTGGCAGACTGGTGTTCCCATTGGCACACCGAGGGTCAAATTGTAAGGGCTCTGCCATCAACGGAGCACTTTCCAGCACACTGGAGTGAATGTGACTGGGCCGAGTGGGAGGATGATCCCACTAGGAGGCCCAGCAGCCTCTGGCAAGGGGACACCCTGACGCGAGCTCTCAGTCAGAAGAGGGAGAGACACGCGTGTATGGAGGCAACTCTTTCTGGCGCCAGCATATACTTGAAGACGTGGACCCACTTGGCAATGCAAGGGGTTGAACACGACTTCCATGCACTTGGAAAAAGTGTGTGGGGCTAACGACAGACCTAAGGGAAGAACAGTAAACTCGAACGCATGGCCCTCGTAGGCAAAGCGGAGGAACTTCCTGTTTACCTCCGCAATAGGGATGTGAATGTAAGCGACTTTCAGATCCACCATAATGAACCAGTCGCCGGGCTTGATGGCCTGGGACATGGTGCGCAGGTCAAGCGTGCTGAAGCGCAACCCCCCCGAGGTGGCAGTTCAGGCGTCTTCAATCCAAGATGGGGCGGAAACCGCCATTTTCCTTGGGAACTGGGAAGTGTGGGAATTAGAATACCCTGTGCTGCCCCAGTGGGGGTGCTTCGCAAATTGCTCGCTTCTCCAGGAGAGCGGCGATTTTGACACAAAGTGCCACACACTGTAATGGGTCCCTCACTCACGGCCACACCACGCCTCAGAAAGGGGCTGGATGGGCCTGAAACTACAGGGATTAGCCAACTGTTATAGTTCGGAGTTGCTAGGGGGTGTATGGGTGGGCCAGAGACTGTTGGAATGTCACAGGGCCGAAGCACAGGAGGGGAAGGGGTTGGAGGTCTGCCAGCCGTCCTCCTGACACGTCATGCTGGACCGCCTGGGGGCCAGGAGGTAATGGGGGGGCGCCTGCCTGCCGGTTCAAAGATCGGCTGGGGAGCGGGACCGCTGCCTGGGCTGCTGCCTGGGAGCCGAGATATGGAGACGTCGAGCTCCTGAAGGCTGTCTGCGAGGCTGGGCCGAGAGTGTAACTGGGTAGACCCTGGATTGCTGCAGGGACTGTTCTGTCTCCTGGCCATTGCGCGTCAGCATCTCCTCCATGGAGGGGCCAAAAGTAAATCCCGGTGATATGGGCGCATCTATGAGGCGAGTGCTGTTCGTGACCCGTGACCCTGTGACTGCCAGAGCTGGTGCCGTGCCACCACAATGGCTGCATCACATTAACCAGCAGGTCGAGTCAGAGGGTCAGGGGATCTCAAGCAGTCCACGGCCCTCGTGATCACCGCCCAAAACTCCCGGACCTGACTTACAGGGTGAGCAGGGTGAGTGTTGTTGCTCAATGGAGTGGGTGGGGGGTGAGGCCAGTTCTCCCTCCATGAGCTCTGCCTCCGACTTTAAGTCCGCGTGCGGGCTCAGTAAATAGGCGGCCCTCCTCCCAGATTACCTGTCTGCTGCCCTTGTCCATAGACGGCAGTGAGGCTCCCCTCAGAGTCCAGTGGTACATGGACCGGCAGTGGAGACTCGAGATGTGGGGGGGTCAGGGTCTAGGCTGCCGTTTGTGCTGCCCGCGCAGACAGGAGGGCCCAGATGTACTATCTAGGGCAAGGATGGCCTCATCTCGCTCTCTGTCGGTGGAGCCAAACCTCTGTGAATGTCCTTGAGTGGCCCAGCCAGAGCCCAGACTTGTAGCATCATACTCAAAAAGACTTGAGGCTGTAATTGGTGTCAAAGGTGCTTCAACAAAGTATTGAGCAAAGTGCTGTGAATACTTTCCGGATGCACTCTATGCATTTATGAAGTTTCAACATGTTTTTAATGTTATTTTCATAACAGAAAAACTGAGCTTTGTGAGCTACGCTTCCTGAGCACCGATGAAGCTGAAACGTTTGCAGCTTTTTTCTCTTGAGCCATTAACACCTCATTCCACAAAGAAATAAAATGTGGTGTTTATGGATTTTTTTTCTGACTTTGTTTCCTTTTCAATGCGGTGTGTAGACAGGACTTTGAATAATATCAGAAAAAATAATATATTGCACTGCTGTGAGAGGCTGACCAGCACCAGAGGGGCAGGACTGTATTTGCATGTTAGCTATACACTCACCTAAAGGATTATTAGGAACACCTGTTCAATTTCTCATTAATGCAATTATCTAACCAACCAATCACATGGCAGTTGCTTCAATGCATTTAGGGGTGTGGTCCTGGTCAAGACAATCTCCTGAACTCCAAACTGAATGTCTGAATGGGAAAGAAAGGTGATTTAAGCAATTTTGAGCGTGGCATGGTTGTTGGTGCCAGACGGGCCGGTCTGAGTATTTCACAATCTGCTCAGTTACTGGGATTTTCACGCACAACCATTTCTAGGGTTTACAAAGAATGGTGTGAAAAGGGAAAAACATCCAGTATGCGGCAGTCCTGTGGGGGCGAAAATGCCTTGTTGATGCTAGAGGTCAGAGGAGAATGGGCCGACTGATTCAAGCTGATAGAAGAGCAACTTTGACTGAAATAACCACTCGTTACAACCGAGGTATGCAGCAAAGCATTTGTGAAGCCACAACACGTACAACCTTGAGGCGGATGGGCTACAACAGCAGAAGACCCCACCGGGTACCACTCATCTCCACTACAAATAGGAAAAAGAGGCTACAATTTGCACAAGCTCACCAAAATTGGACAGTTGAAGACTGGAAAAATGTTGCCTGGTCTGATGAGTCTCGATTTCTGTTGAGACATTCAGATGGTAGAGTCAGAATTTGGCGTAAACAGAATGAGAACATGGATCCATCATGCCTTGTTACCACTGTGCAGGCTGCTGGTGGTGGTGTAATGGTGTGGGGGATGTTTTCTTGGCACACTTTAGGCCCCTTAGTGCCAATTGGGCATCGTTTAAATGCCACGGCCTACCTGAGCATTGTTTCTGACCATGTCCATCCCTTTATGACCACCATGTACCCATCCTCTGATGGCTACTTCCAGCAGGATAATGCACCATGTCACAAAGGTCGAATCATTTCAAATTGGTTTCTTGAACATGACAATGAGTTCACTGTACTAAACTGGCCCCCACAGTCACCAGATCTCAACCCAATAGAGCATCTTTGGGATGTGGTGGAACGGGAGCTTCGTGCCCTGGATGTGCATCCCACAAATCTCCATCAACTGCAAGATGCTATCCTATCAATATGGGCCAACATTTCTAATGAATGCTTTCAGCACCTTGTTGAATCAATGCCACATAGAATTAAGGCAGTTCTGAAGGCGAAAGGGAGTCAAACACAGTATTAGTATGGTGTTCCTAATAATCCTTTAGGTGAGTGTATATTTATTTTGCAAACTCCACATTTAACATTTATATTTATATTTTACAATTATATTTATATTTAAGATTTAGATTTAAACTAAATATTTATTTAAAAGCTATATATTTATTTTGTGACTCAGAGATTTAGGATTTAGTTAAATATTTAATCCAATGATATATATATATATAAATGGAGATTTAGCATTTATTCAAGTATTTAATTAAAATTACGAAATATTTATAAATGTGGAAAAAACGGCTTAAGTGTTTACTAAATCTGGAAATAAACACAATATTTAAGTTAAATCTGTGGAAAAAGACACTTGAAAAAAGTGTGCACTGTTTTACATTTGGCGACCCATACAAATTACCCTCCGTATTTATTTACTAAATTGAATATATAAGTTCGGACTGCAACTGCCAGTCTAAAAGTCTGTGTGTAATTTGTAACTGAATATACAATTTGCTGATGAATAGGCAAATAGGTGATAAACTGACACTGGTGATGAAATGTGCGTGGAAAAGTGCGTGATGAAAAGTGTGTGAGGAAAGTGTGTGAGGAAAAGATGGGAACCCCTCTGTGGCATGTATAAAAATGCTGAGCAGGTCCAGTTGACCTTGATTTTGGATCAAGATGGCAAGAGGAAAGGACTTAAGTGACTTTGAAAGAGGGGTCATTATTGGGGCACGAATGTCAGGAGCTTCAGTCACAAAGTCTGCTCAACTGGGGCGAGTGCCGGTACAGGACTGACTGCTTGACCCCTTACAGTGAGGGGGTCTGGAGGCTCTGTTATGCTGTGGGGGGCATTTTTCTGGAATGGTTTGGGTCCACTTGTCCCCTTAGAGGGAAGGGTCACTGCAAATCATTACAAAGTTATTCTGAGTGATCACTTTTATCCTATGGGTGTGTATTCCACAAATTAACTAAGATAATGTCTAACAGAATACTTATCTACCTTTTTATCCCGATAACTTTTGAAAAAACATAATATAGCAAAAGAGCACATCTGTGTCTTTTCCTTTCTTTATTTACTGATGTATGGGAAAAACAGGCACAACAGCTGTTTAAAATAAAAATAATGTAATTATTGTTATGATTCACAGGTAAAACAGAGACTGTGAAACTATTCACAACTGTCTTCTTTACATTAAAGTTGGTTTGGAGGCTCTAGCTGCTGTGGTTGAGGAGATTAAGCCATTTTATGTGTGCCAGTAGTCTGTGCCTATATATCATACCATTTTCCACAAATTATTTGTAGGAGTCACATGTAAATGAAAGCTTGTGAAACAATTCATGGTCGGGGTGATCGCAGTAGTGGCGGTGGTCAGGGCAGCGGTGGTGGTCGGGGTGATCGCAGCAGTGACGGTGGTCAGGGCAGCGGTGGTGGTCGGGGTGATCGCAGCAGTGGCGGTGGTCAGGGCAGCGGTGGTGGTCGGGGTGATCGCAGCAGTGGCGGTGGTCAGGGCAGCCGGGGCAGCTGCGGTGGTTGGGGTGGTCGAGGTGGTCGGGGCATCGATGGTGGTCGGGGCAGCAGCGGTGGTTGGGGTGGTCGAGGTGGTCGGGGCAGCGGCGGTGGTCGGGGTGATCGCAGCAGTGACGGTGGTTGTGGCAGCGGTGGTGGTCGGGGTGATCGCAGCAGTGGCGGTGGTCAGGGCAGCCGGGGCAGCTGCAGTGGTTGGGGTGGTCGAGGTGGTCGGGGCATCGATGGTGGTCGGGGCAGCAGCGGTGGTTGGGGTGGTCGAGGTGGTCGGGGCAGCGGCGGTGGTCGGGGTGATCGCAGCAGTGACGGTGGTTGTGGCAGCGGTGGTGGTCGGGGTGATCGCAGCAGTGGCGGTGGTCAGGGCAGCCGGGGCAGCTGCGGTGGTTGGGGTGGTCGAGGTGGTCGGGGCATCGATGGTGGTCGGGGCAGCAGCGGTGGTTGGGGTGGTCGAGGTGGTCGGGGCAGCGGCGGTGGTCGGGGTGATCGCAGCAGTGACGGTGGTTGTGGCAGCGGTGGTGGTCGGGGTGATCGCAGCAGTGGCGGTGGTTGGGGCAGCCGGGGCAGCTGCGGTGGTCGGGTCAACGGTGGTGGTCAGGGTGATTGGGGCAGCGGTGGTGGTCGGGGTGGTCAGGGCAGCTACGGTGGTTGGGGCAGCGGTGGTGGTCGGGGCAGCGTGTCGGTGGAGCTGTTCCCTAAGTCCCTGCATCTCTGTCCTGATGGTCCTCTTTCTGCTCTGCGTCTCCTCCCTGACGCAACCCAGCTGGGTCCTCAGGCTGTCGTTCTCCTGCTGCAGGGCACTCATCTCACTCCTCAGCTCTCTGAGAGCCGCCCTGCTTCCTCTCTTGAGCTGAGTCACCTCGTCTCGGAGCTGCTGGGTGAGGCTGCTCTCTGTGGGCCGGGACAGTGTGAGCTCCCTGTTTGTGCTCCTTGCTGGTCTTTGCGTCGCTGCCTCAGCAGGTCCTGCATCTCTGCATGCTAACCGGTCTCCATGGCAACCAGATGATTTGAATATGTTGTTGCAGTTTCCAACTGAATTTCCAACTGCCACTTTTGAATATAAACTGACTACTAAACTTTAACTTTAGTTTGATATTATTTTAATATTATATTTTATATTGAGAGTAATTGATGGTTTACCTCTTCTTTAGTTGTTTTCTTTCTTCCTTCTAATTTAGTTTCTTCAATCTTTCCTTTCCTTGCTTTCTGCTTTGATTCTTGTCTTCGGGATGTCTTTTCTTCTTTTTTAAATGCTTTCGTAATATTTCACCAATGTTTTATTTTTCTTTAGTGATAATTATTACTTCATTTATCTGTATTGTTGGTTTTTAGTATTTTATTCCATCAAGAAACAATATATTTTTTAATAAATTTAGGAGCTCGTAATTTCAGTGACTGCTCTCTCTCTCTCTTTTCTTTATTTTATTGTTTAGTTCGATAAGCTTTGATTTTTTACACGGCTGGGTGTCCTATCTCCAAATTGCCTGCCAGTCTGCAGTCTTTCACCTCTCCCCATTGGTGTTTAGCGAAGTTTAGTGCTGTGCAGACTGACCGTGTAAAATTCACTCCTGTTAGAGAATCCAGCACAGAAACAGAAAGTCTACAAAAAACAAGCAATACAAATTCAAACTTTCCCTAGAGGTTTTCGGATTGATGTCCCAGGTGACTTACGGGAGTAAGCTATTCAGTCAAAATAATACAGGCTACATGAACAACCTTGTACAGAAATAATCTTATGTCATACAGTTCATAAACAGAAGAGATGAGGAGAAGGTGTTGATAGACACCATCCAAGAATAATAGAATTTCGACTGTGTAAACTCCCTTTCAATACCCATGTGATATAATTTTCAAGGAAGGGGTTGTTTTTATTAGTGTCCCTCTTTTGTGTTCTACTTAAGTTGAACACATTTTAAGCACATTTATAAAAGGAAACAGAGCAACACTCTGTTAAATTGCACCCTTGAACCCAATGCATACAATCACAATGAACAGCTCCCCATTCACATGCGTAAAGTTCCAAACAATCGCATCTTGCAAAAAGTTTCTTTACACGAATAATTGATTTCTCAAATGTCATGAATCACAAACTACAAACTGTTAAACTTATGTGAACTTCGTCGCAGAGAGGCCTCTCTGTCTTCGGGCTCAGATAACAGCACACGGCACGAGGTCCGTGTGGTTTGGAACAAAGGCAGTCCGGTTCGGCTTTGTCCAAGAACTTCCACTCAGTCGATGCACCTGGAAGTTGGGGTTTCACGAATGTAGAGTCTTTTCCAAACAGATTTTCCACTGGTTTGAAGGCTCCAAGGTTGTGCACAAAATCTTCTTTGTAAGCAGGGTTTCCACCGTAGTTACTTGAAGACAAAGTCTTTGAGGAAAGCAGGGCCCTGTTCGTTCCAAGGGTCAAGTTTCTTAAAACTCAATAGCTATTTAAATGACTGAACACTTTCGTATACAGTCGACTTAGTCAATTGTCCAGCTGTAAACCTCCACTGATCAGGTGGGCACAGGCGGGCAGCGCAGTCTGTAAAGTTCTTTATTTAATAAAGTCCTTTAAAAGAATTCTTCGTACGGCTCAATCTCCTTCCCAGTTTAACTCTTCTGTTGCCGAAAAAAAAACTTGGTTGGTTGGTTATGGTTCCGGTTCGGGCAACAGAGCTACAGGTTGAGCTGTAGCAGCGAGTTACTGGTTCAGGTGAGAGAGAGAGAGAGTGATAGACCGTGCGCTGTTCTTTATATGTCTGTCCGATCAATAGGTGATTGGTTCTTGAGTTTTTGAGATTGGATTTCGGTTTCAGCCCCCAGTGTCCTATTGGAGGGGGGCTTGATTTATGACTGATGTCAATCCATGCCATCTTTTGGAAATGCCGGTTGGCCCGGGTTTGTAGCTCTGGATTTCGGCTCTCGTCCATTTCAAAGAGTTTTTATTACCTACAGGCCCCTTTCTCCAGACATTTCACCGCAGGATTCCAAACTATTTGGCCTATTCTCGGTGCCATCCTCCCAGACTGTCACTTTGATGTCAACCAGTCCCACGCTTTAAGGAAATCTGATAACTTTGGGGGGAGAGGTATTCTTTGGATCAGTGCTTCAGCTCAGAGCTAAAATGCTCTTATCAAAATAACCCATCATAACGCTACAGACCCCAGGCCACTGAACAAGGCTTTAAAACGAAGCCACTTTCCACTGCCGACTATAGATGACATATTGCAAGATTTGTCTAAGGCTAAAGCTTTCACTGTTTGCAGTGTAAAAAATGGATTCTGGCACGTACAGGTAGAAGAAGGCTCCAGCTACTTAACCACATTCCCTACAACTTGTGGTAGGTACAGATGGCTGAGAATGCATATGGCAATTAGCCCTGCACCAGATATTTCAAAGGAAGCTGAGCCAAGCTCTGGAGGGTCTCCCAAGAATCTGAACAATACCAGATGATGTACTGATAGTAGGAGAAGGAGATAGTCCAGAATTAGCAGAGCAGGATCATGCCAAAAAACTGTGACTGTCCTTACAAAGATGTAGAGATAAAAACATCAAGCTCAACCCAGAGAAATTCAAATTGAGTCTGTCTGAAGTCCCATACATAGGACATCTGCTAACCTCAGAAGGCCTAAAAATTGATCCAGAAAAAATCAGAGCAATCAAAGAAATGCCCAGACCTATAGATGTTAAAGGAGTGCAAAGACTATTGGGGGTGGTAAATTACTTGTCAAAATTCTGTGCACACCTGTCAGACAACTGTGAAGTGTTGAGACAACTGACATACAGAGACACTGTATGGGAATGGACAGATGTACAAGAACAAGCATTCATGAAAATAAAGAACATGATGGGAACAGCACCTATCCGGAAGTACTATAATCCTGAAGAGAGTTTACTGTTACAGTGTGACTCGTCAGAGACAGGACTGGGAGCAGCCCTGATGCAAGGTGGTCAACCGATTGCTTTTGGGAGCAGAGCGATAACACAAACGGAGCAAGGTTATGCGCAGATTGAAAAAGAATGTTTACCCATTCTGTTCAGAATGGAAAAATCCCACCAATATACAGTGGGGGAAAAAAGTAGCTGATTTTGTACGTTTGCCCACTGACAAAGAAATGATCAGTCTATAATTTTAATGGTAGGTGTATTTTAACAGTGAGAGACAGAATAACAACAAAAAAATCCAGAAAAATGCATTTCAAAAAAGTTATACATTGATTTGCATGTTAATGAGGGAAATAAGTATTTGACCCCTTCGACTTAGTACTTGGTGGCAAAACCCTTGTTGGCAATCACAGAGGTCAGACGTTTCTTGTAGTTGGCCACCAGGTTTGCACACATCTCAGGAGGGATTTTGTCCCACTCCTCTTTGCAGATCCTCTCCAAGTCATTAAGGTTTCGAGGCTGACGTTTGGCAACTCGAACCTTCAGCTCCCTCCACAGATTTTCTATGGGATTAAGGTCTGGAGACTGGCTAGGCCACTCCAGGACCTTAATGTGCTTCTTCTTGAGCCACTCCTTTGTTGCCTTGGCTGTGTGTTTTGGGTCATTGTCATGCTGGAATACCCATCCACGACCCATTTTCAATGCCCTGGCTGAGGGAAGGAGGTTCTCACCCAAGATTTGACGGTACTTGGCCCCGTCCATCATCCCTTTGATGCGGTGCAGTTGTCCTGTCCCCTTAGCAGAAAAACACCCCCAAAGCCTCCATGTTTGACGGTGAAGATGGTGTTCTTGGGGTCATTCCTCCTCCTCCAAACACAGCGAGTTGGGTTGATGCCAAAGAGCTTGATTTTGGTCTCATCTGACCACAACACTTTCACCCAGTTTTCCTCTGAATCATTCAGATGTTCATTGGCAAACTTCAGACGGGCCTGTACATGTGCTTTCTTGAGCAGGGGGACCTTGCGGGCACTGCAGGATTTCAGGCCTTCATGGCGTAGTGTGTTACCAATTGTTTTCTTGGTGACTATGGTCCCAGCTGCCTTGAGATCATTAACAAGATCCTCCCGTGTAGTTCTTGGCTGATTCCTCACCGTTCTCATGATCATTGAAACTCCACGAGGTGAGATCTTGCATGGAGCCCCAGACCAAGGGAGACTGACAGTTATTTTGTGTTTCTTCCGTTTGCGAATAATCGCACCAACTGTTGTCACCTTCTCACCAAGCTGCTTGGCGATGGTCTTGTAGCCCATTCCAGCCTTGTGTAGGTCTACAATCTTGTCCCTGACATCCTTGGACAGCTCTTTGGTCTTGGACATGGTGGAGGGTTTGGAATCTGATTGATTAATTGCTTCTGTGGACAGTGTCTTTTATACAGGTAACGAGCTGAGATTAGGAGCACTCCCTTTAAGAGAGTGCTCCTAATCTCAGCTCGTTACCTGTATAAAAGACACCTGGGAGCCAGAAATCTTGCTGATTGATAGGGGATCAAATACTTATTTCCCTCATTAACATGCAAATCAATGTATAACTTTTTTGAAATGTGTTTTTCTGGATTTTTTTGTTGTTATTCTGTCTCTCACTGTAGAAATACACCTACCATTAAAATGATAGACTGATCATTTCTTCAGTGGGCAAACGTACAAAATCAGCAGGGGATCAAATACTTTTTTCCCTCACTGTACTTACTCTAGTTGCTTTAAATATAATACTGTATCCTTATATATATGTTAACTGTTAGACTATTCGCTGTGGCAGTTTTGCCTTTCAGATCTTTTCTTCCACGGCAAGAGCACACTCAGCAGCAGTAAATCCTAGGCCCAGCTGTCTGGCCTAAGCCTCGGTCTGTTGTAAGAGATCTCACTGCTGGCTTGCCCCCGCACTACAGCCCATGGTTGCAGCTGTTAGAGATATCATTCAGCTCTGTACTAACTCGTTTACGTAAGTGATGGCATGTGCCCAGGATGGCACGCAGAGACGTATATCTTGGTATGCCAAATGAGTGTCTATCTGTGATTTTTTTGCCAGCACACCCCTCAGTTGTCTGAAGAAATTGGCACTTTAGAAAATCAGTGATTTCGTTTAGGACGGCCCTGTCCCCAAAGTAATTGAAAAGCGCTCATGTTATTTTCTGAATATTCATATGTTAATGTATTGATGGCTATTTCAAGGTGCTGCTGTATTCTGAGACCAGGAGGAAACTTACATAAACAGTAAGTCTGTTGAAATGTGATTGAAGTCAGCAATGGACATGTCTGTTGGACACATGGGAAATAAGCATTTTGCTTACCATTGTCTCCTGTAAACTGAGAATTGGTCATGATCATTCCTACTTAACATTCTAACACAATTTAAAAATGTCATTAAGTTGGCGAAAGCAAATTGTAAATTCTCAACAAAAAAAAAATTCTACAAAAATTATGCCTTTTGATTTGTAGAGTATATTTGAGAATCCTTGTTTATTTCTTGGTAGATTTATACCACAGCATTTAGTTTTCTTAAAAAAATCTTTGCTACACAATATATATTAATGTATTACAAGTCTTCCTTATTTTACAAAATGTAAAAGCAGTACATTGTTTCTACAAGGGTGTGTGTGTGTGTGTGTGCATGATAGAAAGCAAGTTTGCATGTGTGATGCTGTCAGGCCCTGAGCCTGAACCTCAAGACTTGATGTCGCCCTTGCTCCAACTGTCTTCTCAATTCTGTCTCCCTTTCTCGTCATTATTGAATCAGGGTCCTCACCTAACCCTCGTCTCCTTCCTCATTTTCCTGTGTATTTATATCTCCTGCTCCCACACAACCTGCAAAGTCTTGTTAGCTTTATTGTTACAACCTTGAGCCTTACCTTGAGCCTACCGTGTACCAGACACTGCCTTGTTCTTTGTTGCTGTTTCTCGGATCCTCCTTGCTGCCGTTTGCTCGATCGACTGACCTTTTGCCTGCCCTTTTGACCAAGACGTTCCTTCTAACTAGTTTGCAAGTTCTATCCTCTTCATCCCACTCTCCTGTCTGCCCCGCACCTGAATCCACCACCCCGGTCTGCTCTAATATGACAGATGAATGTACAATAGTCCCTCTTCTGCAGTTTGATGCATTGTGATTGTTTCTCTTAATATAATTTAGCATTATAATCCTCAAACTTAACACTTGATGAAATATGATTTGTGCATTTTACTGCACTGTAACAATACTGCATCATTCAAATTATATATTCATTGTCTATAGGTTCGCCATCCCTGGTTTACATGCTACACAGTTATTCAAACTGTACACAAACCTAAAGTTTACAATTTCTAAACTTGATGACCTACTGTCTGAACTAAGAGAAGCCCTTTGATGCCAAGGGTGTAAGACCTAAGTGCGGGGTGAAAAACAGATTCAAGAGTCAGGTCGAAAACAGGCAATAGGTCAATACCCAGTGAAAAGAGCAATATGGATAATCCAAAAGACGTGGTCAAGAGAGCAGGCAGAGAGTCAAGGAATAGGAAAACAATACTACACAGGAGATCCGGGAGTCGGTGGTCAAGAGGTAGAAAACACAGGTCGGAAACAAAACTTCTCACTGAACTGAGGGAATCCCTGTCGGCAGGGAAGATCAGAGAATGCTTATTATATTTGATTGATATTGTGTGCTCTCTTATTCACTGGATTTTCAAAAGGATTGCCAAGTCATGATTTCCACTGTCATCAGAACCTTTGATCTGAAGCCATACAAATAAACATAAAATACATAATAATGTTTATTTATGTAAATCTGTTTATGTATTTTTTTCTGTAATAAGAGACTATTGCTTTTCTCCTCATCTCACTGGACTTCATCTTCAGTGGAGAAAAAAAATTCACAACACACTTTCTTAGACTCAGCTATGACCTGTATAGGTAACTTTTGTAATAAAACACCAGATCCCTGGATGACAGAACTGCCCTGTAGGCATGACAGTGGCCTCGGGTTGCTTGTCTGCTTCCTCTATAAGGAGGTGGGGACTGAACTGCCACTGGCACACACAGCCATGAACAGCAGGATGTACCGAATCTGCGCTCTGCTGGACGGTGGTTCTGGAGAAGGTCAGGAGATAACGAGTGACAGTTCTGCTGATAGCCGCAAGGTGGCCTCGCAGATTCTGGTTTGCAGACCTGATCGCCCTCCTCTACGGAGAGCCTTGGCAACTCCCAATGAGAGTGGACTTGTTTTCCCAGGTGCAGGGCACACTTTGGCACCCCAATCCAGCCTCCAGCAGCTCTGGGCCTGGCCCCTGAGTGGGAGCGTTTGATAGCCTGGGGTCTGTCAGACGCAGTAGTAGCCACTATTAAGTCGGTGAGAGCTCCCTCTACAAGGTCGCAGTATTCCTACAACTGCCAGACCCTGCTTTCCTCCCGAAAGTGCTGTCTCCATTCCATGTCAATAGGCCTATTGAGTTGGTGGCTTTTCATCCTCCTTCCTTCGCTTCTGAGCAAGAGAGTCGGCTTCACCTGCTCTGCCCTGTGCGGACCCTCAGGTGCTATTTGGAACACACTAAGGACATTCGGCGCTCAGACCTACTGTTTGTGTATTATGGAGCGCAGACACAGGGCCAGGCACTTTCAAAACAGCGCCTCTCGCATCAGATTGTGTACACTATTACCATGGCCTACGAGTCCACCGGGACACCGGTGCCTGAACAACTGGTGGCCCACATCAAGGCGCTCCCTTGGCAGACATTTGTGCGGCTGCAGCTTGGGACTCGCCACTTACATTTGTCTGGTTCTACAGGTTGGATGTGACTGAACCAGTCCCTTCCATTGGGAACCTGATGTTGGCTGCAGTCAAGCCCCAATAGCCCAAGTTCTCTGGGTCCTGATTTCCTCTCCCAGTCTGTCCATGTTAAGCGCATCCTGATGGAGCTATTAAACCATGTCTTCCCTTCCACCGGACTATGCCTTCCAGTCGTGCACCCACACGAGCTGCTCCTGGACTTGATGACAGCCTGTCGATGTGTTCCCACGGTCTGTCATTTGGCCTACAAGTACATTTCCACCACCCTGTATATAGTTTGTTCATTATTGCATTGCATGGTGAATCTGGCCTGTACCCCGCTATGTATATATAACATGTAGGCTGTTCTCACTGCCTCGCAGTGTACATAGTTCCTTGGTCAGCAGGTCTGTGGCCCACTCAGGCTGTGTGCCATAGAGCAAGAGTCCGCTTTTTTCCTCTGAAAAAGGAAGCACTGCCCAAGGGTTGCAAGGTTGCGCGGGAGTTGTAGCTCCCGGCAAAAGAGGACAAACCTGCGTAGGCATCCTGTTTTATAGAACAGGAAGTGGGAAGGGACCTGTTGTGAGTGACATGCACAGGGGCCAATGGCAGCATTGATAGAGTGACGTTTTTGATTGGGTTCCTACGGAAGTGCGCAGAAACCCCTTGGGCAGTGCATTCACTACACTATATAGCAGTTAAACATTTAGGCAGCAAATACAAACATTTTCAATAACCTATATAAAAATAAATAAATACAGTCTAACTTTTAAAATCTTTGGTCCACACAGCCATCATAAAATGGAGGTTCTTGTAGGACTTTCTCCAAGGTGAACAGGTCCTTTCTTGCATCTGATTGAATGATTACCTGATAACCCTTCCTGATATCCTCTCGGTTACACTTTTTTTATGATTTCTCATTGGGCGTATACAGTCCTCTCCTTTATTAGAGTAAACATGTTCACATTAGAAAATTGGAATTAATTAAAAATACGTGTATCTGTACCTTCATCAATGGTAGGAAAAGTCTGTGCTGTGAGAAACACTGCGGCAGCCTTTTATGCAGAAGTTGGAAACAGAACATAAACCGCTTAAAAACTCATATAATAACATGAAATTTAACTCTTCAATCTCCCCCTCCTCATCCTCTGCACCCCTTCTCTCCCTCTCCCCTCCCCCATTCCACGGGTTTAGGGTTTATTTCCACATTGTGACAAGCTTGCAATGAAACACTCCTCACAGCAGCCACATTATAGGTTTAAAATTAAATGACTATATTATTTTTCTTATGGAAAATTATCTCGAATCTTGTTTTAGGAATTGACACTGTAGAAGCCCCCTCAGTGGTCACAGATGAGCCCCTCAGGATCATCCTGCTGGGAAGGACTGCAGTGGGGAAGAGTGCCTCTGGGAACACCATCCTGGGCAGGAGGCAGTTCACATCCAGGCCTCGAGCCCAGCTGGTGAGCAGGCAGTGTGAGGAGGGCAGGGGCGAGGCTGCAGGGAGGCGGCTGTGTGTGATCGACACTCCAGACCTGTTCAGCACAGAGCTCCCAGCAGAGGAGCTGGAGAGAGAGAGAGGGAAGAGTGTGTCTCTGTCTGGCCCGGGGCCCCACGCCCTCCTGCTGGTGCTTCCTGTGGGGGCCCATCCAGACACCCTGCAGGGGCTGCTGGAGGCAGTCAGGGATCTCTTTGGGCAGGAGGCTCTGAGATTCACAATAGTGCTGTTCACCAGGGGGGAGGACCTGGAGGACGAGACCCTCCAGCAGTACACTGAGAGCCAGGGCAGGGAGCTGCAGCAGCTCATAGTGGCCTGTGGGGGCCGGACCCACGTGTTCAGGAACAGGGACCTTGCTGACCACACTCAGGTCACACAGTTGCTGGACAAGATAGACTTTATGGTGAGGGACAGTGGAGAGAGATACTGCAAACTGAAACCCAGAAGGGCCCACATGGAAAAAAGTGAGTGAAATGTTCAATATTACAATTAAACTGATTTTCAGTTGTGCGTTTTTATATATGAAAAACAATCATGTAATTTTTGTGTATATTTTTCTTGTATAAAACAAAATTAAGGGGATCAGTTACAGCCAATAGGTTGAGATTTAAGGCAATTTCCACTACATAGCAATAAACACAAACTGAGTTTTAGTGGGGGGGGGGTTCTCCACTGTTTACATTTATATTTTTTAGTTCACATTTTTCATACATTTCACACAAAACTCCTTCCCGGTCACTTTTTGGTATTTCTAGTTAAGCTTCAGACTTCCAGAATCATTATGTCAGGCCCAAGTCCTTTACATGTTTTCATTGCTTTGAAAGCATTTTAAACTGCCTTTCATACTCACTTTGTTCAAAACTGTTTGAACTACAAGAAATGTGAAAATAACATTTTGTGATAGTGTCTTTCTGGCAGGTGTCACATTAATACCATTTCTATTAAATAATTCATAAGATAATGCTTCAGAATTTTTTCAGATCTTCAGTACAGTGGATCCTTGACTGACATCAGGTGTTTCTGAAGACAAGTGTCTAACTGATTGTGTTTTGCAGTGTCACAGGGCAGGACAGATGACAAGGAGTCTCTGATTGGCCCTGTATCTGCTCTGAGGATCATGCTGGTGGGCAAGACTGGCACAGGCAAGAGCTCAGCAGGAAACACCATCCTGGGCAGAACAGAATTCAAAGCTAAAGCCTCGTCCAGCTCGGTCACAAAGGTGTGTGAGAAGAAGACAGGAAGAGTAAATGGGAGAGCAGTCACTGTTATTGACACCCCAGGCCTGTGCGACCCAGAGCTTTCTACAAAGAATGCTTTCCATGAGATTGGGCGCTGTATCACTATGTCCTCTCCAGGACCCAATGCCTTCCTCCTAGTGCTGCAGACTGGACGCTTCACAAAGGAGGAGAGGAAGGCAGTGAAACTGGTCCAGAACATGTTTGGTGAGAACGCTTCTCGCTATATTATGGTCCTGTTCACATATGCCGACAATTTAGAGGATGACATTGAGACCTATGTGGAAACCAGTGAGAGAAACTTAAAAGAGGTGATTAAAAAATGTGGGAACAGGTATCATACCTTCAACAACAAAAGCAAAGATCGCCGTCAGGTCACGCAACTCTTTGAGAAAATAGACAGCATGGTGAAAGAAAACAATGGCAGCTGCTACAAAAGTGAGATGTACCTGGAGGTAGAGAGACTCATCAGACAGGAGCAAGAGAGACTAATGAAGGAGAAAGCAGAACAGATAGAAAGGGAATGCAGCCAAGAAATGAAAGAGAAGAAGCAGAAAGAAATTCTTAAATTAGAGACAGACAGCGCAGAAAGAAAGCAGAAGATAAAACTACTGGAGGAAGAAATCAGGAGGGGAATAGAAGAAAGAGAACGACAGAAAAGGGAAGAAATATCTCGCAAGCTTGCGTTAAAAGCAAGAGAAGAAGCAGAAATCAACATCTTCAAAATATTCTTGATTGGAACAAGAACAGGAGCAGCACGGAGTTTAGTAGGACAAGTAGAAGCAGTAGTAGGTTGCGTATTTGGAGGAATAGCAGTAGGTTTTGCAGGTGCAGCAGTAAATATATGTCATATACTAAAACATGATTCTCATTGTTGTATTCAGTAGTGGAAGACAAGAGTGGGGAGGGGGAAATTCTGTCTTTACTTTAATATAAATAAACATTTCACAAACTCAGATAATTCCGAACAACCCCAATTCCGAAAAAGTTGGAACAGTATGGAAAATGCTGATTTGTAAATGTACTTTGACTTGTATTTAATCAAAAAACATATAAAGACAAGGTATTTTATGTTTTACCTAATCAACTGCATAGTTTTTTTAAGGTAAATGTTTATTTTGAAATTGATGTATGCAACATGTTCCAAAAAACCTGTGACAGGCAATTTAGGACTAATAGTGATGTGACAAGTTGAAATAAGAAGGTGATGTGAAACAGGTGAGGCAATTGTGAAATTATAGTATATAAGGAGCCTCCAAAAAAGGCCTAGTCCTTCAAGAGCAAGGATGGGTTGAGGCTCGCCAATCTGCCAACAGATGAGTCAGCGAATAATCCAACACGTTGAGAACAACATTCCCCAAAGACAAATCAGTAGGATTTTGGGCATTTCACCTTCTACAGTGCACAATATAATTAAAAGATTGAAGGAATGCAGTCAAATCTCGGTGCATAAAGGGCAAGGCCGAAAAACACTTCTGAATGTGCCTGATCTCTGATCCCTCAGACATTTCATTACATTACATTACATTACATTACATTACATTACATTACATTACATTATTTGTCATTTAGCAGACGCTCTTATCCAGGGCAACTTACATTTGTACCCATTTATACAGCTGGGCATTTTACTGGAGCAATCTCAAGATCTTATTTATAATTACCAAAAAGGTAAAACTGGCCCCAGGTCAGCACTATGAATCTCAGACCATTTCTATACAGTATACTATATACTACATATATAGTGATCTGATAAATGATCTTGACAGATTTGGGTGGGGTTCCCAGACACAAATGACTATAAATTGATAAAGTCTATGCTGGCATATTGTTCCAGGTCTAGGTTTAGGCCTAATCTGTGTTTGGGAGACCAGCCCATAATGATAAACATGTCAGATCCTCTCTGGTTACAGTGCAAATGCCCACAAAGGAAATAATTAAGAAAAAGACAGAGAGGGAGCTACAGCAGGCAGCCCAGGTTAGCAGCTCCCTCAGTTCATGGATCAGGTCAGCTAGTAGCAGGAGAGAAGAAGAAAGCACAGAAAAAGATTATTCTGATTTTGAGAGAGATATATTGTCACCTGACAAAGAGTCCACAGATGATGCTGAAGATAAACAACAAGTGTAAGGTCTATGTGATGTTTGTGAGAGATGAAGCTGTAGTGAAGCTGTAGAGCATGAACGGGTCCATATTCCACACTAAGGAAGTGTACAGTAGGAGTTGTAGCATTTTGTGGTCCACGGAGTCCAGATCACGTAGCGCAAACTGGGATGTTTTTTGTTTTTTGTTTTTTTTCTTGGACGTATCGTATAAAATCCGTTTACTGTAAAATATGTGGTCGACATATGGAAACTACAAATATAATAATCATAAACATATAATATTATATTTATCAACCCTACTGTTTAATAATAATAATAATAATAATAATAATAATAATAATGTTTTTACTGTAGTTATCCCGTATCGGGGAAGGCATTAAGTATGTTAACCACTAAGTAGCCGATATAGTTTTGCCTTTTATAAACAAAAACAAAAATCAGAAACAAAATAAGAAAGTGTTCATATGCGCACAGTGTCCGGTCCGGAGCCGAGAGCTCTAGTGCTGCAGCCCCGACACTGTCACTGCGCTGCCATTGCTTTGGTTTTCTAAACTCCCAAAAATATCCAGACTAAAGTGATAATAATCATACATGTTCATATTATCCGTGTGTTTCTGTGTATGACGAGCACATGTGTCTGAGCCTCAGTGAGTCTCCAGCGCTGTGGAGGAAAATCTCTTCCATACGGGCCGAGTCCCAGTGGAGCCCCGAGCACAGCGCCCCGTGTCCGGCCATCACACCGGCGCACAGGGTTTCTGTTTTTAGTCTTCCGTACAGACACGAGTGGGATTGTTTCTGTTAACCACACAGTACAGCTGTGCTGCTTGAAAATGGATATGTTATGCCTTCGTCTGCGTACAATTTCCGAGGTCCGGACCACAGCACAGCAGACGCCCTTGTCCAAACAATATATTAAATTTAATTAGATTAATACTGTGCTTCAAACTGTTGTTATCTCTGGGTTTTTAAATATATATTTGTCACAACTGTATTGAACTTAATCCAGTCAAATTTCGACTTTTCCTGGCTTTTGTGGTTTGCAGTGAACGACTCGTTCTTTCCAGATCAAGTATATGTAACCCGTCCTGATTCGGGCTGCATTGGTTCAGTCACTGAATCAGTGACCGAAATGAACGAAATGAATCGATTCACCGAACTGAACTGAATCAAATGAATCGAGTCTCTAAAACTAATCAAACTGCCATCACTATTGTTCACAGTGGTACTTTACCTTTCCCCCACTGTCCTTCAGATTCTCCCAAAACAACAGAACTACCCCTTCTTTTAACTCCCACTCAACTCAAATTGCCGGCGCAGTCACCACGCCTTTATATATCCCCCAATCTGGTGACTCCCTCCTGTCCAATCACCGCTCTCCAGCTGTACCACCCCGAGGCGGGGGGAGCCACACAGACACAAATACCCACGACATCCCTCCGTAACCCAACACAATAACACCCCACATATAACACACATTGACACTCATGCACACACACAGACAGACAGACAGAGTCTCCGAACTGACTCACCCACCCTGCATACACACTTTTACATCCTCCCCCACCTTTGGGCTGCCCTACTGGCACACACACACAGACACCCGCCAGGATCACTACAGTATATTATGAACAGCTGGCCGGTGTTTCAGGCTGTCATATTTTGAATGGTGTGCAGTCTGTTGTGTAACAGCCCCGCAGAGACAGTCAGTGTGAAGGGAACATGATTCAGTTAACGTGTCCATTTACAAGATAAATTAATGAATAAATTAATATAGCAGATCTGGGTTTCCCTCTAAAACATTAAGGACTGGATTAATAAATGCATCCATAAACACCATGACTGAGACACGCACTTTAGTTCAATTATAACCGGCTATACTGTATCTGGATGATTAATCGTGAAACGTGTATATTTTGTTTCAACTGTAACGTGCCCTGGTTAAGGACGTCTGATAAGTAAATTTAAATAATACGGTAAAAAGTAATTGTTTGCAGTTACAAATCTGCAGAAAGAGTAATAAGGGAGTCAAGTTTAATATACTACTAGCGTAAATCTTGGTGATGATTACAATCATAGCAATAATAATAAATAGCAAATATGTTATTGTTGCACATGGAAACGTTTTCTTACGGTAACGTAATGCTTGTCTGAATATAATGTTGTCTCATCCTGATATCTTTGAACAGAAACGTGTAAAGCAGAAAGAATAAAAACAGAAACACCAGTCCTCTCCACGTATTGCTCGTATTGTTCTCGGTCTTTGTTTTTAAAATGAAACACAAACCAAACCCACAATCGCTCCGCTCCTCCCATAAGAGGGACGGACTTCACAACAGCCTGGTCTTTTCCATGTTCATGGTGCCGGTGCTCCTGCCGGAGCTAATGTTCAGCCTGGGAACCAGCTGATCATTTTGTGAACTGGCCCGCTTTTCCACCGGTTAGGGAACTGAACGCTGACGTCACTGGATGTGGGCGTTCTCAAGCATGGCATTGAAGTCAATAGTGACGGCAGTTCGATTCTTTTTAGTGACTCGATTCATTTGATTCAGTTCAGTTCGGTGAATCGATTAATTTAATTCATTTCGTTCATTTGATTCACTGATTCAATGACACGAAAACAACCAGTGCAGACCGAATGGGGATTGGTTAGATAGATTAATTTGAACTGGAAACATCTATATTTGGTAGACTGGGTTAAATTAAATGTAGTTGTGACAAATATACATTAAGAGTCATTAAGGAAATAACAACAGTTCGAAACATTAACATTATTTAGCCAACACGATTAAACTAAATTTTATCTTAAAAAATAATATAGGTATACGGCATCTTTACATGTCAGTCATTGTTGACAAAAAAAACTAACTCAAACGAGTGGAAAAAAACTCGAACGAGTGGAATTTGTGCTGCTAATCTGTGGTATTTATTCAGCATGTATTGCTGGTCAGGCATTGACCAATGCAAGTGTTGTAATAATGGGATCTTTAAGTTCTTGAAATCTCATTAGCATATGATATGTTGAATTCCACCATGTCACAACATCTTGCTTCAATCTCAGCTCTTGCAATGCCATCTGCTTTTGTGTGGACCTCAGTCTGTCAGTGGCTACAGTGCTTTGGTAGATGTACTCCACTATCCCTTTCAACTTTTCTACAGTGGGTTTAATTTATTGTAATGCTTCTCTTACCACAATGTTTAAGGTGTGGGCAAAGCAAGGCACGTGCCTCCACCCTGTAAGCCTTATTGCTGCAGTAATATTAGCAGCATTGTCACTGACAACTGCTACAACTTTCTCTTGAAGGTTCCACTCTGTGGCAATCCGGAGAAGTTCACCCTTTAGGTTTTCAGCTGTATGCCTTTCTGTAAAAGAAAAACAGTCCAAAAGGCATGAAGTCATTTGAAAGTCCAATGTTATGAAATGACAAGTTACTGCCATGTAGCTGTTCATGGTAATTGAGGTCCAGCAGTCTGTGGTGAGACACACAGCTGATGTTGCCTTTACCTTTACTTGCATCTCAGCATGTGTTTTTTCATAAAGCTGTGAGGACTTCGTCAGCATCAGGCTCAGCTTCCACAGTTGTTACTTGTGTTGGCTGCACTGTTGCGTGCTTTGTTTTGAGGTGACGAAGATTTGTTGTTGATCCACCTCTGTAGGACAGCTCTTTGCGACATATGACACATTTTGCCTTGCTGGATGTAACTGGAGTGAAATGGCACCAAATTGAACTCCGTTTGCGGCTTGAAGTTCTCACTCATTTTATTTTTTATTAATTTTTTCTATTGGCCTACGAGTAAGTTGTCCAATGCACTTGTACTGCGGAAAACATAAACAACTGTAGGCCTCTGCTGATAGAAGAGCAACTTTGACTGAAATAACCACTCATTACAACCGAGGTATGCAGCAAAGCATTTGTGAAGCCACAACACGTACAACCTTGAGGCGGATGGGCTACAACAGCAGAAGACCCCACCGGGTACCACTCATCTCCACTACAAATAGGAAAAAGAGCTCACCAAAATTGGACAGTTGAAGACTGGAAAAATGTTGCCTGGTCTGATGAGTCTCGATTTCTGTTGAGACATTCAGATGGTAGAGTCAGAATTTGGCATAAACAGAATGAGAACATGGATCCATCATGCCTTGTTACCACTGTGCAGGCTGGTGGTGGTGGTGTAATGGTGTGGGGGATGTTTTCTTGGCACACTTTAGGCCCCTTAGTGCCAATTGGGCATCGTTTAAATGCCACGGCCTACCTGAGCATTGTTTCTGACCATGTCCATCCCTTTATGACCACCATGTACCCATCCTCTGATGGCTACTTCCAGCAGGATAATGCACCATGTCACAAAGGTCGAATCATTTCAAATTGGTTTCTTGAACATGACAATGAGTTCACTGTACTAAACTGGCCCCCACAGTCACCAGATCTCAACCCAATAGAGCATCTTTGGGATGTGGTGGAACGGGAGCTTCGTGCCCTGGATGTGCATCCCACGAATCTCCATCAACTGCAAGATGCTATCCTATCAATATGGGCCAACATTTCTAAAGAATGCTTTCAGCACCTTGTTGAATCAATGCCATGTAGAATTAAGGCAGTTCTGAAGGCGAAAGGGGGTCAAACACAGTATTAGTATGGTGTTCCTAATAATCCTTTAGGTGAGTGTATATATATATATATATTTTTTTTTTTATTTTTATTTTTTTTTTTCGTGAACTGCCGTCATCGCTTAATTAAAAAATATTTAACCGTAGTTATAAACTTTCATGTAGTCTATAAAACATTCTTAAATTTAAATAATTAAATAACTTTACAATACTAGTAAGTGTGTATTTATTAATTTTAGAAATTAGGTGTCTATCTAAATTATTAGTCATATTTTTCAGTCATTTGGTTGATTTTACTCAAGATGACTTGCAAGTATTAATCATAATTTGTGCAAAATAGTTCAATGTTAAACATATGTTTTTAATCTTCCTATATACTATATATATATATGGTCTAGCACTGCCACTGGGCTCTATGTGAGGTATAAGCACAATAACATTACAATCAATGGTTTCGAATATAATGGCAATTATATTTATATTTATCAATATTACTAACAAGGACATTAAAGTAAGGTCTGCTACAATACCATAGCGTGTTTCTCGGGTGGCTGCGTGGTCAGGTCTACAGCCAGTGGTCCGAGTGGTCCCTGCACTGGTCCCTATTGCCGGCGCTGTAATTGCGGTCTCTGTGTGCTGTGAATTGCGAGTTCCTGCACTACACTGAAGACAGCTTTATCTGTTCCTGTTAAACAGAGTACAGTACAATGCACGGTCTCCTACAGCAAACTAACCACTCAAACTGTTCCATTACTATTTGGTAGTTTTATATTGTGTCTCTATAATACAATGCAAATTACGTGAATTAAACACAAATAAGTATGTTTTCCTTAGTGTGCTGAACGAATAGTAAATGCATAAAACATGAACAGGCAATGTTTGTGAGTGGTCACGTTTCTCTAGTCCAACGCGATCTTGAGTGCTGTGACTGGGCACTGCTGTGTGTTATGCTCTGTTGTGGGTCCGAGTGGTCCGCACTGCGATGGGCTGTACACTGCGCTGTGTATTGTGAGTTGGCTCAGACAGTTATGTAATCTGTTATTACTTTTTGTTTATGTTGTTCTTCCCTTTGCTTATATATTTTTTATTTATCATTTTTTGTGTAGCCTTTCACAAGGCTGAAATTATCTGTTGCGAGTGTATTGACTTTTTTTTTTCAATACTACTGGATTTACAGTACGGAGAAGGGCAGACCGTAATTCTGAAATGTATAAATGAAAATACAAACTGTTAACTTTAAATACAAAAAGAAAAAAAAAGTTTTTATGATTCAATTACATGACACAATATACATAATATGAATTGTATCCTAATAGTGAGACTTCCATCATCTGACGAGAATGACTCAATACAACATTAATTCTGACAAAAGTTCTTAATAAAAAAATAAAATAAAAAAAACACGAGTCTCATTACTTAACTTTACAACTGCTTTCTATATTGGGGCTTTCACTGTACTTGTCATTATACTTACCTTATGATTATGTTTAAGGTCCATTAAAGTGCATATACATCTCTATAACTTTTTTACCTCTCAGCCTTAATTGTTATGCTTATTTGTAATTTGTTTTAAATTATGGAAATACAAAATGGATTCTTGGATGTGAATATGGAAATTATGTTATGTTAATTTCTAAATTGATTTCACTTAGTTGACTAAATTAGATTGGACATTGTTGGCTATAAAAGGCCAGGGAAATTGAGTATTTGAGAATCATTTTTCTTCTATTTTGAAGCCTAAAGTACAAACACACCAGCACTCAAGCAACAAACTGAGCCGACTTTTGTTTAAAAAATGACATTATTATTGTTCAAACAGTTTCTGCTTTAAGAGTTAGATTGTAACCTTAAAAAGCAACAACAACAACAATGTTTTTTGGACTTTCTCATGTTTCCAGGAATGGAAACTCAGCAGTCTTTTGGGATTACTATATAATCTTCAAATTTCGATAAGCCCTTCTGAAGCTAATGTGACTTCTGCCTGAAATCTGCAGAAACCTTCATGCTTTTCTAATATTTTGATGATGATATATAAAAAAAAAATGCATCAGTTATCTGTTAGAGATCACCATTGCAGTGTTAATTCTGGATACTCATTATTTAATTCATAAATAGTGTGACATTTTTCACATACATAGTTTGCTTATGTAAGCAAAAGCAGTCCTAGCATGGCTATCATATATTACATGTTAATGCAAATTGTAAAATATTTAAAACTATACAAAATAAATATTTACCTCTAGAGCCAACACATCTAGCAGTAATTAAGTATTCTTATACGTCATGTCCAAATGTTACATTTGTACCCATTTATACAGCTGGGCATTTTACTGGAGCAATCTGAGTGAAGTACCTTGCAGTGCAGTCTACAATATAAATGATATATAACCCAGCATTGACCATTGTCAGGAAAAAAAAATATTTAAACATGAAGCATATATTGCAGTTCATAGAGTACTGTACAAACCATGCATGAAAACATTTTCAGCATGTTGAGCTGTAAACCTGCAGTACATCAATTAATAATCCTGTTTGTATTGTATTGTATTGAAGGCTTTATTTAAATCAAAATCATATATAAAGAGATTTTTTTCTTTATGTATTACTGTCACAATTTGATAAGTGCTTGAAAAATAAATTATGCAAACCTTTGAAAGTGGTATGGACTTGGAAGATTGCAGCCACAATTAAATGCTCTCTCGACAAGGTCCTCAGGTGTTACCTCTGCACAGTCCGTGTGAAGCCAACCCTAGCAATATCACATTGGAGCCACTGCATTGTTTTTTCTTCCAGGCACAGCATTCTAAAATGTGGAGCAGAGAATATAATTAGATTATTTGACAATTATACAATATTTTTTACATGCTTTTAATATTGATCTTGCTAGAATAAAAGTTACCCACTTCTTTCCAGTTGTACTTCTTTGATAAATGCAGCCACTGATATGGCTGGCCATGCACAAAGCACTGTCTTCTTCTTCTTCGGTTCCAGGTAATGTCAGTGTATCCTTTTCTACTTTTAAATATTATTATATAAGTTTATATGTCAGTATTTTCTGTGCATACTTTTATTGAGAATGGTAAAGTCATATTACCTTAGGATGCAAACAGGTCTTCAAGGCTGAAGCATGGTACACTCTCAAATGTGAGACTTGGCTTCTGTTAATTTTTCTTCGTATCATGTCAGTGCCTCTAATTTCAAGCTCTGCAGTCTTGAGAAAGATTAAAGGAAACATATGTATCAAATACATACACACAATAATGGTTTACTTTTTAATTTAAATATAAATTACAGTGCAATCGAATACTCTACAGCTTTCTGAATCATTCTGCATCCATTGGGGTGGATAAATTGTACACCATATAAATAAGTCCCATGTTTCTCTGAGAGCATTCCTAGATAAATATAAACCATACTTGTAATTCTGTATATATGAAGCTTCCTAGCTCCAATAGTGGGCACCATGGTGCTCTGGTGCTCTCTCTCCCTCTGAGCTGTCACTGTCCAACTTGATGTCCAGCAGTGTGATGCGTTGGGCAATGTTCTGCTGGGAAACCTTGGGTCCTGCCATTCATGTGGACGCTACTTTGACACGTACCACCAACCTAAGCATTGTTGCAGACCATGTACACCCTTTCATGGAAACGGTATTCCCTGATGGCACTGGCCTCTTTCAGCAGGATAATGCGCCCTGCCACAAAACAAAAATGGTTCAGGAGTGGTTTGAGGAACACAACAACGAGTTCACGGTGTTGACTTGGCCTCCAAATTCCCCAGATCTCAATCCAATCGAGCATCTGTGGGATGTGCTGTACAAACAAGTCCGATCCATGGAGGCCCCACCTTGCAACTTACAGGACTTAAAGACTAAAAGAGTTTGCAAAACAGCAAAATTAGAAGAATTCATTTAACTTTAAACCTTATTTTCTAGCGTTTAATTCCTATATCACTGTTGTTTAAATCATCTGACTGTCCTCATACTTGGTGTCACTCCTTGCAGCCAGCCTGGCGCAGATCATTCACCGAAGTCTTGGTCATGCAGCGCTCGCTGATTGTTGTGCAGCCGCGGCTGCTCCTGCACAGACCCTCCTGAGCAGCTGCGCGGCTGTGCGCACTGTGTCGCCTGCTGTCGTCTGTTCGGGCTGCGTTCATGGAGACGCAGAACTTGGACAGTGTCGTCGCAGAGTCTGCGAAAAGTCTGCGCAGACTTAGAACGCAGAGTAGAGATCTAACCTTCCGTGCTTGCAATTTAACGACTTACTCTCAAGAAAAGTTTACCAAGGAATAATGGTTTCATTGTGGTTCGCAACTGCGTTATTTTTGTCACTTGGGTATGGAATTATTGATTCAAAACTGAACACATCATTTTGCTCTTGATTACGGAACGGGAGGCAACCCTACTGGGAGTTTCTATACATCCCTGAAGTGACAGGACAGGGAAATGCCGACAGCAGGAGTGTTGTGCACTGGTCCGGCTGAGTGAATGATTATATCCTCAGCGTCAGCAGCGGACTCTGTGGTCAAGAGTTAAACAGGAGAGCGTTTACAGGCAGATCCTGCACTTCCTGAACCCCTGATCACACTAGTGATCCCATTTTCCAATACCCTTATTAGAGAGGAATTGCATATACAGTATTGCCGTACTAATGTATATGGGCCTTAAATATGAACTTTATACAATACTGCACATTTTAACTAATGTAACTGCAATAGAAGGCTGTCTTACCGATGAATGCTTCTGTCCCAGGAAGTGTAACAGTCTTGGCTGCTGTCAGTCTTTTTATGTCATCTTGAGGAGGTGTGCATTTAAGTATGAATGTAAATTGACATGCAGCATGAAAGGTCCTAAAGTCATGATGATTAAAGCCTAAGGCGGATTGCACATATATTTTATTTTAAAGTGTGTGCATTTATCCTGTTTTAATTTTATTTTGAAAGACTGATTCAACAGGTGTTTATTTTTTTTTATGCAGCCACTTGCTGAGAAAAATGTGAACAAGTAACATTTATGAAGAAAAGCAAACCTTGAATATAATTAGTTCACTTGTTTAAACATTTGAAAAACTATAGTGTAGGAGGAAGAAAACACACAATCCAACAGCTCTCATATTTAAATCCCACATGGATCTTGTGGATTGATTGGAAGGATGCTATGGATAAAAATAACAGTGAAATAGTGTTTATTATTTGGGTGAGTTTTCACTGGACAGAGGAATTAACATGGACTCCACCTTGCAGGCTGACATCGTGTCAGCCTATACACTCCTTTAATAGTAGAGTGTATATATTTATAAAGAAAATTAAATTTTGTAGCCGCACTCTTACTTATTAGTTATTTAGACCAGACTTTTATATTATTACAGTTTCATTTTATTCAATAACTCACACTCACAACGCGTTTCGACACTGCTGTGTCTTCATCAGATAGCCTTTACTATTACCTAGCAGGTGTCTTTTAAATAACAATTACAAAGTCACAATTAAAAGGTCAATTAAGAAATCAGACCCACCCTCTCCCAATAATTACATTCCATCAAATGATCAAGTTATTTTAGTTACAAACAAATGTAAAACAATTATCATATATTCATTGGCCATATCACAATATATTAAACATACAATTCTTATAAACCACTACCCTAACCAATTTTACCAATAAGTTAAATCAAATTCCAATATCCATTGCAATTAGGGCACAGACTGCATACTTTTGATATACTGATCCTAATTTTAGAAAGATGATAAAATCATTAATATCAATTATATCCCAACAATAATGACAATGTATTTTCATATAAACATGATCACTCACCATACTCCCCATGAAATAATCAAATTTAAACAATTAATTTCCCTATAAAACTTATCACATTCCAAAGCCAATTGACACATAATTCACAAAAAAGAACTAAGATCCTGAGTTTCATTTAACCCATATGGTTCCATTGTTTTTAAATTGAAAATCCAAAATGCTTCTCTGTTTAACAAACGTTTAATTATATTCCCTAACCTTAATGGAACTGCTATTTTTTCAATTGTCACAAATTTCAAACTAGATGCTGATCCATGATTCATTTTTTTATAAATGTCTGGCTATAGCATAGTACATATTGTTATTGCGAATAGCAGCTTTATGTTCTGATATGCGTATTTTTAAATTTCTCTTAGTTTGTCCTATATATGCTAGCCCACAAGGACATTTAAGCATATAAATTACATGAGTAGAGTTGCAATTGATAAAATCCTGAATTGAGTATTCATGTCCTGAATGTGGATGTGGTGTATGTATTAGAACAAGATGATCTGCCACAAGGATAATTCCCTTTCAGTTCATCTTTTAACCAGTTCCTGCTCGGCATACACTTTAAAAAATTAGGTGTTCAAATTACTTAAAAAAATGGAGGCAACAGTTTGCATGGATCTTTTTGAGTTGGACTTATACACTCACCTAAAGGATTATTAGGAACACCATACTAATACTGTGTTTGACCCCCTTTCGCCTTCAGAACTGCCTTAATTCTACGTGGCATTGATTCAACAAGGTGCTGAAAGCATTCTTTAGAAATGTTGGCCCATATTGATAGGATAGCATCTTGCAGTTGATGGAGATTTGTGGGATGCACATCCAGGGCACGAAGCTCCCGTTCCACCACATCCCAAAGATGCTCTATTGGGTTGAGATCTGGTGACTGTGGGGGCCAGTTTAGTACAGTGAACTCATTGTCATGTTCAAGAAACCAATTTGAAATGATTCGACCTTTGTGACATGGTGCATTATCCTGCTGGAAGTAGCCATCAGAGGATGGGTACATGGTGGTCATAAAGGGATGGACATGGTAAGAAACAATGCTCAGGTAGGCCGTGGCATTTAAACGATGCCCAATTGGCACTAAGGGGCCTAAAGTGTGCCAAGAAAACATCCCCCACACCATTACACCACCACCACCAGCCTGCACAGTGGTAACAAGGCATGATGGATCCATGTTCTCATTCTGTTTACGCCAAATTCTGACTCTACCATCTGAATGTCTCAACAGAAATCGAGGTCATAGGTCATCTGGTAAGATGGTAGCCATCTTGCTAGGGTGACATCCATCGTGGTGAGGGTCCGAGGGTACCTCACCCTGCTGGTGTGGAGGTGTAATGTTTAATAACATAAACGGTGTTTTTAAGGTTATATTGTTTTATGATACGGTTTTAGTAAATTAAAAAATACAAGTTTTAAACACATATATTATTTTAGGTTATATTGTTTTATGATACTGTTTAAGTAAATGAAAAGAGAATACAAAATGTTTTAAATACACACATATACATTTTTAAGGTTATATTGTTTTATGATACTGTTTAAGTAAATAAAAAGAGAATACAACATGTTTTAAATACACACATATACATTTTTAAGGTTATATTGTTTTATGATACTGTTTTAGTAAATAAAAAAGAATACAATTTTTTTAAAATATATATATATACATTTTTAAGGTTATATTGTTTTATGCTACTGTTTAAGTAAATAAAAAAGGAATATATATATAATAGGTTATAATGTTGTATGATACTGTTTTAGTAAATCAAAAAATAAAAGTTTTAAATACATATATATTAGGTTATATTGTTTTATGATACTGTTTTAGTAAATAAAAAAAGAATAAGAAAAGTTTTAAATATATATACATTTTTAAGGTAATATTGTTTTATGCTACTGTTTAAGTAAATAAAAAGAGAATATATATAATAGCTTATAATGTTGTATGATACTGTTTTAGTAAATTACAAAATAAAAGTTTTAAATACATAATATTATTTTATGATACTGTTTTAGTAAATTAAAAAATTAAGAAGTTTTAAATACATATACATTTTTAAGGTAATATTGTTTTATGATACTGTTTAAGTAAATAAAAAGAGAATATATATATTAGGTTATAATGTTGTATGATACTGTTTTAGTAAATTACAAAATAAAAGTTTTAAATACATATATATTAGGTTATATTGTTGTAAGATACTGTTTAAGTAAATAAAAAATAATAAGAAAAGTTTTAAATACATATATTTATTATATTTAGTTTAATTGTTTAATGATACTGTTTTATTAAATAAAAAGAGAATAAGAAAATATTTTTTATATTTTATTTTAGGTTATAATATTTAATTCGTTTTAGTAAATAAAAAAAATATTTTTTTTATATATATTAGGTTATATTGTATACATTTGAGAAAAATGAAAGTTGTAAATACACATATATATTTTATTTTAGATTATAATGTTTGATTATACTGTTTTAGTAAATTTAAAAAAAGAAAAATATACATTTTATATATATTTAAGGTTATATTGTATTATGATACTGGTTTAGTAAATTAAAAAAGAAAAATGAATATTTACCCAGAGTGGGATTTGAACCCACATGGACATACGTCCATGTGTTTTTAGTTTATATGTTTTATGATTAAGGCTTAGGATGATACTGGTAAAAAGGTAAGATAAAAATCAATTAAGAAATGTATAGACTGCATTTCATTACATATATATTTAAGCAAACACAGATAAACACACATGCCTATATCTCTTTAGTTTATATTTATGAAAAGACACTAAAGTCAAATACACCACTTTTCTTAGAGAACAACAGTGAAATGTATAGAATTATATCTGTACATTTTGACCAGCCCTGTACTTTGTTACATTATGTTATATTTGTTACATTAGTGAATGCTCAAACATAGCCTTAACATGTATCATATATAAGAATATACTGCATTTAATGTCATTACACATACATATATATATATATATATATATATATATATATAGATATATATATATGCAAACACACACACACACACACACATATATAATACAAATATTTTGTTTTATTTATCAATAGACACTAAAGACTAGTGAAGCACAGAGAGAGACACAGTGAAGCACTATTTGTGAGTACTCATATGTATAAAATTATATATATGTATATATATAATATCATTTGTTTGTGCTCAAATGTATAGAATTCATAAAATACACAAACACACACACACACAATGGTGACTTTTATTGTGACAAACAAGCATTTTACAACATGGAACATAGTCAGAAGTTGAAAAAGATACTCCAAAAAATGTTGTACAGATACTTGTAATTAACTTCTGGTTCACAACACCAACATTGGACAGAAAGAAACACTGACCTGTACGGAGTAATGTCATTCCATAACATTTCCAGCATATTCCATATATATTCTATTAAGTCTTTTACTGTTGGCTTCTTTTTCAAAGTTATACCTGATTCTGGCAACAAAGTATATCAGGTATCAATTGTAAATAAAGTGAGAAACACTTAAGTTTCTATTCCTTTGGAAATACCTTATTTTTCAAACCTACAAATACATGGTGACAACTGCAACCATGAAACACATACAAAACACAGAAATAGGGACCACAAAGCAAGGATATTTTAAGCACAAATGGTATTTACTGCAAATTTTAAGTTTTGTAAAATTATTTATATAACTTCTAGGAGTAATCTACATAGTGAAAATGCAATCAGTCTTCAGGAAACACACACAGCAGACTGAAATAAGCACAATGTCATATTTAGACGACCCAAAACTGCATTCTACTAAACCCTGAAACTCTGAAAAATCACTACAAACTCTATGTTTTGTAAAATGGCTTATTTCACAGACACAGAACCAAATAGGCTCACCCTCAACATAGTACAAAGTATGATGTAAACGTACAGGTTTACCAGTAGCACAGGGGTATTATTAATTTATTCATGCAACTTTTAGACACTTGTCTAATACAGAGCCAACAACGGCATTGAGAGCGGGTAGCAGGGCTTAGACAATGCTGTGCGCTGGGGTTTAAAATGACTCTGTAGGCCAGGGCTTCAAAACCTTACCCCATTTTAACATTGTCCAATTAGCCTCCAACCCCTAAAATACTAAGACATGTTTTTTGTATCATATGTATTACTGTTGTATTACTATGTACATTAATGTAGTTTATACTTTTTATTTAATTTGACATAATTATCATATTTTTAAGTACAAATTAATAAATACAAATAATAATAATAATAATAATAATTTTAAAACATATTAAACAAAACTCACCCTGACTTTGTCACAACCGCAGGATGGGGAACCTCTGCTGTAGACCCTCATCCACTCTGTCAACAGTTTGTAGGTGACTTGTAACACAAGGGCAGAAGCATGAAAACTCGGACTTGGTGGGGTGTTTCTGTCCAGTGGTCTGACCTGATACAACTTTCTACTACATTTCATATTCTATTAAAATAGAACACAGGAGTAGTTCATAAAAAAGTGTTAAATCTGCTCCTCTTATGAGTGTCTCTACAGCCCCTCATTGCTCCCTTGCATTACAGAGCATGACACGTGCTCTTCACATTGAAATTCACATTCATGTTGATGTAGGACTCGTCAACACAAAACTGTACAGAAATACGTGAAATACGTAAACAATACAAACATTAAGAAAATAATCCACTTTCAATCTGACATTTCACAGTATATACATTAAATCAATTTGAATTACCTCATGGCTTTCCTCAGGCTCGGAGCCAGGCCCGGTCTTGCCATCAGCGTCAGAAGCTGAGCGCTCTGTGTAAGATTCAGAGTATCGTTCAGCTGTGAGCGGTGGAGAGGGGAAAGGGAGATGCACAGCAGGCAGAGTGTCTGTGAGACGGGTCTCTGTCCTGCTTGTCCTGCAGAGCCTCTCTTATCTGAAATGGCACTGGACACACACAAAGCAGCAACGCCCCCAGACAGCAGCTCCTTAAGAGAGGACACAGTCAAATTTAACATTCAATAAAAGTCCACAGTTTTGACCATTTTCAGTTGAATTAATCCTCAGCATCAAATGCATTGAGACCGTACACAGCTTCCAGATGACTTGTACTTTAAGATATGTTATATATTTAGGCTACCTTGTTATTGCTTGAATAAAATGTTATTTCATGAGAGCAGTAAGAAAAAGGGGGAACAAGGATATATAATTTAATGAATCATTTTAAGCACTCTTGCTATTAGAAATAACTAAGATGAAGGCCTAAACTGGCTATCTACTGTTTAAAAAGAGAAATGGTTTTCTGTGAGTGTGCTAAAGAATTGAACTTCTCATTTCTGTTATTACAGTGAAATAACTGGAATACGTAGTATATACCTAACAGTTGCTTAGATTGAAATGCTTTTCTTTATGAAATGTTAGATGAGTGCTCAGAACAATTAGACATCTATATTCCTACCCGGGCTTGATTATGTTGACAGTTTATGACTGTGCTTTGCCATTAATCCAGATTTCACCTTGTTCTCTATGGGTTGGTTTCAGAGCATGATTAGCACTAGTTTAAGTACATTACTCAGAATATGGCATTCACCATGGTGGTATTTTGGTATACAAAATGATTTAGGCTGAAGGACAATAAACCATTGGTATATAGTACTATACTAGGTTAGCAAAAGTAATTTACCCATGTACATAAACTTACAGTCTGAATTACACCTTCTTGGCTCTGTCTCACATGTACCAACTTTTCAAATCTCAATTTGACTTACTAGTAAAAGTTACAAAGTGAGAGGGATTTAACCAAAGACAAAGAGCTGTCTATTTTTTTAATTAAACCTTAATCATTTTTGCCATTATCAATATGTTGAAGACCTAAAATGTGCACATAACAGAAATATTTACATAGGCATGTGTTTCCTTATGAGACTAGTGAAGTAAAGGCTTAAAAGTGATAATAATAAAAAGAAAGAAATGTGTCAATATTGGTCTCTTAAAGGGAACTATATAGAAACAACTCATTTGTGCTATTAAAATAAGTAAACTGAATATGGCACACAAAGACTGCGGCAATAATTAAACTGCTCTGTAGTAAAAACCGTGAAACCGGGTCTGATTACATATTCCTTCTTTTATTGTTATTCTTAGTTATTCTCTGGATTAGTGTCCTGGAGAAGGACAGCACATTCTTATCAGATTGGGTGGGAAACGGCAGAGCCCTGAAGGCGGTTATCAGTAGCAAGCGATGGCTACGTTCTAGATAAGGCCCTACAACCAGGCCTGGCCATAACACCCCAACGACAGAGCCAGAGAGCTCGTGTTTATGTAGCCGGCCTACGAACCCAGTACTCGGAGTGTTTTTTTTAATTATTTAAAACCGTCCTATACTTTCTCACTCTATATTGATACATGTACATTAAGTAAAAAAATAAACACAATTTGATGTTGTGGTATTGCATGAGCATTTCACTTCTTTTCTATGGATTCTATCTGCTTAGACATGTTCAGTCCTGATCATTTAGACAATCTCATTCTTAAACATGAACTATTTATCTAAATTGTGTATATATGGATTACCTTTAAATATACGTATATCTCACTGTCTGTCTGTCTAAATGGAATGAGTATTTTGTACTTTATTATTTTACCATGCTACACTTACTATGCTCTCTTGTAATCTTAGTCTGTATTGCAGTTTGGGGTGTACAGTATTTCACCCTATTCAAACAAAACAGTTATTCTGTTATGAAATCTTCAGATTACCATGTTTTGTTCTAAAACAATGTAAACAAGTTGAAATCTTTTTTTTAAACATGTCAAGGTAAACATGTTTGTACTGGTTTATCCACAGAGAGATATATGACTGGCACAGGTATTCTTCTAGCACATGTACACCTAACAAAGAACCATAACAGGGCATGATGATAAAACATGATATACATAGAACGTTAAGTGATATAACACCATGGTTTTGTGTAAAAACAATGAATGGTCATGTCAGCACCGAAGGCTTTTGAAGTAGGAGGGGAGGCCTTTGTGTGATAATTGTAGTGAAGAAACTGAAACAATGAAGGCAACTATTTCTGTCTCTGTGAAGAGTAATATGTCCGGGCAGCCTCGTTCCTCTGTATGTCTGGCTTCCTGTAGGAGATTTCAGACCAAAGCTGCTACACTGTCCTCTCACTCTTGAGCTGCAAACTGCTGCTCTGGCTGCTTCTCAAAGCTTTTGCAAATGCACTAAATCATTGTGGGTCTAAACTTCATCCTGTGTCTACAAGCTAGAGATGCACTTGATTCCTTCATGTGAATGGAAACTATTCACTCCATTATACACTCACCTAAAGGATTATTAGGAACACCATACTAATACTGTGTTTGACCCCCTTTCGCCTTCAGAACTGCCTTAATTCTACGTGGCATTGATTCAACAAGGTGCTGAAAGCATTCTTTAGAAATGTTGGCCCATATTGATAGGATAGCATCTTGCAGTTGATGGAGATTTGTGGGATGCACATCCAGGGCACGAAGCTCCCGTTCAACCACATCCCAAAGATGCTCTATTGGGTTGAGATCTGGTGACTGTGGGGGCCAGTTTAGTACAGTGAACTCATTGTCATGTTCAAGAAACCAATTTGAAATGATTCAACCTTTGTGACATGGTGCATTATCCTGCTGGAAGTCGCCATCAGAGGATGGGTACATGGTGGTCATAAAGGGATGGACATGGTCAGAAACAATGCTCAGGTAGGCCGTGGCATTTAAACGATGCCCAATTGGCACTAAGGGGCCTAAAGTGTGCCAAGAAAACATCCCCCACACCATTACACCACCACCACCAGCCTGCACAGTGGTAACAAGGCATGATGGATCCATGTTCTCATTCTGTTTACGCCAAATTCTGACTCTACCATCTGAATGTCTCAACAGAAATCGAGACTCATCAGACCAGGCAATATTTTTCCAGTCTTCAACTGTCCAATTTTGGTGAGCTTGTGCAAATTGTAGCCTCTTTTTCCTATTTGTAGTGGAGATGAGTGGTACCCGGTGGGGTCTTCTGCTGTTGTAGCCCATCCGCCTCAAGGTTGTACGTGTTGTGGCTTCACAAATGCTTTGCTGCATACCTCGGTTGTAACGAGTGGTTATTTCAGTCAAAGTTGCTCTTCTATCAGCTTGAATCAGTCGGCCCATTCTCCTCTGACCTCTAGCATCAACAAGGCATTTTCGCCCCCACAGGACTGCCGCATACTGGATGTTTTTCCCTTTTCACACCATTCTTTGTAAACCCTAGAAATGGTTGTGCGTGAAAATCCCAGTAACTGAGCAGATTGTGAAATACTCAGACCGGCCCGTCTGGCACCAACAACCATGCCACGCTCAAAATTGCTTAAATCACCTTTCTTTCCCATTCAGACATTCAGTTTGGAGTTCAGGAGATTGTCTTGACCAGGACCACACCCCTAAATGCATTGAAGCAACTGCCATGTGATTGGTTGGTTAGATAATTGCATTAATGAGAAATTGAACAGGTGTTCCTAATAATCCTTTAGGTGAGTGTATAATGGAGTGAATAGTTTCCATTCACATGAAGGAATCAAGTGCATCTCTAGCTTGTAGACACAGGATGAAGTTTAGACCCACAATGATTTAGTGCATTTGCAAAAGCTTTGAGAAGCAGCCAGAGCAGCAGTTTGCAGCTCAAGAGTGAGAGGACAGTGTAGCAGCTTTGGTCTGAAATCTCCTACAGGAAGCCAGACATACAGAGGAACGAGGCTGCCCGGACATATTACTCTTCACAGAGACAGAAATAGTTGCCTTCATTGTTTCAGTTTCTTCACTACAATTATCACACAAAGGCCTCCCCTCCTACTTCAAAAGCCTTCGGTGCTGACATGACCATTCATTGTTTTTACACAAAACCATGGTGTTATATCACTTAACGTTCTATGTATATCATGTTTTATCATCATGCCCTGTTATGGTTCTTTGTTAGGTGTACATGTGCTAGAAGAATACCTGTGCCAGTCATATATCTCTCTGTGGATAAACCAGTACAAACATGTTTACCTTGACATGTTTTAAAAAAAGATTTCAACTTGTTTACATTGTTTTAGAACAAAACATGGTAATCTGAAGATTTCATAACGGAATAACTGTTTTGTTTGAATAGGGTGAAATACTGTACACCCCAAACTGCAATACAGACTAAGATTACAAGAGAGCATAGTAAGTGTAGCATGGTAAAATAATAAAGTACAAAATACTCATTCCATTTAGACAGACAGACAGTGAGATATACGTATATTTAAAGGTAATCCATATATACACAATTTAGATAAATAGTTCATGTTTAAGAATGAGATTGTCTAAATGATCAGGACTGAACATGTCTAAGCAGATAGAATCCATAGAAAAGAAGTGAAATGCTCATGCAATACCACAACATCAAAGTGTGTTTATTTTTTTACTTAATGTACATGTATCAATATAGAGTGAGAAAGTATAGGACGGTTTTAAATAATTAAAAAAAACACTCCGAGTACTGGGTTCGTAGGCCGGCTACATAAACACGAGCTCTCTGGCTCTGTCGTTGGGGTGTTATGGCCAGGCCTGGTTGTAGGGCCTTATCTAGAACGTAGCCATCGCTTGCTACTGATAACCGCCTTCAGGGCTCTGCCGTTTCCCACCCAATCTGATAAGAATGTGCTGTCCTTCTCCAGGACACTAATCCAGAGAATAACTAAGAATAACAATAAAAGAAGGAATATGTAATCAGACCCGGTTTCACGGTTTTTACTACAGAGCAGTTTAATTATTGCCGCAGTCTTTGTGTGCCATATTCAGTTTACTTATTTTAATAGCACAAATGAGTTGTTTCTATATAGTTCCCTTTAAGAGACCAATATTGACACATTTCTTTCTTTTTATTATTATCACTTTTAAGCCTTTACTTCACTAGTCTCATAAGGAAACACATGCCTATGTAAATATTTCTGTTATGTGCACATTTTAGGTCTTCAACATATTGATAATGGCAAAAATGATTAAGGTTTAATTAAAAAAATAGACAGCTCTTTGTCTTTGGTTAAATCCCTCTCACTTTGTAACTTTTACTAGTAAGTCAAATTGAGATTTGAAAAGTTGGTACATGTGAGACAGAGCCAAGAAGGTGTAATTCAGACTGTAAGTTTATGTACATGGGTAAATTACTTTTGCTAACCTAGTATAGTACTATATACCAATGGTTTATTGTCCTTCAGCCTAAATCATTTTGTATACCAAAATACCACCATGGTGAATGCCATATTCTGAGTAATGTACTTAAACTAGTGCTAATCATGCTCTGAAACCAACCCATAGAGAACAAGGTGAAATCTGGATTAATGGCAAAGCACAGTCATAAACTGTCAACATAATCAAGCCCGGGTAGGAATATAGATGTCTAATTGTTCTGAGCACTCATCTAACATTTCATAAAGAAAAGCATTTCAATCTAAGCAACTGTTAGGTATATACTACGTATTCCAGTTATTTCACTGTAATGACAGAAATGAGAAGTTCAATTCTTTAGCACACTCACAGAAAACCATTTCTCTTTTTAAACAGTAGATAGCCAGTTTAGGCCTTCATCTTAGTTATTTCTAATAGCAAGAGTGCTTAAAATGATTCATTAAATTATATATCCTTGTTCCCCCTTTTTCTTACTGCTCTCATGAAATAACATTTTATTCAAGCAATAACAGGGTAGCCTAAATATATAACATATCTTAAAGTACAAGTCATCTGGAAGCTGTGTACGGTCTCAATGCATTTGATGCTGAGGATTAATTCAACTGAAAATGGTCAAAACTGTGGACTTTTATTGAATGTTAAATTTGACTGTGTCCTCTCTTAAGGAGCTGCTGTCTGGGGGCGTTGCTGCTTTGTGTGTGTCCAGTGCCATTTCAGATAAGAGAGGCTCTGCAGGACAAGCAGGACAGAGACCCGTCTCACAGACACTCTGCCTGCTGTGCATCTCCCTTTCCCCTCTCCACCGCTCACAGCTGAACGATACTCTGAATCTTACACAGAGCGCTCAGCTTCTGACGCTGATGGCAAGACCGGGCCTGGCTCCGAGCCTGAGGAAAGCCATGAGGTAATTCAAATTGATTTAATGTATATACTGTGAAATGTCAGATTGAAAGTGGATTATTTTCTTAATGTTTGTATTGTTTACGTATTTCACGTATTTCTGTACAGTTTTGTGTTGACGAGTCCTACATCAACATGAATGTGAATTTCAATGTGAAGAGCACGTGTCATGCTCTGTAATGCAAGGGAGCAATGAGGGGCTGTAGAGACACTCATAAGAGGAGCAGATTTAACACTTTTTTATGAACTACTCCTGTGTTCTATTTTAATAGAATATGAAATGTAGTAGAAAGTTGTATCAGGTCAGACCACTGGACAGAAACACCCCACCAAGATTGAGTTTTCATGCTTCTGCCCTTGTGTTACAAGTCACCTACAAACTGTTGACAGAGTGGATGAGGGTCTACAGCAGAGGTTCCCCATCCTGCGGTTGTGACAAAGTCAGGGTGAGTTTTGTTTAATATGTTTTAAAATTATTATTATTATTATTATTATTATTATTATTATTATTATTTGTATTTATTAATTTGTACTTAAAAATATGATAATTATGTCAAATTAAATAAAAAGTATAAACTACATTAATGTACATAGTAATACAACAGTAATACATATGATACAAAAAACATGTCTTAGTATTTTAGGGGTTGGAGGCTAATTGGACAATGTTAAAATGGGGTAAGGTTTTGAAGCCCTGGCCTACAGAGTCATTTTAAATCCCAGCGCACAGCATTGTCTAAGCCCTGCTACCCGCTCTCAATGCCGTTGTTGGCTCTGTATTAGACAAGTGTCTAAAAGTTGCATGAATAGATTAATAATACCCCTGTGCTACTGGTAAACCTGTACGTTTACATCATACTTTGTACTATGTTGAGGGTGAGCCTATTTGGTTCTGTGTCTGTGAAATAAGCCATTTTACAAAACATAGAGTTTGTAGTGATTTTTCAGAGTTTCAGGGTTTAGTAGAATGCAGTTTTGGGTCGTCTAAATATGACATTGTGCTTATTTCAGTCTGCTGTGTGTGTTTCCTGAAGACTGATTGCATTTTCACTATGTAGATTACTCCTAGAAGTTATATAAATAATTTTACAAAACTTAAAATTTGCAGTAAATACCATTTGTGCTTAAAATATCCTTGCTTTGTGGTCCCTATTTCTGTGTTTTGTATGTGTTTCATGATTGCAGTTGTCACCATGTATTTGTAGGTTTGAAAAATAAGGTATTTCCAAAGGAATAGAAACTTAAGTGTTTCTCACTTTATTTACAATTGATACCTGATATACTTTGTTGCCAGAATCAGGTATAACTTTGAAAAAGAAGCCAACAGTAAAAGACTTAATAGAATATATATGGAATATGCTGGAAATGTTATGGAATGACATTACTCCGTACAGGTCAGTGTTTCTTTCTGTCCAATGTTGGTGTTGTGAACCAGAAGTTAATTACAAGTATCTGTACAACATTTTTTGGAGTATCTTTTTCTACTTCTGACTATGTTCCATGTTGTAAAATGCTTGTTTGTCACAATAAAAGTCACCATTGTGTGTGTGTGTGTTTGTGTATTTTATTAATTCTATACATTTGAGCACAAACAAATGATATTATATATATACATATATATAATTTTATACATATGAGTACTCACAAATAGTGCTTCACTGTGTCTCTCTCTGTGCTTCACTAGTCTTTAGTGTCTATTGATAAATAAAACAAAATATTTGTATTATATATGTGTGTGTGTGTGTGTTTGCATATATATCTATATATATATATATATATATATATATGTATGTGTAATGACATTAAATGCAGTATATTCTTATATATGATACATGTTAAGGCTATGTTTGAGCATTCACTAATGTAACAAATATAACATAATGTAACAAAGTACAGGGCTGGTCAAAATGTACAGATATAATTCTATACATTTCACTGTTGTTCTCTAAGAAAAGTGGTGTATTTGACTTTAGTGTCTTTTCATAAATATAAACTAAAGAGATATAGGCATGTGTGTTTATCTGTGTTTGCTTAAATATGTATGTAATGACATGCAATATATGTAAGTCTATACATTTCATAATTGATTTTTTCTTACCTTTTTATTTTGCCAGCACAGTATCATCCTAAGCCTTAATCATAAAACATATAAACTAAAAACACATGGACGTATGTCCATGTGGGTTCAAATCCCACTCTGGGTAAATATTCATTTTTCTTTTTTAATTTACTAAAACAGTATCATAATACAATATAACCTTAAATATATATAAAATGTATATTTTTCTTTTTTTTAATTTACTAAAACAGTATAATCAAACATTATAATCTAAAATAAAATATATATGTGTATTTACAACTTTCATTTTTCTCAAATGTATACAATATAACCTAATATATATAAAAAAAATATTTTTTTTATTTACTAAAACGAATTAAATATTATAACCTAAAATAAAATATAAAAAATATTTTCTTATTCTCTTTTTATTTAATAAAACAGTATCATTAAACAACATAAACTAAATATAATAAATATATGTATTTAAAACTTTTCTTATTATTTTTTATTTACTTAAACAGTATCTTACAACAATATAACCTAATATATATGTATTTAAAACTTTTATTTTGTAATTTACTAAAACAGTAAAATACAACATTATAACCTAATATATATATTCTCTTTTTATTTATTTAAACAGTATCATAAAACAATATAACATTAAAAATGTATATGTATTTAAAACTTCTTAATTTTTTAATTTACTAAAACAGTATCATAAAATAATATTATGTATTTAAAACTTTTATTTTGTAATTTACTAAAACAGTATCATACAACATTATAACCTATTATATATATATTCTCTTTTTATTTACTTAAACAGCAGCATAAAACAATATAACCTTAAAAATGTATATGTGTTTAAAACATTTTGTATTCTCTTTTTATTTACTTAAACAGTATCATAAAACAATATAACCTTAAAAATGTGTATGTGTGTATTTAAAACATTTTGTATTCTCTTTTAATTTACTAAAACAGTATCATAAAACAATATAACCTAAAAAAATATATGTGTTTAAAACTTGTATTTTTTAATTTACTAAAACCGTATCATAAAACAATATAACCTTAAAAACACCGTTTATGTTATTAAACATTACACCTCCACACCAGCAGGGTGAGGTACCCTCGGACCCTCACCACGATGGATGTCACCCTAGCAAGATGGCTACCATCTTACCAGATGACCTATGACCTTACAAATGGCTGCCATCTTACCAGATGAACTATGACCTTACAAGATGGCCGCTGCCATCCAAGATTACCTATGACCTTACAAGATGGCCGCCATCCAAGATGGCTGACAGGGGAGGGCGGGACTTCCGGTCTATGGTGCGTAGGAGGGCGGGACTTCCGGCTGTCAAAATAGTAAGTGATGCCGCCATCTAGACTACTGAGATGAGTGGTACCCGGTGGGGTCTTCTGCTGTTGTAGCCCATCCGCCTCAAGGTTGTACGTGTTGTGGCTTCACAAATGCTTTGCTGCATACCTCGGTTGTAACGAGTGGTTATTTCAGTCAAAGTTGCTCTTCTATCAGCTTGAATCAGTCGGCCCATTCTCCTCTGACCTCTAGCATCAACAAGGCATTTGCGCCCACAGGACTGCCGCATACTGGATGTTTTTCCCTTTTCACACCATTCTTTGTAAACCCTAGAAATGGTTGTGCGTGAAAATCCCAGAACTGAGCAGATTGTGAAATACTCAGACCGGCCCGTCTGGCACCAACAACCATGCCACGCTCAAAATTGCTTAAATCACCTTTCTTTCCCATTCAGACATTCAGTTTGGAGTTCAGGAGATTGTCTTGACCAGGACCACACCCCTAAATGCATTGAAGCAACTGCCATGTGATTGGTTGGTTAGATAATTGCATTAATGAGAAATTTAACAGGTGTTCCTAATAATCCTTTAGGTGAGTGTATAACCTACTTACAATTTACCCAATTCAGTTATGTCAGAACAACATATATTAATGTGTTGGTGTAACTTAATTGCATTTTGTTCTGACAACTTAAAATATAAAGTTGATTTATCTGTATTTCCTAGTCAATGCAACTAGGAATAATGAGTGGCTACAATAAGTCTTTTGAGTTGTTTTAACTCAAAAAGGTCCATGCAAACAGTTGCCTTAATTTTCCTGCTTTAACACTACTACAAAATATGCAATTTTCTCACAGCTCAAATAAATCAATTATTGTAAACAGAGGGAAGTTTTTATTCAAACATGCTTCTGACAGACTTATGTAATCTGCTCACATAAGAATCCAGAGAATCCAGAAAGTCTCAAACTCAAGTGTCCCTATTATTTTGTCTCTGTATGTTCTGACACTGCCAATTTACAACCGGTGTCAACGTAAATTAAGTATTTATTATTTCATTATTTGTCACCCCTCTGTATGTTCTAGAAACTATAAACGCCATGTAAATTAAGTAACAAAAAAAAAAAAAGTACACATAAAGCCACCACACTGCTTCAAAACAGCACACTAACCTCTACATAAAACCTTGTACATGGTATTTGGTGGACACATTGCCATATTAAATCGAGGCATAAAAACAAACCGGAAATGTCAGAGCACAGACAATTTTGATCCTCCAGGCTTCACTACGATCCTTAAGCTAACAATTTGTTTTTCAACAAGAGCACTTTCGGAGACAGTTTCCCATTATCCAGCTCCAGAAAAACTTTCTGAAACACTTCAAATGTAAACTTCAGATCTTTTGGGTACTGCAAATTTAAGGCATATATAAAGCCTAACATAGTGCAGCATGCCTGTGGCACATTACTGATACTGGACATTACTTCTTCACCCTCAATTATGATACCTATGTCCTCTGGGCTGTCACCCGCCAGTGCACCTTCTTCGTTGATCACAAAGATCTTTAAAATGTTTTGAGAGAAGTCCTGTTGGGCATCAACTTCATCCACATGCTGTTAAATCACAGAAACAAAAAGAAAAGGGCTCCTTTAATCCAGTCAGGCAGTACATCTTAAAGGGGTATTCCACTTCTTTCAACCTTTGACTGTATGTCATCATTACCCCTGTATACGTTAATGACCAGGCTCTCAACTTTTTCGGTTGCCGCCTTCCTTATATACGGATATAGAGACAATTCCCTCTCCATTGACTTCCATTGACATTCATTCAGCAATGGAGAAGGAATTGTCGCTATAGCCGTATATAAGGAAGGGGGAAAGTGAAAAAAGCTTGGTAATTAACTTATACTAGGGTAATGATGACATACAAATAAAGGGGTATTCCACTTTGTTCAACCTTTGACTCTAAGTCACCCTGGACAAGGGCGTCTGCTAAGAAATAAATAATAAAGCCAATTAATATTGAAATGGACAAAAACATGAATGTAACCTGGGCACTCTTATACTGTGCAAGACAGTACAGAGCATAATGTATAACCATATTTGTTCTGCAAGTAAATGTACAGGTTAATGTTTGATTTCTTTATTGTTTTGCAGTGAACAGGTGAACTGAAGGCAGCTAAACTGAATACAACTTATGATTGTATATTAGCCCCCTGAAACTACAATGGGGGCTCTCTAGCCAGAAGTTTCTACAAATAAAGAGGACCAAGGTTAATATAGCCTTAAGTAGATTTCAAACATTTCCATCCTAAGAAGACATGCATCAGAAAATATGAGAATGTCTGACCCATAACAAAATAAACTAATTGGGCTTACTGGGTAGTCTTTGATGAGGCCATCTTCCCCCAAGTACTCAATCATGCACCATATCATGACTTATCTTCTTTTCTCAATGGTACTGCTTCCCTGTAAAGTGTTACAGGTATTTTGTTTAGTGATCATAATCAAATTTATTTTCAGTGTGCTTAGGGACACATCCTGTGATAGATGGTAATACATCTATGAGGTCTGATTTTTTCAACAAATACCTGGTGTAGATGTTCCATTATGGTCTGTAGCTATCTTCTTGCTGTGCCTCCCTTGGAATTGAAAATGAACAGCAGTCTTGGTGTGGTATTTGTCAAGCAGTGACATGAATTTTGGTTCCAGGCGCAAAGTAGTTATTCTCAGGAACTCTTCCTGGACCTTTGAAGCACAAAAGACAAATAAATCAACAATATACAGCTACCAATCACAATTTTTCAATGTTAAGTAACTGTAATAGACTTGACTACCAAGAAAGAAGCCAAATACAGGAACTGACCTGAGATAAGTTAAACAGGGCTGGCCATCTCGCCTTCATATCAGCAACTGATGGACACTGGAGAACAACTTCCTGTCTTCGCAGTGAAAAAGTCTTTGCCATTTTTTCACTAATGATCTTGGAGTTGTCTCTCTTTTTTGTTTCTTCAATCAATTCCTCCCTTTCTTTTTCAAGAGTTTCCTTTGTCTCTTCAGTTGGGTAAGGTGGTAAATAATTCACCTCTGCATTTTTAGGTTTTTTAACATTCCTGGCAGGCGATGTATCGTCTGGGTATTTCTGTTTGAGGGCATTTACAGTGAGCCCAGGACACCCAAGGTTCCTGAGCTTTGTCCTGTAATTCCTCATTTTATACTTTAAGCTAGTCTGCCACCCGTAGAAACCTGAAACTGAGACGGGTTCTTTGAGACAAGGATGTTTCTTGAAAAGTGCTTCTGCAACAGCACAAATCTGTGTACTGGATGGATACGCTACATACTGATAGATTGTCTCTGCCAACTTTTCAAGAATGTCTGCCTTAATGCTTGGTGTATTCAGGAGACTGCCATCCTTGAGATAACTTTCACTAGCTCGCTCTAACACAAGCTCAGTGTTGTAGGAAAATCGAGGGATGGGAAACTCCAGTGGCCAAGTGACAGATCTTTCTGCACTTCGGTCAGGAGATGACAAAACCGTGTCCCCAGAGGAACCATGCGATATAGGGGAACTGGCCTCATCTGGTAAAGGGCTCAGGGAGACACCCTCAATGGTGTAAATATCAGTATACCTTGGCAGGCACACTGAGGATGCAATGTGCACAACTTTCACGGTGTCCTTATCTTGAATTAGGTCAGTTGTACATAAAGTAAAAAACTGGTCTCCAAAATCACTGTCCATATATTGAAGAGTCAACTCCCCTTGCACACAGAAAGACTCTTGGACAGCTGTGTGGAGTTCTTAGACTGTAGGCGGGATTCCTGTAGGTAGGGTCAATTTTTGTATATCATGGTCTTCAAGAATTATGTAACCCACAATAAAATATGACATGAATTGGTGTAAATAATTAATTAAAATGCACACATAAGTTTAATTAGTTCAAATGTATGCATTTAATTGATTAATAGTCAGTTAAAACGGTCTTACAATAATTGAATGGGAACAGTTAAAAGTATGCCTTGTAATGTAATGACATGTAATGTACACAACATTGGTTGCCCTAGGTCACATAGGGAAGCTCATAACAGAAATGAGAGCAGAGTTGCGGAGCAGAGGATTAGCGAGCAAAATACTTTTATGAAGAGTTGATTTAGAAATTGGAAAATAATACCTATCTGGTTACCGATTCATGACAACCATATCTAAATAAACCGCAACGGGTTTGGTGAGTTTCAACTCATTTCGTTGAACTTTTGCTTGTAATAATTGCACCTGTGAATGTTAATAGAGAACTAATAACGTAGCTAATTGTGTGGAGAAAGCCATATATACAAACTGGCAGTTGATATTTTTCGGTTTATTAAGGAAACCAAATGTGAATGTACATTGTGTTAGTGGGAAGAGGTTTTATTTAAGTTTATTTATTTAAAAGACGGAGTTGTGAGATCAAAGTGCCGCTCCGCTGCCTTTGAGCCTGGTTAAACAACATAGCAGTAACGTCACGATTCACAGTAATTGTAAAACTTTATTTATTTGATTTATATTGATAGAATGATTTATTTCCTTTATGACCTGTTGTATAGGTCAGGTTTTTTGTTCCTGTTGGAAATTGGTTCATGGCGTGCAGGGAGAAGACACTCGCACATGACATACAAGACGAGAACTGCCCTTAATCGTGCCAGTGAGAGGATCAACTCGCTGCCAGAGCGGGAGGAGCTGGGAGTTTGAATTGAACTGAAGTGTCAGATGTTTTATACTGTTTTTTATTTCATAATTGTCAATGTTATGAGTTATGAGAGTGTTTCATTTAAACTTGGAAACTGTGAACTTCTTGTCTTACCTGTGAAAGGAAGGAAATGAAAAAAGGGTCGATCCAAGAAAATAACAAAATCAAAATAGGCACAACCTATTCACCTAAAATAAGATAGTTGCTTGCAAACAACATAATAGACAAAATATTTCTGACCTAGGTGAAAGAGTCTGAAAAAAAGAGAAAGTGAGTCTTACTTACCTTTCTGTTACCTGCAGGATTGTTCATTGGTTTGAATAACTACTGCATATATTGTTTTTGTTTAACTTCAGTAAAGCGACGGCTTTTGTATTTAAAGTGTCTGGTCTTTGGTTTGATTTTATACTGTTAACCCCACTCCAGTTGAACCTAGAGCTGGTCCAGTAGCATAAATAGTGTGGTATTGGTGGATACAAGTGCTACAATTACCTTCAGTCTCACAGGCTGAGACATTTTTTCTGACTGCAACCGAGGAGTCTGAAAGAGTACAAAAGAAGAAAATTTGTTCTTGATACATTTTAAGTTAATACATCAGGATTAGGGTCAATTCTAGCCTTTCCCTATGTGGTAGAAACATACATCTCCAGTTGTATTCAGTTGTGACTTCTGAGAGACATTATGTTTTAGATTTTGAGAGCCAATGTTCATAGCACTGAAAATGCCCTAAATCAGGGGTGTCAAACTCAATTTTAACACGGGCCATATGATCATTTCAAGTTTCATTCGAGGGACGCATACATATTTGCTCATCCCTATTTATAATTCACTGTCAATTGACAAAAATTGGCAACACTCAATTTAAATTTTTAGAATTATACTTATTTTTTTTAACATTTACAATTATTCAAAACAGACCTAATCACTGCTCTGAGGGGGTTCATTTGTTCAGGAGACCTGACACCTTTTTTGTGAGACTAGCTTGTCAATGTCCGGTGTAATGTCTTGTGCTGAAGCAATCTTCAGTATGGAGTGTAGATGTTGTTGTGAGGTTTGGGCGGATTTGCTGAGCTTCATCAGTGACACAGGTCCTGTTGATGTGAACTCTTAATGAGAGCATTGAGGGCAATTTACAATGAGGAAAATAATCCCCTGTTTTCTACTTTTGCCTCCTGTTTCATATCCTTTTACCCCCCATGGCTTCAATCTCCCCCCAATCTGGCAACCCTGCTAGTGATGTGCAGTTCGCGAACGATTTGTTCTTTTTGATCGACTCATTGTGGTGACCAATGGGACTCGGATCAGTGACACAGTGACTCGGCTCTGTTGATTCACTGTGAGCAGTGAAATGTTTATGGTCTTAAATGAAACGCATCACACTCCCGAGTATTCACAGAAAAACAAATGTTTATATCGACTCTCTTGTATACATGTGTTCTCTCAATAACACTCAGGCAGGAACTGTCATTCATACAGACAGGTGTTTCAACCAATGACATTAAACCAAGCATTGACTCTGGGAGATGATTGGCTATCAACTAACAGCATATTATTTCAGAATATTACATCCCCTTTCTTTTGAAAACAAAGCATTGTTTATATATTCAGAGAAAACAAAAGTGTGTTTCAGACATTGCTACATCAACTTATATTTCAATGTACATATCTATATGCTGTGAGATATTGACATATCCTTGAACTGAATACTCATTCAAATCTTAAGTAGCATGAAACATTGACACTGTGTTTACATTGTTTCGTTATACTAATAAGGGCAGCAATACGCCTACACCCTTGTACATTTACAGGTCTAGAATCACTCTAGGTTTTATCTGACGACCATACCTGGTTTTGTGAATGGCAGGTTGTGAAATTTCATCAGTGTGATCATGTGTGTGTGTGATATTATTGTGTGTTGCAAGTGGGGCTGCGCAGGATTCTTCATCCTCATGTCTCAGGACCTTGCTGGTACTGGTGCTGCTATGTTCGTTAGTGTCCAACAGATGGCACCTGTTTCTCTGATATTCCTGTCCATCAGCAGTACACAAATGATAAGATCTCTCTGTGTTTGCTGGTTGGATGACAACAGCAGGTTTCCAATAGCCTCGTTCCTGTATTCTAACTGTCTGTCCATCATAAAGCTGTGATAATGGCCTAGCCGACCTGTCATAATAACCCTTTTGATGATGTTGTTTTTGCAGCCTTTTTGCTTTGACGTCTTTGTGGCAGACAACTTTTGGCAAAAGCTGTTGGTTGGTGTTGGGTAGTACGGACCGTAAGCGGCGACTCCTCAGCAGCTGTGCTGGAGATTTGAAATCATCGACAGGACTGTTGCGATACTCAAGGAGACTGAGGTACGGGTCTCTTTTATTAGCCTTGGCTTTTCCCAACAGTAACTTTGCAGTTTGCACAGATTTCTCTGCTAACCCATTGCTCTGTGGGTAGTGTGGACTTGAGGTGGTATGGGTAAATTCCCATGTGTTAGCAAATGTCTCAAACTCCTTTGAGCTGTACTGGGGCCTGAAATATCTGAAATAACTGTTTCTGGAATGCCATGTCTTGCAAAAATGGCTTTTAGCTTCATTATTACGGCAGTGGATGTTGTGCTGTGCAACTTGTCCAGATCAAAGTATCTGCTATATGCAAAGTCTTTGGTCGTCTTGCATGAACCGCACGTTTGAGATCTCCCCAGAGTGGCTCAATGATATTAAGGTCAGGAAACTGTGATGGCCACACCAGAACCTTCACCTTTTTCTGCTGTAACCACTGGAGGGTCAACTTGGCCTTGTGCTTAGGGTCATTGTCGTGCTGGAAAGTCCAAGAGCGTCCCATGCGCAGCTTTCGTGCAGAAGAATGCAAATTATCTGCCCATATTTTCTGATAACATACTGCATTCATCTTGCCATCAATTTTCACAAGATTCCCCATGCCTTTAGAGCTCACACACCACCAAAACATCAGTGAACCACCATGATGCTTCACAGTGGGTATGTTATTCTTTTCACTATAGGCCTTGTTGACCCCTCTCCATAAATAGCACTTATGGTTGTGAAAGAAGTTGTGAGGCGTGTCAAGGTGTTGTCAGGCATTTTGTAACCGAGCTTTTGTGTGGCATTGGCGCAGTAAAGGCTTCTTTCTGGCAACTCGACCATGCAGCTCATTTTTGTTCAAGTATCATCGTATTGTGCTCCTTGAAACAACCACACCGTCTTTTTCCAGCAGCCTGTATTTCTCCTGAGGTTACCTGTGGGTTTTTCTTTGTATCCCAAACAATTCTTCTGGCAGTTGTGGCTGAAATCTTTCTTGGTCTACCTGACCTTAGCTTGGTATCAAGAGATCCCCGAATTTTCTACTTCTTAATAAGTGATTGAACAGTACTGACTGGTATTTTCAAGGCTGTGGATATCTTTTTATATCCTTTTCCATCTTTATAAAGTTCCATTACCTTGTTATGCAGGTCTTTTGACAGTTATTTTCTGCTCCCCATGGCTCAGTATCTAGCCTGCCCAGTGCATCCACGTGAGAGCTAACAAACTCATTGACTATTTATACACAGACACTAATTGCAATTTAAAAAGCCACAGGTCTATGACAAGCTAAATTATAATTTAGAAATATCTGTAATTCATTTAAAGATATCTGCAAATATTTCAAGATATCTTCAAATAATTCCAGATATCTTCAGATATTTCAAGATATCTCTAAATCATTTAATGATATCTGCAAATCAATTAGAGATATCTGTAAATAATTTAAAGATATCTAAATAATTTGCAGATATATCTAAATCATTTAAAGATATCTGCAAATGACTTCCTGTTCATTTAGAGATATCTTCAAATCATTTACTATATGTAGCCCAAGATTATCACTTCCTGTTTACTTAATCATTAATTTCTATGGAACAGAATGAGGAAACAGGAAGTGATAATCTCAGCCAACATACAGGAAGTGATTTGAAGATCTCTCTAAATGAACAGGAAGCCATTTGCAGATATCTCTAAATGATTTGCATGTATCTTCAAATCATTTAGAGATATCTTTAAAAAGCACCTTATTTAGATATCTCTAAATCGTTTGCAGATATCTCCATTTAAATATATTTTTTAATGATTTGGAGATATCTTGAAATGCATTTCTGCATTTACTGATTGTTTGGGGGGGCTGAGCCCCATTAGACCTTGCCTGCCGCCACCTATGGTGAGCAGAATCCAGTTGTAATAGCTAACAAATTTCCCATCATGCATCAGTGATGATATTTGGTGATTAGTTTAGTTTAATAAATACTTTTTATTAAAGTTTACCAGTTTATTTACTAGTTATGTCTGATTCAGTCTAGAGAAAACTGCAAAGGTTCCAGATTAAACTAAGACTGAGGGTGTTCAAGTTATCATCAATAATAAGTTTAGTGAACTTCTATATAAATCCATTATGAACATTTTTTTTTCATTTAGGATATAAATGGCATTGGGTGGTTACAGATTTCTTCAGATAGGTTTTATAGTAGCATTCGTTTTACCCAAGTTATTAAAGGTATTTTAGCATCTTAATTAAAATAATTAATTCCTTTGACCTGTTTATTGAACTTCTGGTGCAGTCTTCGTGCCCTGCCCATCTTTGTAATTTAACCGTCTGTCGTGGTGTCCTGAGCCGAACCTGTGTGGGGAAGAGTTAGGTGTGCCGAGCCCCTCACTCGTAAAATTTGAGGTGGTGTAGTCGATTTGAGAGTGTCTAGCTTTGCACCCATAGAGTGGCAGATGGACTGTGGAGATTCTTACAAAATGTTGCAGATCATTTTGCCATCGTATACTTTTCTTTTGCCTGCTACATTGGAAATGGACTTCATTTCAGGAACTTAATGGACTTAATTCAGGAACCTGTGCCATGAATTGCAAATGTTGTGAAGTTATTGTTCACACAAGTAAAAAAAAAAAAAAAAAAAACCTTTATGCATTACTGTTCACACAATATGCTTGTACCCATTGTAATGTGGGGGTAGTGTTATAAAACTGTGCCTTTAAATGTGGGAATTCTGGGTACTGTGAGATGGGGGGGTGCTGGTCAGGGAAGTGCTCTAAGTGATCTCTGCTGCTGACAATGCTGTGAGTAAGACCCATGGCTTTGTGTTTGTATAAGTTGTAATAAACCACAGGTATTTTGTTCTACTTGCTGCAGTGGTCTTTGGTGTTTTGTGTAAGTGCATCACTATTATTATTGTTATTATGAGCTATAAGAGTCTAATCTGCTCTGACCCTTGGGGCTTGTTAGTTTAGTAGGCCAAGAAATTGATCAGAAAGATCAGAAAGTAACGCACTGCATCAGTGTAATATATTGTGATTTGTTTTATGTACTTATAACCCTCAAACTTAATGCATGATGAAATGTGATTCATGTTTTTTACTGCACTTTAGCAATACATCAATATTTAATCTATGTATTCATTGTGTGATGTACTTCTTCTTTATGCTGTGACATGCTTTGGAAAGGTGTTCCACTATATACAATTAAGATTGATGTTTTTGAATGAGGATTAAAGATTCTCAATGTCCAAAATAAAAAGGGACATATTCAAATGATCAAGCTGGTGAAGTGCTATTACTATTTTACTATTATCTGTACATTTGCAATAAAATATAATAATCTGTGAGCAAAAATTGAATGAGGGACAAAAATAACCTTTATATTTATAATCTTTTTTTTTGGTCAGAATGGTCTTGGTGCTCACATGCTCTCCAGACCACAGAGAGATGGGGTAGGGGAAGGTAATCAGAGGATGCAGGTGGTGTGAGGGTGGATGGAGGGGTTCTGTCTGTCCATAGTGTTTGTTTTATGTTTTTATATTCTGGATTGTGGTTTGCTTTGTTAGCATACGTTAATTACAACAAAAAATATATATATATTGTTTAAAAAAAAAAACATCATTTATCCCTGTATAATCTTTTAAATCCCTAATTCATCATTGGCACTCATGGCACTTAGCAACATAAACAAAAAATCCTATGGATGGCAGATTGTTATAGGAGAAGATAAATCCTTAGCAGTCCATGCCAGTCATGGTTCCAAGCCCTTACCCTCTTTCTCCACTAGTGGCCGCCAATGTTCCCCTGCCTTTTTCTTCTCCCTTCACTGCTTTCCTTTGTCACTCTTTAAATTAACATTCCTCCACACCCTTGTGCACTTCTATTCCTTTCCTCTACTCTTATTGGTCCTTCACCTCCCTTCCTAGTTTCTGCTTCCCTTTATAAACCCCTCACTGCCCTCACATCAGTTCTACCTGTGTCACCAAGCCTGGTTCCTTGTTCTCCCTAGCTCTTTGTCTCCAGTCTCTTTCTGTCTCTCTCTCAGTCCTAGTCCTTTGTCTCTCTCTTTCTCTCACTCCCAGTCCTCCCTCTTTTGCTCTCAGTCCTGTCTTTGTTTCTCTCTCTCACTCCTTGTCCTAGTCCTGTCTCTCTCTCGACCATCTGGATCTCGACCATAGCCTGTGACCTTGACCATGTCCTTGATTTGTCCTTGGTTCCTGTCTGCCCATTGTACGAGTGCTGCACATGGGTCCTTACTCCTATGCCCTGCGGTCCTCCCCAGTGAGATTAAAAGTCCTGAAATAAGAAAATGAATACAGTAACATATTTAAAGTTTACAATAAATGTAATGTGAAAACAAAATACTAAAGAGAATGTTGGCTAAAGTATAGTTATTCATTTTTAATCTAAAATGTATTCTAAAAAAAATAATTTCCATATTTTTCCATTGCCCATTTGCAGTCAACATCAAACCATGGAACATAATCTAATTAGAGGGCTTCCAGGTGCAAACACAATCAGTCCAGGTGGTAAAAAATATTAGGTTTTTCAGAAGGAAGCACTACTCTCCCTGTAGATTATCCCCCTTATATATATATATATATATATATATATTTTTTTTTTTTATTATTTATTTATTTTTTTTTTTTATTTTTTTTAATAATAGGAAATGTTCACATAATCAGCTATTCATTTATTGCAGGTAACTTTATCATGGTAATATGGAGATATAGTCATTTTCACATTTCTCCAATGCCCAGTGTATTAAACACACTTTACGCAGATGTATTTCAGTAATGTAAAACACAACAACTCAATATATCCTAGACCTTTCTGATACCTTAATTCCCAATAACAATCTTTAGTGTATTGAGCATCCATTATTTTAGCCCTTCACCAAGCTGTCCCACCCTTGGCCCTGTGCAAACCAACAGTAAGCATGATACCCAGACAGGTATTCCTGTATGAACTCTAGATTTAGTGACCCCAGGCATACACACTTGGTGCCCTGAAAGGTTAAAAACAGAACCTACCCTAAAATATTACATAATTTTGATTTACCTCTGTAAATCAGTGTTTACATGACTACTAATATTCCCCTGGAATTCTAAATACTAAATAGTCCACCATGTAAACAGCATATTTGGGAAAATATGAAAGAATATTTCAGCTCTGAATATTTTGAATATTGAAGGAATTCTGAGCCATGTAAAAATGACATATTCCAGATATAAGGGTGACATAAAACGTTTGTGCAATTCTGAATTCTGAAAGACAGAAAGGTGGCAGTCTGCATTGACACGTCACACTGAAATAAGAATCATCCACAACAAAGAACTGCTTTCAACACCCAGCTAAACGATTTACTCACAATTACTTTGAAAAATCTAAACATAAGATGAAAGACATCTAACAGGAAATCTACATAGCAGGTGACTTCTGCCTCATAATTACCCTTTACATTTGTAGGAGCCAGACAGCCTTGTGAATTTGATCTTCCTGATTACCAGAGCTGCTGTCTGCAGTGAAATTGTGAATGATTATGTTGTGTGAATGTAACTATGTTGAAATAGATTGCATTTACTTAGCCATGAGGAAATCCGTGTTTTTTAGTCCTTCACTGGGCGCACAATTCTCGTCTTGGGCACGGCGTGGCATGTTGCCTATCTGTCTCTGGGCCAGAGGTTTCCCAGTAAATAAAACAGGGAGACGTTCTCTGGGGTAGGCTGACTGGAAATACCAAATCTAAGTTTGTAATTCAGAAGTGGGGGTTGTTGCCGTGATCGTAGGAACAACCCATTCCATTAACCTATTGAGAGAGAGAGAGATAAAAGAGGAGTTTGCGGAGGGCAGGGATGCTCCTTCTATCTAAGTACTGTAAGTAAGTAAAGTATGTTTGTAATGATTGATGCCTTGTACTTCTCTGTATTTTTGCACTTATGTTGTAAGTCGCCCTGGATAAGGGCGTCTGCCAAGAAATAAAAATAATAATAATAATATGTCAGTGAGAGAAAGATGTTGATCTGCAAGTATCCAGGAAAACAAAAATACAAATACAATAAAACTAGAATGTTTTTATTGCTTTCTTCAAGGATGGCACACATAGTTTAAGACAACAGAGTGGTTTATTTATGAAGAGCAAATAACTTAATTTTCTTCAGTTAGTTAATCCATTGCACACAGGTGTTCCACAGCATGTAGGAATCAAGAGAAACAAAATCAAAAACTAGCTGCTTCTCACTCTCTCCACACAGACTTCCATTTTGTTCAAATGTTATCAAGACTTTACTACAGCCAGGCTTTATAACTTGCTCAACCCATGTACTGCATGGTCTCAGTCTCTCTTCATTGTGTTTTTCCCTTTTACCAAATCAAAGATGCATGATCTTCATCTGCTTAAAAAAACTTGTAACTATACCCTTTTAAAGGGGAAATCCACTGAAATTCCATAGTTTCTCAGGTTATTGTATACGTTGAAACATATTCTGTGGAGTGTGCCTTTCATGTCCAGCTCATTCAAGGTACCAGAATTCAGAGATTCAGAAATAGGCCATAATGTCATGTGGGTGCAGGGCCGGTTCTAGACATTTGCAGGCCCTAGGCAAAATTTATGTTGGAGGCCCCCCACCTTGATTGGTGGACTAGTGTAGACCAGGGCTTCCCAACCTTTTCCATTCCAAGGCCCACTTGATCAACATCATAAATCTTTGAGGCCCACTACCCACAAAATCCATTCAAAAACTATTTTTTAAATACATTTAAATACATTAAATACATTTGCATAATTTCACAATGACGTCACATTAGCTAGTAAGTGTATAGAATTGAATGAAATCCTTTTTTTTTTTACAATTAATCTATATAAACAAAATAAAATATCCCCTTGTAGTTAAAAATGTGTTATGTCGAAAAGTAATCGTGTTTTAATTTATTTTTACAAGCACACGGTTTATATATAGGTAGGCTATTGATTTAACTTGCATGAAACATGTTAACCTTCCAGTAAAAGCACTTTATTTTTAATAAACTGTATGTGTGGTGACGGTGAGAGGACGGGCAAGCAGAAGCAGTGAGGAGCGAGAGCGGACACTGGAAGAAAAGCTTTGGTTTTATAATCCCCACTGCTGATCCTCTCACCTGCACTACTCGCTGGTTGTTTGTTTTTGTGTTTTGTGTATTTTTATCTATTTTAAACTTTGTATTTTAATTGATTTGAATCAAACAAAAACATGTACATTTTAATTTTAAATAAACAACGTATATTGAAATGGATTGTCTGGCTGCTCTCTCTGTAACGTCCTCAAGGACCAAAGGAAAGGATCCAAGTGCAGACTTAGAGTTGACGCAGATAATCCGATAAGGGCAAACGAGAGAGAGTAAACAGGGACAGTCCAAGGTCAATCGATCAAGCGAACAGGCTAGTGGGGAGATCCAAAAAGGGTAAACAAGAGAGAGGGTAGCAAGAGGTCAAAAATACATGGTAAGGCAATAAAGAAACAAGGCTCAGAATTGATCCAGGAGAGAATGCAAGACTTCGCAATGAAGCTAGGAAACAGAGGGGTTTAAATACTGTGTAGCAAAGAAGGTTTGAACTAGGTGAATGAATGACTAACCAATGACAGGAGAGGAGGACAGAACAGGTGCACCTGGAAGGAAAGAATGTGGAAAAACTGGTTGGACTGGACAAAAGAAAGGAGAAGCACTAGATTTAGTATTCGGGAGAGGGAGACCTCTGGTGGTGAACTAAGGTAGAAGCAGGGGAGACCATGACACTCTCCCACAATGTCGCTCCCCTCATTTGCACCCGTAGCCACCCCGCTGAGGTCCCGGGCGCGCTACATATGCATGTTATCTTTAATTTGTATTTTATTCAATAGAGAAAATAGTGTCGAAAATAACGAATCGGTATTAAAACCGACTTGATGAATAAACCACGTTGTTCAGTAACATTAAAAAGAGACAACTGTACTGAAAGTAGTAAATACGAAAGTGGAACACAGTAACCTTAATAGTTGGGTTAACTAAAGAAAAAGACTCCCTTCTACAGTTTGTGTCAACATTATATATTTTCAGTATATAATAATAATAATGGGTAAATTGTAATGAACTTAGTACGGAGCTGCTTACTAACCACGGGATCATCTCCAGTTAGTGTGCTGCTTTCAATTCAATGCAATTGACCCATTAATCCTAATAAATTATGCATATTAATTTAAATTTACATTGATTAAATGATCCCGGAGATTGGTAGTTCCTCCGTGATATACCACTTTTCAGTTGTACAGCTTACATTCAACTTTTTGGGTGTCTTCTGTGCATTTAGCAAAAATCCCAAACAGCAGATGTTTTTCGAGACATTTGTTTAGTTTTTTTACATTTGCATTATATTGCACAACACTTTGCACGATGGCAGATAAAGAAAAAATAAAGCAGAATAACACAGAGTGGTCCACATACATGCTGATAGATTTGGGATAGTACTCTTTCAGAAGAAAAAAATAGTTAAATTATCAGTGTAATCGTACATTTTCAAAATACATTGTTTAAATTTAATCTGGTCCAATCAATACCTGCTGATACAACGGTTTTTAACTTTGTTATATTCCTCAACTTTCATTTAAGTAATGGGCATTATACAAATCAAATGTTTTAATGTAGATAGACTACGAGTGACATCTGAAGTCAATGGCTGTATTTGAAACCGCATACTACCCGTACTATATGTACTACATACCAACATTTCAGTAATGTTGAAATGTTGGTATGTAGTACGTGTAGTATGGGTAGTATGCGGTTTCGATTACAGCCAATTTCTATCAACAAGAGAAAAAAAATGATGTGATTGTCACGTGACAAACCTTCAAAACCTCCGAAGGTCTGGAGACCGAACGCACCTCCGAACCTTCCAAGACAGGCCTAATTATTATTAAAAAAAAAAAAAAAAAATGTATTCCTATTTTAAAAGCATTTACAAATATGCTTTGGGGCTCACCTGCAGTACCTCTACGGTGTGGCCCACAGGTTGGGAATCATTGGTGTAGAAGATGCGGGTTGAGGCTCCTGGTCTGGGATTCGAGCCGCGCACCTCCGCCACTCCGGGCTGGGCCTCCTCCACAGGAGGATTAACACTACTACTTTTAACGAGGGGTTACATCACTTTGTAACGATCTCATTATGACACGAATGAGCCCCGTTACACTTGCGTATAGGGATGTTACAGTTAAGCCCTAGGCCCTAGGCATTGCCTACTCTGCCTATAGGTAGCGCCAGCCCTGTGTGGGTGCCAGCTCTGGAGCTGCTTTGCTGGAAGTCAAAAATCAGAAAATCAGAAAAGTCACGAAATAATTTAAAACAATCATCTTATGCACATTACCCTATTGTTCTGAAAGAACCATTAATTTGTAGTCATAAAAAGTTTACTTGTCACTATTATTTTACATGATTATTTTATTCCAGGGACTGCCGTGTGGGCTACACCGGAGTGCGAACTGAGCATGTGTGTTATCCAAAGGGGAAACCCGGCCCTTAGTTTTGATCTGGCTGCTGGCAGAAGTGAGAAAACTGAAGAAGAGTAACTATATTTTTTGACTGAACAATGTGTAGGCAGAATTTTGCAATTTAGGGTGGTTTGTGAATCTCCAGGACCAGGGGGCCATATGGCATGCTTGCCAGTCATAAAATGGTCATGGCCATGGTCACCCAGTTGTTTTCAATTGTTGATGACAGATACACAACAAACTTAATCCAACAATGGATTGACAAAGGCTTTATTGTGTTTCTACTTTCAGAAAGTCTTAGCATTCCTAATCTTGTTTTTATTTTTGCCTTAATTTAAGTTAATCTTGTTCCTAGTTTGCCTTAATTGTAGTTCATTCAGTCCAACTGCTGTGTTGGTTAGAGTAACTAGATTGAAGGACAGGTGACCTACTTTAGGAAAATAGAGGTGGAGTCAGGAAGTCAGAGAGGTGGCAATTGGTGGCAAGAAGGTACTTAAGATGCTGCTGAGAAAGAGTTGTGCTGATTCTCTGTGACAAAAAAGAAGTGAAACAGTTAAACTAGGGGACCATCAACTTACTAAATTTAGAAACATGTGGCCACTACAGTGTCAGGTTTGCAGAATGATTGCCTTCCTGGATGAACTCATCCAAGAAGATTTAATTTGTGAACGTTGTCAGCATGTTGAGGTCTTGGAGATCAAAGTCCATGATCTTGAGGCTCAACTTAACTGCACTGTATTAGTGATATGGAAGAATTGGTCAATCAGCCCATTAGAGAGATGGTGTGCATGCCAAAACCTAGGAGAGTTGAGACCATAGAGCAGGAAAGTGAACAGAACTGCTGGGTTACAGTAGGTCGTAACCACAGACAAGGGCATGCACACACCTTAGAGACATCCCAAGAGCTAGAAATGCCAACAGGTTGCTAGACACTGAGTTGGACAGTGACGGCTCAGAGGGTGAAGGGAGGGCAGTTGAGTACCAGAGCACCAAGGTGCCCATTCCCCCCCAGAACAGGGAGGTAGTTATAGTAGGAGATTCAATTCTTAGAGGTGTAGATCACACAGTGTGTTCTAGTAACAAGGAGACCCGCATGGTATCTTGCCTGCCTGGTGCTCAGGTTGCAGATCTCCCTAAACTAGTAGACGGGCTACTGGCCAAAGCAGGGGGGGAATCCACTGGTCATGGTCCCTGCCCTGGAACCAATGACATAGGAAAAGGTAGGGCAGAGGTTCTGCAAGACAAATTTAAAGAATGAGGAAATAAACTTAAGAGCAGAACCTCCATGGTAGTTTTCTCAGAAATACTTCCGTTATCACGTGCCAGGCCAGGGAGACAGGCAGAGATTAGAAAGTTTAACACATGGTTGAAATCCTGGTGTAGGGAAGAGAGCTTTAGATGTATTGGTCATTGGTCTATCTTCTGGGATAGATGGGACCTGTACAAACCGGACGGTCTACATGTAAACATTAGGGGGGCTAATGCATTGGGAGAGCATATGTGCAGAGAAATTGAGAATCTTTTAAACTACAGACCAGGGGGGCTGGGAGCTCTGACAATAGGACATGTACCACTGAGGAAAGAAAACATAGTGAAACTGCTAGTAGGAAAGTCCTGAAATGTTTGTAACTCAATTCCAGGAGTATAAGGAACAAGATTTTAGACCTAGAAGCCACAGTGCTGGCGTGTGACTATGACATTGTAGGAGTGACAGAGTGACAGAGTGACAGAAACATGGCTTACAGAAAATGATGGGGATGAATACAAGTTGAAAGGATTCACACAGTTTATACATTATATACATTAACAGAATCAGGATCGGCTATGGAAGTCATCTGGAAGAAGGTCGAGTGAGGGTCAGCGGGTGGAAGGAATCACCGTGGATCCCCAGCGTACTGCTCCGGGTGACTGTTTGTCTCCTGTCACACTCCTGGCTTCTCAAATCAGTAAGAAAAAGGCACGGGAGGAAAGATTCCAGGGTAGATCTCTGTGGAGGGGTTGAAACCAGCTCCCAGCAAGACCCCCATTCCAGACTTACCTCTGTGGCAATCAAGTGTAACGGGGCTCATTGGTGCCATTCTCACTGCTCTCACCTTTTCTTATTTTCTGATGCTGCCCAAAAACTGACGAATGCACTGCCACCCTTCCTCTTGCGCATGATGACACTCACTGTCAATGAAAGCTGACTGTAATAAAACTGCTTGCATTTTAATCAAACAAACACTAATAATGCTATCTATCATAAGTAAGCACAGCTATACAGTATACTATACGAATATGCAATAAATGAAAGCTACTGCTGTCTACATCAAATACACACGCAGCGCAACATAAATGATTGACACTTTACTCCTTTACTTTACACTTTGTCTTTCTGACAAATATAAGTAATAAAGACATTGACCTTTGAGCACCATTGTGGGTCGCTGGTGAATGTGTGGCTAATTAACTTTCCAGGTAACTTACACCCCGTTTCCACTGGCTGAGCGTCCGGACGCGCCGTGTCTAGAGCCGGTTAACTGGCTGCTGCTGGACGCGCCGTGACGTCCGTCCACTGAGGACACGAGTCCCTATCAGAGCGGAGTGTGTTTGACTGGAGACACAGGAGGACATCATTGTGTCGGAGATATAATCTCAAGTGCCGGTGCCATCACGAAGAAATTACAGTTTTATTAGCAGCATGGAGTGAAATCCACGTACAGAAACAATGAAATGTTTTACTGCTTACAGTTACTATCAGTGCATTAAACACTGTGATTTTACAGGACCGGTGCAGCGCTGACTAGTTAAAATAAACTGAAGGATAATAATGTATTAATTTTGTATGACAGCTGGCCGGGGTTCAGGCTGTGTGTCAATGTGTGCAGGACAATCCAGACAGTCAGTGTGAAGGGACACGATTCAGTCAACGTGTCCATTTACAATTAAATGAATGAATAAATTAATACAGCAGATCTGGGTTTCCTCTAAAACATTAAGGACTGGTTTAATAAATGCGTCCATAAAGGCCATGACTGAGACGCGCACTTTAGTTCAATTATATCCGTCTATATTGTATCTGGATGATTAATCGTGAAACGTGTGTATTGTGTTTCAGCTGTAACTTGCCTGGTTAAGGATCTGATAAGTACATTATAAATAATACGTAAAAAGTGTTGTTTGCAGTTACAAATCTGCAGAAAGAGGAATAAATTAAGGGAGTCACTGTGCGTTTAAAATGCATATATACTGGCACCAATGATGACGATAATAATATCAATACATATTCGCTATTTAGTATTATTGTGGCTCATGGAAACTTATTCTTATGGGGACATGCTTGTGTGAATATAATGTTGTCTCTACACGTTCAGCTCTTCCTAATATCTCTAACAGAAACGTGCATTTATTACGCTGTTATAACGATGTAAAGCACAAATAATAAAACAGACACAAGTCCTCTCTCGTCAGGCTGTGTGGCTCTAGTGTTGATCTCTGTCTCCAAAGCCACAGTCGCTGCTGCTCATCAGGACGGATCACAGGTTTACAGACGGCACGGCAGACACGGCGCTTAAGACACTGGAACCGAGCCATTAGAGAGAGACATGAAGCCGGGACTCCCACTGGACCTGTGGTTATGGGATTAAGTGTTAGATGTTGCGGGATGGGCCGGTGCAGGAGTGAAGCTCACAGGCCCAGCTGGTACTGGTAAATCATTTTTTAAAAGTTTGTCGGGACGGGTAAGAACAGAATTTAAGCTACTGGTAATGGACAGGAAAAAAAAGAGTGATTTAGTTTTTGCTCTTTTATCTTAAAACTAATTAAACACCCCATACTGCACACTGATACTGTGCTGTATATCAGCTGTCGTAATTTCACCTAATCAATGAAATACAGTCTTGGATTTTCCGCCACATTATTTCAAACGGACAGTGACACTGAGTGGTGTAGACATGAAAATATGTTTCAGAACTTTGTGTTTCTGAAAAGTGACAGGGTCTCATATAAAGCAATACAGGGAAAATGTGTGTTTTAGACATTAAATGATAAAAACAAATGTATATATAGGGGAAGGGATATGTTTTGATGGGACAGGACTCAAGATTCAGTCCCATGTCACTCTCTTGAGATCACTCAGATGTCCTAGTTGAGGTGAGGCCCAATTCACTGACTTAATTTCCTGTTTGGCAGCATAACAACGAACTTAATCCTTAATATCGGACTAAAGCTGCTAGAGGGGGTGTTTTGTCTGAGTGGTAAAGTTCCTGGAAAAGTTGGAAAGTCTTTAGGCATTGAGTTTGTGCTGATTCTCCCTTTGGGGGAGGGGCTGGGTCTGTTCATTTTAAATAATACACAGACATGTATTGTGTGGGTGAGGTATGAATGATTCATTGGGAAATGAAAGGAAGGGGGGGGGGGGTAGGAAATTAGGTGTATTGAATTGGGAGGAGTGTCCAGCTACGACAGCAAGCTGGTTAAGGTTTTTATTTGTATTGTTTTTTTTATTTTTTAAGTTATTTATACCTATTTTTCTAGATGTGAGTAGTGATATGGATTATGAATTTGTATTGATATAGAATAGGGTGCCTACTTCTGTGGTTGTGGTGGAATGACTGGTGACTGCAGGGTGTGCTGGTCAGCCTCCTGTTGGATACAACTGTGTGTGTAGCTGACTGTTTCATTTGTTTCATGTCTTTGTAATAAAGATTTTAATTCTTCTCTACACTGCTCTCTGTAGTTTGTTTATACCAGACCGTACTGGGTTACCAACTCAATCCTGTATATTGGTGACACCGGGGGCAGTTGTGGTCGTAAGTCCCGAGTCACTCCATGTGTAACAAATGCACAGGTGGAGGTTTGGACCTGGCACCTCCAACAGCTCAGCCCAACACCGGTCCTCTGTACAAGAACTGTGGTCTCTAGTTTGGCTATCAACGATGAATCACAACCCTACCCCAGGCATGTTATACTAATATACTATTTTGGCACAAGTCAGCAATAGGCTGCATACATTATATATAACTTAATATATATTATTCATAAAATATTGCAGCTGGGTAATAACTTCTTTACAGCTTTCAATGTATTCTTAGTTATTTCATGGTATTTAATAAAACATTTCCACCAAGAGTTTTTACACTGGTTATTATGTTTTTTGTTAGCTGTGGTGTTAATTTGATCCAGAGCTTTGGCCTCTGTTCCAGCTTGGTGCCGGAGCTCTTGTACAGCGGAGCGGCGTTGGGCTGCAGTGTTGGAGGTGCCAGGTCTGAACCTCTGTGTCTGCATTGTGGGGGGTGGGGGCAGTACCTCTCTTTCATTCCTCCTCCACAAAACTAATTTTTCAAAGCATTTAAACATCTCAGTTGCTTCAAGCATGTTTGCATAAACCTGTCTAACAACAGTGATGGCAGAACAAAAAAACGTACAGAAGGAGCTAGAGGAGCCATTTTCACACTGAGAAGGGGAAGAATCCAAAAAACTGAGAAAATGTAATGAGGCATTAACTTATGAAAGGCAGAGCAGGCCCAACCCGACCCAGTCCGACACCATGTACTGGACACAGAATATAGACACAACCCGACCCTGACACCTGCAGTCAGGTCCTGTTGGGTCTGGGTCATGTGGCAGCTCATTATCGCACACGTCACAGACTGATTAAACAAGAATGTTTTCAAATGTTATGGTTTAAATTACCCTACCTTTTTTCCATGGGCTGGGCGGTGCTCTGTGTTTAAGCGCTCTGATACAAGAGGCTTTGACTCATACATAGAGAGGAGTCTATTTATGACACACGCACACACACAGTGTATGTGGTGCAGCACGCTGCTCAGAGATACGCACAGGCAATAGCTCAGTGAAGGCCAGGAGCTAATGGCGAAGAGCCAGAGAGCAGCTGGAGATAGAAACATCTGCTCAATGTGGGGTAAGAAAATATCTCAAGCTTTAAACTTTATTGAAAAAGCAAAAACAGAGAGAGAGAATCTTTACTTTGGGCGAAATAGGAAAGTGTGACTGAGAGATATGGGGAGTGTATTAGAGGGTGATTGTAAACAATGTAATTTTTAAATTATTCAGTATACACACTCACACACACACAGAGTATAATAGTGTGTCTACATTCTCTGGGAGCTCATTCTACAAAACTCTCCACTCCCACTTTTGAGAAAGCAAACACAAGTGGGATTGAGTGTCTCGACCGAGCAGAATGCAGACAATTGAAACAGGTCAGTTTGCACTGAAATTATTTAGCAATACATTTAGGGGAAAATAACTGAGGGATTTAGTGGGGGAGAGAATGGCCCCTGTAATAGCATGTATCCCATTATAACTATTTAAAAATAGCAATGAGCAAACAGGTTCTGTGCCTGGTATGTGCCAAAGTGAGGGGGAGGAATATGAACAGGAAGAGGAGATACAGTGCTAAAAATACATCAGGAAGCAGAAGCATGAGGGAGCAGAGTTTAATAAGAAAGTGCATAAGAGCAAGAGTGCTGAGATGTTCAGGAGATCAGGCTGCGGTGTCACAGGTACAGTCTGAGCAGGTGTGTCCTGAGACGGCACCAGAAATTGGTCGGGGTCCTGACCTCAGCTCCTGCCCAAATTCTCTTTTAGGGAGTTTCTCAGGCAGGAGAGTTTCTTATTGCACAGGGAATCTGGTCAGGAATGAGCTCTGAGTATTATGTGAATGAGGAAGCCTCTCTCTCTGAAGTGTTTCCAGTAAGTCACATGGTGTTTCAGGCTGTGTTGATGATTGGTGACTTGGCTCATGTTTGTTATTGACTTGGTTACCCAGTGACAGCATACTGGACCAGCCCACACAAACACCTCTGTTACACCCTCCCTCTTATTGAAGCATTAATATCTTAGCTATTTTTTAATGTACTGGTAGACGCTCTTATCCAGGACAACTTACAGTTTATGCAAGCATGACAAGAGTGGAGTAATACAAATCAACAAAAAAATATATTTAAGCATTACAAGAGTGCAGTACAACAATTAACATAAAATACAAAGAATACATCCTAGTCCAAAGAGATTACAGGCACAGGTATGTGCTAAAAGGAGGGGGGACAGGATGAATCACAGTAAAACCACAGGAGATCCAACAATTTATCTATAAGAAAGCAGGAGCATAAGGAAGCATAAAGTGCAAAATTAGAAGAGTGCTGAACAATCCAGGAGATTAAACTGCTGTATTATTAGTTTGAACAAATGTGTCTTGAATGATCACCAGAAGGAGGTCAGGGACTCTGCTGTCCTGACTTCAGTGGGAAGGTTGTTCCACCACTTCGGGGCCAGGGATGAAAAGGAGCGGTTCAGGAGTAAGGGGAATGGAGAGGGTGTAGGTTAAGTCTGCTGGTGCAGGAGAACCGGAGAGGTCTGGAGTGAGTGTAAGGAGAGATGAGGGTCTGTCTGCCCCCCCTGTTTGTCACATTGACACAAAAGTCCAGACTAATCAAGAGAAAATGTAAAAACAACAACAGCATTTAATCTATTGGGGCATAACAGCAGCACACTGCAAGATACATTAAAATGGGGAGAAAGACATATTGACAGTGTGTGGGGCTGGACTCGGCATCTGGGCTCTATAGGTGGAGTCGGTGGAAGAAGTGACACAGGCAGGGGAGTAGGGTGCAAGGAGGCAATTTATTATTTACACAGTGTAGAGGTGCACAAAGTAAAGAGACATGCAGTGAAGTATAAACAAAGCCCTAGTTCCTTGTTTACCCTACCTAAACACATAGAACAAGCCCCTCTCAAACATAACTAATTAAACACAAAAACCAGACAAAACAGCAGCCACGCCAACGTCCATAATCCAGTCACAGTCTAAGTGCCAGAGTTCATAACCAGCATTCTGTTCTGCTTTTATGCAACTAGGAAATGTAGTCCCGGGCAGGGCAGCAGTCTCTTGCCCAGCACAATAAACTGATCACTGATATATCTTTGTAAAGGAAGTATAGGCTAATAAAACGGAATTAATGTATGTAATGGGTTGTGTGCGCCATGTATTTGTTCTTCCATTGAGAAATAGGTGGTATGTAGCATCGGCTACCAAGTATCCAACTATGCTATCCCCATTGATTTAATCATGGAAGGGGAACCACAGACAATACCAAAACTCTGCACCCAGCTCAGACAGATCCTGGGATGCCCAACTCAGACAGTGTCTTAAAAGGAAGATTTCATATTATTTTTTTCAATAGTGCATGATCTTCAGCACAATACACAAACCCATATCCACACAGGTATATTCTCAAAATATGCACAGTTAAACAACTGGCACTAGAAGTTTAATGCATTAAAAGCTCTCGACGCCTGGAGTACAGTAAACTACCCTACAATAAACTGGAGTACAGCAAACTACAGTACACTACAGTACACTACACTTTATTACACTACAATTTAATTCAGTTCAGTTCAGTTCAGTTGAACTCCATCCAGTCTGTCCCACTGTCCAGTTCACTCCTGCTGATTAATGCATCATCTTCTGATTGTTTCTCTCAGAGGCCGAGGGGTGGCGAGGCTGCGCTGAACTGAGGCTGGTGCTGCTGGGCCGGAAGGGGGTGGGGAAGAGCACTTCTGGAAACACACTCCTGGGGGCTGCCAACTTCCCAGTGGGGGGGTGTGGCACCCAGGCCTGCCTGCAAAGGCGGGGGCAGGCGGTGGGGGGGTGGAGTGTGACTGTCCTGGACACGCCAGGCTTCTACAGCGAGGCTCTGACAGAGGAGCAGCTGGACCACTGCCTGACGTTCTGCCAACAGGGGCCCCATGCCTTCCTCCTGGTGGTGCCGCTGGAGGGCTTCTCAGAGGAGGATGCGAGTGGGGCGGAGCTGGTACTGGGGCTTTTCGGGGAGGGGGCCCTGACCATCACTACGGTCTTGTTTGTGGGTGGCGACGACAGTGGCCATGGCGATGGGTCCGAGGCCGTGGAACAGCTCCTGCTGGAAAACAAGGGCGCACGGCAGCTGGTGCACAGCTGCGAGGGACGGTACCACCTTTTCCACAACCAGAGGCTGGACGTGGTGGCGCAGGTGAAGGGGCTGCTGGACAGGATCGAGAGGTCGGTGAGGGGGGATGGGAGTGAGAGTGGAAGGGAACAGATCAGACCCGTGGCGGCAAGAACTGAGGAGAGCACCCAGCCGCCAACCAGAGGGCAGGGGAAGTTGGGAGACACAGTAGGACTGAAGGCAACATGTAAGTGATTAACTGTGCGAGGTTGTGGTTTGGTTGCATTTAGATTATGACAATGTTTTTGGGAGAAATTTGCTGCACTGACGTTTGACCCTGACCAACACAGAGTCGTTAATGTTCTCTGCTTGTCACATAATAACATTGTCTGCACATGTCACGGGACCATCCAAATGTATAATTTTGTAGACAAACAGTAGATATATGGGATCCATGATAAATTGTCACAGACAAATTGACGGGTACGAATAGACGTGCATTGTTTTTTTGTTACATTATTTGTCTTTTTTCTGCTCATTGTGATTTTGCATTGTTTTCTCTTTAATGTGGTTTTAAAAATACATATATGTAACGCTTTCCACCCCTCTCCCCACAGACAGAGACAATGGTGACAGCGATGGTGACGACTGCCTCAGGCTGGTGCTGGTGGGCAAGACGGGCGTGGGGAAGAGCACCACGGGCAACACACTCCTGGGCCATCCGGAGTTCTATTCACGGGCCGGTTTTGAGTCAGAGACACGGGAGTGCCGGAAGGGGAGGGGGGAGGCCGCTGGGAGACGGGTGGCAGTGGTGGACACGCCGGGGCTGTTTGACACGCAGCTGTCCAATGAGGCCACCTTGCTGGAGATGGCCCGCTGCATCTCGCTGTCCTCCCCGGGGCCCCATGCCTTCCTGCTGGTGGTGAGTGTGGGCCGCTTCACTCCGGAGGAGAGGGCGGCGGTCGAGCTGATCCAGCAGGTGTTCGGGGAGAGGGCAGCGGCCTACATGCTGGTGGTGGTCACCCGTGCGGACGAGCTCAAGGGACAGGAGGAGCATCTGTCCCAGGGAGCCGGTTATCTGCAGGAGCTGCTGTGCAAGTGTGGGGGCCGGTACCAGCTTTTTGACAATGGGAGAGCAAGGGAGGAGAGCACCCAGGTGGAGGAGTTGATGGAGAAGATAGAAAAGATGGTGGCAGAGAATGGAGGAAGCTGCTACACCAACAAGATGTACCAGGAGGCAGAAATGATCCTCAGAGAGAAGCAGAGGAGGAGGCTGGAGGAGACAGAGGGTGAGAGGCGGGAGGAGGAAGGGAGAGTGAGAGACAGGTATGCGGTGGAAGAGGAGGGGATGAGGAGGAGGCTGGGTGAAGAGAGGGTGAGGGTGGAGCAGGAGAGGGGTGAGAGGGAGGAGATGCTGAGGGAGGTGGAGGAGAGGTTGAGGAAGGAGAGGGAGGCCGAGACACCTCAGCAGAGGCAACAGAAAGAGGAGCGCCGGAGCAAGAGAGAGGAGGAGAGGAGGATGAAGGAGGAGGAGAGGAGGGAGGAGGAGGAGAGGGAGCTTAGGGAGCTAAAACTGGAATTGAGCCAGCTGATCGATCAGTGTAAACAGGAGCTTCACACAATCAGGGCTTGGCATATAGAGCAGGCTAGGGGACACTCAGAAAAGTCAACCGATGTTAGCAAGAACATAATGCCTCTCATTACCAGTGTTATATGCATGGCGTTAGGGAGCAATGGGATAGTTCCAGAAGTGAGTCACTTAGTATCAATGGTAGTGAATATTGCAATACCCATAGTAGCTGAAAAAGGTCAACAATATGGCTGCATCATACAATAAAGTCTAAAAGAGAAATACCCTTTAGGCAGTGGTTCGTAGCCTTGGTCCTGGGGACACACTGTCCTGTGTACAATTGTTCCAACTGAGCTCTCAATGACAGAACTGCAGCCTTCATTGAATTACGAACCTGCTTATTTTTTAATACATGTTTAAGTCTTTCAGAGCTCAGTAGGAATATCTTTTTGGTATTTCACTCTAATTCTTTACTACAAAAATCACAAAATGCATATGTTTAGTATTTAACCTTGCAATTATATTTTATAATGGAAAGATCTTGGTTTCATTTTGTCCTACCAACAGAAATAAAATACAAATTCGGTTTTCAATAATCAAGATTCAAGCTATTATTTTACCATAATTTTAAAAACATACCACATATATTTAAAAAATATACATTTCTTTAAAACTGTTCATTTGCAGGCTTTACACACAACATGGGTGTGTCATACATATAACACACATCCTCACACTACTAAAGTAAATACAAGAGCAATATAAATATATTACCCTAATAACAGTAATAACAGGACATACAAGGGGCAAGGGGGCTATGACCAGGGGTTGAAACCACTGCTTTAGAAAGTGACTTGGGGAGGGGGGAAGGGGGGGCAATGGCTCAATTAATCAGCTAACAAAGTGGATACAACATGACCCGGGAGGCAATGTACTTTACCTGGACATGGGCTGGCCCACACCAGCACTAAATGATGCAAACAACATGTTTCAACATCCTGACAACATCTTCCAATATTGTACTGTTTTATGTAGAGGTTCTTTTATTTAATAACTATTCTATATACATATACACAGATCAGCCATAACATTATGACCACTGACAGGTGAAGTGAATAACACTGATAATCTCGTTATCATGGCACCTGTCAGTGGGTGGGATATATTAGGCAGCAAGTGAACATTTTGTCCTCAAAGCTGATGTGTTAGAAGCAGGAAAAATGGGCAAGCGTAAGGATCTGAGCGACTTTGACAAGAGCCAAATTGTGATGGCTAGATGACTGGGTCAGAGCATCTCCAAAACTGCAGCTCTTGTGGGGTGTTCCCAGTCTGCTGTGGTCAGTACCTATCAAAAGTGGTCCAAGGAAGGAAAAGTGGTGAACCGGCGACAGAGTCATGGGCGGCCAAGGCTCATTGATGCACGTGGGGAGCGAAGGCTTTCCCGTTGAGTCTGATCCAACAGACAAGCTACTGTAGCTCAAATTGCTGAAAAAGTGAATGCTGGTTCTGATAGAAAGGTGTCAGAACACACAGTGCATGGCAGTTTGTTGCGTATGGGGCTGCATAGCAACAGACCAGTCAGGGTGCCCATGCTGACCCCTGTCCACTGCCGAAAACGCCTACAATGGGCACGTGAGCATCAGAACTGGACCACGGAGCACTGGAAGAAGGTGGCCTGGTCTGATGAATCATGTTTTCTTTTACATCACGTGGATGGCCGGGTACATGTGCGTCTCTTACCTGGAGAACACATGGCACCAGGATGCACTGTGGAAAGAAGGCAAGCTGGCGGAGGCAGTGTGATGCATTGGGCAATGTTCTGCTGGGAAACCTTGGGTCCTGCCATTCATGTGGATGTTACTTTGACACGTACCACCTACCATTGTTGCAGACCATGTACACCCTTTCATGGACATGGTATTCCCTGATGGCTTTGGCCTCTTTCAGCAGGATAATGCGCCCTGCCACAAAGCAAAAATGGTCCAGGAATGGTTTGAGGAACACAAAAACAAGTTCAAGGTGTTGACTTGGCCTCCAAATTCCCCAGATCTCAATCCAATTGAGCATCTGTGGGATGTGCTGGACAAACTAGTAAAATCCATGGAGGCCCCACTTCGCAACTTACAGGACTTAATGGATATGCTGCTAACGTCTTGGTGCCAGATACCACAGCACACCTTCAGAGGTCTAGTGGAGTCCATGCCTCGACGGGTCAGGGCAGTTGTGGCGGCAAAAGGGGGACCTACACAATATTAGGTAGGTGGTCATAATGTAATGGCTGGTTGGTGTGTATATATATATATATATATATATATATACTATATTTGTATTCTATATACTGTATTTTTGTTTAATTTTCTTATGGTTTCTTCTCTATTGCAAATTAGTAACATGATAGCAAAAACAGGATTTTGCATGTTTGCATAATTGTATATTAGGACTGTTTGTTTTCATTTAAATATGGTTTTAATCAGGGAAGGAGAAGATAGTTATCGATGTATGCATGCTAAATTGGGTCCACTTTGATAAATATACTATAAATATATATAAATAAGAATGTAAATTCCATACTAAAAATCCATACTAAAATGGCAAATATTTGTATATTCTGGCCTCGTTTAAATAAGACATTGGGAAGCAGAGAAACAGAAATGCATGCTGGGTGAAGTGTATTTTACAAGCCATCAAAAATTAAATGTATTTTTAATATGTATCAGTGGGTCAGCTATTATATTCAAATTAACAATTAAAAGGTACAACATTTAAGGAATAGAAAGAGACTTGGTATTTTGGAATTATGATTAATAATTAAAAAAAAGAAAATATGACACAATCTGACAGCTTTTCATGTGCGTTTCAGTCGGGCATAGTGCTGTTCTTTAAGTGAAAATGCTTAAATGAACTGAGGCTGAATTACATCAGGCAGTACAGTGCAGACTCTTTTTGGTAAGATGGGCTTGCCGTATTGCCACAGCCCAGGGTCCCACAAGATCTACATAGGAAAACAGGGAATTAAAACAAATCGATATGAAACATACAACCAGTATATTTCTCTTATATTTCTTCTGTGTCTGTGTGCTGGTGTTTTTGGCTTCACCTGTTTTTTCTTCTGCACGATCTGAGAGCAACCCATGCATGGCAACAGCAGAGCTTGGCCCTACACAGGCAATAATTTCTATTCTTATATAAATAACACGGCAAGCCCAACTGGACAAAAAGGGTAAGAGTTTGTCTGTGTCTACTTTTTAAACAGCTAAGATATATCTTTAATATATATATACTACGAGTACAACAACGTGCTTTCCTTTGTGGCAGGATGTGGAAGGAATTCCGACCACAGCCCTTCTGAGAAATGGAAGGGGGAATCTTTACCCTCCATCCTGAGTGTTAAAGAACAGATGGAAGAGGAGTGGGAAGAGGAGAGAGAGGTGAGGAAAAAGCAGGAGGATCAGCAGAAAGGAAAAGAGGAAGAAGAGAAGAGAGAAGGAGAGTGGAGAATGTCAATGGCACATTTACCAGGTAAATTCATCATGCAGATCTCACACAGGAGACAGATTTTTTAGAAGCTGATTGATTGAAAAATATCTGTCTTTGCTTTTCTTAGCCTTGATCAGCAACTTCTCTCACAGAAATGAAACCCTGATCCCCAAAGTTTCAATGTAGGTTTTCCCTTTACATGTCATACTTTATCACAGAACTCTATTGCAGAGCTCTATCACAATAAGGTCTTTGTTGAAAAACCTTATCACACAACACTCAGTGACAGTGGCTACATCTAAACACTGGTAAAGTATCATGCAGTAGAGATCCCAACTGTTCCTTGAGGTGGAAACAGGAAACATCAAAATAACTGTAAAGAGGCCCTTAGCTATCTTAAATAAGTCATAGTCAGGCCCCACTCTTGGTAGGCATGGAAACACAGCTCTTGTCTTGTGGGTGGGCAGCCCCGTGCTGAATTTAATTTTCTCCCAGTGATTTTCCAGGTCATTAAGATTGGGACCCAATCAGCACATACCAGAGAGAGAGCTCTGGGGCTCTGTGAATCTCTCCCAGTCTTCACAATTAATCAATCTGCCCTCTAGCGTTTCACTCCGTATTTATTTTAGGCATTTTAGATGTTCCCATGGACAGAATGCAGGATCTAACAAGGTGCTGTTGTTGCTTATATAGTGTAACTTATCTCACACAGGCAACCAAGTAGGGTTAAGTAAAACACTTTTAATTACATGTTAGGCAGTGGTACACACTTTTCCTGCTGGCTTACAACTGCAACCATATTAACCATATATGTTATCCACCTGTAGAGGTCACTACACTACATGTAGTTGAGTCTCACAATTAGTCAGTAAACCAATATGTATTTTCTCCAGTTCACGAAGCACAACTTGTTTCTCATTACCATCCTTATTCTGAACCATCTGTAATCTGCATATCACACCAGTCCCAGGCGTAGGAAGGTAGAGTATGATACACCTCAGAGGAGGGTTCCTTTATCTCTGAATGGAAGTCACAACCTCTCCATAACATCCCACTCTTCCACAGTCTGCTGAGAGAACACAACATCTTCAAGACCGAATGCCATGACACACGTAAAAGTAAATAGATTTGTGTTGGAGTGCGTTAGTGATCACTTGCACCACTTTGGCACAGTGCTGTTAGCATGAGCCAAGATTGGGTATTTCAGTGAAATTTGCAGAATTGATCAAGGCACAAAAGCAGCTTTTTCCCTTTATTAACACAACCCCTGCTTTGACTTTCACTCGCTCAGTGAACAGGAACCTTGTGAAGATCAGGGTTGTGCTGCTGGGGAGGACGGGAGTGGGGAAGAGCGCCTCAGGCAACACCATACTGGGGAGAGAGGCATTTAAGGCAGCCAAGTCTTGGACGTCAGTAACCAGGAGCTGCCAGAGGGGGAGAGGAGAGGTGGCAGGGCGGTGGGTGACTGTGATTGACACCCCAGGGTGGAACAACATTTCCCTGCTTCCCAAGGCACGGCAGCTGGAGGTATTGAGGTGTCTGTCCTTGTCCTCCCCAGGGCCCCACGTGCTGGTGGTGGTCCTGAGACTGGGGACCTTCACCCAGGAGGACAGGGCTACAGTGGAGGTGATGCGCAAGGTTTTAGGCCATAGAGCCACACGATACATTTTGGTCTTGTTCACCCACGGTGACAAGCTGCAAAAGGGGGAGGCGGTGGAGGAGGTGATGGCAAGAGGAGACAGCAAAGACCAGGGGGTGGGGAGTTTTGTCCAGCAATGCGGTGGGCAGTACCACATCTTCAACAATAAGGAGATGGGAGGGGACAACTCTGGGCAGGTCTGGGAGCTGCTGGAGAAGATTGAGGAGATGATGGTGGAAGGTGAGGTGGATGGAGGAGGGGGCTTCTACACAGGTGAGATGTGCCGGGAGCTGGAGTGGGAGATTGGGCGAGAGCAGCAGAGGATCCTGGGGGAGAGGGCGGGGGAGATCAGACAGCTGGAGGCGGAGAGGAAGAGGATTTTCTCAGGCAGAGTCCTGGAGATGATGATTAGTGACCTCTGGAGGAAGGAGAGGGAGGCGGCCAGGGAGCGGGCAGAGGAATGCAATGCTTTAATTGTGAAGGCAAAGAAGGAGGCGCAGGATGAGGAGAAGAAGGCGCTGCTGGGATTTGGAGGGGGGGCCATGGCGGCAGCGGTGGCAGCTGGGGGGGTGGCAGGGGCGGCTTTGGGTCCGGCCGGGGCTGTGGCGGGGGCCGTGGTAGGTGGGCTGTTGGGGGGAGGTGTGGGAGGGGCAGTGGCGATGGCAGAGAGCTGTCAGGTGCAGTGAGGAGAGCAAGAGAGGGCAGCGAAACGTTATAAAGGTCGCAATCCAGAGGGGGCCATAGTGCAAATGACAAAAGGTGACTTGTACAAGTATTAATTGTATGTCACACAAAATATATATAATTATTATTATATATATTATTATTATATAATTATTTTATATGTGCATCTCAAAGGAGTGAACAGATAAATAATATAATAGGCACAACCATCAATCAAGAAAGTAGAATCAAGTAGTATACTGCAGAATTAGAGTGTCAACAATTATTACATACACTCACCTAAAGGATTATTAGGAACACCATACTAATACTGTGTTTGACCCCCTTTCGCCTTCAGAACTGCCTTAATTCTACGTGGCATTGATTCAACAAGGTGCTGAAAGCATTCTTTAGAAATGTTGGCCCATATTGATAGGATAGCATCTTGCAGTTGATGGAGATTCGTGGGATGCACATCCAGGGCACGAAGCTCCCGTTCCACCACATCCCAAAGATGCTCTATTGGGTTGAGATCTGGTGACTGTGGGGGCCAGTTTAGTACAGTGAACTCATTGTCATGTTCAAGAAACCAATTTGAAATGATTCGACCTTTGTGGCATGGTGCATTATCCTGCTGGAAGTAGCCATCACAGGATGGGTACATGGTGGTCATAAAGGGATGGACATGGTCAGAAACAATGCTCAGGTAGGCCGTGGCATTTAAACGATGCCCAATTGGCACTAAGGGGCCTAAAGTGTGCCAAGAAAACATCCCCCACACCATTACACCACCACCACCAGCCTGCACAGTGGTAACAAGGCATGATGGATCCATGTTCTCATTCTGTTTACGCCAAATTCTGCCTCTACCATCTGAATGTCTCAACAGAAATCGAGACTCATCAGACCAGGCAACATTTTTCCAGTCTTCAACTGTCCAATTTTGGTGAGCTTGTGCAAATTGTAGCCTCTTTTTCCTAATTGTAGTGGAGATGAGTGGTACCCGGTGGGGTCTTCTGCTGTTGTAGCCCATCCGCCTCAAGGTTGTACGTGTTGTGGCTTCACAAATGCTTTGCTGCATACCTCGGTTGTAACGAGTGGTTATTTCAGTCAAAGTTGCTCTTCTATCAGCTTGAATCAGTCGGCCCATTCTCCTCTGACCTCTAGCATCAACAAGGCATTTTCGCCCACAGGACTGCCGCATACTGGATGTTTTTCCCTTTTCACACCATTCTTTGTAAACCCTAGAAATGGTTGTGCGTGAAAATCCCAGTAACTGAGCAGATTGTGAAATACTCAGACCGGCCCGTCTGGCACCAACAACCATGCCACGCTCAAAATTGCTTAAATCACCTTTCTTTCCCATTCAGACATTCAGTTTGGAGTTCAGGAGATTGTCTTGACCAGGACCACACCCCTAAATGCATTGAAGCAACTGCCATGTGATTGGTTGGTTAGATAATTGCATGAATGAGAAATTGAACAGGTGTTCCTAATAATCCTTTAGGTGAGTGTATGTGTATATATATATATATATACACACAACGTTTTGTATGTTGTAACAGTGAAGAGATGAATAAACAAAATGAATAAAATTTGTGTGTGTGTGGACAGGGAAGGGGAGTGAAAAAAAATAAAAATAAAAAACTATGGGAGTGTCTCTGTGTGTTGTGTATCAACTGCAGTCCTTTGCAATCCGTGTACTAAAGGTGGTGAAAAATCTTAGTGCAGGTAATAACACTTGGCTGTTACCATGGCAAAATACCATCTCAATAGGAATAGCAAACCTTTAATAAAATAAGGGAAAAAGATCCCTTATTTCATCTCTCTCTCTCTCACTGTGTGACGTTACAGTGTTACCGCCTCCTGATACGCACCTGTCACACGCTATGGCGCAGTACTGCACCGCTTTCATAGCAAACCAAACACCTAGAAGAATTGATGCTGTTTTGAAGGCAAGGGGTGGTCACACCAAATATGGATTTAATTTAGACTCACTTTGCATTTAGTTAATTGATCAATATAATCTATTAACATGTCTATTTTTGAAAGCATTCTTACTTTACAGCCTTTTTTCAAACCTGCCTAAAACATTTGCACAGTTCTGTATATATGTAATATGGCGAGGGCACTGTCCAACTATGCCACCCTGTTGATTATCTTAAGGGGTCAGGGTCCCCTAAATCCACTTCTGGATTTTCTTGCAAGTGGGCACAGAAATGTAAAATGTCAGTCTTTATTTTAACAAAACAATAGATTTAAAAGAGGCAGATGTTTCCAATGACAATCACATTCACATAGATACAATCAATAAAATACAAAGAAGAACCCAACAATTAAAAGTCCTACTCACATCACACGCAAGTGGAGAGCAGTAGAGAGCACGGAAAGTACTAGTACACTAAACTAAAAACCTGCTATTGGGTGCCCCATTTCTTCATAACACCACCAGTCAAATATATATTTTTCTATTAAAATATCTCCTTAGTTTTTTCATTTTAGTTTCTCTTAATTTCCCTCACTTCTGCACTGCACCTCACACACACAATCACTGGATGGCCATCCTACAACAAACAAAAAAACAGGAGTTTTACACTAAAGCAATAAGCTGTTCCCAATTATCCAATTAACAATCAATTAAAAGGTTTGATAGTTAAAACAGACTGGGGAGGGGAGATCACCTAGTGAAATAACATTAAGCACACAAAAAACATGGCATAAACTAAATAAATATAAAACTAAAAACTGAAACTATGCAAATTAATTATAACCCTGTTTTTATAACAAAAAAGAGAAAGGCAGAAGTGTGAAGGAAAGAAGAAAGAAATAGAAAAGAAAGTAAAAAAGGAAAAGAAAAATAGAAAATGGAGAAAAACCCACAGAAAGAAGAAGGAAGACAATGGTAATAAATATATGTATATAATCCACTAACCAGTTTAGTTCAGCCTACTTATAAAATAATAATATATAAATCAAGTAAATAATAAGAAACATCATACATTAAATCTGAAAGGGAAGTGGCAGTTGACTTTTAAAACTCCAGTGACCGTTGGAATCTGAGTTTCAAAAGTGAAACAATGTCTCAGAGGAGTGTGGTTGCCATGGAAATTGAGTACCCTGCCGAGTGCGGCAGTGCAGCGGACAGGAAGCAGCACAAGGTCAGCGCGCTGGAGACGAACCCGCTTCATACAGGACAAGAGGGTCCGGAGCAACCTGATCTTCCACACGCCACACAGGCACGCCTGGCACACGGCTCTCTGCAAGAGGTACTGCAACAAGAGAGGTATTGCCGGAGGCAGGCAGATCAGCGTCCTGGAGGACACGGACGCCGACAGCACAGTCCTCACTTTCAATGTGTACAACACCGGGACTGTGCTGGTCCAGGGGAGCGAGGCCGGCCTGGATGCCTTCGAAGCGGCGTTCCCCCAGCTGAAGGAAGAAGCGGAGAAAGAAAGAGAGCACCAGGCCAACACCAACACTGAGGACTTGGACCCCGAACACACCACCCCCAACGAAAAGGATGTCCCAGCACCAGAGAACAACCACGCGTGACAAGACCCCCCCCTGCCGACCTCTCATCCCCCGCTACATCCAGCCCATTCGGGAGAGCCAGGCCCTGCTGGAGCTGGAGTTTGCTGAGTTCCTGGAGCTCGTGCTGACCCGTCTCCACGAGGCTGGCCTTGCCCAGCAGCTGCGTGACGAAGTGGGCCAGCTGAAGAAGGAGAGCCAGGTGACCATCAACGAGCTGCTGTCCGAGGTTAGAGAGCTGCAGCAGGACAACCAGGCCCTGAGGACACAGCTGGCTGGACTGAAGGAGGAGGCCCAGCGCAGGGAGAAGAGCCTCATAAAGACCCCTGGGACAGGAGGTTACATTAGATAATAAGATATAATAATAATAACAAATCTACTATTGAACTCTATAATTCTGTTTGTAATCATTTAATAATTGTTACAAAGTTGTTAAAAATGCTAGTTTATTTAAATTTTTTCATATTTTTGTAATTTCACCAAGAATGACACACACATGTGATGTGTTTTGAAAATGGGTTCTATCAGCTGATGTAATGTACAGGGCCTGTTGTCCTCGACCTTCGGGCCCAAGAGCACAGCCCCAGATTTAATCAACAGCATTGAACGCTGTGACATTGTGATTCTGCTGGAGACATGGTTTCGGGGGGACGTGGCCACCCACTGCCCCTCAAGCTACAGGGAGCTCATAGTGCCCTCCCTGAAGCGCAGCTCCACACAGCGCGGCAGGGACTCCGGGGGGATCATAGTGTGGTACAGGGGGGGCCTTCGGCAGTCACATCAGCACAGCCACAGTAGGCCGGACACACATGTGGCTCAAACATAATAAAAATACAGGCCTGAGCGACAGTGATCTATACCTGTGTGCAACGTACACACCTCCCATATTATAATGAGGATTTCATCTACACCCTCCACAGAGAGATCAGCCATTTCCAGGCCCAGGGGAATGTGCTGCTCTGTGGGGATTTAAATGTTCAGACAGGCACCGAGCCCGACTGCATCGGCACACAGGGAAGCAGCCATCTGTTCGGCCAGGCCCCTCTGTACCTCACCCCCACCACAACCCTGAGGAACAACCCCGACTGTGGTGTCAACAAGAACGGCCGAGAGTGCATCTCTGCCAAGCCTTGGGCCTGTACATCCTTAATGGCAGAATCAGAGGGAACTCTTTAGGGAGGTTCACGTATTGCTCAGCTCTTGAGATAAGTGTAGTCGACTACGCCCTCACTGACATGGACCCCAGTCTTATAAACGCTTTCACTGTCAGGCCACAAACCCCCCTCTCTGATCATAATCAAATCACTGTGTTCCTGAAACGATCAGGCCACAGTCACCACACACTATCACAGCCCAGTAACTGTACAACCTCAAGCAATCATACAGATGGGCTCCAAACAGCACAGAGGAATTTAATAAAGCAAAAAATAAACCAAAATTACTAACTTAATTAACACCTTCCTAAACACACAGTACCAACCAAATGTGACGGGACTAAATCTGGCAGTTGCACACATCAACTCAATTTTTAATCAGGCTGCTATAATGGCAAAATTAAAACCAACCAAGAAAAAACAGAATAAACACAGACACACTGAGAAATGGTTTGATGAAGAATGCAAAAACATACGGACAGATTTAAGAAATGTATCCAACCAGAAACATCATCAACCACACAACCCAGATTTACGCTTAAGGTACTGTGAGACACTAAAGCACTACAAACACACTATCAGACAGAAAAAAAAACTACAACACACCAACAGAACCCTTTTAGACATAGAACATTATCAACTAGAACCAGTTCTGGGAAATGTGGAATAATCTAAGCACAGCAGAAAAACAAGAGCCACCAATTCAAAACGGAACAATTTGGAAAAACTATTTTGCAGATCTCTATACAGACATCCAAGAAAAAGATCTAACTCAAGATCAAATCCAAATTAATAGAAAACTTAAACTTTTAGAACAATCAACAATTAAAGACAACCAAACACAATTGACTTTCCAATTTCCCTGCAAGAGCTAATTGGCAAACTCCAGACACTCAAACCCAAGAAGGCTAGTGGACCTGACAGCATCAGCCTGGATTGCTATTGGACCCTAAACAGAGAATACACCCTGGCAGAGTATCTCTTCACTGTCAGAGATAAAAAGCAGAGACGGATCCTGACCCAGTACAGGCTCAGTGACCACAGCCTGGCCATAGAGACGGGCCGACACAGGCAGAGCTGGCTGCCCAGAGAGGAGCGGCGCTTTGGTCACTGCGAGACAGGAGAGGTCGAGACAGAGATGCACTTCCTCCTCCACTGCAATAAATATAGCCGAATTAGGGAAATATTCTTTAATAAATTCATAAATATTATAACATCTTTTTCCGAATTGATGAATGAAAACACAATAGCTATCCTCCTGGGGGAGGGACACACAGCCCCCCTGGCTGCCCAATATGTAGCCGCCTGCCTCAGCCTGAGGGGCACAACATGAAAACGTACACCAGCACCTGCTGTAAACTTGTTAACTATCAATAAAGTAAATGTGCATGTCTAAGATTTTATTTATAAATTATATTGTACTATTTCATTTTTTTTTTTCTTACCTTTTCTTATTTCTCAATGTATGTATGTAATATTAACTGCTTTGGCAACACAACAGAACTGTTTGTCATGCCAATAAAGAACCCTTGAATTGAATTGAATTGAATTGATTATATATATATATATATATATATATATATATATATATATATATATATACACATACACACATATACACACTCTAAAAATACATACAGTGAGGGAATAACATGAACAAAATCCAGAAAAACGCATTTCAAAAAAGTTATAAATTGATTTGCATGTTAATGAGGGAAATAAGTATTTGACCCCTTCGACTTAGTACTTGGTGGCAAAACCCTTGTTGGCAATCACAGAGGTCAGACGTTTCTTGTAGTTGGCCACCAGGTTTGCACACATCTCAGGAGGGATTTTGTCCCACTCCTCTTTGCAGATCCTCTCCAAGTCATTAAGGTTTCGAGGCTGACGTTTGGCAACTCGAACCTTCAGCTCCCTCCACAGATTTTCTATGGGATTAAGGTCTGCAGACTGGCTAGGCCACTCCAGGACCTTAATGTGCTTCTTCTTGAGCCACTCCTTTGTTGCCTTGGCTGTGTGTTTTGGGTCATTGTCATGCTGGAATATCCATCCACGACCCATTTTCAATGCCCTGGCTGAGGGAAGGAGGTTCTCACCCAAGATTTGACGGTACATGGGCCTGTCCGACGTCCCTTTGATGCGGTGCAGTTGTCCTGTCCCCTTAGCAGAAAAACACCCCCAAAGCATGATGTTTCCACCTCCATGTTTGGCGATGGTGTTCTTGGGGTCATTCCTCCTCCTCCAAAAACGGTGAGTTGAGTTGATGCCAAAGAGCTTGATTTTGGTCTCATTTGACCACAACACTTTCACCCAGTTCTCCTCTGAATCATTCAGATGTTCATTGGCAAACTTCAGACAGGCCTGTACATGTGCTTTCTTGAGCCGGGGGGCCTTGCGGGCGCTGCAGGATTTCAGTCCTTCACGGCGTAGTGTTACCAATTGTTTTCTTGGTGACTATGGTCCCAGCTGCCTTGAGATCATTAACAAGATCCTCCCGTGTAGTTCTGGGCTGATTCCTCACCGTTCTCATGATCATTGAAACTCCACGAGGTGAGATCTTGCATGGAGCTCCAGACCGAGGGAGACTGACAGTTATTTTGTGTTTCTTCCATTTACGAATAATCGCACCAACTGTTGTCACCTTCTCACCAAGCTGCTTGGCGATGGTCTTGTAGCCCATTCCAGCCTTGTGTAGGTCTACAATCTTGTCCCTGACATCCTTGGACAGCTCTTTGGTCTTGGCCATGGTGGAGAGTTTGGAATCTGATTGATTGATTGCTTCTGTGGACAGGTGTCTTTTATACAGGTAACGAGCTGAGATTAGGAGCACTCCCTTTAAGAGAGTGCTCCTAATCTCAGCTCGTTACCTGTATAAAAGACACCTGGGAGCCAGAAATCTTGCTGATTGATAGGGGATCAAATACTTATTTCCCTCATTAACATGCAAATCAATTTATAACTTTTTTGAAATGCGTTTTTCTGGATTTTTTTGTTGTTATTCTGTCTCTCACTGTTAAAATACACCTACCATTAAAATTATAGACTGATCATTTCTTTGTCAGTGGGCAAACGTACAAAATCAGCAGGGGATCAAATACTTTTTTCCCTCACTGTACTTCAAATTCTTGCTAAAGAATATACACTTTCACTCTGTGCAACATATTTGAATAGAAAATTACTTCCCCATTTCCCTCTCTGCTTCCCTATTCGCAGTCCTTGCTTGTCTAACTGTGTTGATGGGACACAGTTTCCAAGTGTGCAGCTCACCTGGAGCATCAACACAGAGTGTCTGCGAGTGCGTGGTCGCATTGTGTAGTGCACTTTTGCACAGTTCTGCAGGGAGATGCACTTTCTTTGCGTGACGTCACTAAACTCCAACAGCAGAAATCTGTGCAGATTCACTGCAGCCCAGCACAGCTCTGAAAAGTTGCTGTTTGCAGCGAGCTGTTCCTTTGTGGCCTATTGAATATCCTCACCCTGTTTGCTTTGTGTTGCTTATGTGTTAATTGGTATTAATTGCTAAATAGACACTTGACCCCACTATGTATATACTATCCATTTAATGTATGTTTGTTTGATGTTTATGCTGCATTGTTAGTTTGCTGTTGCTGTTTTTGTTATGTTGTCTACAGTCCTTTATGCAATTTTTAAAACTTTGTTATGTTTTTGTTTTTATGTGGTAATCTGTCCTGACCTGTCCTGGGACTGCGAATTAAAATGAGCCATTTTACAGCAAATGGCACATTTACAGCAATGTTTATCAATTTTCACTGTCCCTGTCAAATTAACAGATAAATAAATAAATAATAAATAGAAAATCCAGAGATCAAGAGAGAAAATAGTCACTAAAAATACTGCTGCCCTCTTGTAAAATGAGGTGAATGTCAATTTATCATCACACAATGCAGCCGTGAACAGCATTGTCAACACCTTATTCAATAATTACATCACTTTAAAAAACACTGTAAATCAATGGTGTAGAATAAAGCTGTAACCTAAATGATTGTTGATTCCAGATCAATTTTAAAAAATATGTTGGGACAGAATTACAACTTTTCATGAATGTAATGTATATTTTACTTCTGAGACTCTGGCCTCCTGTTGCTCCTCTCTGCCTAGCTCACACAGAGCAGCACCCCCTGGTGGTTCAGCGGTGAACAGGTCTTCTCTCCACAACAGTTACTGCTCCTGGCCGTTGCCCTTCTCCCTCCTGAGAGAATTATGCAATGAAGTGATGCGTTTCCCCAGGCAGTGCTGTACAGTGTAATATTGTGAAGGGCCACAGTTGGAAATCATGTTAGTCTATGTAGCCACCTTAATCCCCAAACATTGTAAACACTGGGATCGTTACTGAAAACTGAAAAAAAATACTGAAAAGCACAGCACACTGGAAACTGAGGGGCTGCTGCTGGGGCCTCTGAGGGACCCTTTGGGCCCGAGGGACAGATACTGAGGAGCACTGTCTCAGGAAACAGGCCCACAGAGATGTGCAGTAATTACATAAGCCTTTCAGGAAACCCAGTAAATAGTATCTATAGGCAGTTTAAACCATTACTTTCACTCATAAAATATAGGTGTATTTGCGCAAGGCCACCCAAGTGTGTAAGTAGCCCCACAAGATAACAGCACAACCATGTAACAGTCAATAACTGAATTTCCACAACTATATGACTGAGTTACAAACATTCACCATGGCTGATATATGAAATAAACAAAAACATCTTCTGCTTTAATATAAGGGTTAAGGGTTTTATGTTCACGTAGTTTCATTTAGATGTTCTTGATTGCAAGTCACAGGAGTAGAACTGGTAATAGATGCAGAAAAGTGTACTTACTTTTCTAATGTGCATTCATAAGTATAGGTACCTTGACATGTCAAAATATGAATAAAATCATTTATATAATGTATAAAACTCTTAAAATAAATGTAGCACCACCTTGTGGTATTATTATGAAAATTAACTACAATTTCCCCCAAAATCTTTAAGATATCATACTGTGCTCAAACTATTAACAAATTCCAAACACCTCACCCTATCTCTAACCCTTTCCTGGTGACTGAGGTTTAATGATTAGTTTAAGATTAATGTATGATTTAAATTCACTTAATCTTACTGCCACTCCGGCTTGGTCTCACTGGGTATAATGGCACAGATGGACTCTTTCTGTTTTCTTATTACAACCTGGTTCTCATCATCATCATCAAGTGTCTGAGCAGACATGAATGTATCATTAATATCTCATCTCCCGTGTTTACATTTTTTGGTGGGCTTTCTTTTGTTGAATTATTATTATTGTTTTTGTTCCGTGGGTGAGGAACGAGGAAGCTGTGAAGCTCAGTTCCCAAAGTGAAAATAGCGCAGGACTGTGCGAAGCAGAGCCGAGGAGTTTCCGTGTCTGCGCAGACTGACCAGCGCAGCCGCAGCAGCGACACGCACAGGCCGGCACTGTCTGCGGGTTGAGGGCGGCGATGGACCTTCGTGAAGCAGAACAGGGTAGGTCCAGTAGTCACAGTACCCAGACAATCGCCCAGTAATCACAGCACCAGTCCCTGTTAGACACAAAATGGGAACAAGAGAGAGAGGGGGGGGTTGATGGATTGATCGTCACTGTTGTACGGATCTGTTGCTGCTAGATGTTTAGATACAGTAAAGCTCCTAATGACAAACGACAGCATACAGTAATTTTCTCTCATATTATGGTGAGCCAAATGTAAAACAATATAAAATCTGTGTACCTGTGTGGATACGATTTTCTTTGCAAATGTATTTTATTAATTCGTCTTTGTGTCAGTATACGAATACGTTTCAAAGTATTTATTTGGTGATAGGTACCCAGACGCACACGAATACAGTACATGAAGACAGTAATGGGATAATTCACCACTGATTTCTCTGGATTTATGACGAGGTTGAGTTCTGTACCTGGTGCCAGTGTATTGAGCCCAGCGTGGCTTTCGTTGGCAAAACAGCACAGACACATGCCACATATGTACACTCAGTGAATAATAAGAACAAACCTGTATACAGAGGATGTTAAAAACATAAAAGAAACCCTTTGGTTACTCACCACTGACACTTAAGCTGAGGTGACACCAGTCTACATTTTGCTAGAAAATGTAGAATGAAACATGTTGCTTCTACACCAGTCTTCACTGTGTAGAGAATGTAGATTTGGATTTCAAGTCTCAAGTTTAGAGGGCACGTGAAATGTCAGAGAATTGAATGTTAATTTCTCTACCATAAGACACCTCCAACGTCGATTTAGAGAATTTTGCAGGTTGACCACATGTCACCACGCCATCCCAGGACTCCACATCCGGCTCTGGTGGACATTCCTGAAGTCAGCAGGCCAATCGCAGGATCCTTCAAAACTTGAGACTTGAAATCCATTGATTAGGACCTAATGAAATTATTTAAATTGACTGATTTCTTTATATAAATTGTAACTAAGTAAAACCATGTTCATATTTTTTTTCAGTTTAGCACTATTTGGATTACCAGTCATACACTTTTAATGTTCTTTACTGTCCTAAATATCTTGCCTTGAAGTGAGATGTGAAATTCTCAGCACCAGGAGATGATTCTTGTCTGATTCCAGTAACTATCCTTAATAGTATTACAGAACACCAAAGAATGAGGAAGGACCAAACCACATGTTCTTGTGGTTTTATGCTTACAGAGATGGGGCAGAAGGAAGAATCAATGTAAAAAAACAGTAGAGAGGTTGAAAAGCAAAGACTGACCACCTAACCGTAAGTCCAAAGTTTTCACTACTGAGGGAACAATATTGTTAATTTAATAACAATTAAAAGATCCAGCCATCCATCCATCCATCCATCTTCAAAACCCCTTATTCCGGTTGAGGGTCTCGGTGAAGCCAGAGCCAGTCCCAGCAGGCATAGGGCGCAAGGCAGTAATACACCCAGGATGGGACGCCAGTCCATCACTTACAATGAATAGATGGTATCTGAAAATACTTGCACATGACAGTACTTTTTGCACCATATATTACTGAACACGTAGTATCCCTTAAGTACTGTATGCTAGTTAGTATCAGTGACAGTTTGTCGATTAGTGATAACCTTAAGACTCCACTTCAACGTAAGGGTTTGAATTTTTGATCAGTTATAAATCAACTATTGTGGGTGATATCGGGTAAAGAAGCTCATACAACTTGTGCTGCAAATTAATCATAATTAAGATCTTGCCTGTGGTCACATGCAGAATACTGCTACTACTCTTACTACTAATAATAATTTTGTATCTTAGTATCTTATCAGCAATCACAGTTTCACAGAAGAGCAGATATTGCATCTATAAGGAATCACAGCAGAATGTAACTTTCTAACATTCTATATCATAGTCACTGTTTCTGTGTGTGTCCCAGTGTCAGAGCTGCCCAGTCCCCCTGCTGAGTTGAGGCTTGTGCTGCTTGGGGGAGCTGGAGTGGGGAAGAAACACCATCCTGGGGAGAGAGGTTTTTGCTCCTCTGTGACCTGGAAGTGCAGGAGAGTTGTGGGTGTTATTGGAGAGAGGAGGGTGGCTGTGATCGACACCCTGGCCTTCACCTATCTCTAGACCCCCATGAAGGACAGTCTGATGAAGAAATGCTGGGCTCAGTGTGCACCAGGACCCCATGCTTTCCTCCTGGTGCTGAGGGTGGGAGAAGGAGGAGGAGGAGGAGGAGGAGGAGGAGGAGTGGACACAGTGAAGGAGCTGTTTGGGGAGGAGGCTCTGAGCTCCACTGTGGTTCTGTTCACTGGGGGAGATCAGCTGAGACACAAAACCCTACGAGAGTTTGTCCAGGAGAGCAGAGACCTGCAGGAGCTGGTCCAGCAGTGTGGGGGCAGGAGTGTCCTCTTCAACAATGAGAACAGAAGCAACTGGGAGCAGGTCAGGGAGCTGCTTGAGATGATAGACAAGATGGTGGCAGGGAATGGATTAGCCTGCTACACCAGGGACATGAGGCGGGAGGCAGGGGGCACAGGGAAGAGGGATGAGCCACCAAAAAAAACAATAACAAAAATTCACAAGTCGGGAGTAGCATCAGGTGCTAGACGTCCTGAAACAAAAATAGGGTTTCAGAGATATCCTTTTAGCAGTAACAAATAATGGAGTAAGAGCAGGCTCAAAGACATGCACCAACTCTCATTTAAATCTCATTTTCATTCACACTGGAAAATGTGCTGCAGTTTAGCCTCAGCTCAAGAATCAGATAATATGGTCCTAACAAGGACATCACAGTGGACAATTTACCCATAACTGAGCATAATATACACAATAAAGCCCCCCACCCCACCTCCTCTGAGTTCCTAGCATTCCCCTCTGTCCTGTCTACTCTGCACTGTACTCTCTACAGGACTTCACAGTAGTGAGACCCAGTCATCAGTCCTAGCAGTTAAAGAGAAGTACATTGAGAAAAGGAATCAAAATCAAAGTTACCTGTTCAAGGTAATATCCCTTTCCTTTTTTTTTTGCCCATCATGTTTCTATATATATATATATATATATATATATACACCAATCAGCCATAACATTATGACCACCTGCCTAATATTGTGTAGGTCCCCCTTTTGCCGCCAAAACAGCCCTGACCCGTTGAGGCATGGACTCCACTAGACCTCTGAACTCGTGATTCATCAGACCAGGCCACCTTCTTCCATTGCTCCATGGTCCAGTTCTGATGCTCACGTGCCCGTTGTAGGCACTTTTGGCAGTGAACAGGGGTCAGCATGGGCACCCTGACTGGTCTGCAGCATTTTTCCTGCTTCTAACACATCAACTTTGAGGACAAAATGTTCACTTGCTGCCTAATATATTCCACCCACTGACAGGTGCCATGATAATGAGATTATCAATGTTATTCACTTCACCTGTCAGTGGTCATAATATTATGGCTGATCGATGTATATATATATATATATATATATATATATATATATATATATATATATATATATATATATGGGAGTATATATATATATAAATATATATAAATATCACACTTTTGTCACCTGTTCACTGTTGGGGAACCCCCACCACACAGGTGACACCGGGGGCGCAAAACGAGGCAAAATAGATTAAAGTAGCCGTATTGCGCCACCTGAATTTCGGCTGTTGAGTATCATCAGGACTTTTAGGGCTACAACACCCCTGAGCAGCCACAAACAACTACAAAAATACCTCTTCCTAAAGGTTCTTTTATCCAGGGGTCCACACGCCAGTTACAGCAGAACAGTACAAAGGGATGGGTTTCAATAATTTAATACAATTACTTCCCACGTTTCATACAAAGGTTAAAAAGAATTTGAACACAACAAATAAATGACTGGACTCGTCCACTAGGGCTTGGTAAAAATCCCACCTTCATCCGCAATACCTCAAAAAAACAAAAGGAGAACAGAGTAAAAGGAACATTCAGTCGAGTAAGAGGAGCACCTAAATAATTGCAACAGCACAGCAGACAGAGCACCAGCTTCCACTTCGTGGCTTGGTACAGGTGTACTTATCTCCAGTCTCCGGAGTGTGTGCCTCCAAGCCCATTGTTGCTCTGCTCCCCCTCTGGTGCTGGAAACCCGGCTGGAAGTTCTGCTGCTCTCGTGTAGAAGATCAAGTAACATATTGTGATAATCCAAGGGGCAGGGTGCTCAATGGGAGATATGTGAGGGCAGAGGTGTTAATGGGAATGTGTCCTGTGGAAAGGTGGCTGCTTAAAAACATGTGGACTACAGATGACAAAACGGCCACCCACAGAAAAACTACATGTCCCAGAACCCTCAGCCAGGCATTTACCCCCTTAATGAGTCCACCTGGTGATCATCTACAAATCATCCACCAGGTATAAAAGGGAAGAATCTGGGGGAAGGTAGCAGAGTTGAAAAAGGCAGCAGAGAGTGAGTAGTTGAGTTGGGCTGTGGAGTTATTTCCATGAGGTTTGCTTAAGTTTGGGAGTTTTGTGGTTTGTTTTGGCCTTTGAGCCTTGTTTCTTTTGTTTGGTTGCATAGTTAATAAAAGTATTTTGTTTGAAGACTGGTCTCCTGCACATTCTTAGAGAACCGGTGCGAGCTCAGCAGGAAACCAACAAGCTGTTTCATGAGGAATAATTGAAGGTGAACAAAGATCTAAAAGAGACTATCCAAGGGTTGGCGGTTATGATGAAAACTGCCAAGGAGACAACTAACCCTCAGATAAACGCAAACCATTATCTGCAGAAGATGACACCGCAGGACGATGTGGAAGCGTATCTTACCACATTTGAGAGGACGGCGGAGAGGGAACAATGGCCAAAAGCCCAATGGGCAGGGCTCCTTACCCCTTGCCTGGCAGGAGATTCCCAAAAAGCCTATTACGACCTGGAACTGAAAGATGCCCAGGAGTATGTGAAATTGAGAGCAGAGATTCTGACTCTAACTGGGCGTGACCAGGGCAGTGAGGGCTCATCGCTTCCATCAGTGGACCTATCGACCAGATCAACCACCCCGGAGCCAGATGTTCAACCTCATACACCTGGCCAGAAAATGGTTACAACCCGAAACCAGTACCCCAGCGGCTATTGTCGAGACTGTTGTTCTGGATCATTTCCAATGGGGCCTGCCAAAAGAGGTCCGGCGCTGGGTTGGTCAGAATGAGTCAGTGTCTGACGATTTCCTGGTCACCATTGTGGAGTGGTTTTATACAGCAGGGGCAGTGGAAAAGTCCCAGGGAGACAAAACCCCATTCCCCAGGTCCTGGTGAACCAACGGACCGGGTAAGACTGCTCCAAAGCACTTTGGGAATCCCGAACAGTGAGGCACTGTGAAAAGGGATTGGGACAGGGGGACTGAGAAAAATGTATTCGTTCCAGCCGACAACAAGGGAGGTGTATACAGAGCTTCACCCCCCTGACCAATTGTGTGTTATAATTGTAACAAACCAGGACATATTGCCGCTTACTGTCCTCTCCAGGATGAACCCATGCAATTTAATGTGTGAAAACCATAAGGATAACCCGGTGTTGTATGCTTGTCCAGTTGTTACGGCTATTTCTGTGGGAATACCTCCCGAACCTAAACATATATGTAAGGTGAAGCTAGAGGGGAAAGTAGTGACTGCACTTTTAGATTCAGGCAGCATGATAACCCTGGTTGCTAAAAAGTTAGTAGCTACTGAGAAGTTGGATAAAGGCAGAGACATGAGTATAACGTGTATCCACAGACATACTCAAAAATATCCCACTGCAATGGTAAATATTGAAACAACTTCAGGGTCTTTGGAATATGAGGTTGGTGTGGTACCTACCATGCCTTATGATGTTCTTATAGGACAATATTTTCCTATGTTTTCAGAATTGGGGAAAAAATAATCAAAATAGTTAGCAAACTTGTCAAATTTGCAGATGATACTAAAATAGGTGGCTCAGCAGATACAATCTTGGTAGCACAGGCTATTCAAAGGGACTTAGATAATATTCAGTTGTGGGCCGACACCTGGCAAATGAAATTCAATGTGGACAAGTGCAAGGTAATACATGCAGGTAACAAAAATGTCCACTATAATTACACTATGGGAGGTACAGATCTAGATGAAGTAACGCATGAGAAAGACCTAGGAGTCTATGTGGACTCCTCACTTTCTCCATCCAAACAATGTGGGGAAGCAATAAAAAAGGCAAACACAATGCTAGGGTATATTATCAAAAGTGTAGAATTGAGAACAAGGACAGTGATGTTCAGACTGTACAATGCACTAGTTAGAGCTCATCTGGATACTGTGGACAGTTCTGGGCTCCACACTTCAAGAAGGATATTGCTTGTCTAGAGGCAGTTCAGAGGAGAGCAACCAGACTTATTCCAGGTCTGAAGGGAATGTCCTACTGAGAGACTGAGGGAACTGAACCTTCTCACCCTGGAACAGAGGAGACTACGTGGGGACTTGATCCAAGTCTTCAAAATCATGAAAGGCATCGACCACATCAAACCAGAGGAGCTTTTCCAGATCAGCAGGGACACACGCACCCGGGGACACAAATGGAAATTGGGCTTCAAGGCATTCAAAACGGAAAACAGGAGACACTTCTTTACACAGAGAGTAGTCACAATCTGGAATAAACTACCCAGCGATGTGGTTGAAGCTGAACATTTAAAAATAGACAGGATAGGATCCTTGGATCATTTAGATATTAATGGACACCAAACGAGCACGATGGGTCGAATGGCCTCCTCTCATTTGTAAACTTTCTTATGTTCTTATGTTCTTATAAGGAGAATGGCGGCTTATCCACAGAGGTTAAAGGATGTGAGGCAGCCACTATCCAAGAACCACAGTTAGAAAGGGGTGTGGCTGCACACAAGCCACAAGTGAAGGTACTGATGGGAGAAAACGATCCAAACACTGAGAGCGAAAAAGAAAGGGATATACCTAGCACTGACCCGGAAACAGAAGTTGAAAATAGGGATGCAGAACACAGCAAGAATGGTGAAGGGCTTCTTCCCAAAGTAGGTGATGAAGAGCTAGGCATTATAGACTTACCTGATATAGAGGTGCCACTCACTAATTTTGGAACTGCATGAGCACAAGACCTTACACTACAACATGCTAAGGAGAATGTAAAGGTCATTGATGGGGTCCCTGTAAATTCTGAATATTTGCCAACCAATTACCCATATATGATGATGAAAAACAATGTATTGTACCAGGTAGACAAAACAGGGGGTGATGTCATTGAGCAATTAGTGGTATCCTCTAAATACAGAAGAACAGTGCTTGACTTTATTAGATGGTCAACTTGGGATAGATAGGATATTACGGAGGTTTTTCTGGCCAGGGGTATATGGGGAGGTGATCAAACATTGTAATGGATGTCCTGAGTGTCAACAGACCGCTCCCAATCTTACCTTCCGCAGCCCGCTGTTCCCCTTGCCCATTATAGAAACACCGTTTGATTGCATTGCAATGGATTTGTTAGGACCATTATCAAAATCTGCTAGGGGGCACCAGTACATTCTTTTTAATACTGGATTATGCAACCCGATATCCATAAGCAATTCCCTTACGTACAATGGCCTCTAAAGGAATTGCAAAGGAGCTTATGCTCGTGTTTAGTAGAGTAGGAATTCCATGGGAAATTTTCACTGACCAGGGTCCCCCCTTCATGTCAAGAGTAATGGCTGATCCATTTGTACCACCTCCAAACTGATGGCCTGGTAATTCAATGCTTAGAAAAGCCATTGACAAGGACCTAAACCTGATGGTTCATGGCGGTTTTGTAATGATTTCAGAAAGGTTAATGAAATATCTAAGTTTGACGCCTGCCCCATGCCCAGGATCGATGAACTACTTGAGAAAATAGGAAAGGCCAGATACATTTCAACCCTCGACCTCACAAGGGTATTGGCGGGTCCCCCTAACCCAAAGAGACAGAGAGAAAACTGCCTTTGCAACTCCTGATGGGCTGTTTCAATACACCGTTACGCCATTTGGGTTTCATGGTGCTCCCGCCACCTTTCAGCGGTTAATGGATGGAATACTTCGACCCCACACTGAGTATTCCGCAGCTTACCTGGACGACGTGGTAATCCACAGTCCTTACATTTTTGAGGCATAAGCAACAACATTTATGAGACATGAAAAAAGCTGTGAACTGTAAGTATGCAAAAAGGGCAAGTGGACACCAAACCAGCACGATGAGTCGAATGACCTCCTCTCGTTTGTATACTTTCTTATGTTCTCATGTTGTTCATATTCAGCGTGGTACTGTAATGTTTTCACATGTATTTTAAATAAAGTTTTCATAGTTAGAAAAATGCACATGAGCATTGTTTAAACATTTCATTGTTGGTACACAAAAGGTGTACATATGTAGTGTAAACCATGTAAAAAACATATTTTACAAGGTATTTGAAATAAATATGTGAATAGTGTGTAAACCATAAGTAATTTGATTAAAGTTTATATATACTGTGTAAACACTGTAAACAAATTAAACATTTACTAATTCTAGTTATATATGAACCTATTGTAAATATAAGTTCTGAATTTGTAAACCATTAGTTTCAAGCAGTGATATCTGTGAACACTATGTCAGCTAGGGTTGGCCGTGCACCGGCTCCGGAGACGGAGTGGAGCTGGACAGTTTTTGTTAGTTGTGCTCCGGAGCCGGAGCGGAGCTGGAGCTGGCATTGCTGGAGCCAGAGCGGAGCTCATCGGAGCGCTCCAGAGCCTGGAGCCGGAGCTGAGGTCATGGAGCTGCTCCACTCACATAGATATTAATTCCAGTTTTTATATATCAACAACATATATAACTTCATAGTTATTGTTTTTTGTTGGGGGTTATAAAATAAGATCATTTCTCACTCCAGCTATTAGTACATAATACATTATTTTTTATTAATTGTAATTATATGACACCTTCACCTTCTCACTCCATTCAAGTGATTCTATAATCTCAGGGCATCTCTCATAAACCACTTGCAAAATAATTGAAGTCCATTTTAACTCTAAAGAGCATTAGTGAGGTCAGGCACTGATGTTGGGCAATCGGGCCTGGCTCACAGTCAGCTTTTCTATTCATCCCAAAGGTGGGATGGGGTTGAGGTCAGGGCTCTGTGTTGGAAAGGTGACATCTGTGTATTTTGCTGGTAAATATTGATGCCTTGTTCTGTGACCTATGACCTCACCCTGGTTACTTCTCAGATAACTCAGTTCTGTTAAATACCAACTTCTCATTGTGTGGCACTGGTGACTCTGTACAGGAGTGTAGCACTGACACTGTGAGGTCTCTCCTGCCTAATGTATGTCTCTTTACCTGCAGCCTGTCGCTCTGATCCAGATTCTCCATTATCAACAGTCTGACCGACAGGAGAGCCCTGAAGCTGCCGGCCCCACAGTGCGACTCTGAGGGGCGGTCACTTGCACGTGTGTTTATACTGATATTCCTGAGTACCAGATAATTCATTAGTTTTAGCTTAGTTGTGTAAATAATGAATCATAATTAAGTGAATTATTGCTCATTAAGAGGGACAGCAAGGTGCTCTGGGACTGTATCACTGTTTTATTGTGCTTCTGTCTCTGTTGTATATAGACTGGAGTTTTACATAAACACATTAAAGTGGCTGATCACTTTGGGGGGAATTCTACATGGAGCCATTTTTTCCCCATTGTAGATTGCCATTGCCAAAAGCCATTCCTCATTCCAGTAAAGATATTCTGTCCCTATAGGACTGCTGTAGTTTCTCAGTCTCTTACAGGATACTGTAGGATTTACTACAACACCCCACCTAGCAAAAGGACTTCTGCAGCAGAGGCTGTGACTAGAAAAGAGGGAAATGGCTTGGAAATAAATTACAATCTTTAGTAATGTATAATATAAGTGATGATTCTCCATAGTTTCTATAACCTGTCACTGCTGTGTGAAGCTTGTCCTTGTCTGTGGACAGTGTCTGTGTGGATAGACTGTCTCCTGGGCCTCTCTGTCCATCTCTGCTCTCTCCTGGTCGGTCTGCTGTGTCCAACACACTGGGGCTCTGAACTACAGCACACGCTGCCACATGAGGGAGCCCATCCCAACCCCACACACCTGAGCACAGAGCGCTGATTTCACACACTGAAGATGAACATTCAAGAGGATGTTTACTACAGACCACTGCTGTCCTCCCCCTGCGATTCTCTTAATTTAAGGCACACAGGCCGGGTGTCTTTTCTATCCGTTTTAAATCGTGCCTCGAGGGCATCTCATCTTCTGGTGTCTCTATAAATCTCTCCAGGATGTGAAATTGAGTGCAGTTCAGTTTAATTATTGAATGCTTTCCATAAAGAATATAGATGATGATGGGGGTGGCTGAAATATATTTAAGACAAACCCACTCCTCTCCTTCCCAGAGCTGGCTTGAGCATGAGTGTGGGAAAAGAGGGAGAGGAGAGAGAGAGAGGACAGAGAGAGAGAGAGAGATAAAAGTTCTGATTGTTTTGCATCCAGTTCTCTGTACAAGGAGGCAGAGACCTGCCATTGCAGCCTTCTGTACAGGAACTGTCACAGTGTTACAGCAGGACTGGCTGCAGGCTGCTCTGCTGGGCTCATATGAACACATGTAGTGTCTGTAAAGTGTGACTTAGAAATTCCTCATCCAGGAGACACAGCAAAATATCTGTGAAGACTGTGTGTAAATTCTCACTTCTAAAATCTAGATATCATCAATTAATTATTGAATTAATTAATGCTTTAATAATGATATACTCTGTTTTACCCACATGTTCTCAGGCCATACACCACTTTTCCTTTTGCAGGTCACAACACACAGGAGTCCCTGGTATGTCTCCCTATCTCTGAATTTAGACCATACATTTATATACATAGTTTAGTAACAACAACTCTATATACGAAGCAGATTTGAGCAGGAACATTGATCACACACCAATGCTTTTGATCACCCTGAGTTCATTAGTATGTCAATAAGTCATTCTATAGTCAGCCTTGCAGACCCTGCTGCGGTTTTATATATTTAAAAATAGCTGAACAGCCTGTCTGCTGAGACAATGGAAAGTATCTGTTTAGGGGTAAATTAGTAAAATGGTCTGCTTGTATTGTGGGATTGTACTCTGTCTGAACTGCCTGTAAAACATACAGTGACCAGGTCATGGGGGTCTTGGTAAAATCCCCTCACAGCAGACACTGTCAGTCCTTACTATGGACAGTAGTGTAAAGCACAATTCAACTTAGTTCTGATTATACAATAACTATTCGGTAATGGTACATGTTGTCTGGTTAACCGTTAACAATTTTTCACTGATGGGAAATAGGCACCGTCTCATCATTCTCGAATACAGTGGGATCAAGCATGCCTGGATAGCGGTCTTCCTAAATTTCCAGTAAGGAGACAAACCCACATCCACCTCTATAAACACAAACCAGAGACAGCACAGGACAGGTGACAGACATTTGTAAGTAACCCTAGCAATGGAATTGGGTGATGGTATTTTATCATGCATGCATAAACTTTTCCGTTGCCCATCATTTTCATTTATATTACTATTACTATGAGTATTATTTATATTATTTTTATTACAAAGCAAACACCACTCTATCCTTGGCTGTCCTTTAATTTTCATATGTACAATCTGGTCACATGGTCTTTGTTTTCCATTGCTTATATTATTGTCCAGAGCTGTAATGCCTATTTTGAAACACTGAAAGACAGAGAAAATACTGAACAGAGTCCGAGGGCCATAATAATAACAGCCAGGGTAACAGTAAATGAAAAGTAATAGGAGTTTGTTGACACAAGCTGGCCCTCCTTTGTGACGCACAACCGTGATGTGACACCACAGTGACACCACACTGGACCCAGTGCTGTACGGACGGGGAGCAGGACAGACAGGGTCAGTCAGGTGAAGTCTTTCATTCCCATTGTTTATGGCACCAGCACACACACAAGAAAATACTCACATTTTAAAAGAATTTATAATTATAATAATAATAATAATCTCAAAGACAGAATATAGCATGGGACCGGGCATAAAAAAACACTTAGAAATGACAAGGACTTTAAAATTCATATATGTGAGTATGTGTGTGTGCCTATATATAAAATCCCCCAAGCCACCCCACTGAGAAGACAAAAGACCAATCTCTCATTAAGATACCCCCCAAACACCTATCTTCCTTATCCCATAACCCCCTTCAAAACAGACAGTGGAGAGAAGCCCAAAGAGGAGACACTTTAAAACTTGATTTCTTCAGCTGACTTATAACAGTAAGAAGGCCCTCCCTTCCACACTTAATACAGAGCGAGGGTCATTGAGCCATAGCAGATGCCCAATGTAAATGGACGTGCATAGACAAGCACACATGTAGACACAAACCAGCACACACACGCACACGCACACACACACATGCATGCACGGACACATGCACACACCCAGTCTCTCACTCACATGCACTCTCACACTCACACACAAGACACATATAACAATGGGGGGCATTTTGTTTCCAATCCATGTGCACCAGCTATCACAGTGCTAGTGTACAGTCTGCCGGGGGGGGGAAGAAACACAGAGAAAGGGGGACAGTGGCACTGGAGTCGGGGGTGGTCCATAGAGGGCAGAGGGTGAGGCAGGGGTGGGTTAGGGCGTCTCTGTGATTGCTGGTTGCAGGATCAGGAAGTGGGGTGGGAGAGTTGGGTGTCACACTGGCATAGGCAGGCTCATATTCCCACTGCCCCTCAGCACTGCAGAGAGAGGGATGAGAGAGAAAGAGACATCAATTAGATCATCACTACTAAGTCAGTGTAAAAGTGTGTCAGTCAGTATAACAGAGTGTCAATCAGTCAGTCAGTGTAACAGTCTGTCAGTCAGTGTGTCACTCAGTGTAGCAGTGTGTCACTCAGTCAGTGTAACCGCACACCCGTATATTATTAGTCAGTGTCTGTCAGTGCCCCCCTCTCACCCCGGGTGAAGTAGAGGTAGAAGAAGTCGCAGTAGAAGATGGTCTGCACCACACCAGACACCACAGCGATATGGTCGAAGAAGCCCTCCGTGTGATAGCGCCACACCCAGTTAGCCAGGTACAGGGTGCGGTACAGGCCCAAGAAGAACAGGTAGTGCGTGGTAATGGTCTCCGCCTGGCCTGTCTTGGTGATCATGAAGAGCTGCGGCAGGATGGCCACCGACTCAAGGTAGATGGAGAAGGTCCACAGGATCTGAGGGAAAGTAAAACACAAAGACATCAGACGACAGCAGGAGAGGGAGTTTGAGGTTCACTGTGTGTGTCAGTGTCAGTGTATCAGTGTGTCTTTCAGCATCAGTGTGTCAGTGTGTGTCTTTCAGCATCAGTGTGTCAGTGTATCAGTGTGTCCGTGTTTAATTGTGCTTTCACTGCTAATTCCTGTCCACAGTAAGGACTGAGTGTCTGGTGTGCTTTACAGACAGAGTACAATCCCACAATAGAAGCAGACAACTCAAGCTCCAAAACTGACTACTTAACTTTGTCTCAACAGACAGGCTGCTCATCTATCTTTAATATATTAAACCGCAGCAACATCTGCAAGGCTGGCCTCTGTTCTGGATACAGAATGACTTCTTGACCCACTAATGAACTCAGGATGTTCAAAAGCAGAAGTGTGTGATCATTGTTTCTGTTCACTTAGGCTTTGTCTGCATGTTCAAAGCAGTGGATGTGTCAGTGTATCAGTGTGTGTGTAGCTGGGGTGGTCAGAACTCGCCACTCAGGATTCGAACCGTGCACCACAGAGGAGCAGCAAACTCAGGAGTAAAGGGGGTGGTGTAGAAGAGCAGCGCTGCATCTCTGAGAAAACATCTGCCAGAATAAAAATATTGTGCCAGAAAAAACGTACACACTACCAACCTCCTTCAGTGTCCATTAAATCCATGTTATTTTGAGAAGGTGAATTCACTCGTCAACAAGTAAACACTTGTCATTATTCGGTAAACTCAGTCTACAATATCAAAATAACAAATGTTGGAAAAATTACCAACCCGTTTGTTGCCAACTCACCATTAAAGACTTTTAAATTGAGGCTTTTATCCACTTCAACAATTCCTGGTCCTATAAATAATGAACGCTGTATTGTGAATGTAATTTCTGGCACAACAATTGACTTCCGGCAGACATATTCTCAGGGATATATTGTCAGTCAAATGTAGTGCCAGAAATAACGTACACAATTCTGGGTTCATAATTTATAGGACCTGGAGGTGCTGAAGTGGATAAAAGTAGGGCTGTGCCGGTAAACTTCAAACATATACACCAATCAGCCATAACATTATGACCAATTGCCTAATATTGTGTAGGTCCCCCTTTTGCCGTCAAAACATCCCTGACCCGTCGAGGCATGGACTCCACTAGACCTCTGAAGGTGTGCTGTGGTATCTGGCACCAAGACGTTAGCAGCAGATCCTTTAAGTCCTGTAAGTTGCGAGGTGGGGCCTTCATGGATCGGACTTATTTGTCCAGCGCATCCCATAGATGCTTGATTGGATTGAGATCTGGGGAATTTGAGGCCAAGTCAACACCTTGAACATCGTTGTTGTGTTCCTCAAACCATTCCTGAACCATTTTTGCTTTGTGGCAGGGCGCATTATCCTGCTGAAAGAGGCCAATGCCATCAGGGAATATCATTTCCATGAAAGGGTGTACATGGTCTGCAACAATGCTTAGGTTGGTGGTACATGTCAAAGTAACATCCACATGAATTGCAGGACCCAAGGTTTCCCAACAGAACATTGCCCAACGCATCACACTGCCTCTGCTGGCTTGACTTCTTCGCATAGTGCATCCTGGTGCCATGTGTTCTCCAGGTAAGCGACGCACACACACCCGGCCATCCACGTGATGTAAAAGAAAACGTGATTCATCAGACCAGGCCACCTTCTTCCAGTGCTCTGTGGTCCAATTCTGATGCTCACGTGCCCATTGTAGATGCTTTCGGCAGTGAATAGGGGTCAGCATGGGCACCCTGACTGGTCTGCGGCTACGCCCCTTTTCCTTCCTTGGACCACTTTTGATAGATACTGACCACTGCAGACTGGGAACACCCCACAAGAGCTGCAGTTTTGGAGATGCTCTGACCCAGTCATCTAGCCATCACAATTTGGCTCTTGTCAAAGTCGCTCAGATCCTTACGCTTGCCCATTTTTCCTGCTTCTAACACATCAGCTTTGAGGACAAAATGTTCACTTGCTGCCTAATATATCCCACCCACTGACAGGTGCCATGATAACGAGATTATCAGTGTTATTCACTTCACCTGTCAGTGGTCATAATGTTATGGCTGATCTGTGTATATGTATATAGAATAGTTATTAAATAAAAGAACCTCTACATAAAACAGTACAATATTGGAAGATGTTGTCAGGATGTTGAAACATGTTGTTTGCATCATTTAGTGCTGGTGTGGGCCAGCCCATGTCCAGGTAAAGTACATTGCCTCCCGGGTCATGTTGTATCCACTTTGTTAGCTGATTAATTGAGCCATTGCCCCCCCTTCCCCCCTCCCCAAGTCACTTTCTAAAGCAGTGGTTTCAACCCCTGGTCATAGCCCCCTTCCCCCTTGTATGTCCTGTTATTACTGTTATTAGGGTAATATATTTATATTGCTCTTGTATTTACTTTAGTAGTGTGAGGATGTGTGTTATATGTATGACACACCCATGTTGTGTGTAAAGCCTGCAAATGAACAGTTTTAAAGAAATGTATATTTTTTAAATATATGTGGTATGTTTTTAAAATTATGGTAAAATAATAGCTTGAATCTTGATTATTGAAAACCGAATTTGTATTTTATTTCTGTTGGTAGGACAAAATGAAACCAAGATCTTTCCATTATAAAATATAATTGCAAGGTTAAATACTAAACATATGCATTTTGTGATTTTTGTAGTAAAGAATTAGAGTGAAATACCAAAAAGATATTCCTACTGAGCTCTGAAAGACTTTTGATAGATACTGACCACTGCAGACTGGGAACACCCCACAAGAGCTGCAGTTTTGGAGATGCTCTGACCCAGTCATCTAGCCATCACAATTTGGCCCTTGTCAAAGTCGCTCAGATCCTTACGCTTGCCCATTTTTTCTGCTTCTAACACATCAACTTTGAGGACAAAATGATCACTTGCTGCCTAATATATCCAACCCACTGACAGGTGCCATGATAATGAGATTATCAGTGTTATTCACTTCACCTGTCAGTGGTCGTAATGTTATGGCTGATTGCTGTACATAAAAAAAAAAAAAACTTCAAACAAAAAAGCAAACAATATCTGTGACAATATCATGAGGTTTATGCCCCATTTCCACTGGCAGACGTGTCTGGATGCGTCCAGTCCCGGACGCTTAAACGTGTTTCCACTGGCTAAGCGTCTGTCGGAAGATATAATCTCAAGTGCTGTGTGCGATCTTGAAGAAATTATTAGCAGCATGGAGTGAAATCCACGTACAGAAACAATGACTGCTTACAGTTAATATCAGAGTGCATTGAAGGATAATAATCGGATTGGTAGCAAACAATTCTATTAATATTTTATTTATAACTGGAAGGTGTTTCAGGCTGTGTTTTGTGAATGGTGTGCAGGACAATCCGCAGAGACAATCAGTATGAAGGCGAACATGATTAATTTAACGTGTGTCCATTTACAAGTTAAATGAATGAATAAATAAATACAGCAGATCTGGGTTTCCCTCTAAAACATTAAGGACTGGTTTAATAAATGCATCCATAAACACCATGACTGAGACGCGCACTTTAGTTCAATTAAACCGGCTATATTGTAGCTGGATGATTAATCGTGAAACGTGTGTATTTTGTTTCCACTGTAACTTGCCTGGTTAAGGACATCTGGTAAATAAATATAAATAATAAGGCAAAAAGTGTTGTTTGCGGTTACAAATCTGTAGTAACAGTAATAAGTTAAGGGAGTCACGCTGTGCCATTTAAAATACATGTATACTAGCACAAATGATGACGATAATAATAACAATACATATTGCTATTTAGTATTATTGTCGCGCATGGAAACATATTCTTATGTGAACATGCTTTTCTGAATATAATGTTGTCTACACGTTTAGCTCTTCCTAATATCTCTTAACAGAAACGTGTATTTATTATGCTGTTTACAATCATGTAAAGCACAAATAATAAAACAGACACAAAAGTCCTCTCCTCGTCAGGCTGTGTCGCTCGTAGTGTTGATCTGTCTCTGTTTTTAACACAAACACAAACCAAACCCACAGTCGCTGCTCCTGCATCAGAGGGACAGATCACAGCGGCCTGGTTTACAGAAACAGCTCTGGGACTCGTGTGAGGACAGCACGGATGCTTAAGCCAGTGGAACCGAGGCAAGAGTCACATTTTAGTCATGCTATTTCATTTTATCATATTGACCTAAATTTATATTACATGTAATTATTCAATATTACTAAGAATATATAAGAATCACAGACTGAGTTACATTTTAAATAATAATTTTACCTCCAAAGCCTTCAGAGGTTTGTCTAAGAAATAAACAGGATTACAAATAGATTTTGATTGATTTAATTAGATGTCGCTTCAATCGTTGTATTTTTTCTAGTCATACTGTAGCCACATTCAGTTTTGTTTCCTTCAGTTAATATCTTACAAGACATTTTCTTCATTTTCTCATTGTATTTGAAGTGCTGCCAGACTGCAGACTTCTTTCTTCCAAGTACTGAATGAATTGTTACTCAAGTTGAATTGACCGTGCTCGGTAGCCTGGCTACTAATTATTATTGATTTATTTTTAATAAGTCTGCTTATAATAGCTAATGATGATAATAATAACAGTAACATTATAGATAACATAACTAGCTTTTATCAAACACTGTCTTTTTGATCAAATATCTGTATGTTTTTTTGGGGTTTTTTTTAGAATAAATTCTCTCAAAATTCTTGGGTCACGTTCTTATAGCGCAGATTTCCGCAGATCAACTTCCGCACACATTTGGAACACAAAATGTAAGTTATTTACACATCTTTAAAAAAATGATTTGAATCCAAAAAGTGTATATCACCTGCACCTTTTAAAGTCGTGATTTAATTGTCAGCAACTTTATAACACACACACACAATTTGCAATGTAGTAATCTGCACATCACTATTTAATTCGGTTTGTAATGTAACATGGCACGGGGCCACGTCAAAGATTGTCGACATACCCACTCACATCCTCGACTTTCTTTCCACCCAAACTACAAGAGACAGTTAATACACTACGTCTCCCAGAATCCTCACACAGACCCAGGTGATTCCGGAACGGCGCCCTATATCAGTGGTGGCTAACCCTGGTCCTGGAGAGCCGCAATCCTGCAGGATTTCCAGGTCTCTGTTAATTACCAATCAATGGATATCTTGAACACAGGGACATTTTGCCTAATTAAGACCCATATTTGGTTCAATTAAGCAGTTAACGCTCTGGATAAAACAAAAACCTGCAGACCCTGCGGCTCTCCAGGACCAGGGTTAGCCACCCCTGCCCTATATAAACCTTCCGACTCCCCATTATAAATGTGTCACTGTCCATTTAAGAAAAGGCGAGCGAGGCAAAAACACGAACGATTACAACCCTGTTTTGGCTGACGACCCACAGCCATGACTTTGACTTTGCTTTGGAAGAGAACCCGACCCCGGTCACGATTTATGAACATTGACTACTCTTTAGATTACCCTTCGGCTTGTTTGCTGTGTGTCTTGTGTTTGACTCTCTGTTTTGATGGGGATTTGTTTTCACAGTTTAGTTAGGCTCAACCTGGAGATTGGGTTTGTTTTGTGTTTTCTTTTATTTATACAGTGATCTGCCCGGGGTTTTGTGCCAGATCCCAACCCAAAAGACCTGGTCTCCCAACACGGGAGACTTATCACGGTACTGATTTACAGAGGGGTTATATCACTTGTAATGAGCTCCTGTACACTATGAGCCCCGTTACATGCGATTCATGTGTCAGATCAGCCCACCCTGCTCACTGACTGGGTTAGGAAGACCCGTCACTCAAACCTGCTGGACCAATGGAGACCCATGATCTACACCTCCCTTTAAATCCCGCCCTCACAACAAAACAGTGCCAAAACTCGTAAACGAAAAAAAAAAAAAAAATCGAAAGCAAAGAAACTGGTGGCGAAAGCAAAGATTGCAGCATCTCAAGCAAAGACAGGGAATCCAGGCGAGCGCGTCAGAGTTTTGCTCTCGATTTATCATTTTTTGCTTTCAAGATTTTTTTTTTTTACAATTCTATAAATTTTGCATTGCATTTTTTTATTTTTGATCTCA